>NC_134484.1:86013264-86613264 GCF_040206685.1 Ascaphus truei
TACAGAGACCCCCTTCTAGAAAATAAATAAATAAACAAACAAACAAACAAATAACCAGACCTATCAGCGAGCACACTGGCGGCATGAGAAACTGTTGAATCTAGGTTTGTGGTTGATCACAGCCTTGGCATTTAAGCCCAGCACAAACAGTTCCTTTTATCCCCACAATTCAAGTGCCCTGAAGCCCCCTTCCCTCCGTTTGCTGAGACGCGGCGGAGAAAAGAAAATGATGTTTTGGGAATCTCAGCACTTGCCAGGTCACTGGGGAGGTCAGTGAACTTTTGTGGAGAAGACAGGGGAGAAAAAAAGAAAAGAGGCAATGAAATATCCTGCTTGAGACAGCTTACAAGCACATGTCCCATGCTGTCAGGTTGATAGGCTCCGAGGTGACATTTGCAGCTTGTTGTCCCGTTGCCAAGCTGAACGGTTGGTGGGCATTACGTATGTGAAAAGATTGCATTCTCTCTCCTTCCCAGTCAGTGTTTTTGACTGAGCATAATAGGGTTATTGTGAGAGATTAAAAGACATCTTTCACTGCAGCACGTTTAGCACCTAAGCAGAGTCATTGCAGAGCAGGTAATGTGGCACAAACTGACCGTGGATGTCACTGTATATTAGTCAAATGTAAAAAAATGTGTGAGCAGTTATGTCTGAATCCTTATCATATGCCCGTGTAAATGAAATCCGGTGTCACTCTTGAATAACTGTCTATGACAGCATAGTCTCAATAAGTAGGTATAACATTTAGGGTGGACAAGTTGTGACAGTCCCAGGATAGTAGGCATCTTTCTGTCAGATTTATAACAGAAAGTGCAGACATAGTGTGGATGTGATCCGCTACACAGATTCACAGTCACTAAGGCTGGTGGATAGGAAATCCATACCAGACTTTACAGGGGTTTTCGCTCACCTGCTCTCCTAATTACTAGAACAGGTATTTAGGGGCCTATGCAGAGAGCAGCGCTTTTTAAAATTGGAGAGGGGAATAAAAAGTAGGTTTAATGGAGAGTTTTATTCTCCATATGCAGAAATGGGCGAAATCCGCTATATTTTGCATTACTGCATGTGGAGAATTGTAAATGAGGAGATGCGCGCAGCTGAAAGGGGGAAAAAAAAATCGCGCATTTTTTTTTCCCTATAGCCGGCGAGCTCCTGTTTCTTGACAACTTTAGTTGGTGGAGAAAATTGACGAAAATCGCGCCAAAAACAGCCGCTAGATGGCGAGCGCGCCTTTCTGAATTCAGATACTTTTCAGACTGGCGAGATGTAGTTTCTCGCCAGCCGCGCGGCGAGATTTTGAAATAGAAAAAAAAAAATGGCGCGTTTTCCCTAGCTCGCCATTTTCAGCTGTTTTTAGCGTGATTTTCTCCAGAAAATGGCGAGATTTCAAATAGCGCTGCTCTCTGCATGAGGCCCTTAGAGCAGAGAGTGTTGCTTTTTCAGTCTCTCTCTTAGAGGCTTTGAGGAAAACTGCTGCTCCCCAGTATCCAGTTCGGGGTAGACAGCCCCCCCCACGTCTTGCAGCATCTGAGGATCTAATGGGACACAGTCCCCATCTCACAGTTAAGGACTCAATGTTATTATACCTGTGTGTTATTTAAAGTTGGTAACTGGCTTAGCCAGCCAATATTGCAGATAGAGATATGCATGTGAGTTAGACAGGAGTAGATGTTTCCTTTTATTGTATTGTATTGTATGTCTTTATTTATATAGCGCCATTAATATACATAGCGCTTTTATGATTTATTTTGTTCTTAATGTAACGGTGTTTAAAAATGTGTACTGTCAGTAATGGAAGAATAGACCGTTGAAGGTTGAGGGCTGAGTGCCCCTTGTGTGTATACACTTGTTTGTAACCCTTTTATACAAACCAAACCCTAGAAGTCTGTGTCAGCAAGAGCCTGGGCTAGCGGCAGCGCTATATAAAAGGAGCAGTTTGCCACAAAGTGAACATGTAGCCTACCAATAAGGTATAAATAATAATAAAAAAAACCCTTATACTGGTTATAGTGCATTAAAATTTTAAAAACGATGGTATTGTGCTTGCGAAAACGAAATCCTGGGGTGGTGGAGGGATAAATTAAAATATTTAGGAACAAAACTTTACACTAAAAATGTGAGTCTCACTGACATTATTAATAAGAATAGGCAATTTTATCGATTGCTACCCACCTTTTCCCTGCCATATAGATGTACCTGGTATATCGCTGGCCCTAGTTCTATTGACATACAGTACTGTACCAGGTCCGTCATGGTAAAAATGCTATTTTCTAATGGATGATCGAAACAGAAACCAGCGCCCCTTCACTTCCGCGACTGACAACTGACGGAGATGGAAATCTGGTGGCAGTCGGGTGCTGGCAGGGAAAAGGTTTGACGTTGTTAAAAGACAGAATAGTAAAAACTACCTATGTCTTGATAACATCAGTCAAAATATCAGAAAATTATTTTTTGCTAATGATATGTAACCCTCATTGCCCGGCTCTACAGGAGCTCACATCGAGTTGGATATATATATATATATACAGTTGTGTGAAAAAGAAAGTACACCCTCTTTGAATTCTATGGTTTTACATATCAGGACATAATAACAATCATCTGTTACTTAGCAGGTCTTAAAATTAGGTAAATACAACCTCAGATGAACAACAGCACATGACATATTACACGAGTCATGATTTATTTAACAAAAATAAAGCCAAAATGGAGATGTTATGTGTGAAAAACTAAGTACACCCTTACTGCTTCCATAGGAATTAAGATGCTAAAGTAGCAGACAGGTGCTGCTAATCGATAGAAAGGCAGAGCACTACTGTGTATCCAGAAAAAAGTAGAGAGGAGGGTGCGTATCCCATAAAAAAGTTATTTATTGGTCATGGAAAAAAAGGGCAAAGGAGAGCCCTACCAACGTTTCACGCTTCTCAGAGCGCTTTCTCAAGGTATACATATCACAACTTTATTAACATATATATAGGTACAAGATAACATAATCAACCAATACTCACAGCCCAAGTGTGGCATGGAGGGATCATTGCATGGATAGTGTGGATGCGTGTGCACTCGGAGCCCCAGTGACGTGCACACTTAGGGCATTATGATGACGCACCTCCCCCGCGTCCCGCGGCCTCCATTGACATAGAGGTCTTTTCCCTTAGTTGGTTACTGCGCAAGCGCATACCAATGGGGGTTGTTAGACCTCATATGCCTCCGGATTGGTAGATAGGGGCGGGGCTAGTTGTCATCAGCCCTGTGCACAGATACAAGATATATGCACACTTCAGGAGATCATTAGCAATCAGAGAGGGCGGACCACACTTGGGCTGTGAGTATTGGTTGATTATGTTATCTTGTACCTATATATCTATATATCTATATATAATAAAATTGAAATTTGTGAGGTTGGTGCTAGATGTGGTGAATCTGATTGTTCCTCAGCCTCTGGCCAATCAGATTGGTGGCTCTATGACGTCACCCAACTGCCACTCTCTTCTTCTCCTCACCCGCAGCTCACCTTCCCCCTCGGCCTCACCAACTGACACACACAAACACACACACCTCTTCACCCTGCTCACCTCACCCCAGGGAATCCACCAGGCTTACCTGGGCCCCGGCCTGCAGCAGCATGCGGGTAGTGTCACCGCCGACACAGGCTCCGCGTGGGGGGGGGGGGGGACCGCCTCCGCCTCCCCCAGCCTCGTCTTCCCCACCACACCACATCTAGCTTCTCAACACTGAAGAGGTTAAGCGCCGTGGGACAGGCAGTGGTCTGGGCATCCCCCGGAAGGACCCTCCTGCTGCCCCTGGTAAGATGGCGGCACCCAGCGGACAGGCAGTGGGCAGGCAGCCTCCGGAAGGACACCCTTCCTCCTGCAGCTGCCCCCGGTAAGATGGCGGCGCCGAGTGGACAGGCAGTGGGTGGGCAGCCTCCGGAAGGACCCCTTCCTCCTGCAGCTGCCCCCGGTAAGATGGCGGCGCCCAGCGGACAGGCGCTGGCTCAGGGGGGGGAGTCAGGAGAGAGTGGGGGGAAGAGAGGGGGGGAAGAGAGGGGGGGAGAGGGAGTCAGGAGGGGGGGAGAGAGGGAGTCAGGAGAGGGAGGGGGGAGGGAGTCAGGAGAGAGGGAGGGGGGAGGGAGTCAGGAGAGAGGGAGGGGGCGAGGGAGTCAGGAGAGAGGGAGAGGGAGTCAGGAGAGAGGGAGGGGAGTCAGGAGAGAGGGGGGGGAGAGGGGAGTCAGGAGAGGGGGGGAGAGAGGGAGTCAGGAGAGGGGGGGGAGAGGGAGTCAGGAGAGAAGGGGGGGAAGCCCACTGACTGACACACACACTCACTGACACACACACATACACCCCAAACACACGGGGGGCACGGAGCTGTGAACAGGGGGGGGGGGGGACGGAGCTGTGAACGGTGGGGGAGGGGGGAAACAAAGCATTGAATGGGGGGGGGAATCGTAAGCTGTGAACAGTGGGGGGAGGGGGGCGCAGCTCTGAACAGCTGTGAAGAGGGGGGGAAGGGAGTTGAGAGGGAGGATGGGGGAGCCAGAACATTACATCATGGGCAACGCCGGGTATATCAGCTAGTATGTTAATAAAGTTGTGATATGTATACCTTGTGAAAGCGCTCTGTGAAGCGTGTAACGTTGGTGGGGCTCTCCTTTGCCCTTTTTTTTCATGAACAATAAATAACTTTTTATGGGATACGCACCCTCCTCTCTACTTTTTTCTGGATATACAGTAGTGCTCTGCCAGTTATCTTCCTTTCTATCAGTTTACCCTTCGGACGGAAGCACACCTGGGGACCCCTTACCTGTGGATCGCATGGACTGTGCAGCACTCAGAGGGAGTTAACCGCTTGCTACATGTTTTCCTGCTCAGGACTTTATTAAGACTGTTGGTACATCCTAGGGTGTGATTATGCTTATCTTTCCTGGTTTCACTGTCTACATAGCGTCACTTATTAGTGAGCTTATTATCCAGGATTTGCAACCCAGTACCTGTGTCCTATCAAGTTTATATTCAGGGGTCCCCCCACGAATATCTGGCTATTCACTCATTCACCCATCTCACTGTTGTGGTCTTTAGCATTACGCACTCACATTGTGTAGGTGCTGCTAATCAAATGCCCTTGATTAATTGATCATCAGCAAGTGTGACCACCTCTATAAAAGCCGAAGTTTTAGCAGTTTTCTGGTCTGGAGCATTCAGGTGTGTGTTAACACAATGCCAAAGAGGAAATACATCAGCAATGATCTTAGAGATGTAATTGTTACTGCCCATCAATCTGGGAAGGGTTATAAGGCCATTTCCAAACAATTTAAAGTCCATCATTCTACAGTGAGAAAGATTATTCAAAAGTGGAAAACATTCAAGACAATTGCCATCTTCCCAGGAGTGGACGTCCCTGCAAATTTACCACAAGGTCAGACCGTGCAATGCTCAGAGAAATTGCAAAAAAACCCCAAGAGTTACATCTCAGACTCTACAGGCCTGTTAGCATGTTAAATGCTAAAGTTCATGACAGTACAATTAGAAAAAGACTGAACAAGTATGGTTTGTTTGGGAGGGTTGCAGGAGAAAGCCTCTTCTCTCTAAAAAGAACATGGCAGCACGGCTTAGGTTTGCAAAGTTGCATCTGAACAAACCATAAGACTTCTGAACAATGTCTTTGGACAGATGAGACCAAAGTGGAGATGTTTGGCCATATTGCACAGTGCCACATTTGGCGAAAACAAAGCACAGCATATCAGCACAAACACCTCATACCAACTGTCAAGCACAGGTGGTGGAGGGGTTATGATTTGGGCTTGTTTTGCAGCCACAGGACCTGGGAACCTTGCAGTCATTGAGTCGACCATGAACTCCTCTGTATACCAAAGTATTCTAGAGTCAAATGTGAGGCCATCTGTCCGACAGCTAAAGCTTGGCCAAAATTGGGTCATGCAACAAGACAATGATTCCAAGAACACCAGCAAATCTACAACAGAATGGCTGAAAAGAAAAGAATCAAGGTGTTGCAATGGCCCAGTCAAAGTCCGGCCCTTAACCCGATTGAAATGCTGTGGCTGGACCTTATGGCTAAGGACCCACTGCACGCGTCCGCATGGCCGTCATGCTTGCCGGCGGTGCATGCAACTCACTGCACCGCAGATAACTTTTTTGGCGCGGGGGCATGTCCAAAACAGGTCGGGGGCGGGGCCACGTGTACATAGGTGTATACAACTCTGAGTTTCCCTTGAAGCAGTCTCTTCCTCTTGTTTACAGCATGTCACAACCTGTATAACATGACCTCCCTCTCTGGGCACAGGAGAAGCTGTCCCTTGGCTTGCTCTGTCACCAGCCACAGAGTGAACGCGGTGCTGCGATCTCCTTGCTGTATACAGAGGTTCAGGGGTCCCCCCCCTGGTATGTGAGCGGTATAGCTCTCTCCTCCTGGGCCTCCTGGGGCCTCTCCACACTCGCAGCCCAGGGGTCCTCGGTGACCGCGCCGGGGAGGTGAAGGGTCAGACAGGGAGGTGACATGTGGCAGGCCCCTGTCTGCCGGTGAGTGCTGCCGCGGTGTCTCTCTGTGTTTCGGGGTTGCGCCCCCCCCCTCACGGAGCCGCAGGAACAGCCTGCGAAATGGGCACGGGGGGGGGAGGGGAGAGAAGAGGAGAGCAAATGGCTGCCATACAGACTTGCCTCCCTCCTGTAGCTCCAGACTGCTCCCCTCCTCCCCTCCTCATTGGCTCACTGCCACACCACGTGACGCGTCAGGGCTGCAAAACACCAGGAGCTTGCAGCTCCGGTAGCCATGGAGACAGAAAATCACCAGGCGCTTCTAAGAGTGTCTTGGATGTGAAGCATAAAATATAAAATATAAACCACAATAAGTGATACAATATAATCAGAATAAAAAAATAAAAACAGTATAAAAAAATACAACCGGTGACAAAATGCAGCTCGACCTTCGCTGGACCTTCCTTGTTGATCCTTAAAGAGTTATGGTGCATAGGAGTCAGTTAGCGCAGGGCACCAGTATTGACATGAAAAACAAAACACACAATAATAGTGCAGCTCTGTCTGGACAGAATGTGGACACCTCTAATAATGAACAATGAAAACTGCAATAGGATGGATAATAATCAAATCTCCCAGACTGCTATCGTTGCTGTGACTGGGAATGAGAGCCGTCACGTGATGTTCGCAAGTGTGGAAGGAGGTGTACCCGGAAGTTCGGTGACTGTGGAGGGCAGGGGAGCCGCAAGGCGCAGCGAGTCGCCTGCAACAGTACACAAAGTTGGATCACCTACCCCACTACCAGGACACTACTTTATGCTGCATGCCTTAATTCACGTTTTTTCCTGTGAGTT
Organism: Ascaphus truei; assembly: GCF_040206685.1. Classification (NCBI taxonomy): domain Eukaryota; kingdom Metazoa; phylum Chordata; class Amphibia; order Anura; family Ascaphidae; genus Ascaphus; species Ascaphus truei. Next base: position 86,020,607 of record NC_134484.1, read on the forward strand.
TTTACTGCCTACCGCTGTTGCGGTTGTTGTATGCCAATACACGTTCTCCTGCAAGCTCCGTGGAGTGATCTGTTTGTGTGTGCATGTTGTTAAACGTTTTTCTTTTCATCATTTGTGTCCCCTGTGTAACCCAGTGTCAACCTTCACTCTGTTGGGGTGACTGTATCATACTGTATGTTCTGCCACATGCCAATTTGGTTTATGAGAGATTTGATTATTATCCATCCTATTGCAGTTTTCATTGTGCATTATTAGAGGTGTCCACATTCTGTCCAGACAGAGCTCCGGCAGCCAGATCCGTCACAGCACACAGTCAGTCATGTCGGAAGGAGGCAGCGGGGACCAGCACACTTGAGGTAAGGGGCTGGTGACCAGCGCGCACTCGGCCGTGCGTGCCCCCGACCGTAGCGGGGCCTCAGCCTATGAGAGCTGTGCATAAACAAATACCCACAATCCTCAATGAACTGAAGCAATGTTGTAAAGAAGAGTGGGCCAAAATTCCTCCACAACGATGTGAGAGACTGATAAAGTCATACAGAAAACGATTACGTCAAGTTATTGCTGCTAAAGGTGGTTCTACAAGCTATTGAATCATAAGGTGTACTTAGTTTTTCACACATGGCTTCTCCATTTTGGCTTTATTTTTGTTAAATAAATCATGACACGGTGTAATATGTCATGTGTTGTTCATCTGAGGTTGTATTTACCTAATTTTAAGACCTGCTAAGGAACAGATGATTGTTATGATGTCCTGATATGTAACACCAAAGAATTCAAAGAGGGTGTACTTTTTTTTTCACACAACTGTATATACATGGCTGTGTTTAGTGTCTCATACCTGTTCAGGGTGCTGGATCTGTGCAGGCTGGGCGTGGATATGCAGATAGAATAATGATGGGCACCAAGAACTTTAATACAGTAGTTCAAATAAGAGCTTTATTAACAGCCATTCATAATGCTCACCATGTAACAGTCAGACTTCACTTCAGACATTAACTGGTCTGAAACAATTTGGTTACTCTGTGCTTCTTCCCCTGGAAGCTCTCACTCCAATGCTGGGGAGGAATCTAGGCTTACTGAATTTCTCTTTCTATTGGTTAGATTGGCAATCTCCTGCACAGCTTCAATAATGACCTATCACAGGTGGACCCTTGTTGGGACACAGACACTATTCTCTGGGATCACTATCCCGTTTCGGTGCACGGCATTCTTAGTCTATACTTGTCGGACCGGGAGTTTACTTAGGACCTTCCGGTTGGTCTGATTTGATTATCCTCTGGAGCTTCTACTCTCAAAACTTCCTACTGAGCACATGCTTACTCCTCATCTGGCCAGAGAACCACAATCTTGGGCCATTACTACGGGCTCTATCTATATAGGGCACATTCCTTAACTGAAAACAATAAATGGTGACAGTACATTCTTAAAACACATATCTATACACTTAAACCTATTTACATATGTAGTAGTAACTGAATTCTTAAAGGGTGCTTCTAATGTCCTGTAACATGCATATGAATATAAGTATCCCCAAAATAATTGGGTTCAAAGAGGAACGAATCCTGTATGATATCCAAGCCGTGAAACTGTCTGTAGCCCAGTGTTGTGTGATTCAATCGGATGTTCAAACAGAGCCTATTGTTTGTAGGAGGGGGAAGGTAATATATTTTAACCGGTGAAGTGCATGTCAGCATACCTCATCATATCCACGGTACTCCTCCCCGATAGTCCTTCGTTGTATCCTCCTGTTCCGTGAAGCGTGATGAAGCTAGCAATGAATCACACTGGCTAAAGGAGACAGCTTGTAGAAGAGTCAGTAAAGTATACTCACAACTATGATTCATGTCCTTTCCGGTGGCGTGCCTCAATCCTAGAGAGTAGCAATAGAAAAAAAAGTAAGGTTGAGAACTGTGGGGAAAAAGCCAGGCTAGAGGCAGGTAAAAATACATTATTTATTAGGCATAAAGCCAAACCACAAACATACAGGTGAGAGTCCTCGGTTGCGTTTTCTGCCTCGAGGCACTTTATCAAAGAGTTACCTCAACCTTACCTTTTTTCTATTAAACCTATTTACAAGACTCACGGTAAGGCCCTCTGCAGAACTCCTGAGGAACATGGATGGAGCTATATATCGGAATGGGACATTTGGCTGTGGCCATTTCACCACGACCAAATCACTGCCTTTAATTTAAGGTGTTTTAGCAGTTAGGGAGGGGGGTTCATTTAAGGGGTTTTAGTGGTTAGAGTAGGTTTTTTTGGGGTATGGGCTTAGGGTAGGGTGTTTTAGAGTAAGGGATTTGGGGAAGGGAGTTTAGCCACTTACCTCAGTGGCGAAGTGGTTGGCGTGGCAAGTTCCAGCGGTCAAAGTGAGCCGCGGTAAAGCTCCGGTGCTCATTTGGTCGCAGCGAAATGGCTGCAACCAAATGTCCTATATGCTACAGTAATATATGCCCTTCTATCTCCCTATGGTAACATTACTGGTCACAAGGCATACAAAGGAGTGGCTATCCCTTTTTGCACAGTCTTCCTGCATCACATGATGGAGAGTGGAGTAACCTGAGTGATACCATACAGTTAATCCATTAAGGCCCTTATACTAATGCAGCATTTCCCAAATGGTGGGTCGCGACCCGGCACCGGGTCACGGAAGCAAAATTACCGGGTCGCAGCGAGGCTGGCCGCACGGCGTCCCCCCCTCCCTCCTTGCGGCGGCCCGAGGTGAGGTGCGGGACAGTGCTGAAGTGGTGCAGGCTGCTATCGCTGGGGTGTCAACGGTGATTCGCTGACTCGGGCTCCTACTGCAGCCCCGCATCATGATGTTGCCGCCCATGACATGCTCTGCCCCCCCACAGGACACGATGCCCGGCATGATAGGAGGTAGGAAGTGGTGCGGGGACACACCTGTGCCTCCGTTCCTGGCGCTCCCTTCCCCCCAGTTCCCTTGGTGCGGGAGATGGGCGCAGGGGGTGGGCAGTGGTGGCTGCGCAGTCGCTGGCGGGCAGAGGGAGGCGTGGAGCCGCCTGCTCGGATCGCTTGGCCTTTCCTCTCTCCCCCGCCCCCCCCCTCCAGTCACTCACATCCGTCGCTGCCTCTGTAATAAATTGTGTGTGTGTGTGTGTGTGTGTCTGTGTATATAAGGGAGTGTGTGTATATAGGGGAGTGTGTGTGTGTGTGTATATAGAGGAGTGTGTGTGTGTGTGTGTGTGTGTGTGTGTGTGTATAGGGGAGTGTGTGTGTGTGTGTATATAGGGGAGTGTGTGTGTGTGTGTGTATATAGGGGAGTGTGTGTGTGTGTGTATATATAGGGGTGTGTGTGTGTATATAGGGGAGTGTGTGTATCAGTGGCTGTGTGTGTGTATAGGGGAGTGTGTGTATAGGGGAGAGAGGTGTGTGTGTGGGAGAGAGTGTGTGTGTATCAGTGGGTGCGTGCATCAGTGGGTGCGTGCGTGTGTATATATAGGGGAGAGTGTGTGTGTGTGTAGGGGAGAGAGAGAGAGAGTGTGTGTATCAGTGTGTGAGTGTAGGGGAGAGAGAGAGTGTGTGTGTGTGTGTGTGTGTGTGTATAGGTGAGTGTGTATCAGTGGCTGCGTGTGTGCATAAGGGAGAGATAGTGTGTGTGTATATATAGGGGAGTGTTTGTGTTATCAGTGGCTGTGTGTGTGTATGGGGGAGAGAGTGGGTGTATGTGTGTGTGTGTCTGTGTGTGTGTGTATGTATCTGTGTGTATGTATGGTATCTGTGTGTGTGTGTGTGTGTATGGGGAGAGAGTGTGTATGTATCTGTATGTGTGTATGGGGGAGAGAGTGTATGTATCTGTGTATGTGTGTATGTGTATGGATGTGTGTGTGTGTGTGTGTATCAGCCACAGCCACTGTGTGTATCAGTGGCTGTGTGTGTCTGTGCAGGCCAGCAGTGGCTGTGTGTGTTTGGTCTGTCTGTGTGAGTGTCTGTAGGTCAGTGACTGTGTGCGTCTGTGCAGGTCAGAGAGAGGGTGGGGGGGAGGGAGAGAGAGAATAGAGGGGATTGGGAGAATATATGAAATCTGTATGGACATTCATAACGGTTTTATTTTACCTATAGGCGATAAAATTTTTAGTGGGTCAAAAATAACCGGGTCACGGAAAAAAAAGTTTGGGAAACGCTGTACTAATGAGTAGTCCCCAAAGGGGGGCTACAGATAAACCTGCCCATAATTTTGAACAAAACACTCCAATATAAACCTATTTTTAGTACAAATTTCCAAAATGTATTAAAGTGCAGCAGAGCAATATATCTTTCCTTCATAAATTTGTTTTTCATTTTCCCCAATCTTATTGTTTCCTAAAAGAAAGTTTTCAGCTGTGACATTATTTTTCATCATTATCGTAGTTCATCCAAGAATCAACTGCAGAATAAGGCTTTAGCCATCCACACCCCCTCTAAGGAACCTTATAACCCATGCATTAGTATGTATGCCCCAGAATGGTCTGACATTGGATTTCAACTCGGACATTTAATTGTAAACATTTGCAGCCATGTCTGGTGTGGCTATTAGTCTGCCCTCGCTGGCATGCAAGTCCTGGTAAGAACAGGTAGTGCCAGTACCAATTGTTATGGGTTTTCCCCACACAGGCAGCTTCCTTGAGTGACAGGGGAGGAGGTGGGAGTAGGTCTGTGTTCTGTCCAATCATGGTTTCAGACCTAGTACCTTCTCCCTACTGTATTTAAGGTTAAGTTGCAACCCCAAGTTCATTAGTGTCTCTACCGTTGAGAGAAACAAGGTATCACACAGGGCTGCTGGGTACTGGCAGGCCCTGGTCCTCTTCCCCAAGGGGGAGATTACCTTTTCCTCTGGTCCTACTAGAGGGCTGGGGAAGAGCAGGGACTGCTGCGAGGGCCCTTGACCCATAATGTCTGGAGACAGATCAGTGATTGTATTGGGCAGGACTGCATGGATGCTGTTGTGGTTGCAGAAGAATAAAACCGTTTCCAGTTGAATATACCTAGTGCCTGGTGTGTGATCTTACTGGGGGGGGGGAGAGGTAACCGTTTCTACTGTAGGAGATTGCCTCCATACATCTGGAGCTTACGGCAGATAGAGGCACTCTGTACCATGGAATAAATGTCGGGTATATACCCCAGAAACCTGTCCTGCAGTTCCCACAACCATCGACGGACAACTCAGCCTCTTGTGAGCCAATGGGTAGCAAGCACCATACACCTGGTAACAGGGGGATCTCCCAGAGGGTGGGGGAAACACCGCTACACATTGCTGATTTTTTTTCTTTCGCATTTTGATACAGAACCTATAGAACAGGCAAAAAAAAAACATAAACATTAAATATATTCGAAATAAGTATCATGAAATAAATATAATTATGTAAAATAAAGCCTCCTGCTAAAAGTTACTACTCTATAACTCAGCTCTGATCGCTTAAACTTTGGAGGCTCCCTGTTGAGAACATCTATTTCTGGGGTCTCGATTGAAGCAGGTTCAATCAATGTCCTTTCATCTGAATGGTATTGTATTGTATGTCTTTATTTATATAGCGCATTAATGTACTGCTGCGACACACTTTATTCGAGCAAATACCCAGTATGTACCTGGCAGATACCTGGAATGCGCCGCTCCTCACCTCTGACAAGCCCCGTTGCGTTTGCCTTCCCAGCCATGGTTCATGCCTGGCTGACGGGCGGCTGATCTGTTAAATGATAATGATTAGGATTTAATAGGCTGCAATGCTTCGCGTGTCTACCAGATGGCATAAATTCATGAATTGTAATGCAGTATATATATATATACTGTGCAGTATTGCAGCCAGCGGGAATAAAATGCTTCAATCCCTGCCTGGAAAATAACGCAATGCACTCGGGCAGAAAACAATCACAAACCTCAATACACCCGAGTATACCCGAATTCGTGGGACTAGCCGAGCTCGAATAAAGTGTGTCGCCAGTGTACATAGCGCTTCACAGTAGTAATACATGTGGTAATCAAATAATTAACAGATAATATAAATAACAGATGATGCGAATAAGTGCTTTAGACATAAAAGTAACATTAAGGGAGAGGAGTCCCTGCCCCGAGGAGCTTACAGTCTAATTGGTAGGTAGGGAGTACGCACCGAGACAGTAGGAGGGAGTTCTGGTAAGTGTGTCTGCAGGGGGCCAAGGGTTATGTATCATGTGTTCAGAATATCCACAGTGCTATTCATATGCTTCTTTAAGCAAGTATGTCTTAAGGTGGGTCTTAAAGGTGGATAGAGAGGGTGCTAGTCGGGTACTGAGGGGAAGGGAATTCCAGAGGTGTGGGGCAGCCAGTGAAAAAGGTTTAAGGCGGGAGAGGGCTTTAGATACAAAGGGGGTAGAAAGAAGACATCCTCAAGAAGAACGCAAGAGTCTGGATGGTGCATAACGAGAAATTAGGACTGAGATGTACAGTAAGGAGGGGCAGAAGAGTGTAAAGCTTTAAAAGTGAGGAGAAGAATGAAGTGTGAGATGCAGGATTTGATCGGAAGCCAGGAGAGGAATTTCATGAGGGAGATGCTGAGACAGATCTCGGAAAGAGTAGAGTGATTCTGGCAGCAGCGCTTAGGATAGATTGTAGAGGAGACAGGTGACAGGCAGAAAGGCCGGACAGCAGGAGGTTACAGTAATCAAGACGGGAGAGAATGAGGGCCTGAGTCAGAGTTTTAGCAGTCGAGCAACAGAGGAAAGGGCGTATCTTTGTTATATTGCGGAGGAAAAAGTGACAGGTTTTAGATATGTTTTGAATTTGAGGGGCTAATGTGAGAGAGGAGTCGAGTGTGACCCCTAGGCAGCATGCTTGGGCTACTGGGTGAATGATCGTAGTTCCAACAGTAATGTCGAAGGAGGTAGTAGGGCCAGGTTTGGAAGGAAGTATGAGGAGCTCTGTTTTAGCCATGTTGAGTTTAAGGCGGCGGAGGGCCATCCAGGATGATATAGTAGAGAGACATTCAGAAACTTTGGTTTGTACAGCAGGTGTAAGGTCGGGTGTTGAAAAGTACATTTGTGTGTCGTCAGCATAGAGGTGATATTTAAACCCAAAAGATGTGATTAGGTCACCTAGAGAGAGTGTGTACAGAGAAAAGAGAAGAGGTCCCAGGACAGAGTGATCAATATAGGAGGAGGAGGTATTAGCAGAAGAGACACTGAAAGTACGATGGGAGAGGTAGGATAAGATCCAGGATAAAGCTTTGTTCCGAATACCAAGAGTATGGAGAATGTGAAGGAGAAGAGGGTGGTCCACGGTGTCAAATGCTGCAGAGAGGTCGAGTAATATGAGCAGAGTGTAATGACCTCTGTCTTTGGCAGCATGGAGGTCGTCAGTTATTTTAGTGAGGGCTGTTTCCGTGGAGTGAGCAGTGCGGAAGCCAGATTGTAGAGGGTCTAGGAGAGAATAGGTGTTGAGAAAATGGAGCAAGCGAGAGAATATAAGACGTTCAAGGAGTTTAGAGGCAAAAGGCAGGAGGGAGACAGGTTGATAGTTAGAAAGACAGGTAGGGTCAAGCTTGCTGTTTTTGAGTAATGGTATAACTGTTGCATGTTTGAAGGAGGATGGAAAGGTTCCAGAGCAGAGGGAGGAGTTAAAAATGTGTGTGAGCGTAGGGATTATAGTAGGACCAAGAGGTTTTAGGAAATTGGAGGGAATGGGGTCAAGAGAGCAAGTGGTAGAGGGAGAAAAGGCGATCAACAGCGACACATCCTCCTCTGAGACAGTGGAAAAAGAGTCAAGGAAGGCAGGAGGAGAGTTAGGAAGAGGTGTAGGATGGGAGGAAGAAGCAGAGGGGATGTTCTGACGTATGGATTCCACCTTTTCCTTAAAATAGTCAGCAAAGTCCTGAGCGGAGATGGAGGAAGGAGAGGCAGCTGAGGGTGGTTTGAGTAGAGTATCAAAGACAGAGAACAGTCGGCGTGGGTTAGACTTGTGCATGTTGATTAGTGAAGAAAAGTAGGCTTGTTTAGCTTGCGAGAGGGCAGAGTTGAAACAGGATAGCATACATTTGTAGTGAAGGAAGTCTGCGAGAGTATGAGATTTCCTCCAGAGGCGTTCAGAGGAACGAGTGAAGGAACACAGCATGCGTATGTTGGAATTTAACCAGGGTCTAGGGTTAGAAGGGCGAGGGTGGCAGAGAGAAAGCGGGGCATGTAGATCAAGAGAGGAGGATAAGGCAGACTTGTAGTTCCTGACCAGGTTGTCAGGATCTGTAGCAGAGCTGAGAGAGGAGAGGGAGGAGCGTAAAGTCAAAGTCAGGTAAGTGAATAGAGCGCAGGTTTCTGCAGAACCGGGGGGTAGATGGAGGTGGAGAAGGGGAGAAGCGAGATAGAGAGAATGAGATGAGGTGATTGTCAGAGAGAGGAAAAGGGGAAATGGAGAAATCGGAGAGAGAGACGTTTTTAGTGAAAACCAGGTCTAAGTAGTGGCCATCCTTTTGGATGCTGGCTGCAGTCCACTGTTGAAGGCCACAAGAAGAGGTTAGAGATAGAAAGCGGGAAGCCCAAGGGAGAGAGGGGTCATCAATGTGGCAATTGAAGCCCCCAATGAGAAGAACAGGGGAGTCTGAGGAGAGAAAGAAATAGAGCCAGGATTCAAAGTGAGAGAGAAAGGCAGAAGGGGAATGAGTAGAGGTAGGTGGGCGATAGATGACTGCCACATGGACAGGGAGAGGAGAGAAGATCTGGACAGTGTGAGCCTCAAAGGAGGGAAAATAAAGAGATGGAGGAATAGGAAGGGTTCGGTAACGGCAGAGAGAGGAGTGCAGGAGCATCAGGCCTCGACCCCTGCCATCAGTGCGCGGAGTGTGGGAGAAAGAAAAGCCACCATAAGAGAGGGCAGCTTCCAGAGCAGAGTCAGACTGAGTGAGCCAGGTCTCAGTTATAGCAAATAGGAGTAGAGAGTGAGAGAGAAAGAAGTCATGCACAGAGAGGTACTTGTTAGAAAGGGAGCGAGCATTCCAAAGGGCACAGGAGAAAGGGAGAGAGGAGTGAGGGTGGCAGGGGATGGGTATGATGTTGGAGGGGTTGACACCAGAAGGAGTAGAGGTTGCAATTGGCAGGCGAGGACGAGCGCATGTAGGAATAAGGCAGGGACCAGGATTGGGAGAGATATTCCTAGAAGCAAGGAGGAGAAGCATGGATAGAAAGAGGATGTGTGAGGATGATTTGTAGGGGTGTTTCTTAGTGCAGGGGATAGAGCTGTGTGGTTTCAGAGGACGCAGGTAAGAAAGGAGTTCATGTGAACAGAGAACTGGTGAAGGAAGGAGAGATGGAGATATATGAATAGAGTTAGAGACATACTGAGGCTGGTAAAAAGAAGTGCATAATTTGAGAAGAAGTGAAGTCACAGCAAATATAAATGGTAAAGGCAGCATCACAGCAGTAATGATGCAGTCTGGTATAGATGATATCCTCCTTTCCAGCGTAGTTCAAATGCAGGAATCAGGGCCAGTTGGGGGTGTCCAATTCCTCACTTCCTTTTAAACTTCAGTTGTTCAGTAGTCCTGCCACTTATAATGGGCCACTTGGACATGGGCTGCAGGCAGACTTCTTCAAAGGTTCAGGGGAGCGCCAGAGTTCACGTCATCGTTATGTAAAAGAATAATAAAAGCAACATGGTATGATACAATTTCAACCAGATGTGTTAGTCTATAGGTGAAAAGTAGTTCACTCACACTTTCCTCCTTTCCAATAGGACAGTACAGAGATACTCCTCTCTCTGACAGAGCAATAGGACAGGAAATCCCCAAACGTAAACCCCTTGTTTCTCCTCTCCTTCGTATAGGATGTACTCAGGGAACAATAAGAGAAGCCAATTGCGCAGTATATCTCAAAATATATATATTCGAATAAAAGCATATAGATGTAAACTCACATAAGGCACATATTAGCAGTCATGGTACGAAGTCCCGATCTGTGGTGTATGCTGTTTCGCCGGTACACACTGTTCTGCTCACTTCCGCGTCCCAGTTCCTGTCGGCGTCACTTCCGGCTACGTGGGGTTGAGGGCGGAAGGGCTTGTTGGAGAATCTCCGGCTGCCAGGACTTCGCGTCACGAACTTGCATTTACTGAACACTGATTCAACGCGTTTTGTCGGTACGACTTCTTCAGGAATCTGACTAGGTGTTCTGACTTGGTTTATATGAAAAGTCACCTGACAGTTTGGTTCTGTCTGCTTAATTAGCACATCTGAGGCACGTTCAAACAGATGGTTTTCTACACAGGGTGTTCCCTGCCTAGGTGTCACAGCTTAATTCAATTAAGATTTGAAGCAGACAGGATTCAGATATGGGATATTACCTAAGATTGTTTCAGTTGCATATACTAACATACACACAGCAAATGGTGAAGTAAGGAGGGTGCTATTGTGGGCTATTATCTGGCTGCACTTTATTTTTGCTTTTCCTTTTAGCTCTAAAAATCGACACAATAAAAACATCTCAAAACATTAAAAAAAAACAGTATTCCTTTCACATTGTTTTGCAATAACATTCAAATTCAATGCTGTTATAGAAGTTTTGATTAGGATAATAACCGTGTCTGTGCAAACAAAAATAAATACTTAGGAAGTGCAGAGCTGGCCAGACTGCAAGGGCTGTGTGGGTAAAAGAGGAGACCAACTATTTTAACTCTGCCATGGTTCCTCTTGATATATTTACATTGAAACAAAAAGCTATTTTTATATTGTGTTAAGCAACTGGACATGCAGAACTGAGGGACACAACTCCAGCCCATTGTGTAAAGCGATAACAACCATGACATTATTGCAATAACCTTGTGCTAATAATTGGGTGGCATCACACATCTACATTTGGACTTCCATTAATAAAGTCTAGATGCAACAACTACAGACCAATAATGACTGGTAATCTTAAAAAAAAGGGGGTTTGCTTACTGTCAGGGAATCCTTTCTAGTAGAACCGAGTATGAAAGTAAGGCCACCTATACGAAGCAAACCAGGGTGGCTTCTAGGGAACACCTGCTTCTGCCAACATCATCTGCTGAAAGGATGGAATGTTCTCTCCCCAGGTTGAGGATTCTTACATAGTTCACCTTCTATGTTGCCCTGCTGCCTTCTACACTGGGCTCTATAGATCACACAATGCTCCAATTCTGTGACCCACATGTACTGTACATTCTGCTTAAACCTAGCTTTAAAGTAACAAATAACTAATTGCATCATACAGTACAAGTCTCCATGCACCACGAAGACTTAATTAAAAAATGTATCTACGGATGCAGTAGTAGTGGAGTAGAAACAAACAATATTCAGTCTCAAGACACGAGACCTTTCTTAAATGTGTTTGCATTATTCTACTCGAAAGTAAGCAAGAAAAACCAGGATATTAACTGAAATTCAGATACAGAAATAGCAGACATTATTGTTCCCGCTTACGCATTCAGCAGGCACACACACAACACGCCAGCAGGAGCAGACGCCATTTAAAATGATTATCTGCGTACAAATTAGGGTCAGGTTTACTACGCCTCTGTGCATGCTTTCACCGACCGCACAAGTGGGTGTAATAACGGCTGCTACATCTGTATTAATAATGAAGTGACACGACACTTTTACATACAGCTGAATTATACACTATTTACATTTTGCAGTGTGTATTGGCGTATGGCTATTTCTTGTGTCTGAGAAGACATCTTGAAAGGAAATGAATATTAATGAAGGTGGATGTAATTATATTCTGCAGATGTAGATAAAAATAAATTACGGTGTAAATGCACAAAATAATTACATAGGAGTATATATATTAAAGCAGCAGTTCAAGCAATATCCTATGTGTGTTTTTTTTTAAATAAATCAGTTCTGTACTATGAGAAAATTCTTGTCGCATTTAAAAAAAAAAAAAAAAAATGTTTTAAAGACATTTTTAATGTTTCTAATGTAGGAAGCATTTCCAAAGTGACAGATCCCTTTCCCTTCTGATAGGCTCTGGCTCTTGAGCCGCGCCCTCTCTCTAGCAGTGAACCAATTGTATCTAGTAACTGCCCAGTCAATCATATTCCAGGACTACATTGCCCACAATGCTGTGCAAGAACTGAACAACCCGGAGCAAGCGATCGATTACAGGAAAATAGATCGATCTGCAGATTAGCTAATCACTTGTCAGGTTGCAGATTGTATTGATCACATATTGAATGGGAAAAAAAAAATATATATATATTTTTTTTTAAAAAACAGCATCTTGAACTGCAGCTTTAAAGTGCCCGGCTGCACAACTGGGACAAAGAAACCGCACCAGATATATTCAAGAAACTCTTTCAGATTTATCATACAAAATGGGAGGGTTTCTGCGCCAGATTTTGCAGCCCGCAGACTTTGATAAATGACCCCCGTAAATACAATGCATATACATTGCAGATTAAATGTAGGTCTATGCAACAAAATCTTGGAAAGTGGGGCTTGATGCAACGTAATTAATGATGTTTTATTTGCAAGTTTCAATTACAGTTAAATGCAACAGTAAGGAGTGAAAAAAAAAGAGGCTGGTGTGTCTTAACATGCCCTTTGTGGGAGCTTGATAGATAGCGCCCAAGGAGTCATTATCATAGGAATACACCTAGACATTTTTTGGTGGTATAAACATGTAAAGCAGCTTTGATGACTTGTGATCGTGATCATAGTATGATTACCGGAGACACTGCGGTGATTTACTTGCCAATCTTGAAAGCACATACTTATGGCGAACAGGAGAAAGGTTTAAATTTCCATCATTTTTTTTTATCCTTCTAAGCTGTAATGCTACAAAATATTTTTTGCCCCAAGCAATAACTTATATTTGTTTTGTACAATATGCTGAGCACTAATCCACACTTTTGCAAGAGGTGTAAAGCACATGTACAGTATTTGTCATGTAGATCAAATTATGTCCAACATATAGACAGTATAGAAGCATGTTCCCCGACAGTGGCATTTTCACTTCTCATTACATTATCTAGTATGCCATGCTTTGTTTTTTTTTATCATAAAACTACAAATATAATGAAAATATGTTTTAAGCATTATTTAGTACAATAATGCAATGTGCATACTTATGTGAGACTGTCGTGGCTGTTGACTCAATGGTCCTTCTGATCATTGAAGTGGCTCGATTGCCTCAATTTCCTATGCTCAAGCAACATACTGTACATAATGACAAGCAGTATGACTGTGGATCCATTCCCTGTCCTCATTCCTATGTGTTTCGTGTCTTCTGCATGAATATGTCAAGGGGAATCTGGGAAGTCGAAACAGGATATCCATTTAGCTATGAATTTCATAGTTTATTTTAGGCTGGCCTTCTCTTAGATAGTCATAAATACAGAGAAGACACGTGTAAACACAACAAGGAAAGTATGCAGAACCATATAAGTTGATATATTTTACATCAAGGAGAAGAATGCAAACTGAAAGAAAGGCAATTCTGTTAAGTTTTAGTCCTAGAATCCTATATTTTGTGGAGCAAGAAAATTAAAATGATAGTGTGGCTTCTGTTCACATAATTTGCTACCCTATCATTGAAGAGCAATAATTCACTCTGTAAAAACTCAAAATACCATACAACATGTCTCTAGAAAAAGTGAAAATACATGTATTATTATGTGTAGAAAGTAAGGTTTTGTGGGTTGTTTTTTCAGTGCTTTAATTTGATTACAAAAAAAAAAAAAAAAATCACTGTTGATCAGTGTTAACAATGAAACAAAATTGAACACATTTGAATTTGGTGTTTATTGGTTCAGTAAGGTTCAGTTTTCATACTCAATTGTGCTGCCTTTGTCTGAAACCTGTAGCTTTAGCTTCTAAAAGAGATGGAACTCAATAAGAAATTAGGCTTAATTTTCAGTTTTTATTGGTTTTGACCTAGAAGTGCAAGATGACTAGTCAGTAGTTTTCGCCAGTGTTTGTTAGTTATAATGTAACCCTAATTATGTAATGATACAGTAGCTTCTACAAATCTCTAAAAGCAAATTACAGATTCTTGCCACAGAAATCTTGACAGTCTATCTTTTGTACATGCCATGGCAGCAATTATCTAACAGACATCTTAATGTTCACAAGGAGTTTTGTGCTGTTTCAAAGGAGTGGATGATGTGAAATCTTTTTCCAAATCATCCTCATAATTTTGCGTTATTTGGTCACCTTAATAAATGCAACATGTTGAAAAATTCTAGGATGCTAAAAGAAATCAATAAAAAGTCCTATTCCCTACAAAGTAATATAGTACATTATTCATACCACAATATAGTATCTAAAAAGTAACAAATAAGTTATACACAACAGTGCAACAAAGTAATATAGGAAATGATGCACAGCTATAACAATAAAAAAAATCAATGCAACTACCGGTGCTCCTGGTCCAGTAATCCGATGTCTTGTGGTGAATTTGCATATCCTCGCGATACTCTCGCTCTCTCTTACAGCATAAACCGGGTTACTAGGAAACAGAATAACACACGTAGGAATCGGGATGCTGGACAAGGATGCCTGAAGTGGTGACGTCACATACTCGAGAGTGTCGCGAGGATATGCAAATTCACCACAACACATCGGATCACTTAGCAACCGAGGAAACAGGACGCCTGGCACGCACGCCAACCATGATGACGTCACGCACTCGCGAGATTATCGCGGGAAGATGCCAAGTCTGCAGGGAAACACCTGAGGGAAGGACGGAGCCCTAGGAAGGATCCCTGATGATGCTGTTACATCGCTGATCAGCATCTCAAACAACTAGGCACCTCCCTCCCAACATGTTTCGTGACATCAGCAGTCACTTCCTCAGGGGTAATCAGCGAGGAGTCTTTGTAGCAGAGCTGTAACATTACCAGCAAAGATTGTCGGAGTCCAGAGCTGTTAGGCGTAAACAGCTGATATGCTAGACACTGCAAGGAGCAACGATTTCAAGCTGCGGACGGCATTTGTGTTATATGGCAGGACGTGGCACAATGTAAGTGTGTATTCGTCCTGTGTGTAGAGGGAGAGAGGGGGTGGCCCGGTATTAAAGGGGTTGCACCCCATTTGGCCATCCCCTGACCTCACCAAGGAGACAAGGGGTTAACTGGGCTGAGGTCCAGAAATGTGATGTAACCCTTGTTATGACATGAAAATGTGTATTCCCGTTCCCATGCTTTATTGTAATATCTGGTTTAATCAGTGTCTGCATCACACACACACACTAGGATCCATCCGGGAGCACAAGGGTTAATAGTTGTTTAGTGATTATAGCCCTTTGTGTAATTTTCCCGCCTTTTCAGGCACCATTTTGCAGGATCCCATAGGCCGCCATTGGGGCTCCATGTGTTTCAATGGCAAATCTTGCTGTTTGGGTCCTGTTTCCTGTGAAGACCAGCAGATGGCGTCCAAGAGGAGGATCGGTGGTTTCCCATTGTAAGTCAATGGGCCCATTGACTTCACTGGAGAATCCTCGACGGATCTTTCCAGGAACGAGTTGGCTGCCGTCCAAACCGCAAAACCGCAAAGCGGATACATTTTCAAGAAGAGAGCTTTGATCACTTAGCAGTCAAGTTCAACGACAAGTGGCGTGGGAATAAACAGTTCTAGAGCACCTAGAAATAAAATTATTTTTGCCCCTAGTTCCTAGACCTCCCCCAACTCGACCACAACCGGGTCCCCGTATCCTGGACCCCCGATAAGGGTCGAACCGAGAAGAGCGGGTCGCGCCATAGGTTCCAATGGCGGCGGCAGAAACAGCTCAAGAAAACGGCTAAGTGTCAAAAGCTGAAATTTGGGAATCCATAGCTCCGGTTCCGGAGGGTCCGGAGGATCAGGGTTTGGGGTACCTGTAGTCACTGCTCCGGCATCGCTGCAGAACCATCCTTGACCCTCTTGGACCAACCCGACGGAGTATGGACCCCCTTGAAGGTTCGGGACTTTTCCCATAGACTCCAATGGCGGCCAATCTCCATTGACCGGCTATGGCGGAAACCCCCCATTAACTTCAACGGCGGCATCACCCCGTTGAAAGTCTATGGCGGCGGATTCCCATAGCCGCCAACGGCGGCGGTTTGCCATTGAAAGTCTATGGCGGCGGAGCCCGTTGTTTTCAATGGGGATTTTGTGAAAAACCGTGATTTAATTTACAGCGGAGTTTTTTGTATTAAAATAGGAAAAGATTTAAGGTGTATTTGTGTAACTCTGGTTCCGAAGGTCGTAGCCAGTCGCAAATTGGACCATAGGGTGTCCCAGTTCCGGCATTGAGAACTGGGAAGTTTGGACTGGCTGGACCCAACGGAACCGGATATTTTAATATGTTTGTGTTTTATCTTTCATTCTGTGTCCCAAAGCAGGGATAAAACCCAGAGGAAATTCCTTTGCATACCAGGGTAGCATATGGCCAGAGAGGCGATACAATGTCTAGGACTTAAGTATTGTTCAAAGGATTTGGTCACCTCCACTGTTTACATGAGGGCGGAGATTACTCAAACCAGAGCAGTCTTTAAGTGTCCCATTTAACACCTTACAACAAAGAATATCCTGCCAGGAATCCAATCTGGTAGACTATCTGGCATTCCTGATGCAGATGAGGGGCTACAGAAATGAGACCCCAGAGTTCTAATGTGCATGTACCAGCTAGCAGGGGGACATGTATCAAAATGTGTTCCCACATTAATGAGTGGCTAGAGGTAATTGAAGACCAATCACCTGTACTTAATGTTAAGGATAGGGTTGCAAAAGGTTTATAAACTGTTGTCCACCCTTTATCCTTTGTCTTCTGATATCATCTGAATTGTTACCTGATTGCGAGAGAATTGCTATGCAACATACTTCTCATCCCCCATCCCCAAAGTAAGTGTACTTCTTGTCTGTTACTGTATTATTTTGTGTGTTCACCTATCCAAAGGAATAAATATACTTTATTATATCTAAGCCTCGTTCAGTTCAAACCCAGTATTTGGTGTAAATTACAACCTGTCATAAGCTGTCGTCACACTGTGTATGTGTTTTTATTAAAGTGTGTTTTCTAGTACCGCACTATCTTTTTCCTTTATTACTTTAACGGTGGGACTGTTCCGGTGCATGGTGTTCAATTACAAGAAGTTGGAGGTTGGATTCAATCAGGAGCATCACGTGGGGTTGGTGAACTTCGGAGAGAAGGCAAAAGCACAGATTGTATCCAACGTATATATCAAGTTAGTATCTTGTAAGTAGGCATTCTAAGGCCCGGGCCATAGAAGGGTGAGGAGAGCGGATGCGCGCTAACGCTGAGGCTCGCCTGCTTAAGTCAGCGCGATTCCACGGACTTGCAGGCGAGCCAGCATGCGCGAAGGGAGCCGGGGGGCAGTGGTTGGAGGCGGGGCAGTGACGTCGCTGGGCCAATCGCCCGCGACGCACTGACGT
Organism: Ascaphus truei; assembly: GCF_040206685.1. NCBI lineage: Eukaryota > Metazoa > Chordata > Amphibia > Anura > Ascaphidae > Ascaphus > Ascaphus truei. The sequence continues at coordinate 86,037,955 of NC_134484.1, forward strand.
CAACGTCACGGCGCCGACATCACGGCGCCGTGACGTTGACGCGGCTTAAGGCTGATTGGATGTTTTCAGCCGACAGCGCGCTGAAAAACAGCTTGGCGCTCGGCTTAAAACTCCAAAGCCTCCTCACGCCTGCGGACGCTCGCGTGAGCCCCCTCTCAAGGCATCCTCATTGAGGATGCAGGGGCTCAGCGCGGAGCGTCCGCACGCCTCAGCGCTGCTTGTCCTTCTATGGACGCAGCCTTAGTGTCTGCAAGTATTATCCCTTAAACAGTCCTGGTTTTCTGCGCAATGGTGTGTCCCCTTTGTATTTTATAACAGGAGGAGAGTCAGAGTGAAAGAAGCAAGCCTGGTTTGTACAAACTGAATTAAAATCTCGGATTGGGAACCAGGACAGTGGGAATTGGTGACAATATTTACCATTTGACGTTTGGCGCCGGGGATTACTTTTAGTTTTCTTTGTAGAGCGTTTACATATGATGTAGAAAGACTTTGTAATGTCATCCTTCGATTCCACATTGCTGCTGTTGATGGTATCTGTCAAAGTCATGGGGTCTGTATTTCTATTTTTTTTTAACATGTTGATTGAATTTTCTATAAAATTATAAAGAGTGCTGGTATGATAGGTCTACATATTTTTATTCATGGCTATATTTATCTTTAGAGGGAAAAAAAGCACTTCATTTTTGGTGGGTATAAGGTATATGTTGATCCCTAGATCACCTAAATACCTCTATGCTATCTATTGCAGAAGAACAACAGTGACGGTGATAGTAAAAGGATATGTCAGAATATTATGAAGATATCAATAAGGTGACTAATACATCCCTGCCTTACAGCATAAACCGGGTTACTAGGCAACAGAATAACACACGGAGGAATAGGGATGCTGGAAAAGGATGCCTGAAGTGGTGACGTCACATACTCGCAAGGATATACAAATTCACCACAACACATTGGATCACTTAGCAACAGAGTACGCAGGACGCCCGACGCGGATGTCAACCATGATGTCACGCACTCATGAGATCATCGCGGGAAGATGCTAAGTCTGCAGTGAAACACCTGAGGGAAGGACGGAGCCCTAGGAAGGATCCCTGATGACGTTACCACGTAACTGGAATGACGTGGCAATCAGGAGATGCATGGCACAGGATGGTGATGACACTGAGGATCAACAGGACACCTCGTGATGGGTCTATTTATTCGCACATTTTGGACTTTTTACTTTATGCCATTTACTCTTGAAAAAGGCCTAGTGTGGCCGAAATGTCAATCTATTGGCAATACATTTGCATCAATATAAAATCCGTAGTGCCTCTCTTCTTCTACCTATCTATACACAACAGTACACACAGAAAGTCTGTCTGCACTGAAAGTCTCATATACATCAAGGTGTAGAGATCCATGCTGAATGGTAAAATCGTTTGTGAAAACACTATTTGGAGCTGATTCTATCATCTTCGAAGCTCTTGATCACACTAAAATCCGTCCCAAAACTCCCATTTACTTGAATGCCAATTTTCAGAGACTGGCCACTGTTGAGCTTCTAGAATTAGACTCTTGGTGTCACTGCTTGTGTTTGCTCATATTTTCTTACAATACTTGCTTCCATAATTAGTCAGGTGAATGTAGAACTGGTAAAACCGAAGCCACCTCAGAACAGGTGTTATTACTTTGTGTTACCGTATTACTTGAGTTATGTTACCTTCTTTGTACAGTATACTACTAATTACAGAGGTTCTCTAACTTTTCTTAATCATGGACCACTTCACTATAGCTTGGATGGCTGCCATAATTAGTTGTGTTTGTAAATATTTTTGTAAATATGTATAATATCTAACAATAAGCATTCAGCACTGGGGTGCAAAGTTTTTATATAAACAAACGACTGAAGGTAAGAGATGCCAAAAGTTAATTTTGAATGCCTTGAGGGACTACCAGTTGGCCATGAACCACCGTTGGAGAACCCCTAATATATTACATTTTACAATTCTGCAGAATATGTTAATATTTGCCAAGTAACAATAATTGCTGAGCAGTCTGGCTTTGAAGAGCCTCAACTCACATGACATTTAATTGCAGGATATTAAGACCAATCTACATTTCAAGCACATATTATATGGAGCTATCGATTTTAATCCCTGAATTAGCAGAAGGTAAAGTTTAATCATAGAATAGGTATAGTCCATAATACTGCAACTGACCATTCCTAGTCTGCAACCGACCCCTCCATAGCTGCTGCAAATGCAAAATCAATCCTGAAAACTATGGAAAAATCAGACAGCAATCAGCTGTCCCTCAGCAGCATCTTTTCACTGGTTCCCAGTCTTTATATCCCACTGCTCACACCAGTTGTAACCAAACTTTCCTAGACTGCTATCAGCCTAGTACCTTAGTAGCTGGTATCTTCAGGGACACAGACACTTCATTTCAAACAGGGACTCTTTATTTAAACACACTTCTTATTGCTTGCACTGCCTCATCACCCAACACCAGAGGCACAGTCCTTACATGACACTGAACATGCTGGGTAAATTCAACCTGGAGATAGGCCAGTAAGAAGTGAGTCCATGTATCTGAAATCCCATACCGGTGGAAGTCTGCAGCAGGAATCTCTCCCATCCACCTTCTCTTGAACATACCCTATCACCCATAGTTAGGGGTCGTCCCCAAAGCAAGCTGGTAAAGTCCAGGACCAGAGACACATCCTCTCACAGGAGCTCTTACATCTTTGTATGTCTTTGTAGATCCCCATGGGCAAGTGAGAGACAAGGCACTGAACTTCCCCAACATCTCATTTATATAACTTTTCTCCTTGGAGTTCCAGACACTGCCCGAATAACAGCCTTCCCTCAGAGCCTCCAGAGGCAACACATAACTTCTAGAATGTTTCAAAACCTTTAGTTCTTAAACCATGCACCAAGAACAGCTATGCAAAAAAGTGTTATCAAACTGGCGCTCTTTACAAAAAAGTGCAATTCCTATATACAGTATAAAAGTGTGAGATGTTCTATAACATCAAACAATTTAAAGGTGAAATACCAAAAGTGCAAAAAGTGATGTGAAAAATAAAACATAAAAATACTTAATAACGTGCTGATCAAATCCTTTACAGGATTGCTTCTTCAATCCTCAGCAGTGTTGTAGTACAGGTGGTGGGGAACGCTCCCCACCACCTGGACAACAACCCAGAACAGCTAGCCTGAAAAAGTTTGAACCCCTTATATCTAAAAAGACTCCAAGAGCTAACAATCATACCACTAACATTTAAGTTAATTGCAATACTTAATAGTAGACTGTGTACACGTTTTTTTTAAAATATGAAGAACAAAGTGTTAATTGAAGATATATTATAACCAACATTTTATATATGGATTGTAAAGACCAATTTTAATAGCAGAATTGTGTATACTATAAAGCAGCAGTGCGCAAACTGGGGGGGCGCGCCCCAGTGGGGGCAGGAGATTGTGTGCGGGGGGCGCTGGGTTTATAGAGGCCCCGCACGCTTCCCAAAGGCACTTAAATTAAGTGCCGGGGAAGCGGCGAAGGCCTCTGTAAACTGCACTTACCTTGGCTCAGGCGGCTTCTGGAGACACATGACACCCAGACACCGTAGCCAAGGTAAGAGGGGAGGGGGGGGGGGGGGCAGAGAGGGGAACAGCCGGCAGTGGGGCGCAGGGAAAAAAGATTGTGTTCCCCTGCTATAAAGAACCTTGACCTGAACTACAAAGTTTGCTGGATAACCTAATTTTGAATGCAGAATTGTCATATTACCTTAAAAATACTACTACTACTGTTACTTTGCTCTGATACAGCACTAACTTATTACTAACTAATAACAACTAATTGTTATGCACATTAAAGTCTAATCATATATGGTCAATGGCCCTTATTCTTTAAAGTGTGATAGTGCAGATGACTTTAATGGGGCTTTTCAAGCGATAGCACGTTATCTGCACTTATCACCGCCTATGAATCAATTGATTTGTCACTAATGAGGGGGAAAGTATCACTGACAATTTGCATATTCATCGGCTCTTTAACTACTTTTCCAAAGGGGCAGGATCCCAAAAAAAGATAAGAGCAGAAGGGCCGCAAGCCTAATGCCATTTTATTTGTGATACACAATATATTTGAATAATTTGCAAGCATTTATAATATCCTTATCATATACATTTACATTACAAGGGAGTTTCAGTAGACAATTTGCAATTAGATGCGTTAGCAACTGCTAGGAAATTATCAAGGAGAGAGAGTCCAAGGGCCACATCAATGCCCTTCGTGGGCCAGCGGGCCACCAGTTGAAGAGCCACGATGGAAAACTTCAAGAGAGGTTTTTAAGACACTTTCATTAAGGCCTTGCCCCCGCTGCCTACTGCAGCATCCGCTGTGGCAGACGCTGCACGGACGAGAGCCCTCCCCTCAATGGCGCCGGGCCCGCTGCGAGGGGGGGCCGCAGAGCTGGGGCGAGAGTTGCTCCTGCTCTCAATAGAATTGAGAGCAGGACTCGCGACGAGCGATAAGGCACGCCCCCCGGCGGTTCAGCCAATGAGGGCGAACCTGCCGGGTGACGTCATGGCCGTGCCCCTGTCACTTCCCCGGTCTCTCTTCCTGCAGTGAGCTGCAGACCGGGGAATCGGCTGCACGCGCCGCCAATCTCGCGGGCGCGTGTTGCAGCGGAGTTACCGGGGCCTTAGCCTAACTCACAAAACAGTTATGAAATGACCATGAGACACAACATCCTTCTGTGTTTGTCAAATGTCAACCAAAGCACAAATGATGCGAAGTACCAGAACACATTTTAAATGACCGTGATACTGACACAATGTCAGAAATTAAAAAAATATGGTTTTCAATTGGATTTTTGTTTAATAAATTGAATGCTTTTTTGCTCCAGTTGTGCAAACAGACTTTTTATTAAATAGATAAGCTCTATCATCTAAATAAAAGGGGTGTTGCTACTTTCCATTGATTTTCAATACTTTGGCCTGGCTAAATGGACACAAAGCAGTAAGTTGCTGTAGTAGCTGGTAGATACGGACATAGAGCACTGCCTAGTAAATATAGGCCTATCATAAGACATCTTCTTGCACCAGAAAACACCTTACATCCCATTCAATTGAATTGATAGTAAGGTGTCTTCTGGTGTCAGATGTTTTATGGAGAAGCACCGCTTAATTAATTTGGCCCACAATTTTATGTATCGCTTTTCTGGCCTTTATTTTTATGTAGTAAAGTTGCAAATGTTGTATTTATTTATTTATACTTAAACGAAGCTTGACGAAGAGGCCAGGGGGCCTTGAAACGTTGCTCTATTGGGCACATATTACGGTGTGTCTGATTCTTTCTGTATTGCTGCTTTTTAGATACATAAAAGAAAATACTTGGTGAGACCAAAAGCAAAATGTAAGTCCTTTATTATTATTATTGAGTGCTGATCCAGTTTGGGGGGGGGGGGCGTGAAAGGCAGGGGGGGGGCGTGAAAGGCAGGGGGGGGGCGTGAAAGGCGTTAAAGGCGGGGGGGGCATGAAAGGCAGGGGGGGCAACACACACACACAGTGTGACACACACACACACAGTGTGACACACACACACAGTGTCACACACACACACACACACACACACACACACACACACACACACACACACACACACACAGTGTCACACACACAGACTGTCACACAGACACACAGTGACACACACACACACGTCACCTAGAGCGACACACACGCGACACCTACCTGTAGTTCAGGCCGCCGCCATCTTCTCACTCGGCGCCGCGAGGGAACTACTTCCGGCCGCCGCCATCTTCTCACTCGGCGCCGCCGCCATCTTAGGCGCATCGCGAGGGAGGAAGGGGGTCCGCTGCCTGTTCCCCCGCCGGGGATGGAGATGAGGCGCCGCGAGGTCCGCTGCCTGTTCCCCCGCCGGGGATGGAGATGAGGGGAGCGGGAGCGCCGGGAGAGGTGAGCGGAGGGGGTGTAATGTGCGCGCGTGTGCACAGGGACATCTCACTCGGCGCCGCCGCCATCTTCGGCGCATCGCGAGGGAGGAAGGGGGTCCGCTGAGCGGGGATGGAGATGAGGCGCCGCGAGGTCCGCTGCCTGTTCCCCCGCCGGGGATGGAGATGAGGGGAGCGGGAGCGCCGGGAGAGGTGAGCGGAGGGGGTGTAATGTGCGCGCGTGTGCACAGGGACATCTTCTCACTCGGCGCCGCCGCCATCTTAGGCGCATCGCGAGGGAGGAAGGGGGTCCGCTGCGCGGGGATGGAGATGAGGCGCCGCGAGGTCCGCTGCCTGTTCCCCCGCCGGGGATGGAGATGAGGGGAGCGGGAGCACCGGGAGAGGTGAGCGGAGGGGGTGTGTGTACACAGGGGTGAGAGTGTGTGTGTGTGTGTGTGTGTGTACACAGGCCTGACAGTGTGTGTGTGTACACAGGGCTGAGAGTGTGTGTGTGTGTGTACAGGTTGTTGTTTCACAGGGGTGACTGTGAATGTGTGTGTACACAGGGGTGACTGTGTGTGTGTGTACAGGGTTGAGTGTGAGTGTGTGTACAGTGTTGAGTGTGACACTGAGTGTGTGAGTGTGAGGGGGTGACTGTGTACCAAGGAGTCCTCAGAGGTTCTGGCCGTGTGGTGTGACTGCAAGTGTGTGAGAGTGAAGGAGGTGATGTCACAGTGGGGCGTACCTCTTGGCCAATGAGTCACGGACCAATCAGATTCACCGCAGATAGCACTAACCTCACTAATCATTCGATTGTATATATTAAGATATATAGCAAATGTAAATATACTGTATGCTCATTTGCATGTCTTAGGCAGGTCTGCAACCCCGCCTTTCACCATTATCACCCAGCACACAGCACTTCCACTGCTGCAAGGGATTCTGGGAAATGACATGCATCCCCCCCGCCCCTTCCCACACCGCACGGGCAACCAAGGGAGCGCCGTGGGCAAGGGGACCGGAGTGAAGGGCGTGTCCCGCGTGGCCGCCAGTGCCCTGCTCCCCCCCTCCCGCTGGCATGTCCCGCTGCGCGTGGCAGGTGATGGCGGAGCAGCGGAGGGTGAGTCGTGTTGAGGGGGGAAGGCGCGCAGAGGGGAAGGTAGCGGGGAGGTGAGCTGCGGGTGAGGGGGGCTGCGCTGGCGGGGAGGTGAGCTGCGGGTGATGGGGGGGATCCAGCGGGCCAGGCCGCGGGGTGAGGAAAAGAGAGTGGCCGGGTGGTTGTGCACTGAGCAAGTGAGATTAACATAGAAGGCATAAGAAGCTACTTTCTATTATGTAATAGTCATCTTTCAACTTCAACATTAAAATCTCATTAAAAAAAACTGTATGTGGAAACATTGCTCTGCTGTCAAATGGATTACTGTCATTCAACCACTTCACTGCCAGTGTAGGCAGCAAAGTGAATTCACACATATGACACTACCATGATTTATCCAATTTGCTGCCTTCATGCAATTATGGTTTAATATGATTCAGTACTGTACATTATTTGAATCCTGTATGCAGTACATGGCTCCATGTAAGCGTATAGCAGGAGATAGATATGTATTACAGACTGGTGCCAGCCCCTAGACAAGTGTGTGTGCTGCTGTACGCCTCCCCCGGTGTGTCTCAGTCACATCGTCTCCCCCTGTGCTCCCGTGGGATCCCTCCCTAGCTGGGGCGCATTGATTTACAGCCCCCTCCCTACGCGCCCTGTGCGCAGACAGGAGCAGAGCTCAGACTCCTTCCTCCGTGCCATGAGCCGGGTTTACATTACAGGCTCACACGATGAGCCCCAGACCGCCCGCCACCCCGACCAATTGCTGCATTCACTCCACCCCAGAGCGCAGCAGCTACTGCTCCTCCCGGCCACAGGCTGTCACCGCCCGAGCCAGGAACTTTCCCACGGCCCGCGCGTGCTAACAGGCGGCCCTGCAGACTCCGGCTTGGCACTGCGCCCGACCAATCAGGCGCCCGCTGAGGACGGGCTGGGCGGAGACACCGAACACACTGGCCTGTCAATCACGATCAACCTCCTTGGCAGCGGTTCTTTTAGAATGTAGCAGGAAGGACAGGATCCAAGACGCCTGTGTCCATTGTGACGTCACGGAGGGGAGGAGGCGGCGGGGAGAAGTAAAGAAGCATTATTGGCCACAAGAAGATAATTGTGTTCCAAGAGCAGGCGCCAGTCCCCCCTCCTCCCTCCTCTCCCCCAGATCTTGTAAGAGGCGAACCGTGGGAAAGGGATAGTTAGGTTTTAACCAGAGGGAGAGCCGGAGGAGGGAACACTGTGTCAGAAGCAGCTCAGGAATACAGAACAGCTTGTAACTAGGAAGCCCGGATCCATCCCCCGCACCGCGCACTGACTGCTGCTGTCTGCACAGCCATGAAGAGGACTCACGAATACAGCTCCTCGGACAGCGAACTGGACGAGAACATCGAAGTGGAGAAAGAGAGCGCAGACGAGAATGGGTAAGGCAGACTTCTGATAAGAGAAAATGATCAGTTTAAGTAACGAAATAATACAAGATTTTTTTTTATCTCTTGCTGATCAACATGGAAAAAAAATCACTAACATCACGTTGACAGATTTACTATAAATAACTGATCTATGAAGTTATTTTTGTTTGGTCAATACATCTGACCTGATGACATCGTTAGCTCCTTATAGGTATCACCCGTTAGTCTGAGACTGTATCTCACGATCCTACAGATTCAAATAATTCTTGTCTTCCTATTTTGATGGAACAGCACCAGCTTTACCTAGTAATATTACCGCGAAGTAATGTCTTTACAGTTGATAAACCTCATGCTGTTTTTACCCCTCTGTTGAAAAATCTCCTTTGAATATATACGGTACTTGTTAATCCGATATTATTTAATGTTTGAGACAGTGAGAAGTTTATTGCAGTGAATCCTAACATGATCTTTCCCATTATTGTTTGATTTCAGGAACCTGAGCTCTGCTCCTGGCTCAATGTCTCCATCCACTTCTTCCCAGATCTTGGCGAGGAAGAGGCGCAGAGGGGTGAGTACTTCACATACCTGCGGTAGTCACAGTGATCAGCCCACGATCAGCAAACACGGTGACTGCTCATTCACTTGTCACTAAAATAGGACGTTTTTTTTTTTTTTGCTTCTCTGCAGATCATCGAGAAACGTCGTCGGGACAGAATTAATAACAGTTTGTCTGAGCTCAGGAGATTGGTGCCCAGTGCGTTTGAAAAACAGGTAATTTAATTTAAAACTACATTTTTTATTTGATGGGGGTTCAATGATAGTTTAGTAGCCTGGATGCATTGTTAAACTTTTTGTTTGGGCTTTTTTAGTTATGCTTCTGTCATGGTTTTTATTGATAGGTGATTTAATGTAACAGCATAATGCCAGGGAAATATTTATTTTTTCCTAATTGTCAATTATATCTATCTATCTAATTTAGATTAGCTCATTCTTGTTTTGTCTTGTTTTGACCTTTGCTTATCCGTTTTATGCACTTTTAATGCTTCTTTGACAGGGTTCTGCAAAATTAGAGAAAGCTGAGATTTTACAAATGACAGTGGATCATTTAAAGATGCTACACACTGCTGGGGGCAAAGGTAAGGTTTATTATACACTACCTATTAATTATGTTTTGTTCACTACTATTTCATATTACCTTCTGAAAGACATCCACAGTTCAAATATTCAACATATTAACACATTGCAACTACAATATTATACACCATACTTTATATTTAGACACACAATGAAATGCCTGAACATTTAGGCAAATTGTGGCAACACTGAGTTAGCTGAAGCAGTTGTCTTATGGAGATGAATCTTTATATTTATGAAACAAATGGTATCTTGCTGCTTGCTGATTTTTGTAATTTAATGCTAGTTTGGCAAAGTCTCCAGGAGATGTTGTGGGAATCATGTTTGTATTAAGGAAATGATAAGCACATCTGATCATTTATGTTGGAAGAAGAGGCACTGACTTCTCCAATATCCAGCCACCAAACCTCTGGGCATTTTTTTGGGCAGAGATCCATGTATTTATTGTCTATGATAGATCTTACACTTTAGGACAGTTAAGTAGGTACCTTTTCATCCACATAGCCTCTCAATTTTTTTTCCTACTTACTTTGAAACCTTTCCCCTAACCATTTCTTGCATATGTCAAACCTTCAATTATCCTATTTAATTGTTAACATTTTTAATAATTATTATTTTAGTGTTTTATTTGTTTCCACCAAACATGCTAGACATCAATTCCATGAACCTTCTATTCTTGCAGTGACAAATACTTTGCATTTTTAGAGTCTAATACCCTCTGTCTTAAAGTCTTATTCTAGTGTGGGAGAGCGAGTGGCTCAGTGAGTAAAGACACTGACTGGCATTGAGAGTTTGAAGCAGGGGAACCTGGCTCAATTCCCAGTGTAGACTCCTTGTGACCTTGGGCAAGTCACTTTATCTCACTGTGCCTCAGGCACCAAAAAAATAGATTGTAAGCTCCATGGGGCAGGGACTTGTGCCTGCAAAATGTCTGGAAAGTGCTAAAACTAGCAGCGCTATACAAGAACATATTATTATTATTATTGTCTAACTGTAACATGTTTTGTATCTGTACTCCCCAGCCCTTAACAGTACTAAAAAAGTATTAATTAGTTTCATACTCGCCCTTTTTTTTTGCAGTACACCTTTGCCATATATTATATGTGCATAGTTATACTTATTTTTGCCGTGCTGTTTAGTGCATTGCTAGGTCCCTGACAGCGTATGTTGTGTGTGTTTGCAAATACTTAAAGTTATCCAAAGTAAGCAGTCTTAATAACCCCATTCAAAAATAGACTTGACATGTACATAACAGCGCAGTGCAAATAAGAAGTCTTCTGTTGTAACTCCAGTGCCAGAGTGCCCGGCAAAGTTTTGCAATATTTACTAGAGATTATAGAAACTCAGTAAAAATGTACATTATTTCTACTGACTTGATACTGTTAAATGTGATCATTTCAGAACTGACATATTTATGACTTTACTACTTTTCTGCATCAATAGTAATTCCCTATTCAATATACTAGAAGGTTGGTAGTTAGTTTGGTTGTCAGCCTTTTTTACTCTATTTACTAAACATATTGTTTTTGTACCTGTTTTTAGGTTATTTTGATGCCCATGCTCTTGCAATGGACTATCGTAGTTTGGGGTTCAGAGAATGCCTGGCTGAAGTGGCTCGGTACCTAAGTATCATTGAGGGTCTAGACACTTCTGATCCTCTGCGAGTGCGACTAGTCTCTCATCTCAACAACTATGCCTCCCAGCGAGAAGCTGCAAACAGCGTCCACACCAGCATTGGACACATTCCCTGGGGAGGTGCCTTTGGACACCATCCTCACCTTTCTCACCCACTACTTCTGGCACAGACTCCTCATAGTAGTACAAGCAGCACATCCTCCTCCACAGAACCTCATCACCAGAGCAGACTTCAAGGTTCACCACATGCTGAATCTTCTTCGCTGCGAGTTCCCCCTAATGGGAACATAGCGTCAGTGCTTCCTGTTGTTGCCTCTTCAAAACTCTCTCCTCCACTGCTGTCTTCCATGGCATCACTGTCTGCATTCCCTTTTTCATTTGGATCGTTCCATTTATTGTCACCCAATGCACTAAGCCCATCTGCACCTGTACCGTCAGGAAACATGGGCAAGCCCTACAGACCTTGGGGCACAGAAATTGGAGCCTTTTAGGAAACCAATAAGAACTTATTAGTTTTTTTGTGCAAAGGGGTGGGCTGGAGGGGGTCTACAAAGTCCAGCTGTGCTGGGCTGTTATGAATGAAATATACTATGTATTGCCCAACTTGTGTGATACAATGGTACCATTACAAATGAGTTTTTGTTTAAAAATAAAAAATACATTTTTTTATTTTTTAAATAACTTTTTTGTTCGCATCAAGATTTTAGCGATTTTGCTAAAATGTGGTACACCTTACATTGCATTAGTGGGGTAACAAAAATGTAAATAGATCTCTGCTTAATATTTAATTTGCTTTGTAAAGTAATAATTTCACATTATCTGATGACATTGGAACCTTTTAACCAATAGTTTAGGTTTTTCTGTGGTCTGTTGTTTTTAAAAATGACAACATACCTTAGTCTTAATTAGCAGAATACTAAATTCAGCAATAACCCATTACGTTCTGTTGCTAATATTTTAAGAGTTGAGATGTTCTATAAGAAATATCCTTATGTAAACTATATTTTGCGTTTTTATATTTCCAAGCGTTGACAAATCAGATTTATGAGCTTTATCCAAGGAAGAATAGCAATGTTCACTTCAGTGGTTACATTTATGCTCAGCGCAGATAAAATGGTACAGTAGATGCCTATAGCATACTTATTTTGCACATTAACCTTAAATCTACAACATTTCAACAGAACTCCTATTGTCTAATGTATTCTTTATTATCCAGTGAACTAGAATTTTATTTAACAAGTAGATTAATTTAAAACAGAACCCACGACATGTTTGTACATAATTCACATTGTGCATAGATGCATCAACTAAAAAGGTGGGCTCTGCTGTACTGCGTTTAATCACTGTTGTACTGGTCTATTGTGACTAAATAAAGAGTCATAGTGTGTTCTTTTGATCTTCTGCATCATTTGGTCTTTTAATTCCTTATCATGGGGATCTATATCTTTGGAACATTGATCTTGGCTGTAATATGCAACTGTAACACATGTTTAACTCTGGTTTTGTGGCTGAAAATTATGACTTGGGGGCATATAGAAGGACTCAAGACCCTACAAGCTAAAGGATGGAAAAAAACTGTGCATAATGAGACAGCCAGCAGATACTCCACCTTTAAAGATGTTAAGAAAGGTGTAACTGAAACCTGATCACTACAGATGTCCTATCATTTCGGTGTAAGGATTAGGAACCCAATGGACCAGGTTTGCTAGGCGGGCTTATTTGAAAACCCCTATTTGCTTCAGACCCTATTGAATTAACCCATAGCCTCTTCATTGTTTTAGGTTGAAGACTTTCAGTTTTCTCCTCTAGCAAGTAGGTTAGATATATTAAGAGTAGGTTAGATATATTAAGAGTAACACCGTGCCACATAATTCAAGATCCTATTTCCATTTCAGACGATATGCAATGAACATAAAGCACTTTTTTATAATGTTACTCAACATTCATTTCGCACACATGTATAAACCACACGGATTACAAGTGGTCATTTTCTATAATATAAAAACATAATACAGGTATATCTCCATGAAAAACTGTTTCAATTACTAAAAAGAATCCAAATCTTTTCTCCGTGACTAAAAACCAAACCCTTTTCTAAATAACAATCATAAGCTGTTATCTTTTTTTTTTTTGCCTGAGTGGAGCTACTCGATTTGCCAGTTATCTAAAGCAGTGTCAGTCACCTATCATTGCAGCATTCAGCTTCATACACTAAAAACACCTCATTTGTTTTTTCCCACAGGGCCCCATTAAGGTTATTCTGAGGCACCCTTGTGTAACGCGTTCACCTGTTTGAGAAACTCTGTTTTAAAGGATGGCACAGCAGATTTAAATAAAGTCATATTTATTTAGAAAGGTCAGTGACTGGATATAATTGTCTATGTACATGTATGCATCAAGTATGCCCTCGCAAGATGTAAGGGCATAAAGGGTGTTAATCACCATCACAATAGCAATCAATAATGGACATAACGGAATGGCCATTAATGGTCATGGAATCCTATTGCCACTTTGTGAAAAACGCCCAATGTTACTTGCTCAAAGTCACACAGATTGTAATTGTCCCATACAGGAACTGAACTAACAATCATGGGTGTATGAGATCATCACCTTAATCATGTTATTGGTTTTTTTTAGAACAGTGGATGAGCCTTTTCCATATGCAGTTATTAGATAATATTCTGCAGCTGTAATGCATTTCTACACTTCATCAATCTGCAAATAATCCCCCTTTGCTTTGTGATAGTGTTAGCCATTTTTTAAAGACAGTAGTATTTTTTCTCAATGTTGACAGGCTCACACTTCATGTGCGGTTGCCTGAAATGTGGCATGTTTGTATATGCGTTTCAAATGTATTGGAAATATACATTGGGTGTTTTAAAATGACATTTGATAGCAATTGAATTTAAAAGGGGCAATCCTCTCTACAAGATTTGTCTTCTCCCCTGCTGGATTTCATCAGGACTGCAGAAAATAACTAATTCTATTCTATTGGCCTTATATTAGTCATTCTGCCTATGCTGTAGTTCTTATTTCAATTAGATAATTTTCACAGTGATTGATTACTAAGAGCTGTTAAAAAGGGATGTTTTAAGAGGAGTCTTAAGGCTTTTAAAAAGAAAGTGGTATTATCTCAAGCTCTCACAGTGAAAGAAAGGGGTTTAACCCTTGGAGTGCCAGAGGGGACACAGCACCAGTGTATCTTGGCCCCGGCGGCACTGCGATTACTAATGACGTAACAGACAGGGAAGAGTCGCCCCCCTTCTATTGCTCACCAGTTTAGATTGCACTCTATAGGAATGCAGGATACAATCTCTGCTAGCAAAACGAGCCGCCTTTTTTTATGTACTGTAGCAACGTCCTGGGTCACTCAAAGGGTTACGTTATAATTATGCTGCAAGAAGAGCAAAAATTTTAAAATAACTTGGGTACATAACACCAACACTAAAATAGCGTTATTCTGCATGCTGCTCCACCTCGTGCTATAACATTTTGACAACTACACCTGGAATTGACACAGGAATAGAGGGATCATGCATGAGTGCATCTAAATGTCTCTCGCAAGTTCCCAGAAACCAGCTTCGTTCAATTGTTAGATATACAGCTTAAACTGCAGTGAAGGATTCTGGGTAATGCTATCCAAATGAGCAAACTGATGCACTAAGCTCCATTAGACCAGGGAAAATAACGTTTTGTTACCTAAAATAGTAAAGGATGTTATTTCCCTGAGTTTAACACATATCCAGAAAGGTAATAATATGCAAAAACAATTAATTAGAAAAGGCTTAACACCAGGTTAAATTAGCACTACCTTACACGTAGCAAGTTACAATCCCTAGCGCTGTGACCTACATCAAAACATTTGATCTAAAACAATAAAATCATCTTTTTCTTATTCTGTATAATGTGTTCTCCGCTGCTTATTGTGGTTTAGGGGACTCACAACTAGTTTCACCTTCCACCTTTTAGCCAGCACTATCTCAGCTTTCTATGCAAAGCTCATTGTTGAAACCACGACCCTCACTTTGTCAGATAAACAGAGAATGTCTCTCTGTCGATCAAGCGATTTTATTTACAAGTTCAAGGTTTAAAATATCAAATTTTCACAAAAGGCAATAAAACGCATGTCAGTTCTGTATAATGGCGTTTCCTTCAGAGGCTGTTGCTGTGCTCGCATCACCCGCCGAGCCAGACACAAGTGATGATCTCTCAAACCTATGTAGTCCCCTTTTCCCCTGTGTCAGGGCGACTACGTGTGCTGCTATACCTGTGTGGCAAACAGGAGGCCTGATCCTCCGCCACTGGGGAGCCTGGGGTGTATGTATATCTACTAAACAGCGCCTCCACCAGCATTGGACACATTCCCTGGGGAGGTGCCTTTGGACACCATCCTCACCTTTCTCACCCACTACTTCTGGCACAGACTCCTCATAGTAGTACAAGCAGCACATCCCCCTCCACAGAACCTCATCACCAGAGCAGACTTCAAGGGTCACCACATGCTGAATCTTCTTCGCTTCGAGTTCCCCGTAATGGGAACATAGCGTCAGTGCTTCCTGTTGTTGCCTCTTCAAAACTCTCTCCTCCACTGCTGTCTTCCATGGCATCACTGTGTGAATTCTCTTTTTCATTTGGATCGTTCCATTTATTGTCACCCAATGCACTAAGCCCACTTGCACCGTCAGGAAACATGGGCAAGCCCTACAGACCTTGGGGCACAGAAATTGGAGCCTTTTAGGAAACCAATAAGAACGTATTAGTTTTTTGTGCAAAGGGGTGGGCTGGAGGGGGTCTACAAAGTCCAGCTGTGCTGGGCTGTTATGAATGAAATATACTATGTATTGCCCAACTTGTGTGATACAATGGTACACCAATGCTGGTGTAGACGCACCGACATCACTGACCAGCCGCCGCAACCACTCAACACCCACCCGGCGCCTCCCGCAGCACTCACACCCCTACGCACCGACATCACGGACCAGCCGCCGCCCGCACTCACCAGACACCCGC
This sequence comes from Ascaphus truei, assembly GCF_040206685.1. Taxonomy (NCBI): domain Eukaryota; kingdom Metazoa; phylum Chordata; class Amphibia; order Anura; family Ascaphidae; genus Ascaphus; species Ascaphus truei. Next base: position 86,054,177 of record NC_134484.1, read on the forward strand.
CGCCTCACAGACGCTCACACCCTAGCGGGAACGCCACCTCCAGCCCGCACTCAACACCCAACCGCAACACACTCAGCAGCCACACACCGCCGCACACCCCTTCCACCGTAGCGGGACCGCCACACCAGCCACTCGCCGCCTCACATCCGCTCACACACTAGTGGGACTCATACCCACCACTCACTACCCACCCACCACCCGTACTGAACACCCGCCCGCCGACTCACACCCGCTCACACCCTAGTGGGACACTTACCTCACACCTCACATTGTACTATGGTGTGTTTACAATAAACCATTTTTAAACAACAACATTGTATTACATTTTCTTCCATATTTCTTTTCAACATTATTATACAACCTTTACACCGAGAACTCAACCTATTCTTCCCCTATTTATAAATACTACCTATTACGGATTTACATCCCGGGCAACGCCGGGTATATCAGCTAGTCCAATATAAACTATACAATCGAATAAGTTAGTATATTTGACATTTTATAATGGAACATGAATGAGCTGATCCTTTATTCACTCCCCTCCTGACAAAGTGAGGAGCACGAAACGTGCAGAGAGGTGAGTGACGTTACCAGGCTTGTGACATTATCACGTGGGTCCGGCTGGATGAGTCATACGAGGAGCACAGCCTCTGAAGGAACCTGGAGAGCTGATATGCGTTTCATTGGCACACGCTTGTGAGTTTACATTTTATATTTGAAACATTGAACTTGTGAATAACATTGCTTTATCGATAGAGAGGCTTTCTCTGTGGTTTATCTCACAAAGCGCCCTCGAGGTTACAAGAAGGAGACTACCCTAAATTAGCTTACAATAAGATGGCGTTATGCCTCACCTAAGAGGTGGCATTATTCCCATCCAGACCCTGCAATATGGGGAGAGATTAACATTATCATATTTACCAGGTGTGTTCCTTTTTGTGCCCAGGTATCTCTCCACGTATTGTGTAAAGGTGTGTTTGGGGACGTATATAAGTCACTTGGAACACATCTCTGTAGTCCCTCTACTAGTGTCTCTCTCATTTATAAAGTGGCAGTAGTCCCTATATTTCAGCATCTAGATGGGAGTAACCCAGGCTTGCCACCTTCTACTGAAGGCCAACCCCGAGCCAACATTTTAAAATTTCACGCTTACCTTCGTCAGCGACTCCTTGGCATCCTCTGGCATCGTTCCAACATCCTCTCGGCATCTCCCGCCGCAACCCGTCAATATGGCTGCACGGCGTCACATGGCGCCGCGTTGCCATGCCAACGGTATGCTAAGTGACGTCACGGCGTCAAGTTGCCATGACAATGGGATGCTTTATGGTGCCGATGCGTCATGTTGTCATGGCAATGTTGCACCACGTGGCGTTGCAACGTCATGTAGCATCCCATTGTCATGGCAACGGCGTCACATATTGCTGTGACATCACCTAGTATTCCTGTTGACTTGGCAATACGGCACCATTTGACACCGCACGGCCATATTGACAGGAGTTACTTGCACGGGAAGATGTCGGGAGGACTCTGAGGACACTAGGAGACGTCGCCGTCACCGCTGAACGCCACCATCCGGTGGTTTACTAGGTAAACCTGGAGCCTGGAGATACATGGTCAAAGCCCTTAGTCTCTGGGTCAAACCCGGAGTGGTGGCAACCCTGGAATAACCCCACCTAATGTTAATTCCCTTTGTGACTCTGAACAGCCTTTAGTGGATAAGTGATGTTAGGGGAAACCCTTCTTTTGCATATCATTAGCACTTATGTTCAGAAAAATGTAATCATACATTATTTAAAGGAGTACCACTGGGTTAATGTTAGGTCGTTCCTTTCAGTGGATAGGCGTTACTATTAACCCAACATTAATTTAGGTTAGCGTTACGCTAAATAAAACCTAAAGGAGCTTAGTGTATCCCGGCCTGAATCGGTCCCTTTTAATGTAGTCATGTTATTACCCAACTTTATAAAAGTTATGCAATCCTGTCTTTATCTATTATCTCTAAGCAAACAGTGCTTCCACTGTAGCCAGGGATTCTGGGTAATGACATGCAAATGAGCACACTGTGGCAATCTTTACTTATTTTTTAATCCGTTTTAACATGGGCCCCTATAAGCTTATGCCTGCCGCATTACACAGCTTTTCAGCACAGCCTCGGTTAAAGAAGTGCATAGCCAGTAAAAGAGAATCCTTACTTAGAGTTGAATCCCTGTGGGTGTTATTTGTTAAAGTGTGATAGTGCCGATCAGACACTAGCTAGTTTAAGGAAACACCTTTTGAAGTCAGCAGAATTTTCAGTGCGATATTGCCAGATAAGCACTATTGCATTTTAATGAATAACTCTGTGTGGTCCTTATTCAATATGCTGTGATGCTGTCTCCTCTGTGTCAGAGAAGCTTACATTGCTATTTAAATGAATGGGGTTAAATATCTCATTGACCAGAAGGAAATATCTTCATGGCATATATCTCATGTAAAAAAAAGATAAACCAGGGACTGGGTCCTGTGAAAGACATGGAAATATAATCATACTGTAAGTCTCTATTGTTCCTTGTGTAACCAGGTCCCCTCTGCCCCGCGACCCCCCACCCTCGTTACCTCCACTGCCGGGGGTCACTTGATAGACCCGCCGGCACTTCTGGAGGGTAGGGGCCCTGCAGGGAGTGCTTGGGCGCTCCGGAGGTTCCCGGCGGCTCCCGTGCAGGGCGTCGCCATCTTGTAAGAGTTTGCGCATGCGCAGTGAGAGCTCAGGCGGCCGGACCAGTTGCGCATGCGCGAGCACAAGCGCGCCAACCCTAGGCTACCAGGAAAGGCTCTTGGACAGGACTATGAGTCCCATAAGCCTTATGGGGACCCCACGTGACGCCAGGGAGCCAATAGGGTACAGGAGCTCCCTGCTTGCAGGGAATATATACATTTCGCGCGCTGGAGAAGCACGTTAGTCAGGACCAGGAAGAGCTAGGGGAAGGAGGTGAGTGCAGGGGTCTGTGACCCACTGCATTAGGCCAGCAGCCCCCTACACCCCAGTTAGGTCCTGAGCCCCTCACAGCTTGTGGTGCTACAGGGACAGGCCCTAGGTTAGGGACCTTGCCACCTTAGTACCAGTGTTAGTTAGGGACACAGCGGACGCTGCGCTCCGCGAGAAGAGGCTTGGGCTCAAGCCTACGCCCCAAAGAGACAAAGACTATCTCCAGGGTGGGATCGCCCCTGGCGGACGCTCGTGCAAGGAAGGGCCGGATCACAGACGGGATCACCAAGCGGCGGATCCTTTTTGAAGTTGCTTGCAGGCCTGAGTGCAGGAGCACTCGGCAGGTACCTTCATAAGTGCACCAACAAATCACCTATATGTATATTCTCACATAGTGGCAGCACTGACCACGGGACAAAGGGGTTAGACTGTGGACACGGTGTGGGGGTACATGGTGGTGGGTGCAAGGTACACTCTTTGTGGAGTGAATGACATTTGGGACTACGGTACATGGTGTGGAGTTACTCCCTAGGGGGAGTAGTGTTACAAGTACGCAGTAGTGGTTACTGATAAGTGTGTTACGTGTATGATTATCCTGCATATATATAAACTGGTTATATACATCTCAGTGTATGTACTTATTGCATATGTGGGTCCTGTGTAGGCAACCTTCTACATACCTAGAACCCTACACAGGTGGAGGCGCTGCAAACCAGATCGATCCGAAGGACTCACCCCAGGTTCCCAACAAGCGGAGGCTCAGGCCTCTTGTGAACCTACAGGTATACGCACCACACCTGGTAACACATAGGTTCCCCCTCACACACGCTATATCTGTGCTTGGGGTAGGGGGAATGCCCGTTACACTTGTATTATGGAAAGCTTTTGGCGCCTATTTTTTTTTTAACCCTTAAGACCCCCTTTTAGGTGAAATCGAAATATTAGAAACTTGCTGACTGGCAAATTCACGTCTTTCGAAAAATCAGTAAACATCACTTTCCTTACTCAGTGCTCAACCTTAACGTTTGAGAGTGCTTTAGAAACTGCAGTAACATTGAAATTGGCCAGGTTTGCTACTTTTATATGATTCTGCAATAATTGTTAATGCTGCAAATGTTTATTTTACAGTAGGTTAAAAAAACGCAGAGGTGGTGTTGCAGCTGTAAAATTGCCCTCCCCCCAAAAGAATGAACTATTCAACATTGCCCAAATATCCTAAAGCATAAACATTTTAACCGCTTGTCTGCAACGCGTTCTAGTTTGCAGGCTCGTTTGGCAGCAAAGGGGTTAAGCAACACACTGGGACAACATGGCATATCCTAAGGCATATTATCTAAGTTAGGATCGGCACTGTGGAACATTGTATTATGTAATCGCTGGAAAAGAAACTGGCAAAAATGTCACGACTTTTTCAGAGATGACTTCACCTGACTTGTAGAGTGTTTGCTTTGTTTGCTGTTTCCTCTCTGCAGTTGCTCTTGGCATTGCATGATCGGATGGGTAATACAATTGCACTGTAATACTAGCCTTTGAGAAGAGACTTTCAGTTACTCTGTACAAGGTTCAAGGTAGGATGCAGAGCTTTTCTAAATCAATTTAAGGGGAAAGGTTTTTATTCAGTAGGGGTACTATATAATACAGTATTTAACTTGTGAGAGTAATGTGAAGGCTTATTATGCGCGTCATACTCCAACCCACGAGATCGGGCATTTGATTGGAACAGAGCACTAACCAATGAGGCTCCTTACCGGCGATTTTCGCGCCAAAATACATAGCGCGATGACGCAAGGGGGAGGGGTTTACTCCATAAGACAGGGGGAATGAACGGCGCGAGTCACCTCTATGATTAAGGACTATGCCAGTCCGAAACGCGTCAGAGTGTGTCCCCCATACCATGTTTTTTCAATAAATCTATATTTTTAACCAACACCTTGCTGGTCTCCTATTCCACTGAGCTGTGCACCGCTGGAATCCTTGGATCTCTACTACTACATTGCACATTGAGCGTGGATGCACGCACCCAGGGAAGCAGCCCTATGTGAGTATTGTATGTCTCTTTCCATTAGAGACTTGATGACCGGTAACAGTGCAGCAACACAAGGGTCATGTATGGCGCAGTCCTACAAACTAACAGTATGTTAACCCTTATTTCTTTATCTCAAAACGCTATTGTGGATGCATTTATCAAGCACTGGGTCCAATATCTTGCTGTGTTTATAGGCTGACTTCCTGCTAATGGACTCAATTACTCACTAAAGTTCAGACTTAGATTGAGCACTGTATTTGGGACACATGCCCCAAAACTACATAATGTGAAGGCAGTTTGGTGCCCTGAAGGTTCCCAAAGGACACACCACCTGACAATCCAATAGTAAGCCGGGTGTACGGGGGAGGAGCGTCAAAGGCATACGGCGCATGTGGAATGGGATCCCGGGGACAGCTGATCAGGCAAAAAGGGTGGTATAGGTGAAAGCAAAACGATAAAGGGACCTATTCACTAAACTTTGAATAGTGGCTGAATGCACGTTTAATGCCCTTATAGCGCGATACTGCCTGCTTTGCTATTCGCTAAACAGTGATAACAGTGGAGTATCGCGTTATAACGGCTTTTTAACGACCTTTAACACTCTGAGGGAAAAAAGTCGGCCGACAAGCCAACAGAAAGCCCAAAATCGCTTTTTTTTTGCCAGTAATAGCTATTCACTAAACAGTGATAAGCTTATCAAACTTTAAAATCTTGCAATATTTTGGTGCCAGCTAAAGGCTTACAAGATGCATAAAAGCCTTTTTAAATTTTTTTTTTACTGCACAGGATTGATACCGGAGGGGACCCCCCAGAGACCCGTGGGGACCCGGGAGATCTGGGTGTCCCCGGAAGTCCCCTCGGCTCTCTGGAGGTGTTCGCGGGTCCCCGGGAGTGTCCGCAGGTCTCCAGAGGTGTCCGTGTGTCTAGATGCCTAAAAGCTTTTTCTTTTTACGCAACAGGATTTATACCAGAGGCCGGCGGGGACCCCGTGGGTCTCGGAAGTCGCTGCGGGTCTCTGGAGGTGTCCGTGGGTCTCTGGAGGTGTCTGTGCGTCCCCGGGAGTGTCCGTGGTCTCCAGGGGTGTCTGCGTGTCTTCGGGGGTGTCTGCGTGTCTTCGGGGGTGTCCGCGTGTCTTCGGGGGTGTCCGCGGGTCTTCGGGGGTGTCTCCGGTATCAATCCTGTGAAATAAAAAAATAATTGCAGCCGGTTCCAGTGTTTTTTCTTGTTGTTTATTTTTGGTTTTTGGTTTATTTAATTGTTGTGTTTCTTTTGGTGATTGGTTTTATTAACTTTGTATTTTTGGTGTTTTTTTTTAGGTTGCCCATTGATATAGTGTCAAATCATGGCCATATTATATGGGCATGATGTACCACTGTGCCAATCAATGGGTAGAGAGTGGGGTAGTTGCCCTGGTGTGGGTGGTTAGGTCTCCTGGGTGTGTAGCAGGAGAGCAGGAGAGGGGGGTTACCCCCTTAATTACTATAGCGGTTACTAACTGCTAAGATGATTAAGGGGTTAGTGGCCATTAGTTTTTTTTTCTTGTAATGTTACTGCCAAAGAAGGGCAAGGACGGTGATGAGGACGAGGATGGCCTTCATCCTGGCAGGGGTAAGTGCAAGCTTTATTTACTGTTGGCTGGTTTCATTTTAAATGGGCAAATGCACTATTATCCATATCTAGATAATAGTAATTTTACCCATTACTGTACTGTATGTGGTAGGGGTGGGGGGGAGAGGTTGTTGGGGGGATAGGGAATGGGTGGGTTGTGTATTGGTAGGTGGTAGGTATTTTTTTTTAACGTATATATTTTTTATTTTTTCAGAAAACATAATAACATATAAAGGGGGAAGGGAGTGGGGGGGAGGGGGGTACAGAAAATAAAAGGGTTATGGGGTGGGGGGGGGGGGGGTAGGGCAGTGGGGTAGCATCCATCACTGGCTTCATGCAGGAAGCAAACATTCTATGATACTTGTCACATCCTATGCTAGGTCTAGGTCTACCTAACCTTTAGTAGTTATTACTGGTTTCCTTACTATTTTATGGTTCCTATTGGGTTCTTCCATATGTAGGTCTCCCAGGGGTCCCATATCGTCAGGAAGGAGTTGTGTCTGTCGTGTATTAGGCTTGTAAGTCTCTCCATCGTCATTATGTAGTTTATTTTGTGCAATACCTCATTGATCGGGGGTGGGTCGTTCTTTTTCCAATGTCTTGCTATTAAATTTTTGGCTGCGGAGTGGATCTGCGTTATCAAAAAGTCTATTTTTCTCTCAAGTCCGTCTGTCGGTTTTTGTAAGAGCACTGTTTCTATGTCCCATGTTAGCTCTACCCCTGTCGTTTCTTCTATTAGGCGTCTAACTCTTCCCCAGAATAGGATGATTTTGGGGCAAGTCCACCATATATGTTTAAATGTGCCTATTTGGCCGCAGTTACGCTAGCACATTGGGGAGGTTAGCGGGAAAAAGGAATGGAGGCGGGCTGGTGTGTAATACCATCTGTGTAGGACTTTCAGGTTGGTTTCTCTGATTAGGGAACATCGGGAAGCTTTAGCTGTCCTTTCGTGGATTTCTGCCCAGTCCTCTTCCTCTAGGGAGTTTTCTATGTCGTGTTCCCAGTCTAGAATGTTTTTGCTTGTTTGGTCATCATATTGTTTTAAAAGTACCTGATAGAGTTGGGCAATCGTTCCTTTATTGTAGTGACCTCTTTGGTATAGGCTCTCAAAGTTGGTGAGTGGCCTATTCCAAGTGTCGTTTGGTTGGATTGAGGAAACATAGTGGGCCAGTTGTATGTATTGGAATATTTGTGTGGTTGAGATGTTATATTCCTCTCTTATTCCCATGAATGATTTAACTTTCCCTCCCTGTTGCATGTCTCCTAACCTAGAGAGCCCTTTCTCGTCCCATTGCTTAAAGATATTTGAGTTGTGAGCTGGTGTAAATTCGGGATTGGCTCCAATGGGTGTTAGGGGTGAGGGAATGGAGGAGATTTGCCTGTGTTTGCAGTTTTTATCCCAGATGTCTAGAGAGTGCAGTAAGACTGGGTGGGCTCTATAGGCTGTTTGTCTGTTCCCCTTTTTTACCCATAGAAGAGACGCTAACTCCTTTGTCTCTGCTTCCACTCTCTCTATATCCACCCACGGCTTTTTCCCTGGGGCTGCGGACCAATAGATTAGCGGACTTAGTCTAGCCGCTTCATAGTACTTTGTTAAGTCTGGTTGGCCCAGGCCTCCTCTTGCCTGGGAGAGAGCCATCAGTTTCTTCTTTATCCTAGGTTTTCTGCCGTTCCATATAAATTTGGTTATCTCTTTTTCCAAATCTCTTATTACATAGGCTGGAACCGTAACGGGGAGCACTTGGAATAGGTAAAGTATTCTAGGTAATAGGTTCATTTTCACTGATATTATTTTACCCGTCCATGATATCTGGTATCTTGACCAAGATTCCAGGTCTTTTTTCAGGTTTTTAATAAGATTCGGGTAGTTTGCTCTGTACATATTATCATATGTTCTCGTAATGTATATTCCTAGATATCTCATCTTGTCTGACATCCATTTTATTGGGAATTTTTTCTTTAGTGCGCTTTCTAGTTCTGGAGGTATGTGCAGGCCTATAGCTTCTGATTTTGTGTTGTTCACTTTAAAGTTTGAGAGTGTGCCAAATTCGTCTAGCGTGTCGAATAGGTTTTTTAATGAGGTATCCAGGTTAGTCAGAGAGAGTAAAGTGTCATCCGCAAATAGCGACACTTTATATATGTTGTTTCCTATAGGGACACCCTCTATCCCTTGGTTCTCTCGTATTCTTGAGGCTAATACCTCTATGCACAAAGCGAATAGCATTGGGGAGAGTGGGCACCCTTGCCTGGTACCGTTAGAGACTGCGAATGGTTCTGATGTGTATCCTGAGGTGCGAACTGTGGCTATTGGGTTGGAATATAGCGCCTTAATGCCTTTAATAAAGTTTACATGTAGGCCCATCTCTCTGAATACCCGGAACATAAAGGGCCAGGCCACCCGGTCAAAAGCTTTCTCAGCGTCTAACCCTAGAATCAGGGTAGGGCGTTGGTTTTTGTTACTGTTGTGGATAATGTTGATTACTCTCCTGATGTTATCAGAGGCCTGCCGTTCTGGGGTGAATCCCACTTGGTCAGGGTGTACCAAGGAATATAATACTCTGTTCAACCTGGTTGCTAGAATTTTGGCGAATAGTTTTATGTCTGTATTTATCAGAGAGATGGGCCTATAACTGGGGCATAACGTCAGGTCTTTTCCTTCCTTTGGTATTACAATGATAGAGGCCTTTAGGGACTCTTTTGGTGGTGCTTCTCCGTCTAGGATCTTATTGAACCAGCGGATCAGATATGGCTTCAGCGTGTGTTCGAATTTCTTATAATAGAAATTAGTGAACCCGTCTGGGCCCGGGGCTTTGGAGTTCTTGAGGGATTTAATGGCTGCTGAGACCTCCTCTGCTGTTATCGGGGTTCCTAGTTGGGCTGATTCTGACTCGTCTAGTTTGGATAGTTTTGTGTTTTTTATATATTCGTCTAACTTTGCTTCGAACCTCTTGTTGGCTTTATCGGGGTTTGTCAAGTTGTATAAGTTACTGTAATACTGGACAAACTCTTTATTGATTTCAACCGGATTGTGTGTTAGGCGGTCTTGTTTGGTTTTTATGCTGTATATATTGAGGTTTGCTGTTTTATTGCGGAGTTTTGCCGCCAATTGCCTGTCTGCCTTATTGCTTTTTTCATAAAAGATCTGGTTTGTCCATCTCATTGCTTTTTCAGTATCTTCAATCAGTATATTTTTAAGTTCCAATCTATCCTTGTCTATCGCTGCTCTAACTTTGTCCGTTGGGGTTTGTTGGTAGGTCTTCTCATTTTCTCTAATACTATTGTTTAGCTTATTTATCTTTTTGTTTTTCTCCTTTTTCCTATGGGAGGCAATACTGATTATCTTGCCTCTGAGCGTAGCTTTATGCGCCGCCCATAGTGTACAGTCGCTGATTTGCCCGTTGTCATTTATTGCGAAGTAGTCCCGTATAGCCTTTCCTATAGCTTTTTTAGTGTCTGGTAGCCTGAGCAGTAGGTCGTTCATTCGCCATTGTGTGCCCGTCGGTCTTTGGTGAATGTCTCTTATGATTAGTGTAACCGGGGCGTGGTCTGACCATGTTATATTGTCTATTTCTGCCTTTATTATCCTCTCTGTCAGTTCACTAGATACAAGTATATAATCAATGCGGGTGTATTGTTTATGCGGGGGTGAGTAGATGGCAAACCCTTTAGTTATGGGGTTCATTAGCCTCCATGCGTCGACCAGCCCACCCAGTCTTATGCTTTGTTTTAGAGCGGTTGAGCTATTCCGTCTCCGGTATTGCTCTTTGCCCTTGAGCTTCGCCTGGTCTTTATTGCAGTCTATAACGGTGTTAAGATCCCCTCCAATTATTAAGTAACCCTTCTTATATTGGCTTATCGTCTCGAAGGCCTCATTAATATAGCTTTCTTGGTCTGTGTTGGGGGCATATAGGCTTACAAGTGTTAGTTCTGTCGTGCCTAATTTACCGGATACAATTAGCAGTCGCCCGGTCTTGTCCCTCTTTATTTTTTCTACTGCAAAGGGGATGCTAGTTCTAATCAGGATGGCTACTCCCGCTTTTTTGTCTGTGGCTGGTGAGTGATAAATTTGGTTAAATTTTTTGTCTTTTAACCTAATAGTGTCTGCTCTGTTCAGGTGTGTTTCTTGAATCATATGTATGTCACTTTGTCTGTTTTTGAGGTCTCTGAACAATAGTCTCCTTTTCATGGGAGAGTTCAGTCCTCTGACATTCTGCGTTGTTATTTTTAGTACTTTAGCCATATGTTGATTTAAAATTTCGTGCGCAAGTGTTTGCCGGAGGGAGCTTGTTGTTAGGGGGTGCCCCGTGGTGATTTTTCGGATTGCGGGACCTTATCCCAACTATTGTTTTGGTTGTGTCAAGTTGTGTGCATTTAGGTGTACTCCAGTGTGGATGAACTGGGGAGAACATTGGGGGTGAACAAAAATAACCTTGGGGGTTTTTAACGTGGGATGGGGTGGTGCCCTCTGGTGCTTTGGGCCTTTGACTCTGCGTTTGGGGTGTCGGGGACATGCAGGGTCAAGAAAAAAAGGGGGAAAGTGTGTGTGGGGTGCAATGTGGTACTTGCAGTCTGGAGAGTATGGTTTGTAGTCTGTAAACTGTAGTCAGCTCCTTTTGGAATTCCGACGGCTAGTCGTGTTGTTGATCAACCTTCTTTTCTGCTATGACTGACTGGAACTAAAACACAGATGTGGTGGGGGGAAATACAACAATCAAACTTCTGGGTCAAACATGTTAAACAGTTTTAAACACAGTAAATAGAACAAAACAAAAAAAAAGAAAGAAAAAAAAAAGAGCAGAAATTCCTTTCTCTCCCTTTTCCTTCATCTATCTGAGCTAGATCAAATCTATAGAGGCTTAATAATGGCTTAAACCTTGTGCTCTCAGTTATCTAGTTGTACTGTGTTTTTTCCTTTTTCTTTTCTTTTACCCTTCCCTTCTATAAAACCTTTTTCCCTCCCTCCTCCCGCTCCCGTTAGTTCGTGTCTTTGTATTTGGAACAGCATACAGTTTCGGGGCTGGGGGTTACAGTTGAGGTAGGAATGTCTCTCTTGTACTCTCGTGGTTTTGCCGTGTTCTGGTTGTTAAGCTTCAGCTCTTGGGGCTTGATGGGTTATCCTGGGTTGGTTGTCACCCTGGACCACCTTTCACGCCTTGGTCGTGGAAAAGTTTTCCCTGTATCACTTCGTAGTTCTTCCGGGATCTCCAGTCCTAGCGCTGCGATGAATTCTGGGCCTTCCTCTGGGGTTCGTAGGGTGGCCTGTTTGCCTTTGTTGGTGGCTTGGAGACGGAAGGGGAAGCCCCATCTATACCTGACGTCTCTGCTTCTCAGATAGCCTGTGATTTTCTTGAGTTCTCGCCTTTTGGCCATGGTTATTGGCGAGAGGTCCGGGAAAATTTGCAGTTCCGTGTCCTCAAAGGAGATTTTATCTAGGTTTCTGACTTTGATATAGATTTCCTCTTTGGTAGAGAAGTAATGGAACCTTGTGATTACGTCTCGGGGCCCTCTGTTTTCAAATTCTCTCGGCCTGTAGATTCTATGGGCTCGGTCGAGTTCCAGCTTTGCTTCGGCGATTTCTGGGAGTATGCTCCTAAAAAGTCTATTTAGGTATGGCTTGATTTCCTCGTTAAGGACTGTCTCCGGGATGTTGCGAATTCTAAGATTGTTCCTTCGCGATCTGTTCTCTGCCTCTTCCTGGGCGTCTTGAAGGCGGGAGATCTGTTTCTTCATTTGGGTTATGTCCTCATCTGTCGCCGCTTGTCCTTCGGTAACTGTCTCCATGGCCTCCTCCAGTCCTGTCGTCCGCTCCTCTACCTCTACAATCTTGGTGTGTAGGCTCTTCATTGCGGTTTGTAACTCCTCGTGAAACGCCTGTTTAATTTCTTTAACCCAGGTTTTTAGTTCTTTCCTGATATCTGGGTGTCTATCTGCTTCTGACCCTGAGTCCGAGTCTGTGCGATCTTGGGCTTGTGCGGCTTTCTCTTTGCCAGTTGGTGTGGGCGCCACATTCCTTCTGGAGAAGAACGTGGAAGATTCTGGCTTCCCTATCTTTTTAGTGGGGGCCATGCCGTCTGTGTTCAACTATGGGGTATAGAGAACAATCAGGTCTGGGTCTTCCTTTTCTATATTGGTTGCTGGTTTATCTTGGATATGGGGAGCTGAGGGAGATTCTTGTCTGTTTTTCTAGGCTCGCAGCTATCTCACATATGCACCCCCACACGTGGGCATTCAGTTAGTCCATGGGACTAGTTGCTTGGTTCTCTGTTTCGCCTCCTTGGGTGGAGGGGGGGAATGGAAGGGGGGGGCGCGGGTGCGCATTCACTCCGCTCTTTGTTTGTTGTTCGTCTTTTCCTCTGTGCGAAGCTTGGGGGACTGGCTTTCTCCTAGGTAGGTAGGTGGGTATGTATTGGGGTTGAGTCGGATTGGGGAGAGGGTGTGTTTGAATAGTTTTTCCTAGGCTGTTTTCCACTTTTCAGCCTCTGAGTTTATTTGTGTGTGCTTGTACCTTTAATTCAGGTCAGCGGCGGCCATTTTGGATCCGGCTGGGACACTGCTGCGTTTCAGGCTGGAACGCATGGTTCCTCTCCCTCTCCACCTCCCCGGAGCTCCCCCTTCTCCTCTCCGCTCCCACCGCTGCTCTAGGTACCCTCCTGTGTCCTGCAAGCCCCTCGCCAATCTCCCCCTCGGGGGGGCCGCGCACTTCGGTCGGATGCAGGCAGGCTAGATATCTCCCGCACCAGTCGGCGCCATTTTGCCAGCCTCGGCGGGGAAGCAGGGATGCGCCGTGTTTTCAGGAGAGGGGCTACTATTCCTTGCGGTAGGTGCCTGGATTGACCAGCCTCTGTGTCCGCGGCTGCGTCAGGGCTGCTCCCTACCTTTTGGCCGTTTGCTGCGGCTAGGATCGTCCCTTTAAATGAGCCGCGCGGTCCCGTCGGCCATCTTGGTTTCACTAGGGGAAGGGGAGCTGTGTGTGTTCCGCTCGGGTAAGGCTTTTTCTCCCCTTTTGGGGTACTGTGTGGGACCGGGGACCGGATTAACTGCACTGGGGGCTTTTGGGCAGTCTCCTAGGGGGGTTTGCCCTCGATTTTAGTGGGGTTTCTGAGGGTTTCTGCAGGTATGTTTGCGGAGCTATACAGATCTATGACCAGCTCGTTCCGCTCCTGGCCACGCCCCCCAGGTGGTAGGTATTTTAATGCTTATTGGGGTTAGATGGATTGGGTGAAGGGGTTGCCAGACGTCCCGTATATAAGGTGTAACCCATGTTCCCCCACCCTAAGGGAGAATCACTGTGATTACCTGGTGATGGTGCTACCTTTTTCGTTCACAGGAAGGCTTCTCCAGTCCTGGGAAGATTTGGTTACACCTGTTGAGTCTGGTGCAATGTCTAGGGAGGACTTAGGTTCCACAAGGTCTCTGGGTGTATCAGTCCCATTAGGCCTACCACGTCCTGTTGCTGCCAGCACTTTATACATATCAGGGTCCGTAGAGGCCTTACGCCTTACGCCTTAGACCCTTGGCTCAGTCATGGTGCCGCTGTAAAAATATGTCAGTCGAGGCATTACTCACCGGAGCGGGTGTATCAATGTCCTCCCCTGCCCTGGCAGTCGCCTCTGTAATGACAACATCCGGTTGCACCAGAAGGGAATTGACTCTGTGGTGTGGAAGGAAGTACCGGCCGGTACCTCTACGATGGATCCCTCCATTGCAGGCAGGTCCGACACCACCTCATGAAGATCCTCCAAGGTCTTGGGGATCCTCGGCTCAGGTAACGCCGTCACCTCCGATGACGCTGCAAATCCTGGACACCTCTTCTTTTCGTTCCATATATAACAGCAACTTGGTTCTTTATTTCGGCAAGATACAGTACAGCAACAGCAAACTGACATTTCTTAGCAAGAGAGACTCACTCCAACTTGACCCTACATAACCCAGCAGAAGATTACCTCGCAGCTTGCTGCTTTCTTTGTCCCTGGACTCAACCAGAGCCTTGGCTCCACACTTCTAACAACTGACTAAATGTAGGCTCTGCAGCTCCTTTTGTACCCAGGGGAGGGTCCTAGGTCTGAGCCCCTGATAGGGCTGTTCCCAGGCTTTAGACCTACCCCCCTGTCACTCAAGGGAATTTGAACTAGTCCGGTCTGTCGGAACGCATAATTGTCCCATATTTTAGGGTCTTGACGTGAAACGCCTGAACTTAAAATGACTGTAATTAAATCAGTCATAAAATGTATTAGAGTTTTACTTGAATGTAATAGTTACCTTTTCTGATAGATGTCGCATGGCTAAATTATTAAAATAATAAACTTAGCACATTGCCTGGTCATCTCATAATTTCATGACACCCCCACCACTATAGGCGTTACGTTTTCTCCCATCGCTTCTTGTTAGAGCAGCATATGTTTTTCACCCACCCGGCCAAGAACAGAGGTGAGAAAAACCAAAGAATATTGCTGCCAAGTGGGAGATACCATTCAGCTTGAAGCATTTGCAAATCATTCATCACTCATTATGACGTCACACTTTCATACCGGATTTCGGCGTCCCATGTTATAAATCCGTAAATGTAGCAACCCTAAGACAGATATATATGGACAGGCAGATATATAATATATAGTTAAAGCTGCAGAGTGAATGAGAAAGAGAGTAAGTGAAAGAACAAATACTTTATCTACACAGACACCCATATAAAGTGCATCCAGCTATTAGTTCGTAGTTCGTACACAGCAGTAATCATTGTGTCTGACACAAAAGAAAGCCCATAGGCAAACAGAGTAATACCCATAAGGAACATGTATTAACAACTGAATTACAGGTGACAGTAACCATTTGAGGCTGGCTGTGTCCTGGGAACTGCTTCACTGCTTTAGTCTGTCGTGGAGAATTCACTAGTAGGATCTGGTTGATCCAGGTTTCAGGACACATCCAAGAAGGGCTTCCACAGGACACCAGTCATAACCAGATAACTTAGACAACAGCCAATTGAATCAGACTGCATAGGGCCAAGGTTGATTTCCAGGGTGCTTTTAAAAGACTGAGCACCCAGGGATAAAGAATGTATGACTCCAGTAAATAAAAAAAAACTCGTTTGTCTAAATAATGTTCCTAGCGCCTTTTATTACAACTACCGCTTACAACCCCAGCCTGCACAGAAGCCAACGCCCTGAGAAAAGGTAAACACCTGCCCCTTGATGTAACACTCTTTAGGCCGGGCAAGAAGGGATTACAATTAAAATACATTCCTTAGGCCTGGGTACAAAACACTTTTAAAACGACGGTACTATCGCACCCGGTAAAAAAAACAAATGCGTCTTATCATGGCCAAGGCATGATTTTCAGTGTGCATTATAAAGACTCTTCCAGAAGGTCTGCCATCTTTTCACGTTATAAAATGTAACTCTATTCAAGGAATAATACACCCGGCCAGTTAAAAACAGTAACCAGAGCTACTGTTTCATAGAAATTAGTGCTCTACTGGGATAGCACTGTGATGGGTATGTGTAGTCAATGGGTTAATTTTCATTCAAATATTTCTTCATTGCTAAGTATATTTATTTTTGCTATTTATCCAAATTATTTACAGAAGGAGACTCCAGTTTAATAAAATATGGGTGGGGTTTCTGTGTGTCCTCATCATCTCAACTGGTTATCGGTCCAGCCTCTCCCCATCAGTGTTTTGGTCGGTGTAAGTACCTCTGTGCGGGCTGCTCTGTGTGGGGTTGCTGAGGGAACCACATAGGGGTTCTTTATATGGATACTGCATCCAACCAAATGCTACCCGAGCTTGGTCCCCATGGGACCATGTCCCATTTCTTACAGATTTAAATATATGGGTTATCATTGGGTTTTCAAAACAAGCACCTTTTGGATGAATGTAAAAAAAAGCATTTTGATGGAGATAGAACAGTCTGTTCATCCTCGGCACTTCTCCAAGTTGTGTTAATGGGGAATGTGGTATGCCACAGAGTAGTTACAGTAATAAAAACATTGCAAAAGGTTTGTGTTTCTGCAACATGTGCAACAATTTAACCAGAGGTTCCGCCTCATCATTTTGTATAGATCACAAGCACAAGTGGGCAGGAATTCAATTCTTTTACAATTTTTTAAATTGTCTTTAATAATTGAAAACGTTAGATCAATGTTTCCTAGTATATCAGTGTAAAAATGGAATTATTATTTGTACTTTTAAAAATAAATTTGTACTGTCAAAGCATGTGATATGGCCACCATTGCTTGTCCATGATGTTGCACATAACTGTAGTCATTTTTGAATCTTTCAATAAATGTTATTTAAAATGATATAGAAATATTAATATTTAATAACCACAAGTTTTTAGGCAGCCAATAGAATTAAGTTGAGGGCTATTTATTAAGATTTATTTGCATATAAAAAAACTGTTTAAATACTTTATTACTAAACTGAAATGTTATTCTTTAACAAGTGTAATACTGTTTTGTTCAACATTTATTCAGCCTCAAAACAATAATACAGTATGTAGCTCCCCCTTTGGGATTACTATGGTCAGTTAAGGCGTTTAGGCCCTACAGGGTTAACTGCCTGGGTTGTTGCAAAGTACTGTGCTCTTCCCTATATTTGTTGAAAAATGATTCAGCAGAGGTTTAGCCATGCCCACATTCTGGAAGATGTGGAGTCTGCCCTCAAGTGCAGTATATTAAGTATAATTCGAACCACGCCCATCTTCTATAAGATGTTGCGTCTGCCACTTGGATGAGAACTCCTGGGCAACATCCAAATCCCTCCGCTGTATCCAGGGAGATGGTGATTTCACAGAAGGCTATAAATAGATCTGTAGAAGCTTCTAGGCCCTTAGGTTCCTAGAGGACAGGAGGAGAGGAGCCTCACTGTACATATCACCTGTCTTTTAATCTGGAACTATATGTTAGGGAGCATGGTCACCTTTATTATTTTTTAGTTAGGCAAAAGTGTCCCTTACTTAAAAAGGGCCACTTATAATAAAGGGTTGGGAGCATTCTACCCTCCCTAAGAGGATGTGTGTGACACTCATACACAGTGAATTCCTCGAGAAGGACCCCCCAGAGAGTCACACAGGGGACTTGTCTACAGAAAAGCCCAAACAGCTCACCAGCAAGCCAGAGTAGGTACTAGCAGGGATATACACAGGATGACAGGAAGATATGATCCTTGATAGAATCTGTATCCGTGCATAGAGTCCTTTGTAGGCTGCTGGAAAGCCTCAGATCACCATTAAGGGATTGCTGTTTATCCACTAAAGGTGCAAGTAAGGTGACAAGCCATGTACCTCCTTGGGATGCTGCCAGAGCACCCAGGGATGAAGAATGTATGACTTCAGTATATAAAGAAAACCTGTTTGTCTAAATAAGTTCCTGGTGCCCTTTATTACAATTACCAGTTACAACACCAGCCTGCACAGATGCCAACGTCCTGAGAAAAAGTAAACAGCTGCCCCTTTTCACACCTCGAGGTAACACTCCTATGGTGCGGGACAAGGAGGGGTTACAATAAAAATACCTCCCTTAGGCCCGGATACAACAAACTTTAAAACGGCGTTACTATCGCACCCGGTAAATAAAAACAAATGTGTCTTATGACCCCAATTTTAAGATGGAATACATCAATACTGTGGTAATAATTTACCACGTGAAAATTTTTACCCTGAATCGTGATGTGGGAATTAACGTGACCATTAATAATGCGTTAATTTCCGCACCGCGATCGCATTAATACTATTTCTATCATAGTCTTCTGTAATATCTATTATTACAGAACCCTATGGTAGAAATAACAGAGTAAACTCAAAAGATTGAGTTTAAAAGTTTCCCTCTATTTGCACTCATTACCTATTACGTATGTATGTGTTTCTATAGCCATAAAAGATGAATCCCTTAGCTAGAAACTAAAAGCGGAAAACGACGGAAAACAAAAAAGTTTTAATACATATTTAAATCATACACTCAAAAATTAAAATACGTGAATATAGTTCCCCTCAGAGGAGCAGTGGGGAGGTGATGGGATATATCAATCTGTGTAACTGTATTAATATATATTAACTAAAGAAATCCCTATCTTCCCCTGCGGTAAAATTATACATGTGATACCCACTCAAAATTCACAGTGAAATTACGGTTACCTTAGTAGGTAGTATGGTGTCTGTGGTTAACAAAACGATTGCTGCCAGTCGTTAATACAATGTAAACAAATCACTATTGATAACCCACATTGGGATGACAAAAAGTGTATATTGTCTACAGGGTTACAATAAAACCAGGGCTCTGTGACCGCAATTGGCTATTGCCACATAGTATCCCTTCAAGGGTGCAACATCACTGGTAAGCATATACACAAAGGATATATTTAACAAGGGTACCACCCCTTCAATAGAGGTACACGATCCTGTGGTAGTACCACTACCCCTACACACTTAGCAACAAAATGCACTATGTATTCTGTAAAGTGCCAAATCCTAGCTGCTCTTGGTGATTAAAACCGGAGTTGTAGAGGGTTACAGCGAACCCAAAACCGGAGCAGTGGATGAATTATTAGCAAGATGTAACCAGCCGTGTAGGAACAGCAGAAAAACGCAAACAACCTATCTACCGGGAGACCAGCAATATGATCGCTAACTGGAGGGGTGTAGGAGAGGGAAGGAAGGGGGACAGGGTTACGGCGAACCCAGGCGAAGGTAAGGAGAGTATACAAGCCGTGTGGGTATCTTTCACATGCACCACCGTGCACTCCTCTGTGACGTCACTCTCGTGACGTCTGTATCACCGACACGTGTTTCGCGCGTGCGACGCGCTTCTTCAGGGGGAGGAGTCTACTCTTCCGATCCTGTTTCAGGTATTTGTAGGGGGATCTTGCTACCGATTGGTTAGTAGATACAATTGGATATCATCTTGAATTGAAAAGTGGTGAATGGCTTAACCCTGTCAGACCGGGTCCAAATCGAGTGACACATTGCCACGGACAAAATATTTATAAAATCATTCAATTAATGGCCCCTACTATGTACAAATGTTTCCAAATGATAATCAGGTGAATTGGTTAAATATACACTCAGGTTAATGCATATCTGTTGTTAGATGCTACAAGGTGTCCATATGTGAAAAACATTATAATCTGCAGTATCTGATATGTAGATATGTAGGAGTGTATAGCGAAAATTAAGTGATCCGCCCCTAGGGTCAATACGGATCAAGTTGGATTTAATAAACTGTATACCGTGATCCCAGGAGCTAAACATAAGCACTGAACTACATAAATGACCAAGGTTGATGAAGTTGGACATGGTAACTACATATAATTAAATGGACGTATGGGGTCTAATCAACTCCAAAAATGCAGTGGGTTAGGGTGTAAATCACTATAGATATGCCGAGTACATATAACCTTCGTTAAGACCAAGGGGAGACTGGGTCTGCAGTAGATATATCCAACGGCATTCCTGTTGAAGTAAGATTTTATCCCAGTCACCCCCTCGTGGGCTTCGCTGTATGTGTTCAATGGCTGTGAAACTCATGACATGTTGGTTGCCCTGGTGATGTTCTATGATGTGTCTTGCAAGAGGTGTATCGACTGAATTTCTAACATTACCTAAATGCTCTAATACGCGTGTTTTAAAAGGTCTGTGGGTCTTGCCCACGTATCTCATGCCGCATTCACAAGTCATAAGGTATATGACTCCACATGTCTCGCAATTGATGAACTCTTTTATTTGGTATGTTAAAGTTTGTTTAAAATTCGTAAAAGATTTTGTAGTCTGCATAAATGTGCATGCTTTACACCTCATACATTTAAAATAGCCTTTTGGTTTATCTCCCAACCAGGTCTTTTTCGGCTGTGATTGGAAATGGCTACGTACGAGTCGGTCCTTTATGTTTCTGCTGCGTCTACAACACATACTTGGGGTCTCTGGAAGGATTTTTTGCAGATTAGAGTCCTCCAACAGGATGTGCCAATGTTGTTTAAGGATACGTCTAACTTCCTGCCACTGACTACTGTATTTACCAATAAAACGAATGGTGTTGTCTTCAGTCGTCTCTTTTTTGTTGTTTACAAGTAGTTCTGTTCTTTCGGACACATGGGCTCTATAGTAAGCTTTTTTAATAATCTTATTTGAGTACCCTCTTTCCTTGAATCTCAAGGTCATATCTTTTGACTGAGTTTTAAACTCAGATAGAGAGGAGTAGTTCCGCCTTAGCCGTAAAAATTGACCTATCGGTTTATTATCTGTAATATGCTGTGGGTGGTGACTTGTTGCCATTAAGAGTGTGTTGGTTGATGTCGGCTTCCTAAAAATGCTGGTTTCCAATGTACCTGTATTGGTTTTAGATATAGTTATGTCCAAGAAGTCTAATTGTGTTTTGCTCATTTGGTATGTTAGTTTCAGGTTAAGTTTGTTCTTGTTCAGACAATTGATAAATTCTTTAAGCAGTTCCTCCGTCCCGTTCCATACCAACAGGATGTCATCTATATATCTGACCCATAGCTCCACGTGTCGTGAAATTCTCTAATTCTTCAATAAAGACAGTGGTCTCCTCCCACCATCCCAGGTACAGGTTGGCATATGTGGGGGCACAGGTCGTCCCCATCGCTGTACCCTGTACCTGGTGGTATAAGAGATGGTCAAACAGGAAGAAATTATGGGCCAGAGTATATTTAAGGAGGAAACAAAAAAGAAAAAGTTCCTCCTTGAATGCACTCGGATAAGCCAGTGATTGATAGTAATGAGTGTATTTAAAAACCTTTTAATCACAAGAGAAGGTTAAAAAAGGGTTGTATAGAGGGGCATGGTATATGTAATCCAGGGCCAGCCCCTAATAGGCAAACCAACAGAATCGTCCTCACTCGTGAGGAGATATAGGTATTACAACACCTTAATGTGGAACTGTGTCGCTCAGATAATCCCCTTTAGTATAATACCAGTTTACAAGGCCCATATAACCTATGGAGATCCTTTTATCAATAATTCAATGAACCTAACATGGTGTAGGTCATTGAAGCTAAGTCTGGAAGGGTGATTAGCTTACACCGAATGGACAGATGGTATATATCTGGGTGATGTCCCTAGTCCACTTAAGCGGTGTGTGCAAACAAATAAACGAAACATGGTGAAAACAATAACAACGCAACAAAGATGATCATCATAAAATGAATACTCAACCACCATGTACATGTAGTAGTGAGATGCGTAGCTGAATAGTGTGTGAGCTCTGCAAAGGGCAAGCACAAAGTGTGCTAACGGAGACGCCCTGAGGCACGGTTCAAGGACCGTATCCAGTTATAGCCTCTATATACTAATAGATGTTTAGTGCAGAGATCAAAATCACAAATAACCTCTCTAGAGTCCGGTATTTAACACTAATCAGGCCCAATAGTTATAAGTGGCTGATAGGTACACGGGGTAAGGAACACACTGACTCATAAATCATATTGAGTCTCCCTCTGAGCAGGTAAATATAATATATACACAGCTAGGGCTGATAATGGTCAGTGGACAATACCCCTGGTTACACCCCCCTCTCTATTGTGCATATATTATGCTGGTAACCTGAATGGTAGCTGTGGTAGAAAGGAGACATGGCAGACATAACAGTGCACAATAAACTACCAGGACAAAAAAGTATCTATAGTCCTAATAAAGGTGCTACTTAGCTCATGGGTGCATTCAGAAGCCGTTGCACCATCGTTGGTGGAAGGGAACGGCAGCAGGATACCAGGGGAGGGGTGTTCCGGTCTCGAGGCGGCAGCTACAGCCGCGGAGGCGCCATCTTGGGTGCGGTGACGTCACCAAGCTCGTAGTCACCTGACGCACGCTTCGCGCGGGGTCTCGCCTTCTCAAAGGTACGTGCACGCTCTCAAAGTGCACTTTAAGTAGCTAGTGGTTGCCACAGCGACCGCTGGGGGCGTGTCTCCCCTTCGTCGCTTGCTTGCCTGAACTGCTGCACTGTCTTCTTCACAGCAGGCTCTAATTAGTGAATCATAACATGACCTGCACATATCTGGGGGTATTGTTAACCCTAGTTGTTAACCATAGTGCAGTATCAACACCATTGTTATGTCTGCCATGTCTCCATTCTACCACAGCTACCATTCAGGTTACCAGCATAATATATGCACAATAGAGAGGGGGGTGTAACCAGGGGTATTGTCCACTGACCATTATCAGCCCTAGCTGTGTATATATTATATTTACCTGCTCAGAGGGAGACTCAATATGATTTATGAGTCAGTGTGTTCCTTACCCCGTGTACTTATCAGCCACTTATAACTATTGGGCCTGATTAGTGTTAAATACCGGACTCTAGAGAGGTTATTTGTGATTTTGATCTCTGCACTAAACATCTATTAGTATATAGAGGCTATAACTGGATACGGTCCTTGAACCGTGCCTCAGGGCGTCTCCGTTAGCACACTTTGTGCTTGCCCTTTGCAGAGCTCACACACTATTCAGCTACGCATCTCACTACTACATGTACATGGTGGTTGAGTATTCATTTTATGATGATCATCTTTGTTGCGTTGTTATTGTTTTCACCATGTTTCGTTTATTTGTTTGTACACACCGCTTAAGTGGACTAGGGACATCACCCAGATATATACCATCTGTCCATTCGGTGTAAGCTAATCACCCTTCCAGACTTAGCTTCAATGACCTACACCATGTTAGGTTCATTGAATTATTGATAAAAGGATCTCCATAGGGTATATGGGCCTTTTAATCTGGTATTATACTAAAGGGGATTATCTGAGTTCCACATTAAGGTGTTGTAATACCTATATCTCCTCACGAGTGAGGACGATTCTGTTGGTTTGCCTATTAGGGGCTGGCCCTGGATTACATATACCATGCCCCTCTATACAACCCTTTTTTAACCTTCTCTTGTGATTAAAAGGTTTTTAAATACACTCATTACTATCAATCACTGGCTTATCCGAGTGCATTCAAGGAGGAACTTTTTCTTTTTTGTTTGCTTTAGTTATACCTTTTCCTCTTTTGCACCGGTATTTTGCTTGACACAACATTACAAACTTACCCTATACCTGCTGATGCGGGAGCATTCCTTACCCCTCCCTTCTCCCCCTCCCCATTCCTGGATTATCTATATTTAAGGAGGTCCAGGACTAAGGTGTTATGTGGTATGGTGTCATCCCCTCTTGCTCTTAAGAAGTGCGCCACAGCCTGAACCCCATATTTGTGTGGTATGCTGGAGTACAGGGCTTCTACATCTAGCCCGACCAGAATGGTATCAGTCTCAAGTGTAATGTTATCTATTTTTAGGATTACATCTTTTGTATCTTTAACGTGCGATGGAAGAGATGAAACATAGGGCCGAAGGAAACTGTCAAGATATACACTAACATGTGAAGTAATGTTATTGATCCCGGAAACTATTTGTCTTCCGGGGGGGAGGGGGGGGGGGGCAGTTTCCCTTTATGTATCTTTGAGAGGCAATAAAAAGTTGCTATTTGTAGTTTCTTTATCAGCATGAAGTCATGTTCATTTTTTGAGATCAGTTTATTTTGCAAACCTTCAGTAAGTATGTTTATAAGGTCTGTCATGAATGTACCTGTTGGGTTTGTTTTTAATATTTTGTAGCAATTGCGATCTGATAGGATATAGCTTGCATTCAGTTACGTAATCACACTGGTTGAGTAACACAATATTGCCTCCCTTGTCTGATGGTTTGAGGACTATTGAAGAGTCATTTTCCAGATCATTGAGAGCCACCCGTTCTTTGAAGGTGAGATTCTGTTTACCTTTATTCACCCGCATTGTTTCAAGCTCTTTAGTGACAAGTTGGCAAAACACGTCTGCATTAGCACTGGTTTCAGGTGGTGGTACAAATGAAGACTTGTTTTTTAACGTAGTGAAAGGTCCCTCCCCCCTAGGTCTAGTGTTTTCATCCAACAAGCTTTCCATAATTTCAATGTTATCATAATCTTGTGTGCTCATGTGCTCTAGGGGTGTATTCCTATTTTGCCATATTCTTCGCTTTTTGAAGAATTTGTGTAAGTTAAGCTTTTGGCAAAATAGGTTAAGATCTTTGACCGTATCAAAAATATCAATTTGGTTGGTAAGGCAAAAAGATAGACCATTGGAGAGCAAGTTTATATGGTCGGAATTAAGAATTTTGGAAGAAAGATTAATTACTTGTATCGCCTGTTTTTTCTGTTTCTGCCCCTCACTTGATGTTGTTCCTGGTAAGCCCATTTCTCCCTGTCTCGAAGATAGTCCACCCTTCCCCCTCCTTGTTTTCCTCTTGGTGGGGGGCCCGTATAGCCTGTCTCCCCTAAAAAAGGGGCAGTCCTTTGGGGTAATGGGAAAGGGAGGCCTGTACTCGTACTGGGGTGCTCAGGATTAGTTTCACCTTGTGTGACCTCTGTCTCGCTTTCAGAGGCCTCAAATTCAGTGGAAGTTTCCTGAGTATGTGTATAGTTGCGTCTGGGTTGGCGTCTAGTTTTAAAGTTAAAAATCTTTCCTGTATCAAAATCTATTTTGTCCCGATTGTATTTTTTTGTTTTCTCTCCTTAATATCTTTTGTCAGTTTGTCTATGGTATTTTTCAATTTTATTTCTAATTGCACAAATTCTGGATCACTACGCCAAATATGGAGGTCCTCCAATTGTGTCTTAATCTCTGTTTTTACATTTTCAAATCTCTTTGTCTCATATTCCATCAATAGAGTCATTAACTTGGATGAACATTCTAACAGTATCTTATCCCAATTTGCAGTAAAATCTACATCTATTATCTGGTGGGAAGGTGGCAACTTTACACGTAGTCCTCTTGGGACAAGATTGCTTTTCAAATAGTTGTCAAGACTAGTCACTTCCCACCAGATTTTAGCTTGTGATATGTGTGTTCGTTCCAAATCAAAAAAATATTTTTTAACATTGGGTGTTGTTTGATCCTCATTAGAGATCAGATTAGTTGAAAATACATTTCTATGGAAGAAATAACATTAACCCCTTTGATGCCTGTGGTTACCAAGGTATACCACAGATATCAAAGGGGTTAACACAATTTAAAAAATACATTACCTACCCCCCTTGGCTACCTTAGTAGCTAGTAATGTGTCGCCATGCAATGCTTTACTAACCACTAAGGTAACCAAGCAGTTAACTCCCATCCCCTTGGGAGGCCTAGCCAATGACTCCCATTATGGGTTTGGTTGATGTACCATGTGGTTGTCACACTTATGTCATCGAAAAGTGTGGCAACCACAGTTGTACCTCATTGGTTGATGTACCCTGTGACGTCAGGCTATTCTGGGATGGCACCGGCCCTATTTAAGGCTGGGCCGTCTCTGAAGGCTGAAAGTAACTGAAGAGACCACATTCGGTAGCAGAAGAAAAAGAAGAGAAGAAGACATCTTTCAAGAAAAGAAGATTGAAAAAAATACTTACAGAAGACTTATCTTCAATCAATAGAGGATCGAGGGCTTCATGGCAAGTTGAGGATCCAACATCATTGACACAGGATGGCAGTAGATTACATATAGGCCACCAGGCCTGGATTTATTTTTAATTTTGATTTATTTTTCCTTTGGACGTTGGATTTATTTTTGAATTTTGGGTTCGGTTTACTTTGTTAGCCATCTGTGTTTTTTTATGGTTGAGCATTTGCCCTTTATCGGATTTGTTCCTGGTAGCTTCAGACATGAAGAGGATGGGCTTCATCCTGGCTGGGGTAAGTAATACAATTTTTTTTCAAGGTGAGCATTGATTGCAAATGTGGCTATCTAGTCCCCCATTGAGAGGGCCACAGTGACAATCAATGGATTTATATGTTTTTATTATGATGTGATTGTTTTATTCTTTTCAATGCTTTTGAAAGGGCAAAACACCTTTTAGCCACATTAGGCTAATTATTATCCATTAGTCTAGTGGGAGGAAGAGGAATCGGGTGATCAGGGCTCCCAGGGAAGGGAGGGTATGGGTTAATCCCTTGAGTACCTTATCGGATAGTAAAGCATTGCATGGCCACTAAGGTGACCAAGGGGAGTAGGTAGTGTAAAGTAGTTTAATGTTTATATTAACCCCTTTCTAGCCCTTTGTGGTCAGCTAGTCATGGAAAACCATGACTAGCTGACCACTTGGGCTACTAAGAGGTTAATATTTACTTTAATGTATTAAAAGTTAATTTTTATCACCTATTTAATTATGGTTTAGCTTATTTTGCCTATGTATATAATGGGCAATAAATTATCCATTATATACATAGGCAAGACAGGGCTAACGCCAGCCTGGAGTAGGTGATAAAAAAATTGCGGTATTTTTGCTGTTTATCACGTTCCAATAAATATTGCTGTATTATACCTACTTTTTAACGGCTCTGACAAAAAATGCATTACGTTTATCGGTGTAACATTGATGTATTGAGCTATAAAAATAACGATTTTGTTGTGGTGGCAATACCGTATTTGTTGCTTTCCGCAGCTTGGTATATCTAGAGTACTTTAGGGGCTTATTTTATATCAGCCGAAGGGCCAATCGGGCAGTTTAAAAAGAAAAAAGAAAAAAGGTGATGTAGAATAGCGCAAATGGACATGAACAATAAACCCTAATATGCGGGTGAGCCCTAGTGGCGAGCTAGGCAGCCTGATGATAATCTGATGGTACAATCAGAACACAAGAATAAAACAAAGAGGGATACTACCGGCGCCTAATAAGTCCGATTAGGTAGAGTCCTGGATATCCAGTGGAAATAATTCAAGTTCCAAAGTGATCAGCAATCTCTCAATCTTGAGATGACTGAATGGAACTTCATTCATAGGGAGTAGAACATGAAACGAAAAAACAGAAATTTAGTGCAACACAGCTATGATAATTCATACAGACATGAACTCACAGGACCTACTAACAACACAAACAGGACTAACAAACACAAAGGCAAAGCTAAAAATAAAAATTAGTTTTAATATAACTATAATGTATAAAAGTTGAACAGTAACAGGAAATGCCGGTCCGGTGGAGTAAAACCTGAATATAACTCACAGGACGGCAGAAGGTAAATAGCAATGAGCGCCAGCAGGACTGGTGAAATGTATCCTCCACGTGCAGAGGGTTTGCAGAGCGTCTAGATCACTGTGTATTCTCCGTATGTCCTGGTTCCCGAAACCGGAAGTGACGTCTCCGATGTACTTCCCCGGGTCCTGTGTTGGCCGGGACCGGTAGTGACGTCACCGGACGTGGCGTCGCAGACGGGCGGAACCTCCAACGGAGCCGAAAGGAACGGCTATCCTCACTCCTCTGCCACTCTACACCAAACTGCAGCACTCTGCACAGAACCTGTTTGTCCTTCAATGTCCAACAATGTATAAAACAGCCCTACGCATTTCGTGTGTGTGCGCACACTTCTTCAGGGGATAAAAGTGATGTCAGTGATGCCCGGTATATATACTCCCGCCTTCGTTCTGATTGGCCTGTCAATCAAGGCAGTCTTAAAGCAAAACCTACTTGGCACATAATAAAAATCTCTGACATTTGATAAGCTTTGCAAAATACATCAACAAAAGACAACAATAACCTAACACAAGAACTAAACATAAAGACACATAAGTGCAATACATATACTGTAATAGCATGGTAAATGATGGCAAAAACATTAGTGCAAAGGCAGTATAGTATAGGACCAAAACAGTTAAATTCTAAAAAGGAAAATAAAGAGTCACAAAAAGGCTCCTAACTCAAAATCTATATTAAGGCCTTTCGGGGAGAGTGTTTGTAACTCATAGATCCAGTATGCCTCACGCATGCTGGATCTTTGTAACCTATTCCCACCTCTTTGGCTTGCTGGAATAGCCTCAATAGCCTGACATTTAAGACCATTGGGGTTTTTGTTATGATGAGTGAGGAAATGATGGGATACGCTATGAGTGACTAGTCCCTTTTTGATGTTGTATATGTGTTCATATACTCTCCCTTGATATGTTCTACCGGTCCTTCCCACATATTGTAGGCCACAAGGACATTGGAGTAAGTATATGACGTAACACGTATGGCAATTAATACATGACTTGATAGGATAATCCTTCTGTGTAACATTTGACTCAAACTTTCTTGCATTACTGCTACTGTATATGCACATGCCATGCATTTTGAGCATTTAAAAAAGCCTTTATCTATCTTATCACTATGTTGTTTCGAATAATTAAGTGGACAACTAGGGGCCAGTTTGGATTTTAAGTTTGTGGCCCTAGTAAATATGATGGTAGGTTTCTCAGGAAGAATTTCAGCCAAAGTGTTGTCCCTCAGGAGAATTGGCCAATACTTGTTAATGATCCGTTTAATCTTTGGCGCCATTTCATTATATTGAGTAATGAATGGCACCTTATCAAAAAATTTATTTTTTTAATCTTTTTTCTTATATATAAGAAGATCATCTCTTTTCAGACTGGTTACCTGTTCTATCACTTCATCCAAAAGATGCTCATGGTAATTTCTATTGAGGAACTTACACTTCAGTTCCTCAGCCTGAAACGAAAACACCCTAATATCAGAACAATTGCGTCTCAGGCGGAGGAACTGGCCCTTTGGGATGTTTTTTATCCACAGTGGATCATGTGAACTGTCGGCTCTTAAATAGGTATTAGCCTGCACTGGCTTGAAGAATGTTTTAGTGTACAGTGTGTTATTGGTGATATAAATATTTAAATCTAAAAAATCAATGTGTTCCCTATGAATGAAGTTCCATTCAGTCATCTCAAGATCGAGAGATTGCTGATCACTTTGGAACTTGAATTATTTCCACTGGATATCCAGGACTATACAATCTCAAGCCAATTGCACCTATTGAAATGAAAAAAACATAATCTGGGATAGAATGGTTTATGTGCTGAAGATCATGGAAAGCAAGGTGTTCTTGTAAAGAGAAATTATAGACATGATGAATATTACCTTATATACTGTATAACATTTACTCTGAGTTTATACTGTACCATCAGTTTCCCCAAACATCCTGGCACTATTAGATAGTTTTGATGCATCGATCTGGAATGCTAAAATCAAATGTAGTAATGATAATAAAAAAAACCAGGATCCGGCTTGAAATAAAACAGTTGCCAGAAATTTTCACAGACGTCACAGAAGAAAAAGAAAATATCTGTAAGCCATTCATCTTTAGAATATCCTAAAGAAAAAAAAAAGTTGCCATGATAAAAATCTTCCAAGGGACTGAGAAAAATATAAAATGGATATAATTCCTCAGAATCAATATATTTTCTCAGATACGCAAACAAAACTGCTTAAACATGTATTTCTGTGAAGGCAGCCAGAATAGTTTTTTTAAAAGGCTTTTCACGCGACTTATTTCTGCTATGATTAGCCATCTGCAGGAGTCATTCTTAGAAAGAATAAGGAACAAAAGTCTTGATATTGAGTTTATGACTTCTCTATTCACTCAGACTAATTATAGTGTAAATAGATAAGGTATAGTTTTCTTACTGGCCAATTACTTTATTGCTATGGACATGACTATGTTGTGTGTGCTCAAACAATGAAAAAATGGTTAGGTTGCTTGGCATACAGTTGTTTTACTAAGGATCAGTTTCCTAGACATTTTTTCAGTCCTTGTTTAACAGGATTTAATTGTGGGGTAATACATTTGAACATATTCAAACTTATGTTACAAACAACAACCAGCTATGTAGAATCAAAGGCTACAAACATGGAAAATGCATTTCTGAGTCGATTTCAGAGAAATCCAAATCTCTAATCTGGCACCGATGCCCCAAACCGGGGCCTGTAACTCGGGAATCAGGGGGTCCCTGAGCCACAAATCAATGCGGTTCAGCTCAGGGGACCCCGTGCTCCCGCATAATATTATGAAAATACATTAATGCTGCTTCATTACCATAGCGGATAGCTGCTAAGGCAATGAAGGGGTTAAGGCATAATAGCATGTTTATTGGGGACAATTGCCCCCAATAAACATTGCAATAATTGCCCCCAACATTGCAATGTGCCCCCAACAACCCCTATATCCCCATTACATATATCACATTTTTGGGATGCACAGCAATGATACTATAGGTCGGCGGTGGCCCTCGGGTGTTCCCCACAGGCCTGCAGTACCAATTCAGTGCACCCCTAAAAAAATTACAACACATAAATACACCACCCTTAACACATACAGTATAGTAATGTGCAAAATTAATATTAAAATTAATGGGTCCGCGGTGCCCCCACAGATGTGGGGCCACCGGTTCTTCCCCGCAGATGTCCCCCGTGGACCCGGCAACCGTTTACCCGTGGGAAGCCCGAGGTGACCGCAGGTGGTCTCCATAGGTTCCCCGCAGACCTCAGGAAACAACCCAGTATATAAAAAAAATAAACATGTCCTATACATTAAATACATCAATTTCCCCCCCCCCCCCACACACACACAACACATACAGTACAATAATGTGCAAAAGAACTATTATCCAGATAGGGATAATAGATTATTTGCCCATTATTAAACACATTAAGTTTATGGTTTATTATTTTATGGGTTCCTGTGCGTGGATTTAGCTCGAGAGTAAGGTGTTCAACGGGCGTCTGTGAGTTGGTCAAGTAATGGTAAGTGAACAAAAGAAATGGTTTATTTTTAACTTGTACATGTTTTCTTTTAATTTTTGACATGTCATATTTTTCTTTTTATAGATAATTTCTTGCCACTGTATATATGTATATATGTATGTATGTATGTATGTATGTATGTATGTATGTATGTATGTATGTCTAGATCAATATATACATTCAGGGTAAGAAATGATTTGGTAGGAAATGCTTGTTTTGCTGTCTTTAAAATGTTTTTGGCTATGCTGCTATGCATAAATGTGTGTGTAATGTATTTTGGAATTAGATAGATGTAATTTTTGGTGTTGTATGCTGTACTTTAGGTCATGGTGAGGCTTGCTTTTGTATACTTATATTTTGTCTGATGGTAACTTGTTCTGTTTAGCGATTGAAATAGTTAATTGTGTAATTGTTATGGATGGTATTTTAATAGTTTTGGGATTTGATTAATGAATGCTAATTGATTTATGGTGACTTGCTTGGTTTAAATAGTATACTTGTTTGGATTTAATGGTATTTTGTTTGGAATATTTTATTGTTAACATTGATTGGCAGAGTGTACATAGTGCATAGATTGTATGCATCATGTATACAATGTAAATTCAATGTTTTGATTGGCATTTGATGCTTTTGATTGGAAGATGAGATTTGATTTTTTTTAGGAAATAGGATTTTATTTTACTGTGGCCGATATGAAGAAGTGGTATTTTTATTAGAGCATGTTTTTGATAACCCTTAAACATTTCTTTGTATATTGGGTCATCATGTGTGTGTGTGTGTGTGTGTGTGTGTGTGTGTGTGTGTGTGTGTGTATATATATATATATATATATATATATATATATATATATATACAGTGTTCGACAAACCTATACATTTGCACGCCCCGGGCGAGTGGATTTAACATCGTGGCAAGCTCCTATTGGCCCAAGCAGCACACGTGTGGTACTAGGTGGCGAGTAGATTTTTTTGTTCGGCGAGTAGATTTTTTGGTGATTTGTCGACCACTGTATTTATGTATATATATATATATATATATATATATTTATATATTTATATATATATATACATATACATATATATATATATATATATATATAGACCATACGATACCGGTTGCAACACGACATCAAGGGACAGCACGCAGGTAAGTAAATCAAAAATGTTCTATATTTGATAGAAGACACAAAAACCGACGTTTCGGTCCCCCAGTTGGACCTTTCTCAAGGTGGTGCGCCAATATAGAACATTTTTGATTTACTTACCTGCGTGCTGTCCCTTGATGTCGTGTTGCAACCGGTATCGTATGGTCTGTTATTGCTTTATGGGATAAGCACCAAAACTTATTTACTTGCATATGGTGTGCCGGCTGTGCATTGGATTATATATATATATATATATATATATATATATATATATATATATATATATATACTGTATATATATAGTTGCATGATGAAACCACTGTACAAATGAATGGGTGAAGGGTGGGTATCGGGCCAGGGTGGCTTAACCCCTTAATTACCTTTGCAGTTATTATCCGATAAGGTGATTAAGGGGTTAATTGATATCAGAATGTAATTGCAATGTATTGGCTATGTATTTTGTTGGCAACGGAGGACACGGATTTTGTTGGCGAGGGGGCTTCTTATTGATGAGGTGAGTAGAACTTTATTTATTTTATTATGCTACTTAATGTGTTTAATAATGGGCAAATAATCTATTATCCCTATCTGGATAATAGTTATTTTGCACATTATTGTACTGTATGTGTTGTGGGAGGGGGGGGGATTGATGTATTTAATGTATAGGACATGTTTATTTTTTTACATACAGGGTTGTTTCCTCAGGTCTGCGGGGGACCTATGGTGACCACCTGCGGTCTCCTCGGGCTTCTCACGGGTAAACGGCTACCGGGTCCACGGGGGACACCTGCGGGGAAGAACCGGTGGCCCCACATCTGTGGCCCCGGTGGCCCCCAGACTCCGTGGGAACCACCCGAGGCCCCTCAGACACATTCATTTGGGGGGCACAGAATTGGTACTGCAGACCCGCGGGTAACACCCGAGGGCCCCCGCTGGCCTATAGTATCATTGGTGTGCATATATGTGTATGTTAGGGGGGTATAGGGGTTGTTGGTGTAATATATATATATTTCTATATTTATTTATTGCTATATTTATTTATTTATTTATTTATTTAGTGTGGGCTGTTGTGTGTGAATTTTTTTTTATTGTGGGTAGCGGGGGTGATTGAAGTGGGTATTAGCCCCAACGGTGGCTTGTTTAGGGCTTGCAGGTGGGTAGCGAGAGGGCTTAACCTCTTCATGACCGTAGCGGTATTAACCGCTATGGTCATGAAGGGGGTAAGTGCACCCGCAACCCCCCCGCAAGCCCTAAACAACCACCGAGGGCCAAATACCCACTTCACCCACCCTCGCTACCCACAATAAACCTGGCACGGCTGGTTAACCCCTTCATTGCCTTAGCGGTTAGCCGCTAAGGTAATTAAGTGGCCTTTAAATGCATTTTTCCAGCCTCGGATGCATGCCGGGGGGCTCCGGTGCTGGTATTAATGGTATCAGCTCCGGAGACCTCCGTCATCAATCCCACGCAGGAAAAAGGCCTGATTTTTTCTAAGTGCCATTCCGCCGCTCATCCGCAGCCTCTCCCCAACAACTTGTCAACTTTTCAAACCTACTCGCCACTACTAGAGTTGTGCGGGTTTCAAAACATGGCTAGTTGCGGCGCAAAGTGCATTTTCGCCGCGCCGATGGCGTAAAAAAAACCCGCCAACAAACTTGGCGTTTTTTTTTGCTTTTCGCCAAGTTTTCGCCCCTTACTGAATCGGGGTATGCATTTTTGGCGCAAAACGGGCGAAAAGTGCCTTTGCGCCGCTTACTGCATGAGGCCCATAAAGTATAAAAAAGTATGCAGGTGCTCACTAATCAAATAGTACTGTAATTTTGTATTCAAATGTTCACTACAGTACTGTATAAATGTGCAGTGAAGAGAAATCTTGAGGCAGTAAACTTGCACTTAGTATTGGCAGCACATAGTGAACACCCAGATCACTTAAAACTACACCTTACACTAGACTTAAAACTAAAACTATTTACACAACAATACATTACTTACTGCTTCGTTGGCTATTCAGGAGGCATTTGGGGATCTGGCAGTGCTTCAGGTCATCAACATCAAGTGTAGGTGTAGAAGATGATGGTGATAGGGCTGAATGTGTACTGGCCCTATGACTAGCCCTGGAAGCTCTTATGAATAAATCCCAGATATCTTCAGCTTGCTTACTCACATCCTGCCTTTTTCTCATGAAAGTAAAGTGAAAAATGTGTAATTGCATAACTTCTTTTCAGAATAAGAAGTCTGACTTTCTGCAAATGGAATATTGTATCAAAAGGTGAAGCAGCATTGATCCAAGTTATTTTCTGTTCTTCAACAACTTAGGCTTTTCAGGATTCACAACACTCTCTATTATTTCTGCATCACTGATGTAGCCAGGTCCCCCTCTGGCTCCATGGTCCTCCTGTGTACCCCACCCCCTTACCTC
The DNA here is from genome assembly GCF_040206685.1 of Ascaphus truei. Taxonomy (NCBI): domain Eukaryota; kingdom Metazoa; phylum Chordata; class Amphibia; order Anura; family Ascaphidae; genus Ascaphus; species Ascaphus truei. Next base: position 86,088,901 of record NC_134484.1, read on the forward strand.
CACTACGGTTGGTGGTGTTGTTGGCGGGTGGGAATGGCGATCGGATCGCCGGAGGCTCCGGCGATTCCCTCTGCAGAGCACCACCATTTTGGTAATTGCATTGCACACGCGCAAAGCTGGTGCATGCGCAGAACAGTCTCTATAGCCGGCGGCATACCAAGGAAATGCACGCATGCGCAGTAAGTTAGGCGCACGCGACGGCACTATGAAGAGGCTCCACGGGGACTACAGCCCCCAGCATGCATAGGGGCATGCAGTCACATAGGCGCAACAGGCCAATAGGGCTGCCACGATCATGAACAGTTAGGAGAGAGGTTTGGCACGCAAAGGCCTGGTGAGTTAGTCAGTGATGGGACACAGGTAGGGGAGGGTGTAAGTGCAGGGCGTCTGAGGCCCCTGCACTAGGGCAGAGACTCCCCAATAAGCCCCGACTCCCATATTGGTATTGTGGCAGCTACAGGGATTTGCACCTTAGGTAGGGATGGCCCCTTTAGCTGATTAGAAGCAGGGATACAGCTTCATCGCTGTAGAGCCTGTGGAGAGTGGTCTGGGCTCAGATTACTTGGCAAGATACCAAGACTGTCTGTAAGTGGGACACTCCAGCTGGATACCACCCACGCGGACGAGGACCCACCACAGAAGCATCGCTGGATCAGCGGATCCTATGCAGCTACCAATCAATGCGCCCGGGTGCTGGAGCACCCAGCAGGTACCTATATCTTTAAATGCACCAACAAAGTACACACACCATAGTGGCAGGGCTGATCACACACAAGGGTTGGGTTGGTATTCTCGCGGACAGATCGCTGTGATTCGCCAGGGATTCGGCCCTTCCTGCATACAGCGAGTGTAACACGCCAAAAACATGGCGAATGCAAACCCCTGGTGAATGCAATTTTCCGCTGCTTAGTGCATGAGGCCCTATATGTCATAATGTATTGCAATTCTTTGCCATTTTCTACTAGAAGTATAGTTAACTTTTTTTTGCTTATCCGGCACCTCTCATGTCCGGCACATGCCAGATAACACAAATTTTACTGTGTATATATATATATGTTCCCCCCTGCCACTGAAGATCTAGCCACTACATGAGTGTTATCCCCGGTGCTGTAGCTCACCTGCTGGTTCAGGAGGTCTGAGTGGCTTCCCAGTTGTAGTTTGGGAGCAGCAATAGAGCAGGCTTTATCCATTTCTTTACGGTGCATCACCTCCATCCCATGAGGATCCTGCTGAATGCAGGATGGTCCCCACAGGCAATACTCCTCTCCAATAACCACACACCATAGTTGGTCCAACGGCAGCTTTATTATACAACAGCATGATAGTTCTCCAGCCCTGGATCAGGCCCCGGGGCTTGAGGTCCCCAGGGCCCCTCCTAATCTCCTTGACCCTCTTGTAGAGAAAAGAGTTTCACACTGTCCCTTAATCAACCACCTCAATTTGGTAGTGTCAGTTTTTATACCTGGGGGAAGGGCTTGTAACCCTGCCCCATAACAGGGCAGGTCCAGGTACTGACAGGCATCACACCATAGATATGTGATCCAGTCAGTACCCTCCCCAGGTATGACACTCTAATTGCCGGTTTAGGTCTGCCCCTGGATAAGGCAACATAGTACCCATCCAGGCTGCAACAGCAGGCTAAGCCCTGCGTAGGAGTTTAACCCCAAAACTGCCTGTTCCTATCAGGACTTATAGTGTTGAGGCCAGTAGAAGGCTATAGCCAGGGACACTTGGCTACATCCTCCCCAGTCTGGCCATAACCAGCGATTGGTCTAGCTCCCGCTCCCGGCACTGCAACACCACAGGTGGGGCTGCAGAAGTACTCACTGCAGGAGGGTCACTCGGAAGATCCCAATGAACAAGGTTATCAGCGGGAATAGTCCCCACCGGCAGCGCTGGAGGAGTGGTAGGAGCAGCAACAAAACTAGTACCAGCCAGTACTCTTATTGGGGACACCTCTGCCTTGGTCACCCCCTCCCACATTTAAATGGTTAAGGGCTCACTCCATAGCATCTTCCACACAGGGGAACTTGTTTGCTTGCTGGATGGTTGTGACAACTCTAATACAGAGTGCTTTTCCTGGTAATGTACAGGTTAATAAAGGCTTCAATCAGACTTAGAACTTTGCAACTAATATTGACAGATTTACTATAAATCATTCTTCCTGTTATTACACAGGTTATTAAGAATTTATATTAGCGTTAGGGACCCCTGAACTGTGGTCTGCCGTGAAGTTGGCTCAGGGGCTTACAACAATTTTGGCCAAAAATGTCAAACTAAAAGACCATTTTACTTAATAGATATTTATACATATATATTTCGGCACTGTACCGTGTATGAGTTTCACTAGATGTGCTAAAACTGAGCGTTGTCTGTGTTTTATAGTCCATCTCTGTGTCTGCAGAGGAAGTCTCCGCCACTCGTTGGAGCTTACAGATTAGTTAGACTCGACTCCGCACCTCCACCGGGGATAAGGCTGATTATTGGTCAGTCACAGGCCGACAGCCACGGTTACAGAACGGCTACATCACACCGTAGACAATGGGCGTCATCTTATCTTGCCTCCCGGGCAACCGCAAATCAGGCACACATAGTGCAGGAATTTCTCCTCTCTGTCCCGCATCAGTAGAATGCCTCCAGGCAGCACGTATCGCTGGAACAGAAGCTTATCCATAGTAGTAGAACCAGAGATAGTTCAGTGATAAACCTTCCGACACTGAGCAACACGTGCGTCTGGGCTTTGGCGGATTCGCATCCGATCACACCACATACTAAGCCGTTGGCTCCTCGACTCCTCCTTCTGGTGAAATCAGGAGTCCCAGTTGGAATAGAGGGAGCACGACTACGGACTTTGGCGCCAATCCCAGATATTTTGCAACGGCGAGCTTGCATCTTGCAACTCACCACGCGGTTTCTCTGTTGTTTGGCAGGAACCACGATCAGACTCCAGGATCTTCCTCAGGGACCCTGAACTCTCCTCTTTTAGTGCCTGCATTGAGCTCCATCTTGGGGGTGCTATTTTCCAAGCGCCCACACCGGTTGGCATGCTCCACAGGCACTCTCTTCTTCCACAACTGCAAGCAGATATTCCCAATGTGGGGGTGCCATATTTCACACCGGGTCCCCGTTTGAGCCCCCTATCCCACTCGCGGATCTAGCTCATAGCACACACTGGAGTCCTATCGTGGGAGGTGCTATCTTTCAAGTCACATTCCCCATGGGCCATGTTCTGCAGAGTGCGATCGGCTGATACGATGGTGTTCAGGCACCTCTCAACCCTGGAACGTAGTGACATAATGACACCCAACAGAGAGTCCAAAGATGGGTGCTGTCTTTCAAGACCATCCCCGATACGTATACTCACTGCGACACCTGGCACGATGCGGTGTGGTTCAGACACCTCTCCACCTTCGGACGTGGAAGGGACTTGACACTGATACAGTGTGAATCAAACACCTCTCAGATTCTGCATAATGTCCTGAACAAGGTAAAACAATGGCCTTGAGACAGTTTTTATCAGGCACCTCTCATGCGGCAGCGAGTGATGTTGCATCGTGAGCGGGTACCATCCAGGCCCGCTAGCAACCGACTGGGAATGCTCTGGCCTGGATATGGTGAGTGCCCCCATTCACTTCTCCTTCAACGGGTTTTCCCAGCCATGCTTTGCTGCCCCTGTTGCATTATCTCAGCAGCGCCTCCAAATATAGCACCTGTTCCCCCCTGCCACGGAAGATCTGGCCACTACATGGGTATTGTCCTTGGTGCTGTAGCTCACCTGCTGGTTCAGGAGGTCTTAGTGCCTCCGCAGTTGTTGTTTGGCAGCAGCAACAGAGGATCCTGCTGAATGCAGGATGGTCCCCACAGGCAATACAGCTCTCCAATAACCACACACCAGTCCAGTTGCGATAGTGCAGAATAAATTAGTACTTCAGTATTAGGTGATACCTTTTTTATTTGGACTAACAGTTTATGTCATAGGACAGGCTTTCGAGAGTTCTCCTCTCTTCCTCAGGTCAGCAATACTGATTTACAAAAGAATCTATGGCTAAAACAGAGGTTAGGAAAGCAGAAAAAAAAACAAAGATGTACTGTAGATGTGAGAAAGTGATTTTTGTAGACATTGGAAGGGTAGTAAACCAGTGACAAGGAACAGCATGGAGGGGAAGGGGATGCTGTGGGGTGTGAGGGGGGGTGGATAAGAACATTGGCAGAGAGGCAGGCAGGATAATTACAACCAATTGTGATAGTGTGTGAGAAACCCCATATCCGCATTAAGGGGCTCATGCAGAGAGCATAGATAAGGAAATAGCGCCATCTTCTGGCGAAAAAACTAGCCAGAAATCCTTAAACTCGGGAGAAAATGGCGCGATTTTTAAAAGTGCCCAGAAAATTTTTCAGAGCTGTAAAACTCGCCAAACTCGTGGCGAGAACCTGAAACTCGCCATGCTAATATAGCGTGGTATTCCAGAAGCTCTGAATCGCTGGAACACGCCAATATGTGCATTAGTATGGCGAGTTTCAAATAGCCAGGAAAAGTTGGCAATTAGCAGTTTTTTGCCGAAATGAGTTAACGACGTTATCTGCATAACACCTTCACTAACGGCAAATCTGTAGCTATTTTACAGTCATTTTAAACTGTTTTAACGTTCCTCTCTGCATAAGCCCCTATGTCCTCTTGTTTTGGTGTCAAAGAGTCTTATCCTTCTGAGTTCAAATGTTTTCCGTTCTTGGGTGCGTTTAAACATTCCATTGAGGATTTTGATTTTTAAATTATTTATGGAATAATCTGGTTCTGAGAAATGATTTCCCACTGGTTAACAACATCACCCAACTACCATCCAACACACTACTGGTTACCATGGATGTGGAATCTCTTTACAGAAACATCCCCCACAAGGATGGTATTGAGGCAAGCTTGCAATTCCTTACAACATCTCCCTTGGACCATAAATACAAGTAATATGGACAGAGAGTGAAGGAAGCCTAAAACAATTAATGAGTCCCTGAACTCATTCCATCCATCAATTAAACTCGAAATGGATTATTCTGCAAACCTAGTAAACTTTCCACCAACAGTAACACTGAAAAATGGCAAACTACACACATCTTTATGCAAGAAACCAACAGACAGATGCAGTTACCTCGACAACTCCAGCTTCCATTTCACTCATACCAAACAAGGTATCATACACAGCCAGGCTGTAAGATACCACCCCATTTGCTCTGACACTGAAGACAGAAACAGACATCTCACAAACCTGACCGAATCGTTCAGACAGAAGGGATACAAGCAAAAGACTATTGCCAGAACTATCACACCTGCACAAAAAGCCCCACGAGAACATCTGCTACAATACAGACAGAGAGAACCTACCACACGCATACCACTAGTGGCCACATACAACCCTACCCTAGAGGGAATACAAAAATAATCAAAGATCTGCAACCCATTCTGGCGGAGGATGTGACATTAAAAGAAATCTTCCCCAAACCTCCCATTCTTGCGTTTTGGCAACCACCAAACCTCAAACAGAAATTAGTCATCAGAAAACTTCATAACGAACTTAAAGACACTGATAATGGCACAAAACCGTGCAACAACACACGTTGCAAACTCTGCAAACATATATGCCAAGATCCCACAGCCAGTCACAACCATGGAACATTCAATGTTAAAGGATCATACAGCTGCACATGCAGGAATGTTGTATATATGATTCAATGCGAGAACTACAGTTTGACAACACTGCTCACCACTTTGGGTTATATCATTGAATTCAACTGGTGCATATAGGGAAGGCACATACAGTAACATGAATCAGAACTGCACTCTGTTGTATCATATAGTGTAATTGAACTAGATTGTCCAAAAGATACAATTATCTGGTAATGAAAAGGTACAGACAACTTGTAATATCAGCTCCCATCACTGTGGGTGGACAGGTACTAATAAAAGCCAACTAATTGGCCAAAAATAATAAAACTTTATTGTATATGGACAACGACGAAAGAACAGTGAATATATTTACAGTGCTAGGTGTTAAAAAACACTGGTTCCATTTTGTAAACACTGGAAGGAGCAACCTTTTATCCATAGTTAACCCATAAATGAATACACACAGACATATAACTCAAAATATACTTAAGATTTTTCTCTTAATCAACTGCCATACAACCAGTCGGACAGGAGAGGATCAGCCTTACTTCCTCCAAGACGTCAGTGTGATGACGTCATGGCCCGATGTACATTTCGCACGGCAGGTACGCACTTCTTCAAGGGGGGGAGGAGAAGCGCATACCCGCTGCGCGAAACGTACGTTGAGCCGTGATGTCGTCACAATGATGTCTACTAGCACCCACCCACTTTTTTATTGGATATGTTTTTTAACCCCTAGTACTGTAAATATATTCACTGTTCTTTTGTCGATGCCCATAAACAGTAAAGTTTAATTATTTTTGGCCAATTAGTTGGCTTTTTATTAGTACCTGTCAACCCACAGTGATGGGAGCTGATACTACAAGTTGTCTGTACCTCTTCCCTACCAGATAATTGTATCTTTTGAACAATCTAGTCCAATTACACTATATGATACTCTTTTTCATTTACTGCAGATATCATCTCTATGCATATGATACACAGATATATTTTCCTTCTCCATTCACGGCATGGCTAAAACGTGTCACTTCTCCTCCGTAATATTTGCAAGATCTGTCCTTTCCTCTATCACGCTACTGCTAAATCTCTAATACATGCCCTTATCCTCTCCCATCTGGATTATTGTAACATGCAGGCCTCCCTACTTCACAATGTTCTCCTTTGCAATCTATCCAAAATTCTCCTGCTAGAATAATGTCACTTTCTCCCAAAACAGTGTCTGCTCATCTCCTCCTAAATCCCTCTCCTGGCTTCCCATCAATTTTAGAATCACCCACAAAGTTCTCCTCCTTACCTTCAATGCTCTCCACCTATCTGCTCCTCATAACATATCAATTTTGATCTCTCGGTATGCCCATGCTCGTCTCCTGCATTCTGCTCATAACTGTCTCCTTTCCAGCCTTTTCACCTCTACTGCTCTCTCTCACCTTAAACTATTTTCACCCTCTGTCCCTTACCTGTGGATCTCTATCAAACTCAGAATAGACCAAGCACCACCTTCTCTCCCCACCTTTAAGACGAACCTTAAAACTGACCTCTTAAATGAAGCGCTCCAATAGCCTAGACCAGGGGTCTCAAACTCAGTCCTCAAGGGCCGCACACAGGCCGGCTTTTATGGATATCCCTGTTTCAGCACAGGTGGCTCAATCAGTGGCTCAGTGCTTGACTGCTGACTAAACCTGTGCTGAAATAGGGATATCCATAAAAGCTGGCCTGTGTGCGGCTCTTGAGGATCGAGTTTGGAGACCCCTGGCCTAGACTAATGGCCACTATTCCACACCCACTGTCACTAACTGCAATCGATTACCCTACCAATGACTGCCATCAACTGCACTTATTCCCTCACCGGCTGTCTCTGTAAGTCTCTCATCATACCACTAAGGGCTGGGACCCGCTGCACCCGGCAGCGCGGGCGGCTGCACGGGCTTTCCCCACCAGCAGGGGAATCCTCCCGAGCCGGTCCCGGTCCCCCCTGGCTGCACAGCTCACTACACGCTGTGACGCGTCAGCCGCTAGGGGATACAAGAGAATTGTAATCCCTAGCTTCGACGCGTCACGTGGTGTGGCTGTGAGCCAATGAGGAGGGGAGGCTTCGGGAGGAGGAGAGGCTTTGGGGAGCGGGGAGGAGTGTGGAGTGCCTGTGTTTGTGTGTGTGTGTGCCTGCCTGCGTGCGTGTGTGTGTGTGAGAGTGCCTGCCTGCGTGTATGAGTGTCTGCGTGTGTGTATGAGTGTGTGTGTTGCTTGTGATTACTACTCCAGCCCTAGCCCGGGGAGGGAGGGAGGGAGGGGGGGAGAGTAGCGGGTTCCTCCGCTCAAGCCACGCCCCCCCTCCCGCTCAAGCCTCCCACTCCCTCCCACGTCTGGCTCCCGCTCCCTACAGACCGCATATCGTGGTCTGTGTATGTCAGTGCCCCGCCTGTCTGTAGTGCGGGAGCGCTAACGGAGGGAGCGGGGCCTTAGCCTTAGATTGTAAACTCTCTGTGGCTGGGATTTCCTTTCCTATTGTCTGATTTTATGTGTGGCACTTATTGTACTATAATTCCCTTTACTGTATTGTCTCTCTTGTAAAGTGCTAAGTACAGCTGTGGGCACTATATAAATAAAGATATACAGTACATACATACATACATAGAAGAAACTTGATGCATATAAAATGGGATATAGAAGGGTGTATCCCTGGAGGGGACGTGCAGGCAGTGCACTGCTTGGAGCCCTTTACAAAGAGCTGGGAGCCCGAAACATGTTGGAGTACTGTACCTCTACAGCGTCATGTGAACCCTGTTTGTCTTGTTCCTCAATAAAGAAGCTTATTTTTATTGCACCTGATCCAGCCACCGTTACATCTTTTTTCTATATGCACCTCCAAGCAGTGCACTGCCTGCACGTCCCCTCCAGGGATACACCCTTCAGTATCTATCTTGCAGCTGCACACTTAACACAGGACTTCTGGCAACATTGCCAAGTGTGAGTACGCTTTATTATTTTTCTTCCATGGATGTTATCTAGTCTAGCTCCAGGGGAGTGTTATCATGCTTGGGATTACTAGCTGGGGTCCCACTGTTCATTTATTTTGAGCAGTGTGGCCAACCTATGTTGTATTTCCCTATACCTCTCCATTATAGGAGTATTATTTGACTACATCTGCTAGCAAGTCATTATTGGATTATTGCCTGTGTTGATGAGGAAAGCGATATGAATTATTGGATTTATTACTGCACAGATACAGAGCTTGTCTCTAATATTGCCTAAAATGGGATATATCAATTACTGCCAATCATGTTGTTGACTTTATTTTTTATACATCAATAAAACAATCAAGTCTGAGAAAGAAACATATGCCAAGTCCCTGTGCTTATTTCTCGTGTGAACATATATCTCTTTTCTAAATGAATCACTGATGTTGAGTGTATTTTGTGCTCTGTAAAAATAACAATCCTCCAAAAATAACAAAATACATTTTCACTTCATATTATTGACATCAGATTTAGAGCAGAGTTGTGAAGCTCTCAGAACTTTAAAACCTATTATATCTGATTCTATTTTTCCTCTTGTTGCTTTTCTTGATTCATTCATTTGAAAGCACCTGTTTCAGTGTACATAATACATACTATGGGGCCTATTCTAGTAGCTTCGATAACTAACTCATCGAGCTTTTTGAGCAGTTCCCGAATGATTTGGTCAGTTTGCTTTTCAGAAAGCTCCGATGACCTGCCAAATTTGTTCGGGAAGTGCATCTTCCCGGGCGGTCTCGCTCCGGCTCAAACACTATGAGCGGGAGCTGCAAAAATCAATACAAAAACAAACTAATGGCCATTAACCCCTGTCACGGGAGACCAATGCTTTTAACACCTTACTTACCGGATCCGTAGATTGAACAAAGCGTGAGATAAAATAAATTGTGATTTATTTACACGAGAAATACACAGAGCTTGTTTTACAAAATAACACAAATAAACACTTACCGGAACGGGGCAAAACGAAATAAAATGTCCACGGAACGAACTTCACAGAAATAAAGTCTCCAGGCACCAATTCCCAGGAGTGGGTTTGGTGCGCAAATAGAGCCGCGAGACAGTCTTTGGCTAGGGGCGCCGCATGCGACCCCTGTTTCTCCGCCGAAGGTAATCTTTTCGTTCTGCCCTTGCAGGATTCGTTCGCAAATCCTTAGTTCTAACGAACCCTTTAAGCGGGATACAAATCTTAGTTACAATGGAATAGTCTTTGTACCGCACGAAGTATCTTAGATGAATCTCCTGTCCCCACTTACTGAAAGGACTTTTAATACTATTCAAGCCTATCTGTACTATGTGCAGCCAATCTTGGCGTGGGAACCAAACCCCCACCCCTAGTTGCCAACAGTTCATGCAGCCGGGCAAAGGGCTTCATGGAATGCCAAGGGTCATGCGCTAACATCACACCTGAGCCGCTTAGCATACCTAAACAAGTCCCCTTCTCCGGCAGCAGAATGTCTACCTCTGTCCTGGACATCTGCTTGGCAAACTGTTTATAATAAATCCTTCTAAAGTAACACTGTAATCTGTCACTGTCTTTAAGTCCGGACTTCTGCCGAAAGCCTGGCGACGCATCAGCGGGGTGCTTCAGAAGTCCGCACTTAAGGTATGCATGATTCACTCACCGGAATTGCCGGTCATATACTGTACTTGTGAATCCCCAATGTATCCGCTGCCCTGCCGGTCTGAATGTTAATTTCTTTACTCTCATAACTTTAATGCACTAAAAAGAGAGGAACTTTCATTCATGACTTTGTATAAAAGTTAATAATAAGGAAAACATAACTGCTTTACTGTTTGTACCCCAGCAGCACTCACACCAAATTTCATAGCGCACGCATACACCTAACCTAAGTTAGCTCCCTGCTTTTGTGCTGTGTGAAAAAGCGGCTAAAGTTAAAAACCTTTTTTCCTCTTTGCGGTTTGGCAGTGGAACATTGTTGCAATACTCGGAACTAATACATAACTGTGACCGCAGTCATACAATGTAACTTAGTATAATTATGTGGTCCTCTTATGCTTAGCGGGACACACACAGACAATTCTAATACATTTACAGGCTTGCAGCCAGCAGTGGGCTGCAGAGCTGACACTTCACATTTACCCAATATGACCGAGGGGAACTCTGTTACATGACTTATACATGTGGTCCCCTTATACCTAGCGGGACAAACACAGACCATTCTAACACAATTACAGGGTTGCAGCGAGTAGTGGGCTGCAGAGCTGACACTCTACATGCCCAATATGACTCAGGGGATCTCAGCCGGGCATAATACCTTTATTTACTGGCCTGGGTACCCCTTCACTGTCACAGTCCCTTAATCACCTTCGCGGTTAGTAACCCCCTTTCCCCGCTACCCACCCTGGAGGCCTAACCACCCTCCCCGGGGCAACTACCCCACCCTCTGCCCATTGATTGGCACAGTGGTACACAATGCCCATATGATATGGACATGATTTGCCACTATGGCAGTCAATGGGCATCCTATGAAAGCACCACAAATACACAACAATTAAATAAAACAAGCACCAAAAATACACAATATGTAAAAAAAAAAAAAAAACAAGCACCAAAAATACACAACTAAAATGAACCAAGCACCAAAAATACACAAGTAAAAAAAATCAAGCACCAAAAATACACAAGTAAAAGTAAAAATAAATAACACAAGCACCAAAAATACATAATAATGAAATAAAAACAAGCATTTGCCAAAAAATCCATTGCTTGTCCCTGTGTTTATCTATTGCATGAAAGGGGCATAGATAAACACATTGGCAGTCAATAGGTAACCTCAAAAAAATACACAATAAAAAGAAATACTGTACAATCAATGTTTTTCTTCTGACGTCTTCACCCTTCGATTCTGAGTCCAGTAGCAACAGCAGGAACATCTTGACACTTGATGCAATACTCCTCAACAGCCGGTAAGTTCTTTTTTGTTTTCTTCTTTCTTTGTAATCCAATCCAATGGGGCGGATGATGTCCCGTCGTCTTCTTAAGCTCAAATGAGATGGGTCAGGCCTTATTATAAGGCCTGTGACGTCACATTTGAGTGTGAAATGGTACACCCCCAATCCGATTGGCTGGTGTACCATGTGAGAGGGTTCCTTTTTTTTTTTTTTTTTTTTTTTTTTTTAAAGGATCTGACATCATCTGAAAAGGAGGTACGTCACATCCTTAAAAAAAATGGCTGCTATCACATGGTACTACACCCAATCGGATTGTTAGATATACCATGTGAGGCATCACATGGTACACCCCCAATCCGATTGGTTGAAGTGCCATGTGACAGCTTCCATTTTTAAAAAAAAGAATGTGACATCATCTTAAAGGGATGTCACATTCTTTAAAAAAATGGCTTCCATCACATGGTACTTCAACCAATCGTATTGGGGGTGTACCATGTGGTATATCACAATCCGATTGGTTGCAGTACCATTTGATGGCAGCCATTGTTTTTAAGGATGTGATGTGGGTTTGCCTATGCGAGCTGTGGAGGGAGATGCGGCTCTCTCTGTGCTGCTCTCTATGCAGTTGTTACAGGCTGCGGGCCATATCATACGAGGGAGATCTTTGAGAGAGGCTGAGATAACATCACTGCTACGTCGTACCATGTTGGCATTTTCCTACCTCATGGTTTGAGGCCATGTGGAATATCACAATCCGATTGGTTGTAGTACCATGTGATGGCAGCCATTTTTTTTAAGGATGTGATGTGAGATCGCCTGTGAGAGCTGTGCAGGGAGATGCAGCTCTCTCTGTGCAGCTCTCTGTGTAGCTGTCTATGCAGCTCTTACAGTCTGCGGCCAGATCGTGGAGAACTTTGAGAGAGGCCGAGATACCATTGCTGCTACGCCGTACGGTATTGGCATTTTCCTATCTCACGGTTTGAGACTGGAAAGGGTTTTAGATTCTTTCTTAATACCGTGATAACACAAATGACAAACCGTTCCATGGGGTAATGCCACACCGTTCGAGATGGCAGCAAAGTTATCGAAGCTACTGCTGCGGCACAGTTTATTCGAGCATTTGCCCGTTCTGTGCCGCAGCAGTAGCCTGGCGCGCGCCCGAGAGTGACGGGCGCGCGCCGAAGCAGCGGAAGAGCGCCCTCCGATCGGGGCGCTCTCCCTACCGCTGCCGGGTCCGCCGGGTCCCCCGGAACCCCCTGCCGCTGTCCCGCGATCGCGGGACACCAGGGCTCCCTCGGGGAGCCCCTGGACGCGCGTGCAGGGGGCGCACGCTCCCGAAGACGCGTGACCGCGCGTCTATGACGCGCGGCACGCCGAGGGGCGGCCACTAGCAAGCCGGGAAATCTCCCGGCTTGCGGATCTGGCCGCAGTGTAATAAACTGTGTCGCCAGTGTACAAGAAAAAGCCCCTAAGTGTCACAAAATACTTAAATTGTTGCTGGGATTACTGCTTTATTATTTTTGTTAATACAAATAAAATCAAGTCTCCAGGTATATGACCACATCAATCACAGACCCAGAGAACTCTTGCTCTAAGCCCACACACATACACACACATATATACATACACATATATACATATATGTAACACCCCTAAGCCAGCTCTCATAAGCCAGCAACGCGGTCCTCTCGGTCCAACTCGAGGTGTCAGCGTCCTCCTGTGCCCCTCCTTCGTGTACCCAGAAACGGAATCCCTCCTGTTGGGTGCCCGGCAAAATGAGTCCCTTCGGAAACAGGTGGTTCAAAATCCAGTGTTCCGATAGCAGGATCGTAGGAGACTCAGGAGGTCACGTCTCTCATCCAGCAGCAGACAATGTTCATAGGCAAATGACGGCCGCAATCAGACCACGCCCTATGCGTTTCGTCATCTTTGATGACTTCATCATGGGATCCCCTGAACATTGTCTGCTGCTGGATGAGAGACGTGAGCTCCTGAGTCTCCTACGATCCTCTATCGGCACACAGGATTTTGAACCACCTGTTTCCGAAGGGACTCCTTTTGCCGGGCACCCAACAGGAGGGATTCCGTTTCCGGGTACACGAAGGAAGAGCACAGGAGGACGCTGACACCTCGAGTTGGACTGAGAGGACCGCGTTGCTGGCTTATGAGAGCCAATCTCATACATGCTTTATTTTGCAGTACTCTTGTGAGTGGGCATTTGTTTGATTTAATGTTCCTTTAATACAATTTTTATTACGTTAATGCACTAGGTGTGCGCCTGTTTTTTCTTCTTTTTTCACAGATCTTGTTCAGGGACTGGTGATCCCATTAAAAAGGGCTGCAGTCACCTGGGTGCAATACATATTGGAACAGGACTTTGTTTTTTCAAAGGTTTTCATTTTTTCCGATTTTTATCTTTTTTATACTTTTTATTAAAATGTTTTTATTACTTATTATTATATTTTTTGATAAAGTTTAGATTATGTATTTTGAGATTAGAAATTCATATCATATTGCATTAGCTACAGTCTTACCGCCCCGCTAGGCATATCAAAAGCATATAGTCTAATAGTTCCTCATTTCCATTAGCTGTATATTCAGGGTATTATATAGGCGCTACTTCATTGTTTTTGTTCTTGTTATAAATATATATATATATATAAAAGAAAAGAGGAGAGAGCGCACGCCCTATAGCGTAAAATTGTAACAATTTATTGCGGGGGGGATGGGAGAAGGAGAGGGATAAAAATCGCACACACGAGATATCAAATATAAAAGCACGATTGTGAATTAATATCACCGCCAAGCTGAAAAATCACCGCAATCCATGGATAGTGTCCACCGGAAAGATGATACTCTGTGCTTGTAGTCAGTCAGAATCGTAAACCACCTGGTGTAGCCTTTCCGTGGGTTTTCTGCTGCTCGGCTTGGTGTCTCACTCAAATTCAAGTACCAATTTTTGATCTCTCCCTTGTGGATCACGTGACGCCCCGCTACCCCACTTTGCGGATCACGTGACTCGAAGGGGTGGGAACACTTCCTAGATCGAACGCGAGCGACGTCACTCGCGTTCGATCTAGGAAGTGTTCCCACCCCTTCGAGTCACGTGATCCGCAAAGGGCGGTAGCGAGGCGTCATGTGATCCACAGGGGGAGATCAAAAATTGTTACTTGAATTTGAGTGAGACACCAAGCCGAGCAGCAGAAAACCCACGGAAAGGCTACACCAGGTGGTTTACGATTCTGACTGACTACAAGCACAGAGTATCATCTTTCCGGTGGACACTATCCATGGATTGCGGTGATTTTTCAGCTTGGCGGTGATATTAATTCACAATCGTGCTTATTTATTTGATATCTTGTGAGTGCGATTCTTATCCCTCTCCCATCCCCCCCCAATAAATTGTTACAATTTTACGCTATGGGGCGTGCGCTCTCTCCTCTTTTCTACAGGTTCCACTGGATGTGGTTCATCCGTTTGAGAGCAGCCTGAAGTTCCCCTTCTATTGGATTTAATTTTATATATCCTTTGGACTTTTTATTGGGACTGGTTCTATATATTTTAATTATATTTTATTTTATATGTAATATTAATGTGTTTTATTTTTTCCTTCATTGGTTGTTTGAGTTAGTCATTTTGTGATCACTAGTTATATACTGTATTTGCATATTCATTTATATATATTTTTGTGACTATCACTTTATCTATTTATTTATATTATATATATATTTCACATGTTCACACTATAGCACATTACCACTCATTATTGGCGCTACTTTCTTGTTTGTTTTATATATATATATATATATATATATTTATATATATATATAATATATATATGTAACGGGTATTCCCTGTGAATACAGACACTACTACCTGCTGTGTATACCTGTGTGGCTCTCAGGAGCCTAAGATTCCGCTCGGGGAGCCTGGGGTACATACATATAACACAATCTCGTGGTGCAACGCCTTCACCTGCGATGGCTCCCGCTAGAGGAGGAGTGGTTCCGCGCAGGACAAATATATATATATCACTCCACACACCGCATGTAAAATAACCAATGACTTTACTGTAGCAATACTTATTCATATATCAACAGGTGTCCCTCTCTAGAGGAGACACTAACTACTGCGTCTCGCAGGACGCTCCCACCTACACCGGGTGATCCCACCCCGTGTCCAATAACCCCACACAATATGTCCCGCACCCTTAAAGGGAGATGATATGTGTGACTGCGCAGCCACTAGTCCCGTATGAATATAATATATATGTAGGATCGTTGGTGCACTTGGTGATGGTTACCTGCCGAGCACTCCAGTGCCCGGGCCTGCCAAGGAGCTTCCCAAAGGATCCAAAGGCTGACAAATACAGGAACTACCATCCGGGGCGATCCCACCCGGATGGCTGCTGCAGCGGAGGTCTGAGTCCAAACCTCTGGATGGACGCGCAGCGTCCGCTGTGTCCCTAACTGACTCTGTGTAGTAAGGGGCAGGGTCCCTAACCTGGGGCCTGTCCCTACAACACTCAATACTACTGGTGACTCAGGGCTATCTGGGGCCTAGGGAGCTGCTGGCCTAGTGCAGGGAGTCACTGACTCCTGCAACCTACCTCCTTCCCCTAGCTGCTCCTGACGCCGACTAGCATGGGCTCAGCGCGCCAAATGTATCCAATCTCCCCTGCAGGGAGATCCTACAGCCCTATTGGCTACCTGGCATCACCTGACTCTGCCCCTGTGCACCCTGGGGACTGTATTCTTCTTGGGAGCTATTCTCCCATTGGCCACCTCGCGCGCACTTCCTTTTCGCATGCGCGAACGTCCCGTCTGGTCACCGCGCCGAAATCCCCACTGCGCATGCGTGCGCAATCCAACATGGTGGCGCCCTGCACCGGGAGCCGCCGGGAGCCCTCGCGACACGACTGCAGCCTTAGCAATCGGCCCGCACGCGTCCTCCGCAACCCCCACACAAGCTCCTATCTGCCCCCACTCCTGCACCTGGCCGACGGCACCCACGATCGCCAGTACGGTGAGTGGGGGGGGCGACAGGCAGGGGGGACCTGGTTACATCCTCCCCCTGGTAAAAAAAAAAACAACGTCCTCGCTTGGGACACATAACTTCAAAACTATATACATCAGTTATATAATAAAAATGCAGTTCAATTATATAACTTAGCACATTCGCATTTACTTTATACGATGTTGCACAATTCGGTGAGCATCACAATCACAGATTGGATTTTGCTCCGAGACCACTGCTGAGCCTCATAATGGGGTGCCCCAATTTGATCATAGGTTACCCGATTTGGAGGGTACCTGACTCTTTGGCTCCTTCAGAGCTGTTCTTCAGCAACTCCCTCTGGAGAGTAATATATACAGTCCTGAGGCTCAGCCTCTTCCCTTGAGGGGAGAAATGTCTCTGAACAGTCTCTGTTGGGTACAAAGCTCGGGCTCTGTGGATCCAAAGTCTGGCCTGTTGGTGCCACCTTAGTAGGCATTGGCCTACGGGGCCCCTTACTCGTAGCTCCTCCGGGAGATGCCCCTTCTGTGGAATAGTCCCTTTGAGAGGGTCCCTCCATAGGGTCTTCAGGAGTTTCAGAGTGGGTTTCGTTATTTACAGTCTCTTGACCCATCTCTGATAAATCGGACTCACCGTTGAGCGGTGTTGCCAGTATTTCTGCTTCTTCGTCTCCCACTTGGGGAATGGGGAGAAGGTGATTACGATGCCAAACCTTTACCCGGCCGTCAGTGTCTTTAATGCGATAGACCAGGAGGCCGGGCATCTGTGACTCTACCTCATATACGCCGTCTCTCCACCGATCCGCCAGTTTATGTTTTCCGGGGACTCCCAGATTACGAAGCAACACAGTGTCCCCAGGACGTAGCTCCCGATACTTGACTTTATTGTCATATCGTCTCTTATTGCCAGCATTCAGTTTAGCTGTAGACTTCTCAGCCTGTTGATAAGCTTGCTGCAAACTGTCCTTTAGCCTTTGCACATACTTGAAATGGGTAGCATTGTGTATCCCATCCATTGATACTCGAAGACGCACATCTACTGGGACTCTTGCCTCCCGCCCAAACATGAGGAAGTATGGGGAGAATCCAGTGGACTCATGGCGAGTACAGTTGTACGCGTGTACCAAAGCTTCTACGTGACGACTCCAAGGTCCTGTTGAATCGTTCAGGCAAAGCATCTCCTTCGGGGTGGTACGGAGTCGTCCGGGATTTGGCGATGTTCAGCATTTTAAGTAATTCTCGGATCAGAGTGCTCTCAAAATTCCGCCCTTGGTCGGAGTGAAGTCGGTTATGAAGACCGTAGTGAACGAAGAACTTCTCCCATAGTATTTTTGCGACTGTGATGGCCTTCTGGTCTTTTGTGGGGAAGGCCTGCACATATCGGGTGTAATGGTCCGTGATGACCAGCATGTTACAGATTCCTCGGTTATCAGGTTCAATACACAAAAAGTCCATACACACCAGGTCCATTGGACCAGAACTCTTGAGATGGGCCATGGGTGCTGCCCTGGTAGGCAAAGTCTTGCGTTGAACGCACCGAGAACAACGGCGGCAGTGTTGTTCCACCGCTTCCCGCATCTTAGGCCAGAAGAAACGGTCTCGGACTAACCCAATAGTCTTCTCTACACCGAGGTGCCCATGCTCATCATGTAGAGACTTCAACACCATATATCTCAAGTTTTGGGGTAGAACCAGTTGTCGCCTATCAGAGTGGTTGTGATATTGGACTATCCTATAGAGCAAGCAATTGTCTATCTCGAACTTGTCCACCTCATGCATTAGCGACGCGATCAGGTCTCGGGGAGCACTTTTCAGTAGAGCGGGGTTCTTTCTCTGAACAGCTTGCTGAATGATGCCGATTACTGGATCTCTTATTTGATAGTCCACTAAATCTTTCCATCTTATGACTTTGTCATGGGTTAAGTTCATTCCCTTGGGATCGCAGTAGGCGGCGGGAATAGCCTGCGACTGGCATCCTAACGAATCTGCAACTCGTAGTTCGGAGAAGACCACCTGATCATTGATGACGGCCGCTATGCTACACATTGCTCGCATCCCAGGCCCGGGGATCTCTTCCCATTCATCATCTTCGGGGGTAGCACTTCATCCTGGTCGTCGTGATAGAGCGTCAGCTCCAATGTTCAAAGGCCCCGGCTTGTACTTCAGAGAGAATCTGTAGTTACATAGGGTTGCCAGCCATCGGTGCCCTGCTGCATCCAACTTGGCGGAAGTATTGATGTACGTGAGGGGATTGTTATCCGTCCTTACCTCAAACGTAACACCATAGAGGTAATCATGAAGTTTCTCTGTGATCGCCCATTTGAGAGCCAGGAACTCTAGCTTGTGAACAGGGTATTTCTGTTGACTGGGTGTCAGACTGCGGCTGATGTAGGCTACAGGCCGAAGACCCTCTGGGTGCTTCTGATGTAAGACAGCGCCCAGTCCATTGAGACTGGCATCCACATGCAGAACGTATGGTTGTTCTGGATCGGCATACGCAAGCACTGGTGCTTCAGTCAGGCTTTTCTTCAAGTTCAGGAAGGCCCACTCACACTCAGACGTCCACTTATCACCAAACGGTTGACGGGCCGACGCGGCCTTTCTTCCGGTATCTTCAGGGTATATCTTCAACAGATTGTTCAGGGGTTTAGCTTGAATAGAGTACCTTTCCACGAAGCGACGGTAATACTCACAGAAACCCAGGAATGATCGCAGTTCCGTGACATTCTCGGGACGCGGCCAGTTCACTACAGCTTCTACTTTGGCGGGATCGGTAGCAATTCCTTGAGCAGACACGATGTGTCCCACGTAGGTCACCGAGGTGTGACAAAACCGACACTTGTTGAGGGATAACTTTAATCCTTCTTTACCAAGACGGTCTATCACCTTCAGCAGCCTCTCTTCGTGCTCTTCCAGGGTCTTCCCGAAGACAATGATGTCGTCCAGGTAGACAAGACACTCCCGAGGGTTCATGTCCCTGATTGTTTTCTCCATCAGTCGCTGGAAGGTAGCAGGAGCTCCACATATACCTTGGGGCATACGCGTAAATTGGTAGAAGCCCAGGGGGCAGACGAAGGCTGTCTTTTCCTGGTCCTCTTCACTCATAGGTACCTGGTAGTACCCAGATCGCAAGTCGAGCACGCTAAACCATTGGCTCCCGGTTAGAGCATTCAGGATTTCTTCAATGCGAGGGAGGTTGTATTGATCGGGTACCGTACGATTATTCAGAGTTCGATAATCGACGCACAATCTTACAGATCCATTCTTCTTCCTTTCCACCACTATGGGTGATGCATAAGGACTCCGAGACTCCGTCAATATCCCAGCGGTCTCCATTTCCTTCAGGACGTTCCTTACATCGTCCACATCCCTGGGGGCGATGCAGCGAGAGCGTTCACGGAACGGAGTGGCGTCACTCAACCTAATGGTGTGTTGGGCGCTGCGACTGCGGCCCACATCCATCTCGCTGGTGAAAAATACCGTCCTTCTTTCATTCAGCTTGGCCGTCAGTCGATCCTTCCACTCAGTTGGCAGCGTCGAGTCTCCGAAGTTGAAGTCCAGATCGACTAACTGCTCACCCACTGCAGTGGCATTCACCTGGGGCACTGTTTCTACCGGGCTGACGGGATATATGCTGTCCAAACTTTGTCCTGCATCAATGTCCATCGGGAATGGAGAGATATTTTGAACATACACGTAGGTTTGTAGAGGAATTCTGGTCGTCCACTCTCTCACTTCCGGTATTACCCTATACCCTGTGCAAAACGTGATATATCAAAAGTGGCGCTCTAATATAAATTCTAAACACGTATTAATCTAATATTAATATATAAACCATAAATGAAATAAATTGAGGTGATACAAACAAATCCTTTGAATGCTGCTGTGACCCAGTGCAGGACTGCTCTCTCAATCCCAGGTGAGTATGACGACGTGGTGAACAAAGGGAAGCGCAAACATGTGGAGATAAAAAATAAAACTGATGGTGCAGTATTGTGACAGATATGTACTCTTCTTTAGGTCTAATAGTAGTATACTCACAAGTGTGAGGATGATGTGGTGTACATAAAGGTATCTTTGGATATATCTCTGCAGTGAGGATGAAATGACTTGAGCCTTGGTGTGGAAATGTGTTCCTTAAATGGTTAAACACAGAAAAGCCAACATAGTGCGATCTGAATAAAACTGTATTCAAGTGGTAAAAATATTACAATACACTCACATGATGTATGCTATTTAAAAGCATTTAGATACGCAATGGATCTCGCCTCCGGTGTCTTTTGGGCTGTTTTTCCTCCCTCTCGGCGTGCGTCTGACTACTGCATTCCAGCAGGGCGGATGTGACGTCAGCGAGACCTCAGGAGTTCCGGTTGAAGAAACCCCAAGGGGTGAAACGCATAGAGTGAAGGTGATTCACAGCCAGCTCGTCAACCGGAACTCCCCAGGTCTCGCTGACGTCACATCCGCCCTGCTGGAACGCAGTCGTGAGACGCACGTCGAGAGGGAGGAAAAACAGCCCAAAAGACACCGGAGGCGAGATCCATTGCGTATCTAAATGCTTTTAAATAGCATACAGTACATCATGTGAGTGTATTGTAATATTTTTACCACTTGAATCCATTGTCTACTCGATCCAGATAACAGCACCAGATGGCCATGCGTTGCACTTCCCCTGGTAAAATGGTCGTCAGTCCACGTTGACGATTGTAGAGGTCCCCGTGACGCTCTAAGGCATATACTCTGTTGCACTCCTCTCTCAGTACAGGGTCAAGGAGTGGATTGGCCAGTGGCAATTCATTGGTCTCTTTCAGGTAGGCTCTGATTATGGCTCGCACTATATCCGTATTTGTTCCCAAGATGACCGGGTACTGACACTGTCCTTGAGGCTTCGGGCATACCATGGCCTCCACATGCATGGGATGTTTCTTGCCAGTATTCAATTGAAGTATCTCCAGTTGAATTCTCACAATCCCATCGATGGGGTAATTTTCATTGCTCAACCCCCTCACCTTTATATGTTCCGCCGACCGCAGGGGACAGTGCTTAAGGGGTTGGTCGTAGAATTGTCGGTAGATTATGGTCACTTGGGACCCGGTGTCCAGTAAAGCAGAGGCATAGACTCCTTCTACTGCACGATGCACGATGCATGCACGATGGCAGAGGGGCCTACCTGACAGTAACCATCCCGGCCGCAATTCCATCGTCTGGGCTTAGGTCCGTAGGGGCTTCGGGAGGTGCAGGGGTGGCCTCGGATGTCTTGGCTTCTGTTGTCTGTATCCGACAGATCATGGACCTAGCCGAGCTTCCTTTACTGGGCGTTTTCTTTTCTTGGGTGCCTCCATCCGGGCAGTCTCTGGAGAAATGGCCTTTCTGTCCACAACCATAGCAGATGATATCTTTAGGATCTAGTCGTCTTGGGTAAGTGGGGGAGGATCTCCCCGAAGTCCGGCCTTTCGTCGAGGGCGACTTGGGTGGCTCCTCTTCCTCTTTGACAGGTTTCTTGATCCGGCGAGCGGAGGCTCCCGGGATGTCACTCATAGGGGGCTCTTTGACCATAGTGCCAGTATGCAGCTTGGTATAGGCTTCATGCCCTTTGACGATCCCCAAAATGTCCATGACGGTAGGTGGAGGCCCCTCCATTAGTGAGCACCTGATCATGATCACTATGTGATGCGTGGGAATGGCCCCTCGGAGGAACTGCTTGCGCCGGTATTCATCCATCTCTGAGGCTAGGATGAGGCCGCAAGTTCGCAATTTCCACAGGACTAGCTGGATTCGTTGAAGGAAATCTGACAGGTCTTCCTTCTCCTTCTGTCGGAGGCCGTAATATTTGAACCACAGCTCACTCTCCTCTTCATCTTTGCCATAGATCTGGACCAACAAGTCTACCATCTGATGAGCAGAGAGATCAGGGTCTTGGTCGCGCTGTGCACTGAACATGGTGGCTGCTGGGGGTCGGAGGCTTTCCAGGATTCTCTGACGTCTGCCGTTTCAGAGCAGGGCCATTCATCGATCACCTTGAGGGTGTGTTGCTTCCAAGACTCGATGCTTTCCTTGCCTGCGGGTACAGGAACCATTCCTGAAAACGCCTTCAACTTCCTGTAATTTTGGGCTTGGGCGGACGTAGTTATCGCTTCCACAAGCTGCGGGAATGTCACTCCTAGCATGGAGCCGCCACTGTCTGAGGAATTTGCGATCCCGCTCCCTGACTTTTAGAGGTTGGGGTGAAGCTGTTCACTAACCGGTTAGGGACCAGTGATGTTGACGGGCTACCAGCCCAGCTGGTGGCCCCTTGCCTAGCATCAGAAGAGAAGGTCACTCGGGGTAGAGATATGTCTGATCTGATGGGTGTACTGGCGGCCATATCTTTGTCTTCCCAACCCGCATGTCTGGTAAGGAAAGTTACGTGACTGGAAACGGTTCCAGGGTAAATTAGAGGGCACCCTTGCGGCAAAGTCTCTGGTAGATACACTACTCGTGGGCCTCTATCAGGGGGTATAGCTTGTTCGGTGGCCAGCAATAGGGTGTTCTCTTGCCGGTCAATGTTGTAGTGCTTGCTGATGAGGCGGGCGCCCGCCAGACCAGGTAATGTCCTTACTGCGCTGCAGACGGTAAACATGGATACATCGGCAGGTACCCCGTCTACGGCGACTACGTGTCGCAGGAGCTCTCCTAGCTTTTCGGCCCAGTCAGCCACTTGTTGGGGCATGAGCGCAGACATGCTAACTGATAGGATACTACGTGAACTACTGAGTAGGGCACCCCAGGGCTTACTCTCAGCAGTGCCTCCAAAGGTAACGGGTATTCCCTGTGAATACGGACGCTACTACCTGCTGTACCTGTGTGGCTCTCAGGAGCGTAAGCTTCCGCTCGGGGAGCCTGGGGTACATACATATAACACAATCTCGTGGTGCAACGCCTCCACCTGCAATGGCTCCCGCCAGAGGAAGAGTGGTTCCGCGCAGGACAAATATATATATATATATATCACTCCACACACTGCATGTAAAATAACCAATGACTTTACTTATTCATATATCAACAGGTGTCCCTCTCTAGAGGAGACACTAACTACTGCGTCTCACAGGATGCTCCCACCTACACCGGGTGATCCCACCCCGTGTCCAATAACCCCACACAATATGTCCCGCACCCTTAAAAGGGAGATGATATGTGTGACTGCGCAGCCACTAGTTCCGTATGAATATAATATATATGTAGGATCGTTGGTGCACTTGGTGATGGTTACCTGCTGAGCACTCCAGTGCCCGGGCCTGCCAAGGAGCTTCACAAAGGATCCGAAGGCTGACCGATACAGGAACTACCGTCCGGGGCGATCCCACCCGGATGGCTGCTGCAGCGGCAGCGGAAGTCTGAGCCCAAACCTCTGGATGGACGCTGTGTCCCTAACTGACTCTGTGTAGTAAGGGGCAGGGTCCCTAAACTGGGGACTGTCCCTACAACACTCAATACTACTGGTGACTCAGGGCTATCTGGGGCCTAGGGGGCTGCTGGCCTAGTGCAGGGAGTCACTGACTCCTGCACTCTACCTCCTTCCCCTAGCTGCTCCTGACGCCGACAAGCGTGGGCTCAGCGCGCCAAATGTATCCAATCTCACCTGCAGGGAGATCCTACAGCCCTATTGGCTACCTGGCATCACCTGACTCTGCCCCTGTGCACCCTGGGGACTGTATTCTTCTTGGGAGCTATTCTCCCATTGGCCACCTCACGCGCACTTCCTTTGCGCATGCGCGAACGTCGCGTCTGGTCACCGCTCCGAAATCCCTACTGCGCATGCGTGTGCAATCCAACATGGCGGCGCCCGTTACCGGGAGCTGCCGGGAGCCCTCGCGACGCGACTGCGGCCTTAGCAACCGGCCGCACGCGTCCCCAGCAACCCCCACACAAGCTCCTATCCGCCCCCACTCCTGCACCTGGCCGACGGGTCCGCCATGGGGCTCAGCGGCACCCGCGATCGGCATCAAGGTGAGGGGGGGGGCGACAGGCAGGGGGGACCTGGCTACATATATATATATATATATATATATATATATTAATAACGTCTGTGAGGATCCCTAGAGATCCAATATACCAGCACAGCACAAGAGATAATCATGTAAAAGTGGTTTATTGGGTCCAAAATGCACACATATGTGCACCACTTTTATGTGATTATCTCTTGTGCTGTGCCGGTATATTGGATCTCTAGGGATTCTCTCGCCCTCTCCCTCTCCCTCAAGGGAAATAATCACCAATGAGGAAATAATTTTCTTCATGACATCATTAATAGATACAGACCACATCGCCTTCATTTATTACAGTTACTGAGATCAGCGTGACCATGAAGGTGGACTATATGCTTAAAATAGTGTTGCAACACACTCCTTGTTTGCTGCCAGCTCAGTGTGTTGTCTAATCTGCTGATAGGAAATGCTTAAGCAGCAATTTCTCTTGATTCAGGTTGCTCCTGGTATTATTGTCACTGGACTCATTCACTGAAAGACCCTCAAGGTTACCATTTATAGCAGGCTGCCTTAAATGTGTGTTTCCCATGGCACTTATCTTTCCCATAATGGGAGCACAACTTTCAGCAAGGGAGTCTCAAGGCCTTATTCTATATAGAGCAAAAGCGTTGGTTTGGCACTACAGCTCTTTATATGTAGCGCCCTTTCCAACACCCCCTGGGAGAAAAGGCGTCTACGGTGTGTGTGGTGCTTTACCTGTGGCTCACAGGAGGCCTGAACCTCCGTTGCTGGAAGCCTGGGGTGTGCCTGATTCGATAGATGACAGCGCCTCCACCTGCGCAGAATCCTAACTAAGTGGGATAACCCCGTGCAGGAACATATATGAATAAAGACCACAATATAGTAAAACAATAATACTTTACTATCAGCATATAACCCGGCATAACCATGAACAACACATATCATAAACAGTACTAATGAGGTACAGCTACCCACCAAGCCACGCACGACCGTAACCCCACTCCCAAGGTACCTAGGGGCCCGTGGGCGTCCAACCAACCCATTGTCCACAAGGTTAATCCCCCTCCCAAATAAATGTATGGTACAGCACTGCCCAATTAGGTGTAAGAGTGAGTTGGTGCACTTTGTTGGGTACCTGCCGGGTGTGTCCACACCCGGGCGCGCTGAGGCTGTCTTGCGGATGATGGGATCCACGGATCCAGTGTCGTAACCCGCGAAGCCTCCGCCTCTACATTGGGTGGGTCCCACGTGGATGGTACCACCTTTAGGAGTGTCTGTGTAGTAGGTGATTGGTCCCAGACCACCTGTGAACAGGAGACCGCGGTGTCCTGTCTGTGTCCCTCACACTGGTACTTCAGGTGCAATGTCCCTATCTATGGGCCTTTCCCTGCAGCAACCACAAGCTGAGGGGAGCCAGGGCCTAGCTGGGGCCTAATAGGGGTATCTGGCCTAGTGCAGGAGTCACAGACCCCTGCACACACAACCTACCCCTTCCTTGTCCCAGCACTGACTGACTCACTGTTCCAGCGCTCCAAATGTATCTATTCCCTGCAGCAGGGAATCCTAGAGCCCTATTGGCTGCCATGGATCAGATGACTAACAGCCCCTTAGGCTGCTGGGGATTGTAGTACCCCATGCGGAGCCTATAGACAATGGCCTCCGCTCCTGCACTTGTGCGCATGCGCAAAGGCCTAACTTGCCTGCAACACTGCTCTGTAGTCCACCGCGCATTCGCCGAGTGTCGCGCATGTGCAATAGGAACAAGATGGTGGCGCCCTAGCGTTCGGGCTGCCACGGAGTCTCCGGAGCACCAGAGCGCTCCCTGTATACTGCCCCCACCTTCCTGCCTAACCGCCGAGGCCGCCGCTGACACCGGCGGCGCCCGCACCGCAGTCCCTCCGACCACAATTAAGGTTAGGGAGAGGCAAAGGGGAGCCCAGAGGGGACCTGGGCTACATATAAAATAAGGCCCTCATTGGCAAACATTAAAAAAAGGATGCTGGCAGGGTGAATTATGCTAAATGATTGACATTTTTGCTTGTGTTTACGACTTTGTATTATTTTAACTTTAGTACACAGTTGGGAGTACTACTTGACATTGAAGCTTGGAGATAACTCAAAATCATAGAAAGTAGGAGTGGTACTGTATGTGCAGACTGAGATTTACTCCTAGTGCAATAATTAAACGTAAATCATATTAAATAAACTGTGCAAATGTTTAAATAATATGAAACCACCCAAACACAACAGGACTTGTAGCAGGCAGTATTTACACTACAGTCACTATCCTTGGTAAATACTGAATGTATGCCTTGCTGCTTGTGAAAGCAGTTTTACCAGAATAGAATCAAAGTAATTCAAGATATCCTTGTTGATGTAAGTGAAGTCTGCTGAATAAGTCCATTGCATGCCAAATGGGATTTTATGTCAAAATAATGGATCAAGCTTCAAGATGAAAGACACCTACAGTACACATTTACAATACCTAGTTTTATTTCTGTCAAAGAAAATACTTCATATCACAAAAATTGGTGAGTATTGATGTCACATAATACAGTATTTTATCCAAGTATAATGCTTAAGGGTTTGTCTAATAGTGAAGTACAGTACACACATATGCTACTATGTACGTACTATATACAATTGCAAACACATATACACATACATATACATGTATCTGTAGTTACCAGATGGAGGTCCAGTAAAGGAGAGAGCACATAGAAGAAGGTTACATTCCAAGACGTGTATTGAACAAACAGGGCACTGCAACCAGGTGTGCCAACTACCTTTCCATTATATATATATATATATACAGGCATACCCCGCTTTAAGGACACTCACTTTAAGTACACTCGCGAGTAAGGACATATCGCCCAATAGGCAAACGGCAGCTCACGCATGCGCCTGTCAGTATGGCCTGAACAGGAATACCGGCTCCCTACCTGTACCGAAGCTGTGCGCAAGCAGGGAGACTATAGAGCCTATTACAAATGCATTATTTACATCAGTTATGCACGTACTGCACCGACACACTTTATTCGAGCAAATACCCAGTATGTACCTGGCAGATACCTGGAATGCGCCGCTCCTCACCTCTGACAAGCCCCGTTGCGTTTACCTTCCCAGCCTGGGTTCATGCCTGGCTGACGGGCGGCTGATCTGTTAAATGATAATGATTAGGATTTAATAGGCTGCAATGCTTCGCGTGTCTACCAGATGGCATAAATTCATGAATTGTAATGCAGTATATATATATATACTGTGCAGTATTGCAGCCAGCGGGAATAAAATGCTTCAATCCCTGCCTGGAAAACAACCCAATGCACTCGGGCAGAAAACACAAACCTCAATACACCCGGGTATACCCGAATTCGTGGGACTAGCCGAGCTCGAATAAAGTGTGTCACCAGTGTATATGACGATTGCAGTACAGTACATGCATCGATAAGTGGGAAAAAGGTAGTGCTTCACTTTAAGTACATTTTCGCTTTACATACATGCTCCAGTCCCATTGCGTATGTTAATGCGGGGTATGCCTATATATATAATTTTTTTTTTTTTTTTAAATGAACTTGGAAACTATTGTTAAAACTGACGCAATTACAAGCAAAAGGAAAACATTACGTATACAAAATAATGTTCCCTTCACAATACCGATGGCCACTTGTGTCTTTCGCCTCTATGAATAATTATATGTTCTTCTTGCTCTTTTTGTACAGAGGAAATTATCAACAACAAGAGGATATCCTGTACTAGTATTGAATAGCCTTTAGTTTAAAGGTACTTCCCTTCTTGTGGGAATTTTATGTAATCAGTACCAAACTGTACAACACACAACTTATTTCATAGAGTTAGACTTTTAGACTTTAGAAACATGTCTGAACCATTGTACACAAGTGAAAGGCCATTGTTAGGATAGAGAACACTTCCCTAATATGATGGCACTTCATAAAAGGAAATGTTACGTTTCAATGTACTACTTACAGGATGTTTTAGCTGCTACAATATCTTTACATTTTTTTTTTTTAAAAATGCCATTTTATCATTGTATTTTTTTATACAATATTTGGGAAAGCAGCTAGGTTAGAAATTCAACATGTTGATGTATTTAAAGCTGCAGTTCAAGCAATATCCTGCATGTGTGTTTTTTTTTAATAAATCAGTTCTGTAGTAAGAAAAAATAATTTTAGCATTTTCTGTTTTAAAAACAACAACTTTGAAAGACCAATTTTGTTGTATTCTATTTTAACAAGCATGCTTGTTACTATAGCAACCATTTACATTCCCCATATTTAAAGATGTCGCCAAACTTTGCCGATCAATAGACGGAGAACGAATTGATCGGCAGCTATGCAGTTCTTTAGGTAAGTAGAAATTGCCTACATGAAACTATTGAAGTAAAAAAAAAAACTAAAAAAAAAACTAAAAAAAAAAACTAAAAAAAAAAAGGGGAGACTGAACCGCAGCTTTTAGCACATATTGCTTGTTCATCATGAACCAATATAATTACTAGAACAGTGAAAATTACAGGTAACTAACCTGATTGTGCACTAGAAAATGTTGCATGAGTTTGTGTCGACACTTTTAGGAAAGATTTTTGCCTATTGTCAGTTACATCAGCAAGTTGCAATGCATAGAGTAATCAGGAAAGTAATCATGGAAGTAATAACTTTACACCAAAATTATAATATTCAATTCATTTGTTCCTTTTTTTTTCTTTTTTAACATCTAAGCCTAACTCAGTAGATCTCTGATGTTGTATTTTCCTACATTACAGACTTCAGTTGTGCATCAAACGTTTATTAAATGAAAAGCAGATGCCAGACCAAGAAACACTCAACAATTGGCAAGCTACATGACATTAGTGCCCACTGTAGACAATCTGATAAATGTATATGGCTCCTACTTTGTTTTTAGGCAAAAACATACTGAGGATGACTGTGGAAGAGTTAAAATACTATTTTAAAGGGGGGGGGGGTGGAGGGAAGAAAGGAAAAGAAAACGCAAATGTGTAGCACATGAATCACAGCTCACCAAATCTATCTAGATCTATAGATCTAGAACTCTGAAATAAAGGGCGTTTTGTCCCACTACTATAATTACTGTATATTGACTAGTTATGACACTTTGTTTAATTATAGTGTAAACATGTTTTAGAAGCCCTACTTGAGAAGTGAGCTGTAGTGAGTAGTAATGTAATGAGTCGTAATGAGATTTCTTCATAGATAAACGAGGTCTATTAAACGTAGATGACACATACTAAATAGTAGAAGAAGAGCAGCTACAACTGCTCTAATGGGTAATTCATTCAATTGTTTTAATGTTGGCACTATCACACGCAGAATCTTATTCATGGTCATGGGAGTTACTGTGCAGGCAAATCTTAAATGAATGTGCAGGCAAATCTTAAAAGAGAATGAACGTCATGTGTATGGAAGTATGAGTCTGTAACATCTTGTAAAGCCTGCATTTGCTATTTCATCTGTTCTAAAAAATGCCATGTTACAGCTGAATGCTATTTTCACTATGCTTGCTGACATACATATAGGTATTTTGATCAAGTTCAAAAGGAAGAAACCTGTTTTTGATGTTATATTTGTATGATAATTATCTCAAGGACAGCAGAGTAGAACCATCTTTCAGAGTGTAAAAGTCCTAGTCAAACACCCCCCTGGTTGTACTTCCAGAAAGAAGTACAGATATTGTGTAGGAAGAAAAGCTCTTAGCTGGAGTACTGGCATAAGAAACATTAAAATCAGACAAAAAAAAAACTTTTTGTATAAGGTGCATATATCTTTCGTGATACTTTACAGTATCAAAAACACACACAATCCCAGCAAGCTCAAAACCCAAACCTACGAAACTACTGTATATATATTTGTGTTGAAATTAGTGCTACTGGGTTAGTAGTGACTCAATGCCTACATTATGTCACTAACCCAGTAGCACTCCTTTTGACATAAACGTACAGTATATATAGTGTAGTAGATTTGGGCTTTGAGCTTGCTGGGATTGTGTTTGATTTTAAATGTCAATGTGGTTACAATTGTTTGGAGGTCTGTGACCATCCTCCTTGGTTTGAAGCTCACCCAGAATACTTTTATTAGCAGGCCCTATCCTACTGCACACTTGTGAGTGACCAGTCTACTGAGACATGTTTTCCTCCTTTAGAGAGGTGAAGAGAACGTTTACAGGTAGCGTAGGACTTGCAGAAAAGAGATTACTGTGACGTGGTTGCAGGCTTATCGTATAATGCGTTGTTCAAAGAATGTAACTAATTGACCCTTACTTATGCGCAGATAAACAGATAGTATTTAACTATATAATTTGTCAGATTGGATGTAGCATTGGGCTTGTCTTTTGTTGCATACAGGCATACCCCGCTTTAAGTACACTCACTTTAAGTGCACTCGCGAGTAAGTACATACCGCCCAATAGGCAAACGGCAGCTCACGCATGCCCCTGTCAGCACGTCCTGAACAGCAATACCGGCTCCCTACCTGTACCGAAGCTGTGCGCAAGCAGGGAGACTATAGAGCCTGTTACAAATGCGTTATTTACATCAGTTATGACGATTGCAGTACAGTACATGCATCAATAAGTGGGGAAAAGGTAGTGCTTCACTTTAAGTACATTTTCGCTTTACATACATGCTCCGGTCCCATTGCGTACGTTAATGCGGGGTATGCCTGTACAGGCAGGCCTCGTTTTACAACGCTTCGCTTTACAACGAATAGCTTATCCAACGCTATGCAATGTATACCTATATTCATTTTTACAACGCCAAAATGGCTTATCCAACGCTCTTACGACGCTTTGCAAAGTTGTTTATGTGTATATAATAATATATATATATCATATAATATAATATGATATTATACTATATAATATATTATTATATTAAATTACATGATATATTATGTTATATTATATATATAATACAGTATATACACTATATAATGTATGTGTGTGCTGCATATCTTATTGCCTGAGTAAAATATTTTGTGTATTTTAGCATTAAAAATGCCTTCAGGAACGGAACCTTTCATTTAAACAGTGTTCCTATGGGAAAGCGTGTTTCGCTTTAAGACGTTTCGCTATCCAACGCCATTTTGAGTAACGCATTGTGTTGGATAACCGAGGACTGTCTGTACCTTACAGTATCTCAAAATCTGCATTAATGGTAACAGTGTGATAATCATACAGTGTTTGTTAATAAATAGTAATGAGTATATATCTAACAAATGTGTGTTTTGTGACTGAATTGCGACCTAAGTTTTTTTTACACTTTTAATCTAAAAGACACAAAACAATACATTGCTACATTTAAAAAAAAAAAAAAACACATCTCGATATTTTAAGTGACAATAGTTACAAAATAGTGGGATTTTTTCCAGTGTTTCTGCTGCTAACATAGTGGAGTTTTGATGCCACTTTAAAAGTTAAACAGTGTTGTGACCCGTACCTTACTACAAGCATTACTATCTAGTGATTACTAGCTAATACTAGCTCAAATCTGATCAATGCAAAAAGTAGCTTGAATTGTAGAAGTATTGTTCAGATCACACCTAGCAACTTCAGTATAAAAACTTACACATTGCCATTGTAGAGACTTCAGGAATCAAAGCACCATCAACAGATGATCTGAGTATATACACTGTACTTAATTCCTTTACTGACATGAAATTAAAACAATGTGAAAATCTATTCCTGTAATTCAGTGTAAATATAATATGCGAGACTTGAATATGGGTAGATGCCCCTAAAGATGGTATTAGCTCAGTTGCAGGCCGGCCAACAGATTTCCCAAGGCCTAGGACTAAACCCTTTACCTAGGCCTAAGGATACATGTTTGTTGAGGGGCAGAGAGGGGTGAGTGGCGTTTGTTGGATTGAGAAGTGGTTAATAAAGGGTGAAAGGGCCAACTGGGGGCACAGGGGCAGAGTATCTTAAACCCCATTCAGTGAAGAAGTGCAAGCACCTTTTCATTTGACTAATTGGCTTTATGGGAAACATTTAGAGTTTCGGTTGATTGATACTGAAGGTCGTAAATAACGTGTTTGCTCCTGAACCAATTGTTAGGCTAACGCCCCGCTCCCTCCGTCAGCGCGCCAGCACTGCAGACAGGCGGGGCGCTGACAGACACAGACCGCGATATGCGGTCTGTAGGGAGCGGGAGCTGGGGCTGGAGTGGGAGGGAGGGGGGCGTGGTTTAAGCGGGGGGGGGCGTGGTTTAAGCGGAGGGACCCCCCCTTTCCTCCACGGGCTCGGGCTCGGGCTGCAGCAGGGAGCTGCTGCGGGCTGCCCTAGGTGTGTGATCGGCTGGGCTTGTACAGACAGCACTGGGAGAGGGACACTGTATCTGGCTGCAGTAGGAGACTAACTCACACACTGACACACACACACACACACACACACACACACACACACACACACACACACACACACACACACACACACACACACACACACACACACACACACACACACACACACACACACACAGGCAGGCACACACATACACAAACACAGACAGGCACACACATACACACACACACACACACACACACAAGCACACACAGGCACACACAGGCACACACACAGGCACACACACAAAGACAGGCACTCACGCTGATTTCCCTCCACACTCTCCTCCCCGCTCCCCGAAGCCTACCCTCCTCCCGAAGCCTCCACTCCTCATTGGCTCACAGCCACACCACGTGACGCATCGACGCTAGGAATTACAATTCTCTTGAATCCCCTAGCGGCTGACGCGTCACAGCGTGTAGTGAGCTGTGCCGTGAGGGGGGACTGGGACCGGCTCGGGAGGATTCCAGTATAGCCCCAGATGTGATACGGCAGCCATTACAGGGAGTGAGAAGAGGCGCTCCATAGTCAAGGACATCCCCCAGTTCGCACATGCGCAGTTAGCAGCGGCGCCGGCCATTACACAGCGTGCACGAGGCCTCAATGTTAAAGAGAGCCACCAAGGACTACAATTCCCAGCAGCCTCTGGGGACTGCACTTTCCCCCTGGTCACAGGCAGCCAGACAGCCAATAAGGCTGACAGATTCTCAGGCTGCAAAGTTGCAACAATGTTGTGTGCAGACAGGGATTGTCAGTTAGGAGCTGGGACACAGAGAGGGGAGGGTGTGTTTGTGCAGGGAGGAAAGTAGCCTCATGCACTAGGCCAGAAATCTCCCCTTAGGCCCCAGCTAGGCCCTACTCACCTCAGCTTGTGGATACTACAGGGACTCCCCTTAGACTAGGGACACGGTCCTGTAGAACCTAGACAAGTGAGGATCAAGCCAGGAAACGTAACTATCCTGGCAATTGCTGTGAAGGTGAATTGCTGTGAAGGTGAATTGCTGTGAAGGTGAATTGCGTGAAGGTATAACATCCTCTGCGTTAGCAAGGATAAGAGACATTATAAAGGTGGATCACTCCATGCGGGAGCCACCCACTGTTGAGGGTGGAGGCATCTTGGATCATATCCGGGAGCAAGGGATTCCAAGAAAAGGTCATCTGCGCACCCGGTAGCAGGAGCACCGGGCAGCTATTATCCAAGTCACCAAGTGCACCACCCATACACTTCATCTTAGTGGGCAGCGCTGTCCCACACGTGGGTGGGGTTGTGGGACTTTTGGGACTTTGGGTACAAGGACTTTGGGAATACTGTGTGGGGTTAAGGCCCTGCGAGGTGTGTGGATAGTTGTGTTTAGTAGTGTTACAGAGTGACACTGAAGTTATGTACTGTTGATGTCATATTGTTGATGCATGTGTATTGTGGTTTATCTGCCCATATAGTAAACCTGTGTTATATATACCTTGGTGTATGTGGTTCATATATTAGAATCCTGCACAGGTGGAGGCGTTGTAATTAGAAGATCGCTAAAGATGATTCACCCCAGGCTCTCACTAGCGGAGGCTCGGACCTCCTGTGAGCCTGACAGGTATACTGCACCACACCTGGTAACATATAGGTTCCCCTTACATACACCATATATAAGATTGGGTGGGGGGGAATACCCATTACATTTGGAGGCGCTGCTGAGATCAGACCTGGGGTGCCCTACAGTTTTTTTTCTCCAAAAATGTTTGTAAAGTCCGGACATGAGGTCTGGGCTTTGAGGCAAGATTTTAGCCCTCGCCGTGTGGTGGCCGTAGGAGGCCTTCCCGCAAATATATCAGATGTGGACGTCTGTGATCATATGCGTAAAATCCCTGGGTGGCCTGTATTTTAGATGAAGATCAAGACCCCACGTCCATGTGGAGATCGTTACTTTTTGTGGTGACACCCACGTGGGATATATGCCTGTCAGAGGCACCATCCACATTGTTTATGCCAGGGGGCCCCCCTGAGGGTTACCCTTTAGTCTACTCTGACCTAGCGCCATGGCAACTTTCCCCAAGTTGAAAGCGTGCACGTGCTGCTGCGCTCAAGGCGGCACCGTATTACCTTGCAGAAAGCTGTCCGGGATTGGCGGGAAAACCTAAGCCCCGCCCCCGTCAACTGAATGGCACAGTGCAGAGCCAGAAACACTCCTTGAAAGAGTGTGCCGCCCCTACTTTAAATTCCACCAGGGGGAGTAAGCACAGTGAGCTTCAACCAGTAACTGCTGTCTCCACTAAAGAAAGTACTGGATGCAGAGAAACCCACCCTCAGCCGTATGGAGTCTGGCAGACAAAAGGAGGGAACGTATCCTTTCTTTTGTGCCAGTGTTTACCAAAATTATTGAGTTTGTCTGGTAGTATGGACTTTGACATCTTGAAGCGAATAATAGAAAATCAGGTGGCAAATGTGAGCGAGGAGGGATGCATACAATGTGTCTGTAACAAATGTGACTGCTCATTTTGTGAATTGGCCTGCGGACCCAAATGTGCCTGCTGCGGGACACAGCTCCTGAAGCCCGTGCTGCTGTGGTCTGCAGAACCAGCAGAGAAAGAGGAGCCTGACCTCTCTACTAAAGTGAGTTACACTGCTTATCAGTCTGTCTAAATCCCAGAGGCTTCACGGGGCCTGTGTGTCCAAAGTGATGTTCCAGGCACTGTTGCAGAAACAGATTATTTTCCCCCTGGGAATGAAATAGATTGCAAGGGGTTACACTCTAACGTGTATGTGGGCCGGCAATTTCCCGGAATAGATACACTCACGCTAATGTGTCCCTGCCTTCAGGAAGCCTGTGACAAGGCAGTCGACATATTCCAGTTCCCGCTAGGCTTCAAGACAACCGAGGTGGAAGGAGAAACGTGTATACAATGTTTTAGTACTACCTGTGACTGTTCTAGAGGCGAACTGGCGTGGGAGCCCAAATGTGCCTCCTGCGGGGCATGTTTCTTGAAGCCTATTATGCCCCAGCCTGCAGAATCCACAGAGAAAACTGATGTGACTGATCTCTCTACCTAGGCGGTTGAAGCCGCTGCTATTCAACCTACCCCAGCTATAGAGGTTGCAGAGGGCTCGTACGCCCAAATGGACATTCTAGACTCAGGTCCCGAGCCGGAGCCACCGAAGGCAGAGTCACAGATGTCGGAACCCCAGATGTCGGTTCCGGACCTGGTTCCCGAGCAGGAACCTCAGATGCCCAGGAAAAGTGGGGTGCACTTCCGCTAGTGGCACCGGAGCAAGCGCTGGTGCGGCCGGAGCCGTGGAAGAGTCCCCCGGCCGTGGCGACTCCAAGTATGTCGGAAGGATATTCGGAGACGGGACCGGAGGAAGAGGAACCCATCGCAAGCCAGCGGATTGGTGAGGAACCTCCTTATTCCCTACAGGCCCCGATGGAGGTGGCCGTGGAAAAGGCCCCAACTAAAGCTCATGCTGAGCAGCAGAACGTCGCTGGACATCCGTGTGACACCATGACTGAACTGAGTGTGAGCACGTGCGCTCCAACCCAAATGGTCCCAGGACTGGGATCCAACACTCCCGAGTTTCAAGACAGTGAGTGGACTGCTCCAGAAGTGCCGGGGACAGGTCCCAAGACAGCCGAGGTGGGAACTGACAGCATCCCCAAGGACCTGTTGGCCACCATGAATCACCGCAGTGGTAAGGTATCAACCCTTTACCCCCTGCAGGATGTAACAAACACTTTGAGTACGGAGACATTGCTAATCGCTCGCTTCCCAGTGGAAGCCTCCCAAGTGCGTAGGGACAAGGACTGTGTTGTGAATACCCCATTGACATTTGTCTCCTTTAAGCACAAAAGGAGCGCTCCATCCACCATGTGGTGGACCGAGGAAAGGGTCAAGACCTCCTGACCTACCACATCCATACCGCGGATGGCCGGGTAAAGGTCTGGCCAAGAGACACTGTGCTATTCCTTCCACCAGGGGGAGGAAGTAGTATGGAACCACGGACTGTTGCTCCCGATCATGACTTGCAAGAAATTGCCCAGACGGAGGCTCACAAAAGTAAAAATGAGGTACCCCCACATTATCAGTTAGGGGCACCCAACACTAGGTCACAGCAAACAGCTAATACTCAGCTGGCCTTGGGTATCACTGATGTGAGTATGTTATGTACCATTGAACATATGTTAAGTTATACCTATTATGCACTGCATTTTGATTGTGTAACCTTATGTTGTGATGTCCTCCAAGCGGGGACGTTGGTATTTACACCAGGGGGAGAATATAGCCAGTTCCTCTCTGGCTCCCCAGATATTAAGTTCTCTCTCTCTTACCTGCGACAGCGTGAGGGCAGTTGCCGGGGTGATCGCTTCACCGGGGGCTCCCGGCAACATCAGCTACTGGGCGTCGCCATCTTGTGTGCGTTCGCACATGCGCGGAAGCTCGCGCACGCGCAGTGTAGCCCCAGATGCGATACGGCAGCCAATACAGGGAGTGAGAAGAGGCGCTCCATAGTCAGGGACATCCCCCAGTTCGCACATGCGCAGTTAGCAGCAGCGACGGCCATTACACAGTGCGCACGAGGCCCCAATGTTAAAGAGAGCCACCAAGGACTACAATTCCCAGCAGCCTCTGGGGACTGCACTTTCACCCTGGTCACAGGCAGCCAGACAGCCAATAAGGCTGACAGATTCTCAGGCTGCAAAGTTGCAACAATGTTGTGTGCAGACAGGGATTGTCAGTTAGGAGCTGGGACACGGGGAGGGTGTGTTTGTGCAGGGAGGAAAGTAGCCTCATGCACTAGGCCAGAAGTCTCCCCTTAGGCCCCAGCTAGGCCCTACTCACCTCAGCTTGTGGATACTACAGGGACTCCCCTTAGACTAGGGACACGGTCCTGTAGAACCTAGACAAGTGAGGATCAAGCCAGGAAACGTAACTATCCTGGCAATTGCTGTGAAGGTGAATTGCTGTGAAGGTGAATTGCGTGAAGGTATAACATCCTCTGCGTTAGCAAGGATAAGAGACATTATAAAGGTGGATCACTCCATGCAGGAGCCACCCACCGTTGAGGCGGAGGCATCTTGGATCATCTCCTGGAGCAAGGGATTCCAAGTAAAGGTCATCTGCGCACCCGGTAGCAGGAGCACCGGGCAGGTAGTATCCAAGTCACCAAGTGCACCACCTATTCACTTCATCTTAGTGGGCAGCGCTGTCCCACACGTGGGTGGGGTTGTGGGACTCGGGACTTTGGGTACAAGGACTTTGGGAATACTGTGTGGGGTTAAGGCCCTGCGAGGTGTGTGGATAGTTGTGTTTAGTAGTGTTACAGGGTGACACTGAAGTTATGTACTGTTGATGTCATATTGTTGATGCATGTGTATTGTGGTTTATCTGCCCATACACTGGCGACACACTTTATTCGAGCTCGGCTAGTCCCACGAATTCGGGTATACCCGGGTGTATTGAGGTTTGTGACTGTTTTCTGCCCGAGTGCATTGGGTTATTTTCCAGGCAGGGATTGAAGCATTTTATTCCCGCTGGCAGCAATACTGCACAGTATATATATATATATATATATACTGCATTACAATTCATGAATTTATGCCATCTGGTAGACACGCGAAGCATTGCAGCCTATTAAATCCTAATCATTATCATTTAACAGATCAGCCGCCCGTCAGCCAGGCATGAACCCAGGCTGGGAAGGCAAATGCAACGGGGCTTGTCAGAGGTGAGGAGCGGCGCATTCCAGGTATCTGCCAGGTACATACTGGGTATTTGCTCGAATAAAGTGTGTCGGTGCAGTATAGTAAACCTGTGTTATATATACCTTGGTATATGTGGTTCATATATGTGGGTCCTGTGTAGGGGGCATTCTACACTCCTAGAATCCTGCACAGGTGGAGGCACTGTAATTAGAAGATCGCTCCAGAGGATTCACCCCAGGCTCTCACTAGCGGAGGCTCGGACCTCCTGTGAGCCTGACAGGTATACTGCACCACACCTGGTAACATATAGGTTCCCCTTACATACACCATATATAAGATTGGGTGGGGGGGATTACCCGGTGGGGGGGATTACCCGTTACATTAATATAGTTGATTAGGTTGGAAAAAAAAACCCCATATGTACATCAAGTTCAACCTTTGTTACATTTTAATTGGACAAAATACTGATCTTATATTTCTAGTTTTAGCTCTATTTATCCAGAGAAAAGCAAACAAAAAAACTAAGTGAAACATTTCCCAATTATGTCGTACAAGGGTTTTTTTTCTGCTGTAATGGCATATTCAGATTTCTCCTTGGATCAACACCAACACCTCTATATTTAACACAAATAGCAAATCCCTGTATACCTTTTCTGTGTTCAAGGATGTACAGTATAATCCTTTCTTCTAGATATCTATTGTGTCTGACATCGCAGCTCTTACTGTAAGCAATTAAACCCTTTCCTTGTGTAGCCCCTGTCCCCTCTGGCTACCAGAGACCCCCTCCTTTGCCTCAGCGTGGTCGCAGGTGCCGCCGGACCCAGCGACAGACCCGCCGGCTCTTTCCAAAGGTGGGGGCCAGAGCAGGGAGCGTTTTGAGTCTCGGGAGGCTCGGCGGCGCACCCAGCTAGTGGGGGCCGCCATGATGGTTTGCACGCGCGGGCACAGTAATCGCGCATGAGAAGTGAAGTGCGGGAGTTGCGGCGGCCATTCCAAAGTCGCGCATGCGCAGTGCAATTGCGCACGCGGCCCCAATGTTACAGCAGCATCCACGGGACTACAACTCCCATGAGGCCTAGGGAGGAAAGCCCCAGGTGACCCAGAACAGCCAATAGGGCTCAAGGATTCTCGGCAGTTGCTTTTAGATACAGTTGGCAGTTGGCAGTTAGCAGTTGGAGCAGGGAGCTAGTGAGTGAGGGTGCAGGGGAGCAGTAGCCCCTTGCACTAGGCCAGATAACCTCCAAAGGCCCCAGATAACGATTACCCTTGCCCCAGTTTGTTGGTTGCTTCAGGGACAGGAATTAGAGAAGGAGATCTGCCCCTTTAGCTATTTGGTTAAGTAAAGATACACACTGTGGCGCGCAGCCTGATTTCTGGGTCTGTGCTCAGACCCTTCTATATATACAGACTATCTTACCAGAGACTAATATATATATATAGACTATCTTCACGGAGGCCACGCTAAGCAGCGACTGCGGCCTGCCGGCTGCAGTCGGATCCCCTTCAAGGTACAGACGTTGCTGAGCCGCGGTGATATTATCCACGCCGGAATTCACCCCACGCGTAGGAGGACATCACGTCGAATCTGGCGGATCCAAACCCAGTTGAATAGTGGCACCCGTGGCCTGGAGCCCCAGGCAGGTACCTTTAGTAGTGCACTAACACTTAAAGGGATAGCGCTATCTCCAACACATTGAGTGGGTGTGGACATAAAGGGACATCAGGGGATTGGTGCCCAGCACCCAAGGTACTTTGGAGGAGGGAATATTTATGGTGATGTGTGCACCCAGTGCACTTCTATGTGTATGACTATATGCATTATTCTGTGTGGTACAGGTACTGAAGTTATTAGTATTAGCAATAGTAAACAGTTTTTAGCATACACTGTGTGCGTGTTTTATTATTGTGGTTCCTGTAAGAGGACCATCCCACTAAGGTGGGAGCCCTTACAGGTGGAGGCGCCGTGTTCAACAAATGATCATGTAACCCCCGGCTCCCAGTGGCGGAGGTTCATGCCTTCTGTGAGCCTATCAGGTAATGCACCACACCCGGTAACACAATTGTATTTCCCCACATGGACCCCATCTGCGATAGGGGGGGCAAAAGGTGTTACATTTTGGAGGCGCTGCTTAGATCTCAGACCTGAGGTGCTCTATTAAAGTCTAAATTGAGCTGCTGCAGTCACTACCATGTTCTCCCCGTCTAAGCAACAAGTGCGCGACTGGGCGCTCTAATTAGATGAATCCCCCCACCATGTGATCGCGGTGGGGGATGTGCCCCTCAAGAAGTCCTTAATCAGGTCAGATCCCTTCCCGGGTTTGCGCGAGCCCGCCAAATAGGGCGGAGATGGAACCCCACATACCGCTGGTACATACTCCTTATAGCATCCCGTTCTGAAGTAAGGGACAATATCACCCCTGCCGCCCTACACTTTCTGGGAGCTTTGCCTCCGGGGTGTCCTGTCATTTTCTCAGAATTACCTAGGGCACTGCCGGCCCTCATACTCTATCCCGAAGCCACACCGGGACCCTCCCGCGGCCAAGGGAAATATGACGCGTTACTCTCAGGACAGTCCTTGATATATTCAGAGCCATTGATACCTAGGGTAAACTTCAGTCCCGGACTCCCCATGGAGACCCCTCTCCAGACTGGGCCCCCGCCCTCCGTGTCCCCTGAAAGACAGACAAGTACCAGACGTCCAACCAGTATACCCTCCCAGGCCCCTAAGTCCTTACAGGTGGACCCAGTGACGGGAGGAATCCTACCTCAGCTAATAGAAGCTCTGAGCCAGGCCTCTCATTCCCATCAATACCGCAAACTCAAGATATTCTCCGGGAATAGACCCACGCCGGCGGGTGAGGCAGAATTTGAGGACTGGAAAGACCACACGGAACACGTGTGGCAGCCCTGATCCAGGCCCTAACCCGGACATATGGGGTTCCTAAGGACGCCGTGTCATTACTGGCCAAATTCTACTCGCTCACGCAAGTTGAAGGAGAAGAAGTGTCAGAGTTTCTTCGTCGGATCCAGTTGGCTCTATGGCCTCTGGTAAAGAAGGAGGTTATTCCGGCAGCCCAAGCTGATGGCATGCGAGTCCAGCAGCTTCTGCAGGGCACCCTGCCCATGCATCCCGTGGCGATACGAGTCAGCTGTACTCTCTCTCCAGATCAGCCTCTAGATTTCGAAGAGTTGATGGATAAAGTGCTCGCTCACGAAGGTAATCTGCGGTTGCACCGGCCAAAGCTACCGAGTGACTCTACGAGACGAGAAAAGTCCGCTACTTCGACCAAAGGACATCCTCAAGATGAACTAAAGAGAGCAGCGATCGCAAAGGCCAAAGAGATCGAAGGTGAGGAGGATTCCCCTGTTCATAAAACTCCTATTGCTGCACTACACTTGCCCAAGAGGGAGTCAGCGGCATCCAGGACTGGGACCTCTCCGGGGGGTCAAGCTTGCTTCAGGTGCGGCCAAGAAGGGCACTTCTCTAAGACTTGCACAGGGACAATAGAAATAGAAAAAGGGGGGATGGGGGAGCACAGGTGGAATCATATATACTCTGGACTCAGATGTGTAAGACTCTGAGCTGCTGGTGTGGGTGATATATATCTATGTATATTCTCAAACACTCACACGGCCTTGTGCAAATGCGTCTGTGCTTTTCCTTCTTCGTTGGTGTAGATCTGTTTCTTTTGTTCTGAAGTACTTCACCTCTCGTCCGAACTGGTTCTTCTATTTCTTGTATTCGTTGTTTCCCTCGGAATTAAAGAACACAGGTTCAGCGACAAAGAGATAGCATGCAAAGGGGACAATCTAGGTGGGGGGTAATCTATGAGGTAGACGGTATATAATCAAACACTCACACGGACATGTGTGGGTGTACTCAAGGGCTAAGGTATCTTTTGGTTCCCTGAATTGGTCTCACTGTTCCAAATAGTAAGTGATTGATTATAATGATAATAAAATATTGTTACTCACACGGCCAAGTGTGAGTGCACACTTGGAAAGGTATCTTTGGTTAGTCCTGATGTCTTGTGTTGTAGAATTTCTAGCCGCTCCTGTTCTGGATTCCTAGCTCCCAGGTGGGTAAATAAGAATATAAGTCCAAGGATACCGGGCAGAAACTTTATTAAAGTAATAAACAATTGAACGAAATAAAATGTTAAAAACAGGGGTATATAACAAGCCCTCCACTTGCTCAACTCGTGGGCTGCGGTAGGGGAAGGGGTGGGAGGCCCGTCTTTGGGATATTCAGCAGTCTCGTGGTGCTACAGCCTCTCGCTCCGCGTCCGGATGGAGCTCTGTACTTCCCTGTTCCTGCTCCCGACGGTGGCCGCAAAGTTCAGCTAACTAACTACGGAGCCTGAGGAAGCCCATAGGGCGAAACGCGTTGCTCAAAATCCCCCCACTACTTTGACACTTTGCGGCCACTGTCGGGAGCAGGAACAGGGAAGTACAGAGCTCCATCCGGACGCGGAGCGAGCGGCTGTAGCACCACGAGACTGCTGAATATCCCAAAGACGTGCCTCCCACCCCTTCCCCTACCGCAGCCCACGAGTTGAGCAAGCGGAGGGCTTGTTATATACCCCTGTTTTTAACATTTTATTTCGTTCAATTGTTTATTACTTTAATAAAGTTTCTGCCCGGTATCCTTGGACTTATATTCTTATTTACCCACCTGGGAGCTAGGAATCCAGAATAGGAGCGGCTAGAAATTCTACAACACAAGACATCAGGACTAACCAAAGATACCTTTCCAAGTGTGCACTCACACTTGGCCGTGTGAGTAACAATATTTTATTATCATTATAATCAATCACTTACTATTTGGAACAGTGAGACCAATTCAGGGAACCAAAAGATACCTTAGCCCTTGAGTACACCCACACATGTCCGTGTGAGTGTTTGATTATATACCGTCTACCTCATAGATTACCCCCCACCTAGATTGTCCCCTTTGCATGCTATCTCTTTGTCGCTGAACCTGTGTTCTTTAATTCCGAGGGAAACAACGAATACAAGAAAT
The DNA here is from genome assembly GCF_040206685.1 of Ascaphus truei. Taxonomy (NCBI): domain Eukaryota; kingdom Metazoa; phylum Chordata; class Amphibia; order Anura; family Ascaphidae; genus Ascaphus; species Ascaphus truei. The sequence goes on from NC_134484.1 coordinate 86,132,561, forward strand.
AGAAGAACCAGTTCGGACGAGAGGTGAAGTACTTCAGAACAAAAGAAACAGATCTACACCAACGAAGAAGGAAAAGCACAGACGAGACCCTTAAAGAAAAGAACATAGGACGTAAAGATACCTTGATGCACACGCATTTGCACAAGGCCGTGTGAGTGTTTGAGAATATACATAGATATATATCACCCACACCAGCAGCTCAGAGTCTTACACATCTGAGTCCAGAGTATATATGATTCCACCTGTGCTCCCCCATCCCCCCTTTTTCTATTTCCTGTATCTTTGAAGGATCCTGGGTAGATCCTCCTTTGGGGTTTGAGTCGCAGGAGGAACAGCAACAGAGGGACACTTTGCCCACTCTCAAGGTGGATAATATACCCCATTCTAACTCCTATCTAGTTCCAGGTAGCGCCCGGGTTTCCCTGTTCTATTGCACAGGGACAAGAAAGGTCAGGACCGACCCACCCAAAGCCATGACCTGCACGGCGCAGACTGAAGAAACTCCTTCTCCGTCCGAGGGCCCCACCCCGCTGAGCAGTGGAGAAGCCATAAACACAGACGCCTACATTCGGGTGGGACCAGCTGCTCTTATACACATCCTCGTGGAAGGCATTTACGCAACTGCCTTGTTGGACACCGGATCTCAGGTGACCATTGTGTATCGCTAGTTCTATGATCAACATCTGAGTCACCTGCCATTGCAAACTGCGGACGCAATGAAACTCTGTGGACTTAGTCAGGAGGCCTACACCATTGACGGCGTGGTGAAACTTCGGCTAGCCATACTACAATTGAACACTGGCAAGTCCCATCCAATGGAAGTGGAGGTGCTAATATGCCCCGAACCTCAGGAGCCTCCCAGTGCCCCAATTATCTTGGGAACAAATACCGATGTGGTACGGGCAGTGTTCCGAGCATACTTGGAAGAGGCTTGTGAATTACCCCTCTCGGCTCTACCCATACAACCCAGTATGAAGGAAGACGAGCCGCCGAGTCCGGATGAAGTAGAATACTGCTGCGACACACTTTATTCGAGCAAATACCCAGTATGTACCTGGCAGATACCTGGAATGCGCCGCTCCTCACCTCAGACAAGCCCCGTTGCGTTTGCCTTCCCAGCCATGGTTCATGCCTGGCTGACGGGCGGTTGATCTGTTAAATGATAATGATTAGGATTTAATAGGCTGCAATGCTTCACGTGTCTACCAGATGGCATAAATTCATGAATTGTAATGCAGTATATATATATATATACTGTGCAGTATTGCAGCCAGCGGGAATAAAATGCTTCAATCCCTGCCTGGAAAATAACGCAATGCACTCGGGCAGAAAACAGTCACAAACCTCAATACACCCGAGTATACCCGAATTCGTGGGACTAGCCGAGCTCGAATAAAGTGTGTCGCCAGTGTACGGCGACTTATTCAATACTCACAATGGAGTGACCGTGATTCCCCCAGGGTGAGTAGAAGTTATGTGGGCGGAATGCTGCTATCCAGAACGCGACGAAGCCGATCAGCTCTTCTCCTTAGAGAGTGCGCCCGAAGAGGATGCCTATCGGGGTTACCGACTTGTGCCTGAGATCCGAGAGTGGAAGGGCGAAATGCCTCTGAACGTCAAGGTATATGTTCACAACACCTCTCCCTATCCCATGCCCTTAGACTATGGGCAACGATTGGGACGGATATACGCGGTTACCTCTGTCGATATGATGTCCGCCCAAGTAGATGATGCAGCCTCCATGGAGCAGCCCACAGAAATGGCCTTTGACTTCGGGGAATCCGCATTGTCCGCGGCACGGAGGGCACGGCTGACTGCCAAGTTGGAACAGCGGAAGGACATATTTTCCACGAGTGACATGGATGTGGGCTGTAGCCGAAATGCCCAACACACTATCCGGCTAAGTGACACTACTCCGTTCCGAGAAAGATCTCGTCGTATTGCTCCTCGAGACGTGGAGGATGTGCGAAACGTGTTACGAGAGATGGAAGCAGCAGGCATTGTGACTGAATCCCGTAGCCCCTACGCCTCGCCGATCGTGGTGGTGCGAAAGAAGAATGGGTCAGTGCGATTGTGTGTCAACTACCGGACCCTGAACAACCGTACAATTCCTGATCAGTACTCACTGCCATGAATTGAAGAAATTCTCAATGCCCTGGCGGGAAGTCAGTGGTTCAGTGTCTTGGACTTGAGGTCTGGGTACTACCAGGTGCCTATGAGTGCAGACGACCAAGAGAAGACGGCTTTCGTATGCCCTCTGGGCTTCTATCAATTCACTCACATGCCTCAAGGTATTTGCGGAGCCCCAGCCACCTTACAACGGTTGATGGAAAAGACGATCGGGGACATGAACCCCCGAGAATGCCTCGTTTATCTGGATGACATCATTGTTTTCGGCAAGTCGTTGGAGGAGCATGAAACGCGACTCATGAAGGTGTTGGATCGACTGGGGCAAGAAGGCCTAAAGTTATCCTTGGATAAATGTCGATTTTGCCGTACCTCAGTGACCTACGTGGGACATATAGTATCCGCTGAAGGGATAGCCACGGATCCCGCCAAAATTGAATCAGTGATGGAATGGCCAAGACCCGGAAACGTCATGGAGCTACGCTCCTTCCTAGGATTCTGCGGATACTACCGCCGTTTTGTAGAAGGGTATTCCAGTAGAACCAAGGTTCTTAACAATCTTCTCAAAATATACCCAGAAGATACGGGCCGACCTGCTACATGGGTGCGAGCGCCGTTCGATGACAAATGGACAGATACCTGTGAACAAGCATTCCTTGATCTGAAGAAATGTTTAACAGAGACACCCGTTCTCGCATACGCCAATCCTGAACTACCCTACATCCTTCATGTGGATGCAAGCCTCAACGGGCTGGGAGCCGTACTCCATCAGAAATATCCGGCCGGTCTCCGACCAGTGGCCTATGTCAGCCGCAGTTTAACCCCCAGCGAACAGAACTATCCCGTCCATAAGCTGGAATTCCTTGCCCTGAAATGGGCGATTGTGGATAAACTCCACGATTTCTTGTATGGGGTCAACTTTGAAGTGCGTACAGACAATAATCCGTTGACATACATAACGACCACCGCCAAACTGGACGCTGCTGGCCATCGATGGTTAGCATCTCTCGCAAACTACAGATTTACCTTGAAGTACAAGCCTGGGCCGCTAAACATTGGAGCTGATGCCCTATCTAGAAGGCCTGGACTAGGGGCCACCCTGGATGAGGACATTTGGGAGGAAATTCCTGGGCCAGGAATGCGAGCCCTGTGCAACACCGCAGCTATAGTGGGGAATAATGTGGCCTTCTCTGAATTACGTGTCGTGGATTCATTGGGATGCCAATCCAAGGCTCTACCTGCTGCCTACTGTGATCCTGATGGGCTGAACGTCACCCCTGATAAAATTATCTTGTGGAAAGATATGATACAATATCAAATAAGGGACGCAGTAGTGGGCCTTATCCGCCAAGCCGTGCAGAAAAACAAACTGGATATGCTGAAGCGTGCTCCAAGCGACGTGGTGGCGATTCTCATGCGGGAAGCTGACAAATTCCAGCTGAACAACGGCCTACTCTATCGGGTGGTACAGTACCATGACCATCCCGAAAGGAAGCAATTGGTCCTACCCCGAAATCTACAATATATGGTCCTGAAAGCCTTACACGATGAACATGGCCATCTGGGTGTAGAAAAGACTTTTGGGTTGGTGCGTGATCGGTTCTTCTGGCCACGGATGCGTGAATCAGTGGAGCAACACTGTCGTCGGTGCTACCAATGTATCCAGCGCAAGACCCTCCCTACCAGAGCCGCCCCCATGGCTCATCTGAAAAGTTCGGGTCCCATGGACTTGGTGTGCATGGACTTTTTGTGTATTGAACCTGACACCCGAGGCATCAGTAACGTATTGGTCATCACCGATCACTATACTCGCTACGCTCAGGCCTTCCCCACCAAAAACCAGAAGGCCATCACGGTAGCTAAAGTCCTATGGGAACGGTACTTTATTCATTACGGGTTGCCAAACCGTCTGCACTCGGATCAAGGTCGGGACTTTGAAAGCAACATCATTAAAGAACTGCTTAAGCTTCTAACCATTTCTAAGTCTCGAACCACACCATACCACCCAGAGGGGGACGCCTTACCGGAAAGATTCAACCGGACTCTCCTGGACATGCTCGGCACGTTAAAAGGATCTCAGAAGAGAGAATGGAGCAAACATGTGGAATCTTTGGTGCATGCCTACAATTGCACCCGCCATGAGTCCACAGGTTTCACTCCTTATTTCTTGATGTTTGGGCGAGAAGCGAGACTTCCGGTGGATATACGTCTGCGGGTATCTACCGATGGGGTACCCAATATGACGCACTTCCGATACGTACAAAGCCTACAAGACAGTCTGCAAAACGCCTGCCAGTTAGCCGAGAAAGCTTCTGCTCGTTTGAACGCTGATAACAAAAGACGTTATGATCATAAGGTCCGCCATCGGGAGATTCGTCCTGGCGATGCCGTTCTACTCCGAAACCTAGGAGTCCCCGGCAAACACAAACTGGCTGATCGCTGGCGTGACGGAGTCTATGAAGTAGAATCACAAATGCCAGGGCTCCCAGTATATCGTATAAAAGACAGTGATGGCCGGGTAAAAAGCTGGCATCGAAATCACCTCCTCCCTATTCCACAAATGGAGGAAGGAGATACAGAGATACCGACTACATCTTTAGATGGAGAGTTAGAACCAGTAGAAGCTAATGAGGAAACTACTCCGGTCAGAATGGAGAGCCCCTCTCACAGGGAACCACAACACTCCGCGGCACCTCCCGGCGGAGCTACGGGTAAAGGGCCTCAACAAACAACTTTTCATAAAGGAACTCCAATGAGTAGACCCATGGATCCTCGAAGCCCATGCTTCATGCCCCAAACAGACTTTTCAGAGACATTTATACCCTCAATGGGAGAGGCTGAGCCTCATGACTATGCACATTACTCTCCAGAAGAAGTAGAGACAGAGCTTCGCAGAAGCCAAAGAATGAGGCACCCTCCCAATCGGGTAGCTTACGATTCAGTTGGGGCACCCCACTATGAGGCCCAGCAGTGGTCACGGGCCAAGATACAGGCCGTTATTGTGATGTTCACGCAATTGTGTAATCTAATGTAGAGCATTGCACGGTGTTAAGTTATATAATTGTGCTACATTTTTTTTATTATATAATTTCTGTACATGGTTATGGTTGCTACCCAAGCGAGCTCGTTGGGATTTTACCAGGGGGAGTGTGTAGCCCCTATCCCCTCTGGCTACCAGAGACCCCCTCCTTTGCCTCAGTGCGGTTGCGGTGCCGCCGGACCCAGCGACGGACCCGCCGGCTGTTTCCAAAGGTGGGGGCCAGACCAGGGAGCGTTTTGAGTCTCGGGAGGCTCGGCGGCGCACCCAGCTAGCAGGGGCCGCCATGATGGTTTGCACTCGTGGGCACAGTAATCGTGCATGAGATGTGAAGTGCGGGAGTTGCGGCGGCCATTCCAAAGTCGCGCATGCGCAGTGCAATTGCGCACGCGGCCCCAATGTTACAGCAGCATCCACTGGACTACAACTCCCATGAGGCCTAGGGAGGAAAGCCCCAGGTGACCCAGAACAGCCAATAGGGCTCAAGGATTCTCTGCAGTTGCTTTTAGATACAGTTGGCAGTTGGCAGTTAGCAGTTGGAGCAGGGAGCTAGTGAGTGAGGGTGCAGGGGAGCAGTAGCCCCTTGCACTAGGCTAGATAACCCCCAAAGGCCCCAGATAATGATTACCCTTGCCCCAGTTTGTTGGTTGCTTCAGGGACAGGCCTTATAGAAAGAGATCTGCCCCTTTAGCTATTTGGTTAAGTAAAGATACACACTGTGGCGCGCAGCCTGATTTCTGGGTCTGGGCTCAGACCCTTCTATATATACAGACTATCTTACCAGAGACTAATATATATATAGACTATCTTCACGGAGGCCACGCTAAGCAGCGACTGCGGCCTGCCGGCTGCAGACGGATCCCCTTCAAGGTACAGACGTTGCTGAGCCGCGGTGATATTATCCACGCCGGAATTCACCCCACGCGTAGGAGGACATCACGTCGAATCCGGCGGATCCAAACCCAGTTGAATAGTGGCACCCGTGGCCTGGAGCCCCGGGCAGGTACCTTTAGTAGTGCACTAACACTTAAAGGGATAGCGCTATCTCCAACACATTGAGTCGGTGTGGACATAAAGGGACATCAGGGGATTGGTGCCAAGCACTCAAGGTACTTTGGAGGCGGGGATATTTATGGTGATGTGTGCACCCAGTGCATTTCTATGTGTATGACTATATGCATTATTCTGTGTGGTACAGGTACCGAAGTTATTAGTATTAGCAATAGTAAACAGTTATTAGCATAAATTGTGTGTGTGTTTTATTATTGTGGTTCCTGTAAGAGGACCATCCCACTAAGGTGGGAGCCCTTACAGGTGGAGGCGCTGTGTTCAACGAATGATCATGTAACCCCAGGCTCCCAGTGGCGGAGGTTCAGGCCTTCTGTGAGCCTATCAGGTAACGCACCACACTCGGTAACACAATTGTATTTCCCCACATGGACCCCATCTGCGATAGGGGGGGGCAAAAGTTGTTACACTTGGATGTTGGTGAAAACTCCTTTCGTTTAATCACAAGGGATTAACCAGGGTCATTTGTACTGTCCTTGGGATGAAACGTTCCATTCCTTTTATTCATGTGGTGGCTCTTCTCTTGGTTCCAATCTTTACTCAATCTTCAAGGTGTGGTCTTACTTTTAGATTTATACCAGAGAAAAATGATCTGTTCCTTTCCATCTAAACTATATTTTATGCAGGATAATTGCAATGACTCCTAAATTCTTCTCCATAAAGGATTGACCTAATTTTGTTTGTAGGTAGCAGGTCTACCGTTGCTTTCCCAAATGCATAATCTTATATTTATCTGTATTAAACCTCATCATCTGCCATTTACAGTCCAGGCTTCCTGTTTTGCCAATTCATTCTGCAGAGAAATTGCATCCTGCTGATGTTTATAAGTAACCTTATATGTTTTTGCTGTAATCAGCAAAGAATATAGGGTCAATCTTTGTGTCTTAGTATAAGTAAAGACGCTTATCCAAAAAGAAAATGTAAAGGCTTCTTTATAGCCCATTATTTAACATGATTTTCATTTTCTTTTAGTTAACCTTTAAAATAGCATTCCTCAAAAGATAAAATGAAGTCATGTCATAATCTATCAATTCAAGCTGTAATGATCTACTTTTAACTTTTTTATTTTTTCGAAATCTTAATTTTTATGGAGTTTTTAACTGTTCATTATGTCCATGTCATCAGCTGTTACCATAGCAACCTCTGTTGTCTCAATGAATGTGAATGGCAGCAGCCATTTTAGCCTCCCAGGGAGACAAATTTTCAACAACAGATATCTTCAGAATTCAACGACAGAATCTTCAAGGCGTTGGTATTGCTAAAAACAGTAGCACAAGAACTTTAAAGTGGTACTAAGAAAGGAGACAGATCATTGTTTTTGTTTAACTTTATATTTTATTAATTCTTTTCACTGCTAAGAGGGATGGGGGTACAAAAAGGGAAGGGCGTGGTGTGGGTAGAGAAACAAAATAGGACTTGGGGAAGGTGGTAGTTGTAGAGTACATTTTCAACCATACAAATACACAGTAATTATAACATTAGATTGCACATTATTATGTTTAGCCACACTGGGTATGGTTTAAGTCAAATATCGCTTCTATATGCTTGGTCTTAGACTCTTTGGGGCCTATGCACTAAGCTCCGATAAATCACTTATTGCCACCTTATCGGCAAAAAAGCCTACTATTATTCAGTAAGCTCCGATAAGTCGGCGATAAGATAGTTCTTCAGCATTTTTTTTAGCGGCTAACCGCTAAGGCAATGAAGGGGTTAGTGGACAACAGCAGCTTTATTGGGGGAAGAGGGGGTAAGTGAAGGGGTACTTGTCCCTTCCCTCACCTCCTCTGCCCCCAATAAACATTACAATATGTTACAATCACCAATACACAACCCACCCCCTGTGCCCCCACATAAAACCATCATTTATTTTTTTTAGACACAGGATTCATACCAGGAGCCTGCGGGGGCCTCCAGGTGGTCCCCGTGAGTGTCTGGGAGTCATGGAGTGGGCCCTGTGGGTACTCGTGGGCCTCCAGGTGGTCCCTGCGGTTGTCTGGGGGTCCCCGGTCATCCCCACAGGTGTCTGGGGGCCCTCTGTGGTTCCCACGGGTGTTTGGGGGGCCCTCAGGTGCTTCCCATGGATGTCCAGGGGCCCCACAGGGTTCCCTGGGTGGTCCCCGTGGGTGCCAGGTGTCCTTAGGTGGTCCCCATGGTTCCCCGCTGGCTTGCGGTATCAATCCTGTTGTAAAAATAATAAATGTGGCATACATTTCAATACAGACACCTCCCCCCCACCAAACACATACAGTACAGTAATGGGCAAAATAACTATTATCCAGATATGGATAATAGCTCATTTGCCCATTATTAAAACAAACATTAGCCAGTCAACATAAATAAAGTAAATAAAAACCTTTCTGCTTACCCCTGCATTCTGAAGGGCGTCCTCGTCAGCATACTGCAGGGCCATGTCCTCCGTTGCCAGAAAGAATACATGAAATAAAACAATTTAATGGCCCCTAACCCCTTTATCACCTTAGCGGTTAATAACCGCTATAGTAATTAAAGGGTAAACCGACCCTCCCCCGCTACCCAATGGGAGGCCTAATCACCCACCCCGGACCCACTATACTCACTCTGTACCTATTGATTGGCAAAGTGGTACATCATACCCATATAATATGGGCATGATAAGCCACTATCGCACTCAATGGTCACCCTAATAAAAAAGCATGAAGGCCAAAATTAAACAATAATCAAACATATACACAAGCACATCAACACCACAATGCAATCAATAAAAAGACTAGCCAACAAATGAAAGAAATACAAGCACGAGCCAACCAATGAAATAAATAAAAGCACTAACCCAACAAAAAAATTATTAATTTTAACCAGTAGCCAACAAATCAATTAATTAATAAAACCACTATCCAACACATCAATTAAAAGCAGGAGCCAACACAAGAAATAATTCATTAAAAACGCTAATCAATCAGTTAAAAAAATATAAACAAGCCAGCAAAAGGGCAAACAATTAAATCCCCCAAAAATACACTGAAATAGAAAAAATAACACTCAATATAACATTTGCAAAAAAATGCATTGGCTAATACTGTATTTATTATACTGATACATTATCAGTCAATGGGCAATGAAAAACATAAAATAAACAATATACAATCCAAAAACCTGAAAAAAAAATACATTTACACACATTAAATATTTAACTTACCTTTAGAAGCGTTGGCCTTCCGAATCCAGGGGTATCAGGAAGCTCTCGTACCGAGACGTCATCCAACTCAATCCGAAGCAATCCACATTGAAGATCCAGACCAGGTAACCAAATTCTTCTTTCTTTGATCTTCTAACACCTTCTTTCTTGATGTGTAATTATTTCTTTATTTACTTCATCTTCTTTCTTCATCTGTTAATCCAAAAACCCAATGGTAAATCCACAACACGATGTTGACTCGTCAGCTTCTTGAGCTCAAATGAGGCATCAAGGTCTTAAATATGGCCAATGACATCACATTTTTTGGTCAGATGGTACAGCTCCAGTCTGATTGGATGCTCTGTCATGTGCCCGCCATGTTACCACAGGAAAGCGGATTCCCACGGCGACCATGCGAGGACCCCTGGACACCCATGGGGACCACCCGAGGACCTCCAGGCACCCACGGGTCCACCCAAGGACCCACGGACACCCACGGTGACCACCTGGGAACCCCTGTGGGGCCTCCGGACACCCAGGGGAACCACTTAAGGGCTGCCAGACACCCGTGCAGACCAACCGAGGGCCACCAGACACCTGTGGGGAATATCCAGGGACCCCCAGCCACCAGCAAGAACCACCCAGGGACCCCGTTGGGGCCCTTTGACAACTGTAGGGACCACCTGGGCCACCTGCTGGCCTCTGGTATCAATCATGTGTATAAAAAATTAAATTCTGTTTTTATGGGGTGGCAAAGGGGGTGGGTTGTGTATTGGTGTTTAGTACATTTTGTAATGTTTATTGGGGGCAGGGGGGTGAATGAAGGGCCAAGTACCCGCTTCTCTCACCCCTCTGCCCTCAATAAAGCAGTTATTGTGCCTTAACTCCTTCATTGCCTTAGCGGCTATCCGCTAAAGTAATGAAGCTGCTTTAAAGTAATTTTTATTCATAGTATGGTGATTTGAGGTCCGGGGACCCCCTGCTTCCCAAGATACAGGCCCCCTTTTGGGGTGCCGGTATCTCCTATGCATTTGATTCCCACGGTCACTTGACGCGGGACATTTGAATGCGTAGGAGATACTGGCACCCCATAACGGGGCCTGTATCTCGGGAAGCAGGGGGTTCCCAGACCTCAAATCAACAAGGTTCCGCTCTGGGGACCCCCTGCTACAATAAACTAGTAATAAAATGTAAATGAAAAATATAGATTTTCTGGTGAGATTTGCGCAGGGAGAGGTGGCTCTCTCTCTCTGCAGCAGAAACAACTCGTCGCCGGGGAAGCACTTTTCAAAGGGGCGATCTTCACGTTGCCGGCTACTCGCCATTTTTGCAAATGTTGCTATCACTGGTGTTCGGGTCTTTCTGCATACCGTGATAGCAGCGCTGCCAAAACTGGCGATTTAAAAACCCTGGCGATTTTTTCTATCGGAGCTTAGTGCATATGTCCCTTTGATTCCAGTGTCGAGGAACTCAGATCTATTTGTGTGTCTATACCTGAGGGGGAATCTTCTATAAGGTGAGAAGGTTCCGGTGCTGTCCCGCGTCTCCCATTTTACTTACCATGGGTTCCATATATTGGTAAATGTGGTTAGTGAATCATTGAGATAAGCTGTTATTTTTTCTTAATCAAGCGCTAGCCAGATTTTGTTTATTATTTTTGAGACGGGAGACATATAATTGTTATGCGTAGTAGAGCAGAATGCTACTTTTAGATGATTTAACATCTATAAACCTTATTTTAACAGAAGAAAATATTTTCATACCTAGTCAACATTTTGATCCGTTTGGTGATTTTCTTTAGGGACCCAAACATTGGCTAATATATTAACTGTGTTCTAATTATTTCTCAAACCGACAATTATTTTTTTCATCAAATGTAGTGAATTAGTTTTTTTTTTCTGTTTCTAATAATAAAAGTTGTTGTAAGTTTATATTTAATGTCTGGACATGAACTCAATCATGAAATACTTATTTGGCACTTCCATTGATACGTGTTATAATTGCAAGTAGGGATGTGTGAAACTGTCCCAACTGTGCTCATACCATTTGTGGCGGTTTCTTAGAAGTGTTGCTGTTTCGTGCGATATTTTGCCATGGGCTAAAAAACTAGCAAAATGAAGTCTTAGATGCTGCAGGAATCCTGATCATTTTGCACTATGGCGAGATCCATACTCCTTAACAGGGCTTTTGCTGGAGCGAGAGAGAGGAGACGGAGAGAGAGAGAACACATGGAGAGATATCTGTGAACACACCCGAGATACCTGGGAAAAAAAGCTAATTTGAATATGCAAATAAGATAATTTTAATATTTAAACCAGCTTATTTATCAGGTGTGTTCACAATCTCTCCACGTGTTGTATAGATGTGTGTTTTGGGAGGTATATAAGTCAACTAGTATTCTACTAAATAGGACTGTCTTTCCCACACTCTCTTGCCATAGTTAATTAAAGTGTCCATTTTGCATTGTTCTCAACATGCTGCGAACATTACGTACATATCTAATTGCTAGTAGAAGTAGTAGTATTGCCCAATTTTATATGTAGTGCCATCATATAAACTATGGTTTATCATGTTACCATGCAAACAATCTAAAATACAAGGGAATACTGATAAAAAATGCATGTATCATGAAAGAAAGCAATTGGCTTGAAGTCCTGTCATTTAAGAGCTTACAATTTGTGTTAAGTTGTTTCATTAAGTGTCATTAAGTGCTGCCTATTGTATGAGATGCAGTTTAGAAGTACTGTACCGCAATAAAGCTGGCCTCAGATAAAGTGACGAAGCCCAATAAATAAGGTCATGTTTGAATACGGGATCATTAATAAATGTTTTCTGTTTTGAATTGTGAGGAGAAGACAAAGGAGGGGGAAGGAGTTAGAAGTCCTCACAAAGTGACAATGATATGGGTTACAGCCAAGGGTGTGACTAGCCAGAACAATTAGTCAAGGGGACAAAGACAACTTCCGTTCCCATATTGGTCATAGCCTATTAACCCCTTCTTTCCAATGTCTTTTTTTAAAAACAAAATCAGTCCTTTAAGGCAACGTTGCAGTTTAAGTTACCACTTTTAGATGTCTGAGTAAGTAGGTTCACAGAATGCTACCAAAATAGTATACTAGGTGGAGAGGGTAATGATGGATAGCACATTTTGCAGGATTTATGTCTCCTCCTGCAGCCCCCACTGTCAGTAGGGTCAGTAAGTCCCTTTTTGTTTGGGCCACGAGCCAAAAAGAGATCTGCACACTGTTGGTGCTATGACCTCTTTGCCTCTCAAACCACTAGTTCAGGGGTGGCCAACTCCAGCCCATAAGGGCCTCCAACAGGCCAGGTTTTAAGGATATCCCTGCTTCAGCACAGGTGGCTCAATAAACAATTGAGCACCTGTGCTGAAGCCGGGATATCCTTAAAACCTGACCTGTTGGTGGCCCTTGTGGGCTGGAGTTGGCCATCCATGCACTAGTTTATATTTGCCACTAGTGTGCTGCCATTTAGATCATCTTCCATGGTGATACCTACTTGCTCATTTTCCTAATGGCTCAGGAACAGACACAGGTTTGTACAATATTCTACAATTGGATAAACCCTTTGATTGTCCTGCCTTTTTACTGTCTGTATTAAGTATCTAAGCTAGCACTGCACATGTAGAAAGAAACAACATGCTTTGTGATCATGGCAAAAAAAAAAAAAATGCCAATGGCTTTATGCAGCATTGATTTATGTCCTACTCTCAGTACATATTTGTGACTCTTCGTAATTAGTTCCTTCCTGTTTATAATCAATGCATTTTAGCTTTTGTTTAAAGCCTGTCTCACCAGAAATACCTCATCAGAAACAGAATGTGTGCAATGCTTGGCAATGCCTAAACAGCTCCTATGGCAAACAAGGAGTTAACCTCCACCTTCTCTGGGTGGAGGGGGAAGAAGGTAACTATCCTCTGTGGGGCACCTACCACCATTATGCACCTCCACTATTTCTACTGTCCCCACCCCAACACATCTAACCACCTCCCCCTGCAATAATTACTTAAACCCCCGTTACCCAAAGCTGGCTAACATAGAACTATGCAAAGAGGGGCAGGTATAGTCTAGTCACTGTTAGGAATACATTAACTCCATATACAGTAGTACTTAGTGGCTAGCAAGCCATGGGCTGTCCATAACTAGCTGGCCACTTGGTCTACTAAGGATTTAAGTATTACAAATGTGATGTGTATTAAATTAATGTTTATCATCTATTCTATGTAATCTCTCTCTCCTCTCCCTTCCCAGCAAAAATCCTATTTCAGGGTTTGGATGGGAGTGACACCTAGATTATATTATTTGAACATAACAAGGCTCTATCCTGAAATAACATGATGTTAACCCTATTCAACATTTACGCCCGTTATTGCTGCGCTTAATTATCCTACTGAAAAAGGTGTTGTTTAACTCAGGGGAGCGCAAACTTTTTGTGCTGCGCCCCCCTGTCTCTCTGCCCTCGGCTCTCGCGCCCCCCTGCCTTCCTTCAGCCACGTCAGATGACGCTGCGTGGGCGTGTGACGTCAGGTCACATGGTGCCGCGGCGTCTATTGACGCCGCGTTGCCATGGCGACGCAACACAGACGGCTGAATCCCGGTAAGTAAACAGTTGCAGGGGCCTCACGCGATCCCCCGGCATTTAATTTAAATGCCTGGGGGAAGAGCGCGGGGCCTCTGCAACAGCCCGCGCCCCCCCAGCACAATCTCCCGCCCCCCCTGGGGGTCGCGCCCCCCACTTTGCGCACCGCTGGTTTAACTCATGGAAAATAACGTCTGTTCCTGTTTTAGGTAACAGGGTTTAACTAATCTAGTGCTAAGACTGCTTTATTGGAAATTTTATGGCAGAGCCACAGGAATACATAAATAAATACATATATATATACACACACTTGGTGTATGTGTGTGTGTGTGTATATATATATATATATATATATGAAGTGCTGTATGCTGGGTGATAATGGGGAAAGGCGGGGTTGCAGACCTGCCTAAGACATGCAGATGAGCATACAGCTATATTTGCATATATATATATATATATATATATATATATATATATATATATATATAACTCTGCACTTCAGCAGGTTTTTGGTATATATACAGTATATGGAAATTTTATGGCAGAGCCACAGGAATACATAAATAAATACATATATATATACACACACACTTGGTGTATGTGTGTGTGTGTATATGTGTATGTGTGTTCCATATACTGTATATATACCAAAAACCTGCTGAAGTGCAGAGTTATATATATATATATATATATATATATATATATATATATATATATATATATGCAAATATAGCTGTATGCTCATCTGCATGTCTTAGGCAGGTCTGCAACCCCGCCTTTCCCCATTATCACCCAGCATACAGCACTTCCACTGCAGCAAGGGATTCTGGGAAATGACATGCAAATGAGCACACAGTGTCACTTTTTGCCTCAATAACCATTTTTAACATGGTTCCCTATATGCAGTGGGAGTGCTGTATGCTGGGTGATAATGGGGAAAGGCGGGGTTGCAGACCTGCCTAAGAAATGCAGATGGGCATACAGCTATATTTGCATATTTGCTTTCCTGTGGAGGGTTTTTGTCACTTTTTTTACTCACCATAACTTAACTCAGTATTATGGTTTAGCCTATCCCATAGCCTCTCTTGCATTCCCAGTAAAATCAACCCCACACTGATGAGACCCATCAAGGTCGAAACAGCTGTCAGTGGGTGGTTTTCTGGGTATGCACCTTAACCCTGGCTGTGCTCAAAGCTGTGACCATGCAGCAAGCTTAAGCCTATAGGGAACCATGTTAAAAATGGTTATTGAGGCAAAAAGTGACACTGTGTGCTCATTTGCATGTCATTTCCCAGAATCCCTTGCTGCAGTGGAAGTGCTGTATGCTGGGTGATAATGGGGAAAGGCGGGGTTGCAGACCTGCCTAAGACATGCAGATGAGCATACAGCTATATTTGCATATTTGCTTTCCTGTGGAGGGTTTTTGTCACTTTTTTTACTCACCATAACTTAACTCAGTATTATATATATATATATATATATATATATATATATATATATATATATATATATATATATATATATATATATATATATATATATATATATATATATATATATATATATATATATATATATATATATATATATATATATATATATATATATATATATATATATATATATCTGTATATATCTGTATATCTGTGCACTTCAGCAGGTTTTGGTAGTCAGAGTTTCCCAGATGAACTGCATATTTATAGTTACAGATTGCCACCTAGTGGACAAGTGATCTTTCACTGTTTATCAAGAGAAAATAGAAAATGATAGCCATACATCTTCATAAACCTTTATGGCTGAATGCAACACTGCAATATATTACCACTTTAAAACTTTTACATCCCCAAGAAATCTCAGTAGGCAGTTTAAGCGTTGCCATCTTTTCTCTGCCGAAGGTATCTTGCTCTTGTTCTTTTTATCCTTATGGTGCCTACAAACTCTCTAATGGCAAAAGTCAAAGTATTGTATTGTATGTCTTTATTTGTATAGCGCCATTAATGTACATAGCGCTTCACAGTAGTAATACACGTGGCAATCAAATAAATAACAGATAATATAGATAACAGATCATGGGAATAAGTGCTTCAGACAAACGTAACATTTAGGAAGAGGAGTCCCTGCTCAGAGGAGCTTACAGTCTAATTGAACTTCACCCAATTCATCTGCAGTGTTGAACAAATGGATTTTAGATGCTTAATTGTCAAATTCATTACTCAGAGGGCAGAAAATAGGTGTCAAAGTGGCTAATAAAGTAGTGGAACTGTGATTATAAAAAAAGATCTACATTTATTAAGCACGGGGGCAATGTTCCTTGAAATCTGTTTTTACAAAGAATCTCAAAGATTTAAGCAACATTTATGTTGTATGAATAGAAGTGGGGGAGGCTTTCTAAATAAGTCCCTGTTTCTTTAAAAAATAAATAAAAAGGTGAACTATGCAATTGTAGATCACAAAGAAGTGTTACCCTGGGTGTAAAAAATTGAACCCCCTAATGTTAACCCCAAACCCCCTAATGTTAACTT
Organism: Ascaphus truei; assembly: GCF_040206685.1. Classification (NCBI taxonomy): domain Eukaryota; kingdom Metazoa; phylum Chordata; class Amphibia; order Anura; family Ascaphidae; genus Ascaphus; species Ascaphus truei. The sequence continues at coordinate 86,149,065 of NC_134484.1, forward strand.
CTAATACTAACGCTACCCCTACCCTATAAACATTAACCCCTTACTCTAAAACCTTTTAACCGAACCACTAAAACCCCTAAAGGCACCCCCCTAAACTAAAACTAACCCCCTACCTAAAAACAAAAACTAACTCCCACCCTAAAACTAACTCCCTACCCTAAACTATCCCCCTACCCTAAAACTAACCCCTAACCTAAAAGCTAAAACTAACTCCCTACCCTAAACTATCCCCCTAATCTAAAACTAACTCCCTACCCTGAAACTAAAACGACCCCCTAATCTAAACTATCTCCTACCCTAAAACTAACCTTCTACCCTAAAACTAACCCCTACCCTTAAACTAAAACTAACCCCCTACCTAAAACTATCCCCCTATCCTAAAACAACCACCTACCCAAAAACTAACACCCTACCCTAAAACTAACCCCCTCGCCTAAAAGTAAAACTAACCCCCTACACTAAAACTAACCCCTATACTAGAACTAACACCCTACCCTAAAACTAAAAATAAACCCCTAACCTTAACTATCCCCCTACCCTAAAACTAACCCCTAACCTTTAACTAAAACTAACCCCCAACTTAAAACTATCCCCCTATCCTAAAACTACCTCCTACCCTAAAACGAACCCCCTACCTTAAAACTAAAACTAACCCCCTACCCTAAAACTAACCCCTACCCTAAAACTAACCCTACCCTAAAACTAAAACTAACCCCCTCGTCTAAAACTAACCCCTACCCTAAAACTAACCCCCTCGCTTAAAACGAACCCCTTGTAACGCGTAGCTCACCACAAACGAAGCCCGACCGCGGTGCTGAGGTAGGGAATTGGTTAATGCCGACCCACAGCCACGCGGGTGCGCCTATGATGTAGAGTAGTCATTCAAGCCAGGTCAGGATTACAGATTGAAGAATAGTTAAGGTACTTGCCAGGTTCAGGAGCGGAGAGTTGCGGATCGTCAGAGGGCGTAGCCAGGTTCAGGATTGGAGAGTATCGGATAGTCGGGGTACGTAGCCTGGTTCCGGATAGGAGAATATCGGATCGTTGGAGTACTTAGCCAAGGTCAGGAGAATAGTCGTACAAACCGGATCAGGAGTGGAGAGAAGCGGAGTCCAAGGTACTAGCAGGGTTCAGGCAACAAGAGGTTAACAGGCAGCCAAGGCAAGGTCTCAGGAACAAGAATGCAGCAAGGCACAGCGTCACACTGACTATGTTCAGCAAGGATAGAGAGCAGACTGAAGGTTTATATAGGAGGAGCCTCCAATAGCCAGCCCGGGCGGAACCAGGAAGTAAGTGCTGATAGGCTGCTGGTGCACACAGGTGTGCCCTGTGATGCAGCCTAATCTGGGATGAGGGCGGAACTGTTCGCGCGCATCCTGTGCGTGTCACGGAGGCCAGGGGGCAGGGCTTGGAGCGCGCGTCACTCCCACGCAGATTCTTAGAGCAAGAGGGGGCGGGATCAATCGCACCCGACCCGCGCGTGTCACGGAGGTCAGGGGGCGGAGCCGAGAACGCACGTCATTCCCACAGCGATCCTGACTTTCACCAGAGCAGGGGCAGGGCTTGACTCGCGCGTCAGCAGGGAGGCTGGCCGAACGTACCCGTCGTGCATCAGAGAGGGGGGCGGGATCCAAATCCGTGGGCGGGGAATCAGGACGCGCAAGGTCCGTGCGCGTGCGCGTACTAGGACCACGAAACCGCACATCCTGAGTGTCCGTCACGGAAGACTTGTTGGGGTGAGGAGATGGCCTGCAACCACCAGGATGGCGAATCCTCACACCCCTACCCTAAAACTAAAACTAACCCCTACGCTAAAACTAACCCCCTACCCTAAAACTAAAACTGACCCCCTACCATAAAACTAACCCCCTCGCCTAAAACTAAGCCCCTATCCTAAAACTAACCCCTATCCTAAAACTAACCCCGTACACTAAAACTAACCCCTACACTAAAATAAACCCCTACTCTAAAACTAAAAGTAACCCCCTACACAAAAACGAACCCCCTACCCTAAAACTAACCCCTACCCTAGAACTAAAACTAACCCCTACCCTAAAACTAAAACTAACCGCCTACCCTAAAACTAACCCTTTCGCTTAAAACGAACCCACTCACCTAAAACTAACCCCCTCACCTAAAACTAAAACTAACCCCCTACCCTAAAACTAAAACTAACCCCAAACCCTTGTAGCCCCGGTCCCCCTTGGGCTCCCAGTAGACCCCTTACCTTCATGGCAGCTGTGGGTGTGGACATATGCCCGGTATGCCGAGTGTTGCGGGGGCGGCTGGTGAGGCGAGCCGGTCGCCGGAGGCTTTGTGGCGGCCCGATTCCACAGGGTGCTGCCATATTGGGCAGACACGCGCATGCGCAGTTCAGTTGCGCATGTACGGAGAAATCCCTTAGACAAACGGCCAGTAGAGAGTTTGCGCATGCACAGCAGGACACCTGGAGCGGTGGCCAATAGAGGGACAGGCTCACACAGGACTACAGCTCCCAGGATGCATAGGGGTACCACTTGGTCTACGGCAGCCAATAGGGCTGCAGCTTTCCCCTGCACCAGATATTGATACATTTTGCGTGTTTGTAGCTACGCTAGTCGGAGCTGGGACAAGGAAGGGGTAGGTTGTGTGTGCAGGTGTCTGTGGCTCCTGCACTAGGCCAGAAACCCCCATTAGGCCCCAGCTAGGCCCCGACTCCCCTCAGCTTGTGGTTGTTGCAGGGACAGGCCCATAGATAGGGACACTGCCTATGTAGCCTTAAAGTGAGGGACACAGCCAGGAAGCGGCGACATCCTGATTTCAGGTGGTCTGGGACCAGACACCTGCAGCGAAGAGACATTGTATATGGTGGCACCATCCTTGCGGGACCCACACACCGTAGACCTTACACCTGCTGTACAAACCAAAGTTTCTGAATGTCTCTCTGCTATATCATCCTGGATGGCCCTCTGCCGCCTTAAACTCAACATGGCTAAAACAAAACTCCTCATACTTCCTCCCAAACCTGGCCCTACTACCTCCTTCCACATTACTGTTGGAACTACGATCATTCACCCAGTAGCCCAAGCATGCTGCCTTGGGGTCACACTCGACTCCTCTCTCACATTTGCCCCTCACATTCAAAACATTTCTAAAACCTATCGCTTTTTCCTCCGCAATATAACAAAGATACGCCCTTTCCTCTGTTGCTCGACTGCTAAAACTCTGACTCAGGCCCTCATTCTCTCCCGTCTTGATTACTGTAACCTGCTGCTGTCCGGCCTTCCTGTCTCTCACCTGTCTCCCTTACAATCTATCCTTAACGCTGCTGCCAGAATCACTCTACTCTTTCCTAGATCTGTCTCAGCATCTCCCCTCATGAAATCCCTCTCCTGGCTTCCGATCAAATCCCACATCTCACACTCCATTCTTCTCCTCACTTTTAAAGCTTTACACTCTTCTACCCCTCCTTACATCTCAGCCCTAATTTCTCGTTATGCACCATCCAGACTCTTGCGTTCTTCTCAAGGATGTCTTCTTTCTACCCCCTTTGTATCTAAAGCCCTCTCCCGCCTTAAACCTTTTTCATTGACTGCCCCTCACCTCTGGAATGCCCTTCCCCTCAGTACCCGACTAGCACCCTCTCTATCACCTTTAAGACCCATCTTAAGACACACTTGCTTAAAGAAGCATATGAATAGCACTGTGGCTATTCTGAACACATGACACATAAAGCTTGGCCCCCTGCAGACGCACTTACCAGAACTCCCTCCTGCTGTCTCTGTACGTTCTCCCTACCTACTAATTAGACTGTAAGCTCCTCGGAGCAGGGACTCCTCTTCCTTAATGTCTAAAGCACTTATTCCCATGATCTGTTATTTATATTATCTGTTATTTATTGGATTACCACATGTATGACTGCTGTGAAGCGCTATGTACATTAATGGCGCTATATAAATAAAGACATACAATACAATACAATATGTCGCTGAACACCGTCCTGGATCAGTGGATCCCAACGACAGCATCTGTGCGCCCGGGTGTGGCATCACCCGGCAGATACCTCAAAACAACATGTACACCAACCTACAACTCCATTTTAGTGGGCAGTGCTGTCTCACACACTGGGGTGGGTGTGGGACTCGGAGGACATGGTGTTGGGAACACGGTGTGGGGTTACGGTCGTGCGAGGCCTGGTGGGTAGCTGTAACCATATATTAGCTCCATATAGTAAACCTTTTCTGTTTGACCAAGTGTGTATTCTTTATTATGTGTCCTGTAACGGGGTTATTCTACGTATAGAATCCCGCACAGGTGGAGCCGCTACTGAGCATCAATCCAGGTACACCCCAGGTTCCCAGCGGCAGAGGCTCGGGCCTCCTGTGAACTACAGGTATTGCACACACACTGTAGCTACACATCTCCCATGGGGTGGGGAAAGTGTGTTACACCCTAAAACTAAAACTAACCCCCTACCCTAAAACTAACCCATACCCTAAAACTAGACCCTACACTAAATCTAACCCCCACCCAAAAACTAACTCCTACCCTAAAACTACCCCCTACCCTAAAATGTACATACTAGTCGACGTGGTCGGCAGCAGAGCGGCTGCGGCAGAGGGTCCCCCTGTGGCTAAATGCCAGGGAGTAAGTTGCGGCGAGATGGTCGTGACCAAATGTCCCATTCCACCATCCAGCTCTTCTTTTCCAACTCTAACCCGTACACATATGATCACAATGGTGCTGTTTAACAAAAAAAAAAAAAAAACTGTGTGTGCTGTGCACGCGCATAGTAAGTGAAACTTCTTTGTGTGTTGTCAGCAACATATAAAGTAACAATACTATTATTACTGCTTAGAGCATGAGTAAATTTGATTGCCGGGGTAATGTTTATTGGGCGGTGTTCGGCGCATCACTGGGGTGTGTGTGAGCGTGCGTGCGTGTGTCAGAGTGTGCGTGCGTGTCAGTGTGCATGCGTATGTGTGTCAGTGCGTGCGTATGTGTTCAGTGTGTATGTGTGTGTCAGTTAGTGTGTGTATGTGTGTCAGTGTGTGTATGTGTGTCAGTCAGTGAGTGTATGTGTGTCAGTCAGTGAGTGTATGTGTGTCAATCAGTGAGTGTATGTGTGTCAGTCAGTGAGTGTATGTGTGTCAGTCAGTGAGTGTGTGTGTGTCAGTCAGTGAGTGTATGTGTGTCAGTCAGTGAGTTTATGTGTGTCAGTCAGTGAGTGTATGCGTGTCAGTCAGTGAGTGTATGTGTGTCAGTCAGTGAGTGTATGTGTGTCAGTCAGTGAGTGTATGTGTGTCAGTCAGTGAGTGTATGTGTGTCAGTCAGTGTGCATGCGTATGTGTGTCAGTCAGTGTGCATGCATATGTGTGTCAGTCAGTGTGCGTGCGTATGTGTGTCAGTCAGTGTGCGTGCGTATGTGTGTCGGTGTGCGTGCGTATGTCAGTCAGTGTGTGTATGTGTCAGTCAGTGTGTGGATGTGTGTCAGTCAGTGTGTGTATGTGAGTCAGTCAGTGAGTGTATGTGTGTCAGTCAGTGTGCGTGCGTATGTGTGTCAGTCAGTGTGCGTGCGTATGTGTGTCAGTCAGTGTGCATGCGTATGTGTGTCAGTCAGTGTGCATACGTATGTGTGTCAGTAAGTGTGCGTTCAAATGTGTGTCAGTCAGTGTGCATGCGTATGTGTGTCAGTCAGTGTGCGTGCGCATGTGTGTCAGTGTGCGTGCGTATGTGTGTCAGTGTGCGTGCGTATGTGTGTCAGTGTGCGTGCGTATGTCAGTCAGTGTGTGTGTGTCAGTCAGTGTGCGTGCGTTTGTGTGTCAGTCAGTGTGCGTGCGTATCAGTCAGTGTGTGTGTGTGTCAGTCAGTGTGTGTGTGTGTCAATCAGTCAGTGTGTGTCTGTCAGTCATTGTGTGTGTGTGTGTGTCAGTCAGTGTGCGTGCGTATGTGTGTCAGTCAGTGTGCGAGCGTATGTGTGTCAGTCAGTGTGCGTGCATATGTGTGTCAGTCAGTGTGCGTGCATATCAGTCAGTATGTGTGTGTGTGTCAGTCAGTGTGTGTGTGTCAGTCAGTCAGTGTGTGTCTGTCAGTCAATGTGTGTGTGTGTCAGTCCAGTGTGTGTGCGTATGTGTGTCAGTCAGTGTGCGTGCGTATGAGTGTCAGTCAGTGTGCGTGCGTATGAGTGTCAGTCAGTGTGCGTGCGTATGTGTGTCAGTCAGTGTGCGTGCGTGTCAGTGTGTGTGTGTGTGTCAGTGTGTGTGTGTGTGTGTGTGTGTCAGTCAGTGTATGTGTGTCAGTCAGTGTGCTTGTGTGTGTCAGTCAGTGTGCTTGTGTGTGTCAGTCAGTGTGTGTGTGTCAGTCAGTGTGTGTGTGTGTCAGTCAGTGTGTGTGTGTGTGTCAGTCAGTGTGTGTGTGTCAGTCTGTGTGCGTGCATGTCAGTCAGTGTGCGTGCGTGTCAGTCAGTGTGTGTGCATGTCAGTCAGTGTGTGTGTGTGTGTGTCAGTCAGTGTGTGTGTGTGTGTCAGTCAGTGTGTGTGTGTGTCAGTCAGTGTGTGTGTGTCAGTCAGTGTGTGTGTGTGTGTGTCAGTCAGTGTGTGTGTGTGTGTGTCAGTCAGTGTGTGTGTGTGTATGTGTGTCAGTCAGTGTGTGTGTGTGTATGTGTGTCAGTCAGTGTGTGTGTGTGTATGTGTGTCAGTCAGTGTGTGTGTGTGTGTGTGTGTGTGTGTGTGTCAGTCAGTGTGTGTGTGTGTGTGTGTGTATGTGTGTCAGTCAGTGTGTGTGTGTGTGTGTGTGTGTGTGTGTGTGTCTGTCAGTCAGTGTGTGTGTGTATGTGTGTCTGTCAGTCAGTGTGTGTGTATGTGTGTCAGTCAGTGTGTGTGTGTGTATGTGTGTCAGTCAGTGTGTGTGTGTGTGTATGTGTGCCAGTCAGTGTGTGTGTGTGTATGTGTGTCAGTCAGTGTGTGTGTGTCTGTCTGTCAGTGTGTGTGTGTGTCTCAGTCAGTGTGTGTGTGTGTGTGTATGTCTGTCAGTGTATGTGTGTCTCTCTTTCTGTGTCCTTCCCCCTCTCTCCTGACTCCCCCCACCCCAGGCGGAGCTGCGGACCCATGGCGGCTCTGTCTGAGTCTCTCCTCCCGCTCCCCCTCCCCGCCCCACCCCCATCCCCAGGGAGACGCGGCCGCACCAGGCCCAGCGTATGTGAGGGGCAGATACCGTGCTTAAGAGGCCCCCCCCTCCGGCAGTGCTACGTGGGAAGCGGCACGCTGAAACCCTCCGCTTCCCGCGTTACCGGAGCAGGAGCCGTGAGAGGCAAGAGGGCACGATAACGTGTCTGTGCGCGCATGCGCGGCATATGCTGACAGCGCAGCAGCCGTTAGCGATATCTTCTAGGTTACCCTTCTTGATCCCGGGGCTCCTCTCCTCCTCTGGCCCCGGCGGCGCTCAGTCAGCGGGACACAGGGAAGGGGAAGCGGAGGTAGGGAGGAGAGAGGATGAGCAGCGGCTCCTCCTCTCACAGTCCCCCTGTGGCTAAATGCCAGGGAGCGGCGAGATGGTCGTGACCAAATGTCCCATTCCGCCATCCAGCTCTTCTTTTCCAACTCTAACCCGTACACATATTTGATCACAATGGTGCTGTTTAACAAAAAAAAAAAAAAACCTGTGTGTGCTGTGCACGCGCATAGTAAGTGAAACTTCTTTGTGTGTTGTCAGCAACATATAAAGTAACAATAATATTATTACTGCATAGAGCATGAGTAAATTTGATTGGCGGGGTAATGTTTATTGGGCGCATGTGTGTCAGTGTGCGTGCGTATGTCAGTCAGTGTGTGTGTGTCAGTCAGTGTGTGTATGTGTGTCAGTCAGTGTGCCTGCATATGTGTGTCAGTCAGTGTGCGTGCGTATGTGTGTCAGTCAGTGTGCGTGCGTATGTGTGTCAGTCAGTGTGCGTGCGTATCAGTCAGTGTGTGTGTGTCAGTCAGTGTGTGTGTGTGTCAGTCCAGTGTGTGTGTGTCTGTCAGTCATTGTGTGTGTGTGTGTGTGTCAGTCAGTGTGCGTGCGTATGTGTGTCAGTCAGTGTGCGAGCGTATGTGTGTCAGTCAGTGTGCGTGCATATGTGTGTCAGTCAGTGTGCGTGCGTATCAGTCAGTATGTGTGTGTCAGTCAGTGTGTGTGTGTCAGTCAGTCAGTGTGTGTCTGTCAGTCAATGTGTGTGTGTGTCAGTCCAGTGTGTGTGCGTATGTGTGTCAGTCAGTGTGCGTGCGTATGTATGTCAGTCAGTGTGCGTGCGTATGTGTGTCAGTCAGTGTGCGTGCGTGTCAGTGTGTGTGTGTGTGTGTCAGTGTGTGTGTGTGTGTCAGTCAGTGTGTGTGTGTGTCAGTCAGTGTGTGTGTGTGTCAGTGTGTGTGTGTGTGTGTCAGTCAGTGTGTGTGTGTCAGTCAGTGTGCTTGTGTGTGTCAGTCAGTGTGTGTGTGTGTCAGTCAGTGTGTGTGTGTGTCAGTCAGTGTGTGTGTGTGTGTGTGTGTGTCAGTCAGTGTGTGTGTGTGTGTCAGTCAGTGTGTGTGTGTCAGTCAGTGTGCGTGCGTGTCAGTCAGTGTGTGTGCGTGTCAGTCAGTGTGTGTGTGTGTGTCAGTTAGTGTGTGTGTGTGTCAGTCAGTGTGTGTGTGTCAGTCAGTGTGTGTGTGTGTGTGTCAGTCAGTGTGTGTGTGTGTGTGTGTGTGTCAGTCAGTGTGTGTGTGTGTGTATGTGTGTCAGTCAGTGTGTGTGTGTGTGTGTGTGTGTGTGTGTGTGTGTGTGTATGTGTGTCAGTCAGTGTGTGTGTATGTGTGTCAGTCAGTGTGTGTGTGTGTGTGTGTGTGTGTGTATGTGTGTCAGTCAGTGTGTGAGTGTATGTGTGTCAGTCAGTGTGTGTGTGTGTGTGTGTGTGTGTGTGTGTGTGTCAGTCAGTCAGTGTGTGTGTGTGTATGTGTGTCAGTCAGTGTGTGTGTGTGTGTGTGTGTGTGTGTGTGTGTGTGTGTGTGTGTGTGTGTGTGTGTGTGTGTGTGTGTGTGTCTGTCAGTCAGTGTGTGTGTGTATATGTGTCAGTCAGTGTGTGTGTGTGTATGTGTGTCAGTCAGTGTGTGTGTGTGTGTGTGTGTATGTGTGTCTGTCAGTGTATGTGTGTCTCTCTTTCTGTGTCCTGCCCCCTCTCTCCTGACTCCCCCCACCCCAGGCGGAGCTGCGGACCCACGGCGGCTCTGTCTGAGTCTCTCCTCCCGCTACCCCTCCCCGCCCCACCCCCATCCCCACGGAGACGCGGCTGCACCGGGCCCAGCGTATGTGAGGGGCAGATACCGTGCTTAAGAGGCCCCCCCCTCCGGCAGTGCTGCGTGGGAAGTGGCACGCTCAAACCCTCCGCTTCCCGCGTTACCGGAGCAGGAGCCGTGAGAGGCAAGAGGGCACGATAACGTGTTTGTGCGCGCATGTGCGGCATATGCTGACAGCGCAGCGGCCGTTAGCGATATCTTCTAGGTTACCCTTCACAGCCGGAGGACTTGCGGGGCTTCCGCCATCTTAGTACACCCACAGCACCGGAAGCTCTGCGCCAGCCATCTTGGTATACCCATGGCAGCGGACGTGTTGGGGTAACGGCGGCCGTTAGGAGCGGCGCCGGCGGCTATCGCCACCGCATGTCACAGCGGGTGTGTAGGGGGAGCGGCGTCCGTTAGGAGCGGCGCCGGCGGCTATCGCTGCCGCCGCCGCATTTCACAGCAGGCATGGAGGGGGGGAGAGGGGGGCCGTGACGTCACGTCACTTCCGTTTCATTTTCGTCTCCATCTCTCCAGTTTTGCCCCATCAGAATAGGTGCCACTAAAGAAGTTTCACTTCAAAAGACATACTTTGGAGTTTGTTGATGAATGTCTCAGCTGACAAACTGGGTAAGAATGGAGCAAAAAGCAACATCAGATTTATCAAAGAAATAAGATCCCACTGAAAGCAATGGGAGTTTCTGTGCTGATAAATATAGGCTTCATTTTGTGCACTGCTTTATCTTTGTTTGATAAATAGAACCAGGACTGGATAAATGACGACATGCAGTTAGGTTGGGAATACTGGGTTTCACAGTACTTGGTGATACTAATCTTTTCTGTGGTGTGTCTGAAAGTTTCCAGCAAACGCTCTTTTGCATAAGAGGTGTATCCTTTACATTTCACTGTATAATGCACAATGAACACTCACAATTCACTCACACACAGCAATGCAGCAGATCATTTATAATTATGGGGCCTATGCAGAGAGCAGCGAATTTTCGAAATTCGCCATTTTTTGGAGATAATCGCGCAGAAAACAGCAGAAAATGGAGATTTCCGAAAATCGCGCCAATTTTTCATTTCTATTTGTAAAACTCGCCTCGCGGCTGGCGAGAACCGCAATCTCGCCAGTTTAAAATATATCCGTATGCAGAGAGGCACGAACGGCATCTAGCGGCTGTTCGCGCCAATAAAATGGCGCGACTGTCTCCGTTTTGCCTCGCCAAAAAAAACTGGCGCTCGCGGCCATTGCAAAGGGAAAAAAAAAGGCGCGAATTTGTTTTTACATGTTTCCGAAGCGCGCATCTCGCCAATTTAAACTCGCCAGACGCATCCATGTTAAACATAGCAGAATTCGCACTTTTCTGCATATGGAGATTAAAACTCTCCAAAAAAGCTCCTTTTTATGAAATTCGCCATTTTTAAAATTCGCTGCTCTCTGCATGAGGCCCTATGTCCTAAAAAAAAACATCATACCCATAAAATATGGAGGCAGCAAAACATTCCAGTTGAAGCAAATGTCAGCAACTTTGTAAAATACGCCGAAAAAAGTCATAAATACAAGTATATCTTACTGTATGTGTTCTAGTAAAAAAGGAAGGAAAAGGCATCTTAAAAATGATAATTAAAGTTTGGATCAACAAAGAATAAAGGATTTAAAAAAAAAATTATTATTTTTAAACGGCATTTTGTACTGCTACAAAGCAGCTTTTTACATGGGTAGCCCCCTTTGAGGACTACTAGTTAGTATAAGAAGTGTAGCCTAGTGACCCTGGCTATAGCCTTCCACTGGCCACAACACTATAAGTCCTGAAAGGAACAGGCAGTGTTGGGGTTAAGCTCCTGCGCAGGGCCTAGCCTGCAGTTACAGCCTGGAATGGGTACTATGTTGCCTTATCCAGGGGCAGCCCTAAATCGGCAATTAGAATGTCATACCTGGGGAGAGTACTGACTGGGTCACATGTATATGGTGTGATGCCTGTCAGCTGAACCCCATTAATTTCAGACTCCCTGCTACAAACTTATGTAACCCTGCTTCCCCCCGTCCCCCAGACTCTACGGTGGGGTCTAGGGTGCATGAGGGCAGATTACATGCTGTGTGGTGCATACCTGTGAGGAACAGGAGGGCCTGAGCTTCCTGCGATGTTATTGGGGAGCCAGGACCGGGCTTCTGGGGTGGTAGCCTCCATGATCTCTTAGTGGTGCAGCGCCTCCATCTTCTATACTCCCAGGAATATGGGACAGGACCTGTATAGAAGAACCCCATTGGGTCCCAGGGTAATAGCTTCCAATTCACACACAGTCTTTGGTAACCAAGGATAGTCTCTTTTATTGGCAGATCAGCAACTCCCAACGGTAGTAGCGTCCAGCAGCCGCAACAACAACAGCCAAGCTGTACTTATTACTCCGCTCTCCTCACACACAGATATCTCCTCCGACAGGATGGTCTGGGCTGAGGCTTCAATACCCCGTGGCCCACCCCAAGGTTATCCTCGCGGTGGGGCTTGGATTCTCCCCATCACCCAGGCAGAGGGGTGAGGGGCATTGGTCCACCAGGTCTATAACGCTATCAGCTCTACTAAAAGGGCTGAGTTTCTCCACTCCTCTCTCTGCTCCTGCACGGCTGTGCAGGTGAGACCACGGTCTCCTCCGACTCCTTGGACCGATTCACAGGGCTCACTACTCCGACATGTCCCACTGCAGACTCTCGGCATACTTCTGGCAACTCCAACTAACTCACAGGAGTTGGCTGCTAAATATAGAGCTAGCCCCACCTCTCGTGATGTCAGCAGAACCTCCCCTCTTGCTCACGCCTGCAGCAGAGTCTAGGCCTGCATCTACCACTCATGGCAGGGCTATGAAGGGGGAAAACCCATGATGATTACTGGTGCCTGATCTTAACAGGACTTACCACAGTAGAAGGGAGATAGGTATAGCCTGTGCTGTTTACAGGGGGCTACACTTACATGAAAAAATAATAAATAAATAAAGCACCTGAATTGCTCCTGTATTGTTTGAAGTGAAGTCTTTTTGTTCTATGGCGAGCATTATGAATGGCTGTGTATAAAGCTCTTGTTTGTACTATAAAAGATCCTGGCGCCCATCATTATTCTATCTGCACATCCACACAGAGCCTGCACAGATCCAGCACGGATCCAGCACCCCGAAAAGGTATGAGAGACTGAGCACAGGCATGTATATATATATATATCCAACTCGATGTAAGCCCCTTTAGAGCCATGCAAGGCGGGTTACAAATGTATATTTCTCCAATTTAGAAAAACACTGTGATAATTTTACAGTATGAAATCAGAATAAACCCCCCCAAGTTAAAAACATGCCTTTATTACCCATAATAAATGTTCAGTTTTAAAAGGTACATCAGAGGCATACAGCTAAAAATTATGCCAACAGGATGCAACTAAAATTATTTGCTGCAAAATTGATTAGACACGGCCTCTGAGGCATTATTCATGACAGTTGTTATGCAAATATAGCATTCTGGCTGTTATTGGTCTGGTCAAATTAATTGTGAGCTGACAGGTTTCACAGGTGTGATGAATTGAAAAGGCAAACTGCTCTAGCAGTGTCATTTTACCCTATGCATTTATTTATAAGAGCAGTATTCTATGTGTATTGGTATATTTATCATCTTTGATAATTGATTGGTTTTTAGCATTTTGCTCAATTTTAGATTAGTGATGCAGCAGATCAAATGGACACAGCCATGTATAATACTTTCTGCCATTTTAAATATTTTGATTTTCAGAATTTAGGATATGCTTAACCCCAGTGTTGCTGAACAACACATTACTCGGAAGCGGTTAATCTCTTTTCAATTTAATCTTGATATTTATACAGTACATGTACAAAAATACACAGGAAAATAAGTAACAATATTTAATCTACAAATATACCGGATATATATGTGTGTAGAGGTATCTGTACCGTGTTAGCCGAGCTTAATAATCAAAAACGAATAGACAATACCGTTCTGTGGCTAACGAAATGCTTTTATTTGTCCGAGCTTTTGAGATACACCGATCTCTTTTTCTGACAATGTAACACCGACGGAAGAAGAGATCAGTGTACCTCAAAAGCTCGCACAAATAAAAGCATTTAGTTAGCCACAGAACGGTATTGTCTATTCGTTTTTGTTTATATATATATATATATATATATATGTAGCCAGGTCTCCCTTTCTATTGCGGACCCCCCCCCCCCCTCCTCTTACTTGCTGCGGCCGTTCGCGGGGAGGTGAGGGGGCATGTGTGCGAGCTGCACGCTGTTCCCTGACGCGGTCGGTTGCCGGGGACGCGCGCGGGCCATTGTTAGGGCCGCGGTCGCGTTGCCGAGGTCCCGGCGGTTCGCAGTGCAGGGCGCCGCCATTGCTCATTGTCTCGTGCATACGCAGTGAGAGCCAGGCGCCGGGAGGACCCCAAACAGCTTGCGCATGTGCAGGGATGAACCCGCGAAACCCTAGCCTACCAGGGAAGGCTCTGAGCAGGGGCTACGAGTCCCATGAGCCTCTGCAAACCCCACGTGACGCCAGGGAGCCAATAGGGCTGAAGTATTGCCCTGCAGGCAAGAGAATAGATACATTTCGCGCGCTGAGCCCACGCTAGTTAGTTGGAGCTGGAGCAAGAAGGGGAAGGAAGGGTGTAGGGAGCAAGTGGCCCCCTGCACCAGGTAAGGTTCCCCAGGTCCCAGACAGGCCCCAACTCCCCACCAGGTTAGTGGGTAATTAACAAGGGACGGCCCCAGGTTAGGGACCCTGCCCTTAGGTGTGTCTATATGCTGTCTTGTCAGAGTCATGGCTGTCAGTGCTGTGAGGTCTGACAAGAAGGCATCGTGTGTTTGTGCAGCACGTTTGCTGCAAGTACCAAGTAGGTGGCAGTCCGTTACTGCAGGTGCTAGGTAGTAGTTAGAGTCAGGACCTGGGAAGATCTAGGGGAACGGAGCAGGTCAGTAACCCCTTAGGTCCCAGATAGGTCCTCACTCCCAAGTTTGTGGTGCTACAGGGACAGGCCCTAGGTTAGGGACCCTGTCACAGTAGCACTAGTGTTAGATAGGGACACAGCGGACGCTGCGCTCCCTGAGAGAATACTTGGGCTCAAGTCTGTTCCCACAGAGACTATCACCAGGGTGGGATCGCCCCTGGCGGACCCCGTGCAAGGAACCACAGGATCAGACGGAATCACCGAGCGACAGATCCTTTGCGAAGTCAATTGCAGGCCCGAGTGCAGGAGCGCTCGACAGGTACCCCCATAAGTGCACCAACGTATCCTAACATACTATCATCACACATAGTGGCAGTGCTGACCACGGGACAAGGGGGTTGGGCTGTGGACACAGTGTGGGGATACGGTGACTGTAAAGTTACTCCCTAGGGGGAGTGTTAGTAGTGTATGTTATGTGTTGTATTGCCTGCATATATATAAATTGGTTATATACATCCTCGTGCATGTACTTATTATATGTGTGCGTCCGGTGGAGGTGCTGAAACCGAGAACGTTCCAGAGGATTCACCTCAGGCTCTCACTAGCGGAGGCTCAGACCTACTGTGAGCCTGACAGGTATACTGCACCACAACTGGTAACATATAGGTTCCCCTTCCATATGCCATATATGCGATTTGGTGGGGGGGAATAACCGTTACATTTGGAGGCACTGCTGAGAGACAGACCTGGGATGCCCTGTTCCATTTTTTTTTGTCAAATTGTCCCACCATGTTTGTAAAGTCCGAACACATGGTCCTCACCTGGGCCTTGAGGATAAATCTTAGCCCCCGCCGCGTGGTGTCCGTAGAAGGCCTTCCTGCAAATATATCATATGAGGAAGTCTGTGACCATATGCGTAAAATCCCCGGGTGGTCGTACGCCTGTATTATAGATGAAGATCCAGACCCCATGTCCAGATCAATACTTTTTGTGGTGACCCCCACGTGGGATATATGCCTGTCAGAGGCACCGTCCACGTTGTTTATGCCTGGGTGCCCCCCTGAGGGTTACCCTTTAGTCTACTCTGACCAAGCGCCATGGCAACTTTCCCCAAGTTGGCAGCGTGCACGTGGTGCTGCGCTCAGGCGGCGCAGAATGACTTTGCAGAAAACTGTCCGGGATTGGCGGGAAAACCTAAGCCCCACCCCCGCCAACTGAGTGGCACCGTGCAAATCCAGAAACGCTCCTTGAAAGAGTGTGCCACCCCTTCTTTAAATTCCACCAGGGGGAGCAAGCACAGTGTGTTTCCACCAGTAACTGCTGTCTCCACCAAAGAAAGTACTGGACGCAGAGAAAACCACCCTCAGTCGTATGGAGTCTTGCAGATTAAGGGAGGGAGCATATCTTTTCTTTTGTGTCAGTGCTTACCAAAATTATTGAGTTCGTCTGGTAGTATGGACTTTGGCACCTTGAAGCAAATAGTAGAAGATCAGGTGGCAAGCGCGAGCGAGGAGGGATGCATAAAATGTGTCTGTAACAAATGTGACTGCTCATTTTGTGAATTGGCCTGGGGACCCAAGTGTGCCTGCTGCGGGATACAGCTCCTGAAACCCGTGCTGCTGTGGGCTGCAGAACCAGCAGAGGAAGAGGAGCCTGACCTCTCTACTGAAGGGAGTTACAATGCTACTCAGTCTGCCTTAATCCCAAAGGCTCCACGGGGCAGGTGTGTCCAAAGTGATGTTCCAGACACTGTTGCAGAAACAGATTATTTTCCCCCTGGAAATGAAATAGACTGCAAGGAGTTACACTTTAATGCGTATGTGACCCGGCAATTGCCCGGAATAGATGCCCTCGTGCTAATGTGCCCCTGCCTTCAGGAAATCTGTGGCAAGGGAGTCGACATATCCAAGTCCTCGCTAGGCTTCAAGACAACCGAGGTGGGAGGAGAAACGTGTATACAATGTTTTAGTACCACCTGTGACTGTTCTAGAGGCGAACTGGCGTGGGAGCCCGAATGTGCCTGCTGCGGGATATGTATCTTGAAGCCTATTATGCCCCAGCCTGCAGAATCCGCCGGGGGAAGAAGTGGTCGACTTTAATACGGAGCCGGTCAGTATATATAACCAATCTACCCCTCTCACAGAAATTTCGGAGGACTTGATCATCCTACCCACGGTTCCAGACCCTCTCAAAGGGGATGTCCTAGTGGTAGAGCAGGAACCTCTGATGACGGAAACCATGGAGAAAGAGGCGCCTGATGTCTCTACCCTGGTGGTCAACGCCACTGCTAGTCTACCTACCTCGGAGGTGGAGGTTGTGGAGGGCCGTGTGCCCAAATGGACATTCTAGATTCAGGTCCTGAGCCGGAGCAGCCGAAGGCCGAGCTACCGATGTTGGAACCCCAGATGTTGGTTCCAGACCCGGTTCCCGAGCAGGAACCACAGAACCCAGACCAGCAGATTCCGGAATCACAGGGCAGGGTGTCTATACCCCCATCTTCTTTTGGTGATTCCAGCGACCAACCACTTGTGGTGATGCGCCTGCCGGCGGACCACTCTAGTAAAGTCACCGAGCCAACTATCTCGGCGGATACAGAGCCTGCTATGGGTCCGTGTGCCCTAGATGAGGTGTATCCAGATGCTGCCGCTTGCTCGGATGTGGGCCCGTGTGCCCTACTGTGGCCAGTCCGGTCCTCTACGATGGTACCATCGATCCCCAGCTTGGGATCAGTACCTGCTGACGACGACAAGGGTGAGTTGACTGCCCCAGGGGTGTTGAGTGTGAGCCTCCAGGTGACCGCGGAGCACGATAGCTCCTTAAGTCGGGACACCAGGGCGAATGGCTCCACTCGGCATCGCGCCCTGATGGAGGTGTCTCCCTTAGCAGCCAGCTGTCCAGTTGTGCGAGTGGACCAGTACCTACCGCCTATCGTCCAGGCGAAGAAAAAAGTCAGCCCCATCGTGATGTCCAGTGAAACACAGATGGTACCTGACAGTGTTCCAGATGAAGAGGAACCCTTTGCACGCCAGTGGAATGGTGAGGAACCTCCTTACTCCCCACAGGCTCCTGATCTGAGTGGGAGCCCGTGCTCTCCAACCCAAATGGTCCCAGGACTGGGATCCAATGCTCCCGAGTTTCCAGCAAGTAAGTGGACTGCCCCAGAAGTGCCGGGGGCAGGTCCCGAGACAGCCGAGGTGGGAACTGACAGTGTCCCCGAGGACCTGTTGGCCACCGTGAATCACCACAGTGGTAAGGTATCTACCCTTTACTCCCTGCCAGATGAAACAGAGACTTTGAGTAAAGAGACATTGTCAATTGCTTGCTTCCCAGTGGAAGCCTCGCAAGTACGTAGGGACAAGGACTGTGTGGCGAGGGATTTAGTAAAATTGCCTCCTTTAAGCTCAAAGTGGAGCGCTCCATTCACAATGTGGTGGACCGTGGAAAAGGTCAAGACCTCCTAGCCTATCGCATCCATGCCGCGGATGGCCGAGTAAAGGTCTGCCCAAGAGACATGGTACTATTCCGTCCACCAGGGGGAGGAAGTAGTAAGGACTCTGTGACTGTTACCCCAGAGTGTGCTCGCCCCGAGATTCTCTCGGGGGAGGCTCACCAACGTAAAAGTGAGGTACCCCCACATGATCAGTTAGGGGCACCCCACACATGGTCTCAGCAAGCAGCTGACGCTCAGCTGGCCTCGAGAATTGTATGTGAACTGCATTGTACCCTGTTGTGTAGAGTCAAGAGTGATAAGTTATACATATCTTGCCCTGCATTTTTTTTGTGTAAACTTATGCCGATTGACGTCGTTCCCCAAGCGGGGACGTTGGATTTTTCACCAGGGGGAGGATGTAGCCATATCTCCCTTTCTATTGCGGACCCCCCCTCCTCTTACTTGCTGCGGCTGTTCGCGGGGAGGTGAGGGGGCATGTGTGCAAGCCGCACGCTGTTCCCTGATGCCCGGTTGCCGGGGACGCGCGCGGGCCGTTGTTAGGGCCGCGGTCGTGTTGCCGAGGTCCCGGCGGTTTGCAGTGCAGGGCGCCGCCATTGCGCATTGTCTCACGCATACGCAGTGAGAGCCAGGCGCTGGGAGGACCCCAAACAGCTCGCACATGCACAGGGATGAGCCCGCGAAACCCTAGCCTACCAGGGAAGGCTCTGAGCAGGGACTACGAGTTCCATGAGCCTCTGCACACCCCACGTGATGCCAGGGAGCCAATAGGGCTGAAGTATTGCCCTGCAGGCAAGAGAATAGATACATTTCGCGCGCTGAGCCCACGCTAGTTAGTTGGAGCTGGGAGCAAGAAGGGGAAGGAAAGGTGTATGGAGCAAGTGGCCCCCTGCACCAGGTAAGGTTCCCCAGGTCCCAGACAGGACCCAACTCCCCACCAGGTTAGTGGGTAATTAACAAGGGACGGCCCCAGGTTAGGGACCCTGCCCTTAGGTGTGTGTATATGCTGTCTTGTCAGAGTCACGGCTGTCAGTGCTGTGAGGTCTGACAAGAAGGCATCGTGTGTTTGTGCAGCATGTTTGCTGCAAGTACCAAGTAGGTGGCAGTGCGTTACTGCAGGTGCTAGGTAGTAGTTAGAGTCAGGACCTGGGAAGAGCTAGGGGAACGGAGCAGGTCAGTAACCCCTTAGGTCCCAGATACGTCCTCACTCCTCAGTTTGTGGTGCTACAGGGACAGGCCCTAGGTTAGGGACCCTGTCACAGTAGCACTAGTGTTAGATAGGGACACAGCGGACGCTGCGCTCCCCGAGAGAATACTTGGGCTCAAGTCTGTGCCCACAGAGACTATCACCAGGGTGGGATCGCCCCTGGCGGACCCCGTGCAAGGAACCACAGGATCAGACGGAATCACCGAGCGACAGATCCTTTGCGAAGTCAATTGCAGGCCCGAGTGCAGGAGCGCTCGGCAGGTACCCCCCTAAGTGCACCAACGTATCCTAACATACTATCATCACACATAGTGGCAGCGCTGACCACGGGACAAGGGGGTTGGGCTGTGGACACAGTGTGGGGATACGGTGACTGTAGAGTTACTTCCTAGGAGGAGTGTTAGTAGTTAGTAGTGTACCTGTTCCGGTTGAGGAAAGGTGATTCAGCGGGCACCACGAGGCAGGAAAAACGTAGCAAATGCTGGACTGTGCTGTAAGGTGTTCCTTTATTGAAGCATAGTTAAAAAGAGGGGGGAAAAAGACATGCCCCGCACCTCTAACGCGTTTCACCCAGACATGGGCTTTTTCAAAGAGTGACATTACCCGTGTGCAGGCCACTGATATACCGGAAGCGAACCGGAAGTGACGTCATCCAGCGAATGGGCTGTAAGTATGCTGCGTGCTGCACGATAGATTGTCAGAGTCATGGCGTGACGGCGCTCACACAGAGCGCGAGTGCGCCATCTATGGCGCCTGTCAGCAAATGTGCCGACACCACACGTGCAGCAAGCTGCATGATGGAATACTGAGTCCCAGTTAGATGACATTCACTCAGTACCCATAGGCTTCGGTGACATGCGCAGTAGGGACTAAGAGGTTAAAAACAAGTGAAAGCAAACATTTGAGCGATCCACATGTTAAACATGAGAAATAATACAATTCATAATGTTAATGAACTGTAAACCTTAATGGAGTATAAACGTTTACAAAAACACATTTCATAATTTACATATATATCATGATAGAAAGCAAAAAATGAAAAAATAATAATAATTAAAATTAAAAACAAGTAATGGCAGGGGTAATGGGAATTTCCAATATCTAATTGATAATGATCCAGTGGTATTTGAAACATACATTTAGTACATTTATGTTGCTATTGTTACAATCCATGGTTAGAACAATTTGCTTAATCAGAACATGCTCAGTTGTATTTTAGAAATTTCAAATATATAATCGTATAAGTGCGATCGTATATTATAATATGACGAAACCAGCAAAACATTGCATAATTAAGGGGGAGGGGGAGGGGAGAAGGGAGGAGAGAGGGGGAGGGGGAGGGGAGGGGGGGGGAAAAGAGGGGGGGAGGGGAGAAGGGAGGGGGGGGGGGAAAGAGGGGGGGAGGGGAGAAGGGAGGGGGGGAGGGGAAGAGGGGAGGGCTAAAGATGAATATATATATTGTCATATTTGTAACAACATATGGTAAATATATGGACTAGAATTAGTGGGCAAAAGATATATGTGTATGATGTTAGACATTCCTCATTGATCACGATAAAGAAGGACCGAATGGAAGATATATTAACATTTTAAATATATGTTAGGTACTCAACATTGCATATAAACAAAGATATTTGTGTATATATACACTATATTTTATCATTATCATATTGATTGTGATTATTTATTTAAAGGAATGTATTAATGGGCCATAAGGGCGAACTGTACGAAATGGAACACATGTTTTACAGGGTTCCCTGTGGCAAGAGATGAATAGTTCTATAAAAAGTGTTTTATCTCCAATCCACGTTGATACCTCTAGGTGTCATGGTATCTAACGTGAAGATCCAGAACATCTCTTTTCTGTTGAGAATGTTCTGACGATCTCCACGTCGGACTGGGAGTGGAATGTATTCTAAACCACTGAATGTAAGGTGGTCCAAATTTCCTTTGGGACATTCCATGAAGTGTCGTGCCACAGGGAACCTCTGGTCTCTGTTCTTAATACTTCTAATGTGCTCCATTATTCGAAGTTTTAATGGTCGTATCGTTCGCCCTATATAGCCCATACCACAGCCGCATGTCAAGAGATATATTACATGGTTGGTGTTGCACGTAATAAAACTCCTCAATTTGTTTTTGTTTTTATTTATCTTTGACTGGATTGTTTTGATTGCTTTTGCATAGGAACAGTGTGTGAGTGGTTGGAGAATAAATTCCCACGCCACTGGTTGGAGGGCAAGTGGTGGCACGGCTTGTCCCGAAGTGTACTGCTGCGGCCGAGTTTATTTGAGCATTTGCCCGTTCTCGGCC
This sequence comes from Ascaphus truei, assembly GCF_040206685.1. Taxonomy (NCBI): domain Eukaryota; kingdom Metazoa; phylum Chordata; class Amphibia; order Anura; family Ascaphidae; genus Ascaphus; species Ascaphus truei. Next base: position 86,170,239 of record NC_134484.1, read on the forward strand.
GCAGCAGTAACCTGGCGCGCGCCGCAGGGTGCCGGGCGCGCGCCGAAGCCGCGAAGGAGCGCCCTCCGATCGGGGCTTTCTCCTCCCCGCTGCCGGGTCCGCCAGGTCCCCCGGAACCCCCTGCCGCCGTCCCCCACATCGCGGGACACCAGGGCTCCCTCGGGGAGCCCTGGACACGCGTGCAGGGGGCGCAGGCACTCGATGACGCGCGGCAACCCGAGGGAGTGCGGCTAGCATGCCGGGGCATCCCCAGGCTTGCGGAGCTAGCCGCACTCAAATAAAGTGTGACGGTAGTGTATAAGACAACTCGTCGGCCTCCCAGAACTCTCTCTGCTGTTGTTCTTTCTTGGGTGTTCCATGTGTTCCCAAGTGATTCCAGAAGTCCAATTTTTCAAAGGGCAAGAACAGGTCAGACCGGGCCCAGAGACGCCATGCTGCGATTGCAAGGAGGAAGGATGCAGGACTTTTAAACCGGAATGTTTTCTAAGTCCCCACTTCAGCACTGGACTGATTTAAAGACTTTATTTCAACTAGGAAAGTCAGTTTGTCAACCCCAGAACCCAGTAAGTGTATCTTTTTCTGTCTATTGTAATTCAATGTGTGTTTGCCTGTTTCTATGGACTAAATTACAATTTATTTTACTTATTGGTTTTGCTCAATGATATGATCCTGGTATAAATGTGTATTTAGCCTGGTCTCCCGTGACAACCGGGACATTTAAGTGCATAGGAGATACCGGCACCCCATAATAGGGCCCGTATCTCGGGAAGCAGGGGGTTCTCGGATCTGAAATCAATGCGGTTCTGCTCCAGAGACCCCCTGCTCATGTACACTAGTATTATATTTTTTTATTTAAACAAAATAGCTAGCCGCTAAGGCAATGAAGGGGTTCAACTTCAACAGCCTGTTTCTTAAGGGCTGAGGGGGTGGATGAAGAAGGTAGTAGCCCCAGGCATGGCTGCCAACAGGGGGCACAGAAGGTAGAGGTGTCCCGGGTCCGGTGGCAACGGGGGGGCCCGGCGGACGGCAGCACAACTTGGGCCTGACCTCTGGCCAGGCCCGGCTGCTTGTCTTCTCCCGGATGGGCCCCAGGTCTCTCTCAGATTCAGGCCTCTAGCACTGTCTACGGCAACGGGCCTCTGTGACATCTGTGTGCACCAGAAGTAGACTTGGCCCAGCATCCGGCGAGCAATGGCATGGTGGGAGACCCGGTGCGCGCAAGCTGAGCGTGGGACAGAGGGATGGAGGCCTGTAGTGAGTGAGAGTCGGTGCCCAGCCGTGAGAGGACCGGCAGCCAGGCCTGGCCAGAGGTCGGGCCCAACTTGCAGTGCCGGCTGGAAGGCCTACCTTGGGCCAATCTGTTCCTGTGCTGAAGCGCTGGATCCCCAGTGCTAAGTTTCATAGCTCCTGTGGCCTGGCTGCATTTCCTCCTTGCAGAGGCCTCTGTCGTCTGGCCTCCTTGGGCCCAGCTGTTCCTGTGCTGAAGCGCTGGATCCCCAGTGCTAGCTTCTTAGTTCCTGTGGCCTCCTGCATTCCTCCTTGCAGAGGCCTTCGTGCTGCCCTACCCCTGTCATCCTTACAGGCGCCCTTTCTACGCTCAAGCGGCTCCGCTCCAAGTTCCTGTTTCCGACGCTGAAGCTGCTCTGCTTAAGTGCCACGCACCTGCCTTCCAGTTGCTGACCCTCGCTTGTATCCTCGACCATCGCTCCTGTACCGCCTGCCTTGACCCCAGCCTGGATAACGTTTACGCTGTTTTCTCCAACCCTGACCCGGCTACCTCTGACTACGGAATATGCACTCCGGACCTGGCTTCGTGGTCTAAGGTCGGTGTTTTTACATCCCCACCTCAGCCCCGCGGTCTGGTCCTGGTTTGTGGTGAACGACCGTTACAAAATGATGTTATCCCAAAATACTAGAATACAATTAAATACACACCTACAGATGCAGCGGCTGTTATTTTAAGGCATCACGGAGCCGTTTTCGTGTGCGCTGCTGTACTCCACGCGGCATGAACGTGACATATCGCCCCAGGCACGCACGTTTATTGCGGTTGCTTTGTTTGAATTTTAGGGATTGTGTGCATTTATATGAATGAATTGTAATGTACCAACAAAACAATTCAAGAAATAAAACCACTAACCAATCCAAAAATGTAATAAAAACAAGCCATCCAAATACATAACCATTTAGTCAAAACAATAAACAATCAATTCAAAACAAACATTTGCCAAAATAAATGCATTGCCTGTCCCTGTATTTATCTGTACCCTCACTGATTAATAGATTAGCAGTCAATGGGCAATCAAAAACATAAAAAGAAAAAAAATACAATAGGAAAACCTGAAAAAGACAATTACATTCTGTACATTCAACATTTATCTTTAGAAGTCTTCACCTTCCGAATCCTGGCGTATCAGGAAGCTCTCGACCCGCGACGTCATCCACCGCAATCCGCCTCCATCCTCCGCGAAGAACAGCATCAGGTAAAAAAAAATCTTATTTCTTCCATCTTCTTCTGTAATTATTTTCTTTTCTTCCATCTTCTTTACTTGTAATCCATTCCCCATGGTAAATCCAGCAACAGAAATTGACTTGTCGTCTTCTTGAGCTAAAATGAGACGGAATAGGCCTTATATAGGGCATGTGACGTCACATTTTTGTGGTCAGATGGTCCCGCTCCAATCCTATTGGATGGTTTAAAAAATTTTTTTTAAGGATGTGACGTCACCTCCAAGGGAGGTACGTCACCTCCTTAAAACCACATAACTGATATCACATGGTATTAAAGCCAATGGGATTGAAGACAATCCCATTGGTTCCTGTACCATATGATATGTTCCATTTGTTAAAAAGGATGTGACATCCTCCCTTGTACTGTACCATGTGATAAGAGCCATGTGGTTTTAAGGATGTGACGTACTGCACCGACACACTTTATTCGAGCAAATACCCAGTATGTACATGGCAGATACCTGGAATGCGCCGCTCCTCACCTCTGACAAGCCCCGTTGTGTTTGCCTTCCCAGCCTGGGTTCATGCCTGGCTGACGGGCGGCTGATCTGTTAAATGATAATGATTAGGATTTAATAGGCTGCAATGCTTCACGTGTCTACCAGATGGCATAAATTCATGAATTGTAATGCAGTATATATATAAATACTGTGCAGTATTGCAGCCAGCGGGAATAAAATGCTTCAATCCCTGCCTGGAAAATAACCCAATGCACTCGGGCAGAAAACAGTCACAAACCTCAATACACCCGGGTATACCCAAATTCGTGGGACTAGCCGAGCTCGAATAAAGTGTGTCGCCAGTGTACCTCCCTTGGAGATGACGTAACATCCTTAAAAAAAAAGCTGGTTACATGGTACAGCACCCAATCGGATTGGAGCTGTATCATCTGACCCTAAAATGGGATGTTGCAGGCTCTATATAAGACCAGTTCCATCATTTTAGCTGAAGTGACGATGAGTCAACATCTGTTTTAGATTTACCATTGGATTTGGATTGAAAGAAAAGAAGATAGAAGAAAAGAATGACAAATGAAGATAGAAAAAGGTGAAAGAAGATGAAGAAAGAAGATTTTTTTTACCTGATGCTGAGCATCGCAGAGGATGGAGCCAGATTGCAGTGGATGATGTCATGGGTCAAGAGCTTCCTGATACGCTGAGATTCGGAGGGTGAAGACTTCTAAAGGTACAGTAAGACAGATATTGAATGTATGTAATTGTCTTTTTTCAGGATTTTTGATTTTATTTATTTCTTTGTTTGTTTTTGATTGCCCATTGAGTGCTAATATATTAATAAATACAGTGACAGGCAATGCATTTTTTGGCAAATGTTTGTTTTGAATTGATTATTATTTTTTCTATTTATGTTTATTGTTTTCACTAAATTGTTTGGTATTTGGATGGCTTGTTTTTATTACATTTTAGGATTGTTTAGCGGTTTTATTTCTTGAATTGTTTTGTTGGTTAAGTGTTTATTTAATTGTATTATAGTATTTTGGGATAACATAATTTTTATTATTTTGCTGTTTTGGTGTTAGAATAATGTTATTGATGTGTAGTTGAGTCTTTTTAGTTCTTTTATTCTTGTGGTTTTTAGGTGCTGGTTTATTTCCTTAATTGCTGTGTATTTTTGTGCTTGATGATCTTTTTTATAGGTTAGCCATTGACTGCTATAGTGGCTTATCATGCCCATATTATATGGGTATGATTTACCACTGTGCCAATCAATGGATAAAAGGTGGGCATAGTGGCCCCGGGGTGGGTGGTTAGGCCTCCCGGTTGGTAGCGGGGGAGGGGGTTAACACCTTAATTATTGTAGCGGTTATTAACCGCTAAGGTGATAAAGGGGTTGGGACCATTAGATTGTATTTTGTATTGTACAACTGCTCCAACGGAGTACATGGACCTGGAGCATGGTGATGAGGATGAAGGTGATGACCTTCATTATGGCAGGGGTAAGTAGAAGTTTTATGTACTTTATTTATGCTGGCTGGCTAATGTTTGATTTTGAATGGGCACATGAGCTATTATACATATCTGGATAATAGTAATTTTGCCCATTACTGTACTGTATGTGCAGGGGGTGGGGGGAGGTTGCTGGGGCTAGAGGAGGTGGGTAGTAGGGCTGTTGTATTTTTGAATATTTATTGTGGGTAGCGAGGATGGGTGAAGTTGGCATTTTGCCCTTGCTGGGTGTTTATACCTACCGGGTGTGTAGTGGGAGGAGTTACCCCCTTTACCTTAGCGGTATTAACCGCAAAGGTAATGAAGGGGTTAACTCCACCCACAACCCCCCCACAAGGCCTAAACACCCACCAATGGCCAAATACTACCATCATCCACCCCCGCTACCCACAATAAACATGTTACTGGTGGTTAACCCCTTCATTGCCTTAGCGGTTAGCCGCTAAGGTATTGATGTTGCCTGTAAATGCATTTTTATTGCATGGGATTGATGCCGGGGGTCTACGGGGTTTGTATTAATTGATATCTGCTCCAGAGACTCCCGATATCTATCCGATGCAGGAAAAATGCATTTTTTCCCCTAAGTCCCTATCTTGCAGTCTTCTCACCAGCTTTCTGCCAACTTTTTCTGGTGAGACGAATTTGGGATAAAATCGCCTTTCTAAAGCCTCGATAACATAATTGAGGCTACTAGAATTTAACGATTTTCCAAAACTTGAAATTTGGGACTTATCGCTGCACACCTCGCAGCGTGTTTGGGCTGGAGCAAATGGTGATAAAATTCTTTCATTAAAAGGCTTTCTGATTAGCTGTAGCTTTTTGGCAAATTACTTCTCAAAAGCCTCGATAGGTGGGATATCGAGGCTACAAGAATAGGCCCCTAAGTCTCTGATTGAGCCATCTGTGCTGAAGCAGGGACTGATTGAGCCACCTTTGCTGAAGCAGGGACTGATTGAGCCAACTGTCCTTAAACAGGGACTGATTAAGCCACTGTGTGGAAGCTGGGATATCCTGAGAAGCTGACCTGTTGGAGTGCTTGAGAACTGGAGTTAAGCACCCCTATCCTAGATAATATAAGTAAAATACAGCAGGGCCCCACTAATACTGTGGGTTCCATTCCAGGCCCCCGCCGAAAATTGCTGTAAAGCGGGATTACTTATCTTAAAAACTATTTAACATCGACCGCCATCACGCTACGTTATCCAGCGCGGGAAGGTAAGGGAAAGATCAATTGTGCGCCGACACGCACTACTTCCGGTTCTACGGTAGCCGAAGGCTTCAATGATACAGTAAATGGCAGGGAGAATACAACACTATATGCATGCGCACGCACGCAAAAATGTTGCTTAGCGACAGCCGGGTGCCGAAAAGCGCCGTAAAAACGGAACTAGCGCCGAATGTAAAAGGAGTAGGTATGCATTGTGAACACTGAAAGTGGGGCCTTCCTGTACTAATAATCTATGGAGTTTGTGCTCTCTCTGGTTTATCTTGTTTAGTGCCTTGAAGGAGTTGGTTCAATTTCCTTGTGCGTGCAGAAGCAGCATTTCCATAAGACCTGATTTTGGGGACTTGTTTTTATATGTGGTCATTTGGTTCTTAAAAAGTTTTGTTTTACTGTAATTTAATTATAATACTTTTCGGTCTTAGCATATTTAGCTTGGCAAGGTATGTGTCTATGTATGTGTGTATATATGTATATATATATATATATATACTGAGTTAAGTTATGGTGAGTAAAAAAAGTGACAAAAACCCTCCACAGGAAAGCAAATATGCAAATATAGCTGTATGCTCATCTGCATGTCTTAGGCAGGTCTGCAACCCCACCTTTCCCCATTATCACCCAGCATACAGCACTTCCACTGCAGCAAGGGATTCTGGGAAATGACATGCAAATGAGCACACAGTGTCACTTTTTGCCTCAATAACCATTTTTAACATGGTTCCCTATAGGCTTAAGCTTGCTGCATGGTCACAGCTTTGAGCACAGCCAGGGTTAAGGTGAATACCCAGAAAACCACCCACAGACAGCTGTTTCAACCTTGATGGGTCTCATCAGTGTGGGGTTGATTTTACTGGGATGCAAGAGAGGCTTATGGGATAGGCCAAACCATAATACTGAGTTAAGTTATGGTGAGTAAAAAAAGTGACAAAAACCCTCCACAGGAAAGCAAATATGCAAATATAGCTGTATGCTCATCTGCATGTCTTAGGCAGGTCTGCAACCCCACCTTTCCCCATTATCACCCAGCATACAGCACTTCCACTGCAGCAAGGGATTCCTGTGGAGGGTTTTTGTCACTTTTTTTACTCACCATAACTTAACTCAGTATTATGGTTTGGCCTATCCCATAAGCCTCTCTTGCATCCCAGTAAAATCAACCCCACACTGATGAGACCCATCAAGGTCAAAACAGCTGTCTGTGGGTGGTTTTCTGGGTATGCACCTTAACCCTGGCTGTGCTCAAAGCTGTGACCATGCAGCAAGCTTAAGCCTATAGGGAACCATGTTAAAAATGGTTATTGAGGCAAAAAGTGACACTGTGTGCTCATTTGCATGTCATTTCCCAGAATCCCTTGCTGCAGTGGAAGTGCTGTATGCTGGGTGATAATGGGGAAAGGTGGGGTTGCAGACCTGCCTAAGACATGCAGATGAGCATACAGCTATATTTGCATATTTGCTTTCCTGTGGAGGGTTTTTGTCACTTTTTTTACTCACCATAACTTAACTCAGTATTATGGTTTGGCCTATCCCATAAGCCTCTCTTGCATCCCAGTAAAATCAACCCCACACTGATGAGACCCATCAAGGTCGAAACAGCTGTCTGTGGGTGGTTTTCTGGGTATGCACCTTAACCCTGGCTGTGCTCAAAGCTGTTACCATGCAGCAAGCTTAAGCCTATAGGGAACCATGTTAAAAATGGTTATTGAGGCAAAAAGTGACACTGTGTGCTCATTTGCATGTCATTTCCCAGAATCCCTTGCTGCAGTGGAAGTGCTGTATGCTGGGTGATAATGGGGAAAGGTGGGGTTGCAGACCTGCCTAAGACATGCAGATGAGCATACAGCTATATTTGCATATATATATATATATATATATATGTATTTTTTTTACAAGATAATAAAAAATGCACAAATGCGCACCAGGGATTAGTGGAAGGTAATTTATTAAAAATACACAAAAACTGAGGGGATCCAACCCCACCTCAGAACAGCTGTGCAGCTGGACGGCTAAGTACTACCAAGGAGAACACCTAATGGTGACTAAACTCTAAGCTGCACAGTATACAAATACAGTGAAATTTATATAAAAAACATGAAAGAAAAAAACAAACATGAAAACAACCTATCAACAGATTTGTATAGAAACCGCCATAGGGTTGGGCACTGGCAAGGGGAAACGGACACTCACACTGAGACAGTCAGCAGACTCGCGGTGTCTGCACAGGATCCGGATCTCGGCACCGCGGAGATGGATAAAACCGCTGCTGTCGCCTGCAGGCTCCGTCTCAGCTTACCAGCATAAACGCGCAGGATGACCTGTCGTGACCTCTACGCGTTTCGTACCAAGTACTTCGTCAGGAAGTGAACAGGTGTTCTCCTTGGTAGTACTTAGCCGTCCAGCTGCACAGCTGTTCTGGGGTGGGGTTGGATCCCCTCAGTTTTTGTGTATTTTTAATAAATTACCTTCCACTAATCCCTGGTGCGCATTTGTGTATTTTTTATTATCTTGTTTTTCAGGGTGCCTTCCCCCCTTTCTTAGGGGGGTTCACCTAGATTTGAGAGTTTCTGGGGAGACACTTTATGTACATGCTGCAAAGGGATCATCCACACCATCACACAGCACGAGCGCTGAATATCCTGTTTTTTCTACCGTATTTTTTTTACAATTAATATATATTTACATATACTATTTGTGTATTTTTTACTTACGATATATTTATTTAATTATAATATCCATCCTATTGTATGTATTGGCCTATCATCACAGACATTAAGGACGACCTTCTTTGAGATACAGTAATTGACTGAAGACGAAGAAAAAAGAGTTTGGCACAACATGACAAAATGACGAGTTAATAAAAAGACTAAGCATTTATAAGTTCACAGAACCCCAATTCTTTATTAATCACAGCTTGCTCACAATGACATACAGGAAAATAGCACTAAAGAAGAGTAGACTATGCAGGCAGCAACTTCCATTGGGGAGAAACAACTTCAAAACGGCAACTATGTTTGAGACTTGGTGGCTATTTAGTCATTCCATACTTGGCACGTGCACCCTGTCTAATGATCCCTGCTGATTTACTTCTTAGATTTAGGGAATTTTTGCTAACAAAGGTAGCCTTGTATTGGAGAACAAATGTGTGGCAGACTGCTCCAGCTCTGAAGGGTTCAACATTCATTTTACAGGTCCCAAACAGAACTGATGTGCAAGATACATTTTCAATATACTGTACTCGGCAAACCTTACTGCAGGAGAAATTACATTACATTGCTATGGTGCATGATGGAGATCTCCATATAACAGTAATGAACAGGTATATATTGTTTTTACTTATACATCAATCCTGGAAATAAAGCCATGATATATTTAGAATTGCATGGCTTTAGACTCATTGGGAAACAGCATTTTTCTTAAACGAGGTAAGTATCTATCTGGACACGGACATGTAATAGCATCACTGTACTTGGGAAATACAGACCATTTTAACAATGTCTGAAGCTTACAAAATATTTTGCATGACTAGGCAATGGTTGGCCTCCCTAGCACCATGTACCTTCTGACTTTTATCCTATGTTCAAAAGGAAAAACTGCAGGGAATGAGATTAGACATGGGTATCTTGGAAAGATTCAGCAAATTTGATTTAGAGCAGATAGACAACACCAAAAGCCTGTTACAGGACATGTAAGATTATGAAATAACTTGCATAATGCAATACTTGTATTTTATTAACAAAAATGTAAGTATTTACAAAAAAAGACCCAAATTTTATTTTTTAAACATCAAGCAAATCATTCTGCAAAGAGACCGCATTTTTTTTCTTTTTTTTTTTCTTAACGTGTTCTTGTTTTTTTTAACATGGTATACATTTTCCATACTTATATCGCATGTTCCGTAATTATATAGGCAAGGGAGTTACTAATGATGGTATAATCTCAGCCAGAAAGTTCTTCCTGGAGTTCCTTGTTTCTGCGCACCTCTTCAGCATGCCTTTCCTGGAAAATAAATAACAACAAAAGCTCTGTCAATCTCTTCTTATCCTGACATGATGCAGCAAAACATTGGTGTTTGTTGCATCCCTAACAGCTGGTAGAGGTGTTTATAGAATTAATACATGCAGTGTTGGTCTTAGCCCATAGTGTATTCTGTCCACTACAGTGTCCCTAAAGTAATTTGCTATAAAATAAAATAAGCTGGGCTGCTGTTCCAAAAACAACAAACTGACTGATCTTGGTCACCATCAGCTGGCACGAAGTCTCATTTTCATTTACCATCATCCTTCACCCCCATAAAGGCATTGTCACAAATCCTTAAAACAGTTGTAATGCGACTGTTCCCGAACCATGGTTAAAATGGGCTCAGTTTATTACTGATATTTTGTAACAACTAAGAGGATGTCTTCCTATATGCAAATCAAGACTGTTCTAGGTTTAATGTGTCTCCAGAAAAAAAGGTAAAAGAACCCCATACATTTTACCAGCGGCTACACTAGTTGGCTAGACGTAAAATATATGCTGCCTTTTATATTATTTTATTTACTAATCCAGAAATCTAATGGTCTAGAACAGTGGTTCCCATGCTTTGTTACATTGTGCACCTCCTGCTAGAAAACATTTGCTGCGCGAACCCCCAATTTATAAATCGTATTGCCTACTTATCAGAATTTGCTAACAAAACTGTTTGTTCGATCCCAGGCGGTATAGTGTCCTGAGCTGGTGGCAAAAATACCCTTAGTAAAGCCCCAAACTGTGTGCAGACAGCATGTGTGGTATAGCTATCAATTACTGCAGGAGCTTCCAAAGTCATGCCCACAATGCCTTCTTGCTGTGGATGCAAAGCATCATGAGGAGTGATAGCAGCTCCTGCTGTAATTGTCAGCTATACCACTGACGCTAAGAAGCAGTTTGGGGCCTTACCAAGTGTGCAGTCCCCATACGGGCTCAGAAACTCACTATACTGCCACTATACTGTCTGGGATCCGCTATTACATATATTTTTTGGCAAATCCCTTGGTGACACTTCACAAAATCATATGGCTTCCTCAACCCTATGTTGGGAATCACGGGTTTAGAAGTTCTAACCCCTATCAAAATTAGAGAGGTGTTGCTTATCGCCATTCTCTCTAGAGATTTCATGTGTTTGAAAAGTTGAGACACCTATGGATTTTGCAATTTCATTTAGGTGATGTTAGTGGTGAGAGATAGAGACTTACAAATACTGACATTTCCACAACATTTTTGCGAGCTATGAATGTCCAACATCCGCCATTTTCATGAACGTGTGAAAATGTTGCACAACTCTGATTCTCTCAAACTGTGGAGGTATACAAAATCTCCTCTCTGCGTGAAAATGTACACAAGCCTTAAAGAGGGAAGAGGCAGGATTGTGGTCTGCAACTAAGCAGTCACTTACTACCACACAAACATCTGTACTGCTTCTTGGCAGCAAGGGTAGGCATGACATGTCAAGTGCAGATGGAAGACCTTCAGGTGAGTGGCCTTTGGCCATTTATGTGGCATATATCTTGACATGGCTCTGGTAGTGTTTCATTGGAAGATGTTAATACTGATTTTTAGCACATGGGATCTCATATAATTTCCTTACTGTATATTTCCAGTTAACAAAATCTAATGCTGATGATTTCCATGTAATTAGTTTTCCCACATTCATAGGTCTCTACAGTATGTTTCTTGCCCATCTCTTTTGTGTCTTTTTTTCTCATTGATTACTACACTTTCTTAAAATTAAAAGTATTGCAATTCTTTTGACCTTATCTGTATACCAATAAATTAGAATGTAAATAACAACTGAGGCTGGCAAAAATGGATGGCATCATTCCAATAGTTTATCCATCCCTATGTATTATTAAGAAGAGACACTAGAATTGTTTTACTGTTGAGTGTAAAGCCAGTTCTGTGCAGAAATCAAGGGAACAATTCATTATAACATACTGGATAGCTGAGATAAATGTGTAGCATATTCCATAATGTTGTGTTGAGTGCTTTGGAAACCACACTTTTGTTAAGTTACGGCAACAAATTTCAAAGTTTAAAAGTTTAATTTTATGTTTACAGATTTACCCTAAAACTATACCATGATGTTGATAACCTTTGTCCCTTAGCAAGTGTTTCAGTGTTAAAATACAGAATACAAATACGTGTTTTGCTTTCATCTTTAAGAATAGTACAAAAATACTATTTTGTCCTCTGTACTTGAGAAGCTTGGTTAAAATGTTTCAATTGATCTCAAATTGCTTGTCTGTCTCGGCTGTTATAAAAGACAGTAATAATTAACCAAGAATCAGTAGTTATGTGAAGACAAAACATATAGGGGCCTATGCAGAGAGCAGCGCTATTTCGAAATTCGCCATTTTTTGGAGAAAATCGCGCAGAAAACAGCAGAAAATGGCGAGTTCCGAAAAACGCGCCAATTTTTCTTTTCTATTTGTAAAACTCGCCTCGCGGCTGGCGAGAACCTCAATCTCGCCAGTTTTAAAAATATCCTAATGCAGAGAGCCGCGAACGGCATCTAGCGGCTGTTCGTGCCAATAAAATGGCGCGATTGTCTCCTTTTTGCCTCGCCAGAAAAAATTGGCAAGAAGCTGCCGCTCGCGGCCATTGCAATGGGAAAAAAAAGGCGCGAATTTGTTTTTACACGTTTCTGAAGCGCGCATCTCGCCAATTTAAACTCGCCACACGCATCCATGTTAAACATAGCAGAATTCGCACTTTTCTGCATATGGAGAATAAAACTCTCCAAAAAAGCTACTTTTTACTAAATTCGCCATTTTTAAAATTCGCTGCTCTCTGCATAGGCCCCATAGGCTGCATTCAATTGACATTATTTACACTAGAGAGATGAGACCCTTCAGGGGGCAATTCACTGTAGGTCGATAAATCCAAAAAATTGTCGTTATCGTTATTTAACGGCAATTTGATTTATCGTTCAATTCACTAAAACCATATTGCTAAATGTTATAACAGCGATAAGGGACTTTTTACTGTGGCAATATGTGAGCATTAATGGTGACATATGCAAAAAAAAAAGCATGCAAATGAAAAATGAATGGCTTATTACTTATTCCAACTATTTTCTTGTAAGGATTACCGAAGTACAGCCGCTCCGCGCATCCTCTCGAGCACCACCACGCCCGGGCGGGGTGTGTATGGACCACATTCCTTACCAGACGCGCGCAGCATGCACGCGCGCCAAAATGGTATCATCCGAGACAGTATTGGAAAAGCTCACCCTTTAAATACTGCAGATCCTTGGCGGTCCTGCTGTCCCTCAGATCAAAGGGTGAGCTTTTCCAATACTGTCTCGACCCTGGGGTACCCCTCTTCACCAATACCTGCCCGGGCAGTGCACTATCTAAAGGACCAAGACTGTCTATCGGGTAATTCCCGTTTTCAATCCCCTGGAGACTGATTAACTGGTACCGCACATCCATTCCATCAGCACTACTTTTAAATTACTATTTATGTATTGATTTCACATTGTTGTCCTAGAGGGATTTTCCTGGGACTAGTTTATTTAATAAAGAATTTTAGTTTAATCACAACCCCACTGTCTGCGCTTCTCACTTTTTTCTTTCTTGTTGTTACGCCCACACTAGGGACTGGGGGTTCCCTATTATCAGAAGCTGCACCCACCATCGGGTTGTGATTACTTTAATTCCATTTATATTTTAATGTAACATCAGCAAACACTCATTTGCACCGGACTGGTTCATGTCACATGCATTTTTTGTTTTTGTGATTTTTTCTTTTTTACTTTGCTCCAGTGCCCATATTCAAATAACAACCCATTCGGCGCTTTCATACTTTTTTTGTTTTTTTCTTGTTGGTATCATATTATGGCCACTATACTGTAGATATAGGCAAGATAGGCCTAGTCAACCTAGAATAGATCATAAAAATACATAGTCTTAATGTCGAACTTACTAATTAATATATTATCCTCTTAGATGCCCAGGTGGCTACTGTAGCTAGTCATGCTAACTCAATCCTATCTGGCCACTCTGGCTACTAAAGGCTTAATATTTGCACATCCTGTATTGTATGAATGTCATGCTTCTTGTGCTTTATTTGTATGGTGTTTATGTTGGAAGTTAACCCCTCTGGTGACTGAAGGTATTTTCTCCCCCTCCCCCCCCCCCCACAATTGCTGCACGAGGGGTCGTGCATCAAAGAGATCACCGGGCAAAGAAGCTGAAGAGGAGGATTCAAAGTGGACGTGATGTTAGGGGCAGGGCAGGAGCAGGAGCAAACCGCCTCTCTGATTGGCTTCCTGGCACACCACGTGATGTGTCGCCGCATGCAATCAGAATCTTGTTGTAGCCACTGCTGGCTGACGTGTCACAGTGTGTAGTGAGCCAGGAAGCGAGGGGGCACTGCATCCAGGGAGGAGGTAAGGGGCTGGTGAGAGGCGCACGCACAGCCGCGCGCGCTGCCGGCTGCACTGGGGACCTAGCCTTAGTGAATCTAGCTCATCAGCACTGATTTTTTTCTGGGTGGCAGTGCTGGATGTTTACTCATGAAAAGTCATCAATTTTATATATGGGACAGATTAATCAAGTTTCCATATGGGGTATCACACCCCGATCTGGCATGAACTGCCATTGTCTTGCTCTCTTAAGTCCCTCTCAATGCACAAAGGGATTTCAAACCATTTCTATCTTTTGAGACAAAATAACTGAGAAAATGAAACAACTTGTCATCTTAATGTGGATCCAGTTGTTACCCCTATCAAAGAATATTTTTCATAGAATGGACGAGAGCAATGGCCAAAATGTTCATACCTTCTCTTGAAGACGTTCCAAGAGGGAAGCTAAATAGGCTTCACGGTTTTCTTTTATCTGTTCCATTTTCAGTATCAGTTTTTCCTCTGCCATTCTACTGAAGTTATTATTTTCCTCCAGAGCCTTTTGAAGAACTTCTCTCTCGTGCTCTCTCTTTTCTGCCAATTGCTTCAGGATTTGTGCCTCCTGAACCTGTTAAAGAAAATAATAAAATAGTGAAATATGTTAATGGGTTACATTAAATAATAATGTGATTTGTGTTTTCAAATGTGATTTTTAAGCTCCTCTTTTTTAACGTCTTACATCAGTGCACAAAATGCTAATTAATGGTTGGGCTTCAAGATGAAATATGGATAACGTTATCACAGGAACAGCCCTTTAGCCTTTTTTAGCATATGCAAATATAACAGTTGTTTGTTTTAGGTGTCATGCACATTTTCTCAAAGCAAGTGATTGGTCCAATGATGAGTTTCAAATAGTACAAAAAACGTATTGTTATAAAGGTAACTTTCATTAGTTATGAAACAAATGAGTAATTAAAAGCAAAAAGGTCATTTGTTATCTGATATCTTACTATATGTCAGAAGGCGGTCAGACATGCAGGTAACATATTCATAATGATTGTTTTTTGACTTATAACAGCACAGCTATTTCATACATAGCAACATTGACATGCAGAGATTAATTAGTAGATTTGTTTCAGATTTGTTGGAGCTTGTGATATCTTTATATGGACCAATTTGATAGATCTGCATAGATGAAATATGGTACTGGGTAGCTGACACGTACAGTTTATAGTGAACAAAAAAAAAGTGATAGTGCGCAAAACTAAATCGTGACGTGATAGGTGAAGGATATGTGAAATAAATAAATAAATGACTTAACCTAGGATTGAGCGTCTGCAGCTGGGATGGAATGGGGGGGGGGGGGGCTCAGAAACCCCCTGGAGCTAACAAATATGTATTTATACATATACAATATATGTATTTATTTTCCCTATTGGTAACCAAAAAAAAATATATATCATTTTTTTTAAATGACGAGCTAAGCAGCAAATAAGCAATGGATATTAAATTCATTTGTGCAATAAATAATTCCAATTATTGACATTCTGTATGTTTATATGTGATAGTTGCATCTTCTGTAATTGGAGATGCCACATTTTAGTAAAGTATATGCTTTTAATGCAAAGAACCATTTAGGGTGTTGCCTCAGTCTTTCTTCACCAGACTTAAGCCCAAAAATGTCACTAACATTTTAATCTTGAGTTTGAATACATTCATGTCGGTCGTTTCAATGGCATATTCGTGATAGATTGGAATTGAATTTGCTGTCTATTTAGTTTATTGAAACACAAAGCCTGGGGAGTTTATTGGAGACGGTTGCGGCTTTTGCTTTCTTGAAAAACATCTGTTCTGAATATTTGTCATCAACCATGGACAGGATTTCAGTGCAATCTACTTCAATAAAATAATCAGGACTAACCTAACCACAACAGTCACTCTAGATTCTGGAATGTATTCTGCTAATACGCTCAGTGTGACTTCAACAGATCAAACATTTATGAGCCAACAAGAACTGTTCTTTATTACGGGAATGAACAAAATACCTTTCTTCTCTCCTCTGCAGCTTCCAGCTTTGCCTGGATGTCTTCTAGGGAAACATCCTTCTTCTTTGGAGAGGCCAGAGTTCGTGGAGCTTCTGAGATTGGTGATGGAGGCTTTAAGATCAGTTCGAAAGCCTGGCCAGATGCACGTTTATTAATCTGTATCACTTCCATGTCTGAAAGGCACCAGTTTAAAATGAGATATCGATAGCACGAAAACGGATTAGCTTACTTAAAGACCACTTCTCATTTGTAAAACACTGGGTTGCAATATATGTTGCAATATATGGGTTGCAATATATGTTTCATTAAGTGTTCAACAGCAACGTGACTGTATTTCAGCCCTTGCTTTGCTCGGTGGCCCAATAAACTATAGTGATCTTATTTTATTTATTGTAGCCTCCTTATGGCCTTTTCATCAAATTGTTTATTTCAAATAATGCTTTAAGTTACATTTTAAAAAGTGATGCTACTCTACTAGATTGTCAAAGAGTCGATCTCTATTTGACAGCTTAATGGCATATTTACACTATAAAAATGACAGGTTTGTAAGAAGGATATGGTTTTTCTTTTCAAAGAAGTGGAATGTGAGGTTTATAAATACAAAGGCAGCGGTACTCATTATAATACATCTCATACACTACACTTATTACAGTACATACTTCTTATTGGTGCTATTTTGAGTACGAAATTAAAGTATTACCAATGTTGAAATGTAACACTGCTAACTAAATGATAAACGTATTGCTAGTGTTCAGTTTATTGAACTGAGAACAATTTTGTAAGTAAGGTCCATTAATTACATTAATAGGTTGTACAGTAAATATAGCACATACTCTATCCAATTCCATTTAGTAAAAAAGAGAGGGGTTTAGGTAATAAATAACACCAGGAAAAGGACATTTGCAATGAAAAATAGTTGTCACAAGTATCAGTGTATGTATCCTTAAGTATACACTTCTCACAAGTATTCAACAGTGTATATATATATATATATATATTGTATATACCAGAAAGTGTCACAAAGCCTTTCTGCTTACTTAGTGAGATTGAAGATAACTTGTGATAAGGAGTCTATGTAACTCAGGAATAGATGTTTGAAAGCAATGTTCCTTAGAACTGATATACCTGTACAGTATTGTGGCAAGTGCTATAATGTTACCTAATCTAAATGCCTGGATCAAAGACCCATCAATCAAATGATTTTATGCTACAAAATCTTTGTATTTTAAAGAAGTATATGCAATAATATCTATTTCAGAGTGCAAATGTCTTTAATGCCTTTCTCCTTAGCAACATGTCTTGGTGTCCTGCCGGACCGCCAAGCGCTGTACAGGCTCCTTGTGTAGACTCATATGATACTGCCGTGGTGACATCACCCATTCATGACATGACTCGCACAGATGCGCGTTTCGCCAATTGACTTCCTTGGGTGTTGTTTGCTGCCAAACTTTCAATGATCTATTCCTGAGTTACATAGACTCCTTGTCAGAAGTTATCTTCCATCTCACTAAGTAAGCAGAAAGACTTTCTGACTCATTAATTATATATATTATATATATATTGTATTGAATTCTATTGAAAGGTAACAATGACATTAGGACATATATATATATATATATATATATATATATATATATATATATATACACACACTCATGACATTAGGACATATATATATATATATATATAGCAGAAAATAGCTGTGTTAGTCCAGTTGCGATAGTGCAGAATAAATGATTCTTCAGTATTAGGTGATACCTTTTTTATTGGACTAACAATTTATGTCATGGGACAAGCTTTCGAGAGTTCTCCACTCTTCTTCAGGTCAAGCAATACTGATATACACAGGAATCTATGGCTAAAACAGTGTAGAGAGGAGGGAAAAAAAAACAGATATGTACTGTAGATAAGGTAGGGTGTTACAATTGAAGCAACTAATACCTGACAGCCCAGGAGTTGGGATCTTTTACATGATTCCCAAAATCCACAAACCAGGAAACCCCTGCAGACCTATTATAACAGGTATGGATACACTCACTGAAAAAATATCAGGCTTAGTGGAGAATATCCTCAAACCTTTAGTCAGAAGCACCAACAGCTTCATACAAGATACCACAGATTTTCTCAATAATCTTAACAACATCAACCAACTACTATCCAACACACTGCTAGTTACCATGGATGTAGAATCCCTTTACAGCAATATCCCCCACAAGGATGGTATTGAGGCATGCCTGCAATTCCTTACACCATCTCCCCTGGATCAGAAATACAGCGCTGATGTAATTTCCAAACTGATAGAATACATCCTCACACAGAACTACTTCAGCTTCAACAAGGAAATGTACCTACAATTAATGGGGACTGTAATGGGTACCAAGATGGCACCGCAATATGCCAATCTTTTCATGGCAAATCTTGAACAAAGATTCCTAACTACATGCCCCCACAAACCCTACAAATACTACAGATACATTGATGACCTTGCTCACTCTACACTTGTGAGTATTTAGCACACTGCACCTTGATATTTATTCTCATATAAATCACAATATTGCACCATCAGGGAATTTTCTTCTGTTTTACATGGTTTTGCGCTTCCCGATGATCTTCACCCCTTCACTGTCCACGGGATCGAGAGAACGACCCCACACTGGGTTAAGCAGCATCCACTCATGTTTGTATTAAGTATCACATTTTATCACATTTGTTTATATAATTTTTGAGCGCCACTTTTTGATATATTTGTTTTTCACTTGTACCTGTTTATAATATGGACAGAGGGTGAAGGAAACCTAAAAGAATTCCATGAGTCCCTGAACTCATTCCATCCATCAATTAAACTCAAAATGGATTATTCGGCAAACCAAGTAAATTTTCTAGTTACAACAGTAACACTGAAAGATGGCAAACTACACACATCTGTATACAAGAAACCTACAGACAGATGCAGTTACCTCCACAACTCCAGCTTCCATCCCACTCATACCAAACAAGGTATCATACACAGCCAGGCTGCAAGATACCACCGCATATGCTCTGACACTGAAGACAGAAACAGACACCTCAGAACCCTGACCGAATCGTTCAGACAGAAGGGATACCAACCAAAGACTATTGCCAGAACTATTACATCTGCACTAAAAGCCCCACGAGAACACATGCTACAATACAGACAGAAAGAACATACCACACGCATACCACTAGTGCCACATACAACCCTACCCTAGAGGGTATACAAAAATAATCAAAGATCTGCAACCCATGCTGGCAGAGGATGCAACATTAAAAGAAATCTTTCCCAAACCTCCCATTCTTGCATTCCGGCAACCACCAAACCTCAAACAGAAATTAGTCAGCAGAAAACTTCACAATGAACTTAAAGACACTGATAATGGCACAAAACCGTGCAACAACAAACGCTGCAAACTCTGCAAACATGTATGCCAAGATCCCACAGTCAGTCACAACCATGGAACACTCAATGTTAAAGGATCATACAGCTGCACATCCAGGAATATAGTGTATACTGTATGATTCAGTGCAACAAATGTGACCAAGGTTGCTACATTGGGGAAACCAGCCAAAAACTACAAGGCAGAATGAATATGCACAGACACTCCATACTCCATCACGAAGAAGGAAGATACTGCTCACCTGTGGGACATCATTTCTCACAGCCAGATCATTCCATAAATGATTTAAAAATCAAAATCCTCAATGGAATGTTTAAAAGTACCCAAGAACGGAAAACATTTGAACTTAGAATGATAAGACTCTTTGACACCAAAACCAAAGGACTTAATGCAGACATGGGTTTTCTCACACCCTATCAAAATTGTTTGTAATTATCCTGCTTGCCTCTATTCTTATCTACACTTTCTCTCCCCCCCCCAGCATCCCTCCCCCTCCCCACCTTTCCTTGTCACCATCCCCTGGCTTCAAACACTTTTAACACCCTACCTTATCTACAGTACATATCTGTTTTTTTCCTTTTTTTTCTCCTCTCTACACTGTTTTAGCCATAGATTCCAGTGTATATCAGTATTGCTGACCTGATGAAGAGAGGAGAACTCTCGAAAGCTTTTCCTATGAAAGCTTTTCCTATGACATAAACTATGTCCTAATGTCATTGTTACCTTTCAATAGAATTAAATAGAATATATATATAGAATATATATAGAATTAATAAGTCAGAAAGCCTTTCTGCTTACTTAGCTATATATATTTTTTATATATGAGCTACACACCTTTCATAAATGAAATTCAGCAAATAAAAATATTGCATCTCAGTGTAAAACTACAGTTTCTGTAGCAATGAGTTTTTTCACTTTAGGCTTTTCATCACAAGATGAAATTTTATAATTTATAATAAATTAGGTGATTCCATGTTTTTCTCATTTAAATCCAGACTGGTGGATTGTTTACCAAGAGAGGTAGAATTCTGACATATAGGCCGCTGAGAAGTCTGCCAACATTATTTTTTTTTTAAAAACACACATGGATTACTTCCTGTGCCCCTGCACCATTTTCGACAGCTGTCTTCTGCAAACTTAACTTCAAACATTCTACTGGTGTAGTGTATTCAGAGATCAAAGTAAAACAGCACCCTTACAGGAGACTGGAGAAAGTTTCTCCATCAGCAGAAAACTTTCATTATACGTTAACGAACAAAATAGTCATGCAAGTCAAATGAAAAAACGAAAACAAACAAATCAGCTATTCTATGAACGACAACTAGAAGTACATGCACATCATGAGCATTTCCACCAAAGTAAATCTTCTGCGGTAATTACTGTAACTTCCCATTTTCAGCAGCAGCTACTTACCATCATACGTATATGCAGTGATGTTGCGAGGTTCAGGATTAAAGCAAGAACAGATCAGGGAGAGCATAGACAGCTCCTTCATCTTTTCCTTGTAGGCTGAAAAAAATATATATACTGTAATCATGTTTGGTGCTCTAACACAGGAGTGGCCAACTCCAGTCCCCAAGGGCCACAAACAGGTCACGTTTTCAGGATATCCCTGCTTCAGCACAGGCTCAGTCAGTGCCAGAGCCATCTGTGCTGAAGCAGAGATATCCTTAACACCTGACCTGTTGGTGGTCCTTGCAGACTATAGTTGGCCTCCCCTGCTCAAACATATGATAGATCATTCAAATCGCAGGCAGTTTATTTAAATCAAATCGATTTTAACTTATGGTTCAAGTTTCAAATTCTATCTTGTTTTACTTCATTACATTTGACAGTATAATTTAAAAAAAAAAACTATTTGTAGTTTAAAATCAATATTTAATTTAATTCAAGAAAAAAAAATATATTTTGACATGTAAGGTCACTTAGGTGCAATTGATCGATATCATGGCTATCCACGTTATTGAATATACCCAAAGATGGCAAGACAGTAAAATCTATTTTGTAATAATTGAAGACTTGTGCATGTCATTTGGATGGCAAGATAAAAATAACGTGTAATGTGTATCGACTGATCTGTGAGGTTTACGTCTTTGCTGCTTGTCTTCCCCAAAACACAATGTCACGCCACTCCAGCAATTGGGGCTCAGTATAATATTATGGATTAGCATTTCATGACACATAAAGCATGCTATCAAGCAAAGGCTCAAGGGGAATTTTTGAAAGAAATGAGACAGCGCTGAAAATATGACATCTTGATATTGTCCATGAAATGTCTGCGAATTGACTGTATAACCTTTGTTCTTTTAATTTAACCATGTATTGTTATAACTCTGGACATTATTGAATATGAGAAATAGCTCTCAATGTATTACTTCCGGGTAAAACATTTTCATAAATAAATATTAAAAAATAAATAATTTTGTTATGGCATTAAGAGGCTTATTCTATACTGTCACGGCCCCTTTTATTCTCCAACATCTCCGATTTTGTTTGGGTATTTTTTCGAATGCCACACACTTCACCGCGTTCATGCCGCATTCATGCCGATACAGCGCTAATACAATGCACGCGGCCGCGGATTTAAATTCCGGAACATGCCACATCAAACACTGCATCTGCCCGCAGTTTTCAGAGTTGCGCTGAAACGCCCGCAAGAGGCTAAAGGCGGCCGCCACTGTATCTGCTGATGCTACCGACGGCCAGTTTCACCCCAAATTCCCCACTTAAGTCAATTGAAGTCAATGGGGAATTTGGGCTAAATTTGGGCTAAAAACGAGCCGATTGTCTGCCTCAATGGATATAGAACAAGCCGCTAATAAAGGTTCCTCTCAAATTGTGTAGTTACGATTCACGATAACTAATCCACTACACGAATCGTGTAGAACTCATTCTGTCTTTAATGGGTGGGTTACAGGTCAATAATATTGAAGCAAGGGACATTAAACTAACTTCTCATACATGAGATATGTTGACTTCAATAGAAAAAGCACTTTCTGTTACTACACTATAGAATCTCTAAGTACTGTAGTAATATGATTTAAGTGATATTGGGTTGTAAACAAAATTCACTATTTTTTAGATCAATATCTGACTGCCCACTGCATTTTGAATTGGTATCAAATATAAATATTTTTTTATACATATTTACTCCTTATCTTAAAATGGATATTCAATAATGATCTAAACTCATGGGTGAGGATTTAGTTTTTTAGGGGCAATAATAAAAGAAAAATATATGCTATATATAAGAAATAAAGTACATATAATAGCACTCTTATGTAGTAATACATACTGTACATAAAATATGTTATAATAATATAATATATGTGATTACATGACATGAACGTATTTAAACATGGAATTAATGTATATTATATTAACAATTTTCCACAGCTTCTTTTAAATCTCTGCACAAAATGGAAGTGCTGAGTGGCAGAAGGCACGGATTATCAATGCAAGTACTTATCACAGTATGAAAGAACACCTAGAGATATATCCATATGCTCAAACAGAATGATACTGAACACAATGTTCTAATACAATTACCTGCGTCCTAAATATACATACATACATATTCTAATTCTTAAATATTAATATGAACTCAGAGCAAATGTTCTGAATCAAAATGGTGATCAAGTGCCACTGTAAATTTGAGAATAAAAGAAGATGTGGAGCCACGTCTGGCAAACAAGAGACTTCAGCAGTCTAGGCAGTATTCTGCCATAAGGCACCTACCAGTGCTGGAAGCCACCTTGCAGCTCATTCAGTAAATAGGCCTGTGCTTTAAGGTGTCTTCTAGCAGTAATAATGCTTAGTAATAATGGGCCCCCGACATGAATTTAGTTTACATTAGTTTTCGGCCCTTTCATCAATTTACATTTACATTAAATAAGTATGCCATGCACACTTTCACTCGGAAACGCATTGCGCCTTATTCATTAAACCATTTTTGCATGTCTAAAGACATGTTAAGACAGAGGATGAGACACGCACTCAATATCAATGGTAACAGAGGTGGGGTACTTAGCTGCCGGTGCGCTGGTCCTGGGGAGCTCCTGTAGTCCCAAATGTTCCAGTACAAAGAAGAAGAAGCAGGCACACGGTCTTAATCAAAAGGAGGTTTAATATGCCATAAAGTCCAACGTTTCGGCAGTCAAATACTGCCTCTCTCTTGAGAAAGGCAGTATTTGACTGCCGAAACGTTGGACTTTATGGCATATTAAACCTCCTTTTGAGTAAGACCATGTGCCTGCTTCTTCTTCTTTGTACTAAAGACATGTTAAACCAGTTTTAAGGCAGTGATTCACGATTTCTACTCCATCTCGGTCTCTGCTGATTTTTATCCGCATCTAATTTGGTAAAACACGCAGTTCAATGAATCGACCCCCGTACATCTAATTTATCACATGCAAATATTCTTTCTCTTTCTGTTAATCTAACAATAGCATCATAGTTAACTTTCCAAATATTTCCAATTATTAGTAAAACATTAAATGTGAAAGATAGATAATCCTGGAAATTCAGAACACCACCTAACATGAAGATTCTTCATCGATTCAATTATAGTATACAAAGTTTCCAAAAACTCACAGCTCTCAAAATTAACAACAAATCGGCACTTCTTCAGGATTAATATATAGCTACGAGAGGTGAGATCATCAAAAATTAAACTACAAATAATGTTAGTTTAATATTTGTAATAATCTTTTCTTATATAGTGCACACAGTTTACAAGCAGTGCTCCGAAAAAGTAGAATTTACAAAGACAATGCTACTGATACTCAATAACTTATATTTTTATTTGATTTGTTATGCACATTTAGCACAAAAGCAGTCATAGTGGAAAATGACTCACTAAATGAATACAAGTAATTAGGAGCAAAGCATGTCGGATTGATCTTCAACTTCAACGAATAAAACAAGCAAACCTTCAGATTAAATATTTTTGGGTATGGGGATTCAATATTAGAATTAGTCTGGAATTTTCTTTGCAAATGATGGAACCAGTTGCAAATTCTAATTAGTTTAACAATATATAGGATAAATATTTTCAGTGAAAAAATGTATTGATGTTCTGCAAATGTTGATGATATTAATGAATCTCCGAAGTTTACATAATGTACTGGGGTCGATATTTACTTTTAGTCAGAAACAAATGCAAATAGTCATTGCCATTATACAATAGAAAGTTTACTAAATATCATACTGATAAACTGATAAAACCTACTTCTATAGCAACAATGAACTGGAATAATGTTAAGAAAAATATACCTCAAATTCTGAGCCATCTACTTTCAAAACAACTAAAATTTATATTAACATTATACATGTATATTTATTTCAATGTTTTTATTTAATCTATATACTTGTGTATTTATTGTTTTTTGGATTTTCTTAGACAATCACACTACCTTAATATATAAATAGATTAGAAGTTCACAGCCAATCAGTAATTGATTCTGGTTAAAATCTCAGAGTACAGATGTAACCAATGTAGAGAAAAAGTAGAAACCGCAGAGCACAGTGAAGGAGT
This sequence comes from Ascaphus truei, assembly GCF_040206685.1. Lineage (NCBI taxonomy): Eukaryota > Metazoa > Chordata > Amphibia > Anura > Ascaphidae > Ascaphus > Ascaphus truei. Next base: position 86,195,301 of record NC_134484.1, read on the forward strand.
CAGGTGGTTAAAAAATATATGTATTTATTGATCAAAATAACATCACCCACAGGGGTAGTGTCGCCCTCCTACACGTTTCGGACCTGCGGTCCTTTAACAAGGAGTATAAGATGTTACAGATGTAACCAACTGTATTACCCTCATGGCCATATTGCAACGGGACATACACAACACACCAGTGTGAGAATTAACTATTGTTTTGATTTAGGTGGTGGGCAACCTTGCTATTTAACCCAAAGGAGCCTGCCAGTGGGCACAATAACATTGTCTATATCCGTATTTAAATATATCTTGCCTTAAAAAAAGAATTACCATTGTATCTAGGTTACAAGCCTTCAAAAGTCATGCATATGACATTCGGATAATTACTGTAACTGGAAATAGATTCAGATGAGGTAAAGCACTTAGCGGCAGACTCATCGAGCTCCAGTGTGGGGTATCACATCCTGTTCCAGCATTAATTTGATTTGAATGTCAGTAAATGCCAGCTCAGGCTGTGATACCTCACATCAGAGCTGGATGAATCCCAGCGTTAGTACGCACTTTTTTCTACAATGTTTGAATATTAATGCAAAAATACTTGAGGTACCTGGTATGTCACAGACCCTGGCACACCAGTGGTCCCATTGAGGTACCAGGTAAGTCATGAGGCTGATTGGACAGACCGTTCCAACCAAGCAATTGGCCCAATTAAAATGGAAGTGGAGCTGCCTCCACTTCCATTTGCCTCTGCCAGGGGGCGCTGGCAGTCAACTATTCACTGCTGAAGCAATCACATGGTCGCAAATATTGGAGGGCTGGTGGCACTCTGGTGCCGCTGGACCGCAGGCACTGAAACGATTAATATATACATATATATAAATACATAAATATATTTTAAAAAGTCAAGAAACAGGGCAATTCTAATACGCAGATAAGGTTCAATTAGTGAAGGTGGGTGCTACCCACTTCAATATAGCAAGTACAGTATTTAATAATGAACGGAGGAAGTAAGCACTCTACGTTTCTAATGCTGTGTTGCATTCAACATTTCAGCTCCTTATAGAGCCTTTGTCAAGAACACAGAGTGGTCACCAATCTAAACCTTAAATACACACTACATCCCATAGAAAGAAAGTGTACATATATATTGATGTACTGTATATAATCTGTGGTTGCTTGGATATCTATGCCCCTGCTGCTGTTCTCAAAGCATAATTACCTTGAGAATCTTTTTTAGAGGGATCACACTGAGTAAAAGCTGTTTCAAGCAATCCCTCAGGTTAACCCAGATATGTCATATCCGAAGCTTCATGTTTTATAAGATCTTAAGAAGCAAGCCCAGAAAATATTGCAGAATATCACTATTTTCAAAAAGTGCTCTTGGAGATAAAACAGGAATCTGATTATTAAACTCTCATCACTCCTGCAAGAAACAGAGATAATTCAAAAGCAAGATATGGGCTCCTAACTATTCTTTAATAATGAACTCGCTGATATTGCAATATACCTGTATTAAGGGAAATACTTTCTATCAGTAAATTTAATGAAACAGTTACATAGTTACATAGTACATGAGGTTGAAAAAATGCATAATAGCCATCAAGTTCAACCTATGTTAAATTTAGATGACAGATACTTACTGTATCCTATATTTGAATTTGCAGTATATTGATCCAGAGGAAGGCAAACAAAAACTCCAGTGAAACATCATCCAATGATGTCTCATAATGGGAAAACATAAATTCCTTCCTGAGTCCAAATACTGGCACTTCGATTTCTCCCTGGATCAACATCTTTCCCATGTTTTCTTAATTATTATTGCATATTCCTGTATAACTTTCTAAAAAGATGTCCATCCTTTTTTTGACGATATCTATTGTATCTGCCATCACAGTCTCCATGCATAATGAATTTTACATGTTAACTGCCCTTACTTTGCTGATCCTTTCCTCCAACCTTAAGGTATCATTTGTGTCGTTTGTTCTGTGTCATTTGTAGTGCCCTTGAGATGAATAGTTATGTTTAAAACTCCTTGTATTGATCCCGAATATATTTGTATATAGTTATCATATCCCCTCTTAGACACCTCTTTTCTAATGTAAACAAATTTAATTTAGCTAGCCTCTCCTCATATGTGTCATTTTCCATCCCCTTTATTAATTAGGTGGCTCTTCTCTGCACATTTTCTTGTTCCATAATGTTTTTTTATGGAATGGTGCCCAAAACTGTACTCCATATTGAAGGTCTGCTCTTAATAATGCTTTATACAGTGGCATAATTATGCTTACATCCTTTCCACCCATACCTCGTTTAATGCAAGATAATATCTTATTTGCCTTTGCAGCTACTGCATGACATTGGGCACTATTGCTAAGCCTGCTGTCTATAAGCACTCCTAAATCCTTCTCCATCAAGTATTTATCCCAACAATGAATTATTATACAAGGAAAATGACATAGGTAATGCATACTGAGTATGCTAACATACAGTATATAAAGCTATGTAATTATTACAGGTATCTAAAGCATATAACAAAGTTTGGTTATAGAAACAGAGCCAGTTCAATTTAATATAGTTTAAAGTAATCACATATAATTTATATTTTGTCTAGCTTTATGCTAAAATTGAAAACAAAATCTATTACAAGAATCCAGTTATAGTATTTTCAATTATTATGCCTATTTAATTGTACAGCCCAGTACAATGGAGGTGAACAACAGTAATAATAAAATCACATTAACATAGATATTACAGTAGGTAAAGCATATATCAAAACAAACAACATCTAAACATATTCTACTGTTAGAAATAACAGTGAGACAAATAAATAATTTATATTACCTTTGTACCTCTTTAGAAATAGTTATATATGACAAAATTGTTCCTAGAATTCCTATTAATAAACCTCTCCAAAAAACGTATTTTGTTTTAAGTTGTTACCAATAGCTCTTTATATTTAACAGTGATACAATCAAGGCATTACTGAAAAAAATAAATCTTACATTTCTGACAGTAACTGTAAATAAATATCCAAATATCTGAGACACATGCATACATGTTATCTCATCTACATAATAAAAAAGCAAATGTTCACGTGTTGGACATGTTTGAGCGTTTGACAGGCGGGTGGGTAATTACTGTCTGAAGTAGAGAAATGGGAAATACTGTGGAGGGAAAGCTATTCTCAGCCTGTCCCTTGTGGATATGGTTGGGGAAAAAGAAATAAGCGAGGTTGGTCGACTGGAGCAAAATAAATAAGCACTTCTTATTTGACTATTTACTTATTTTTTGACAGCTTACTTACTACAATAATAGCTCAAATTCATATGCATGGTAATTGAAATAGCAATGTTTTTTTTTTTACCTGAAAGTATTTAGACACACTGCTAGTTTGTGTGTCCCAAAAAACGTTTCCTAAATGACTGTCGTCAGAACCATCAGCTGGTATCATTATTACATATTTTTAGCAACATACACATAATCTTAACTGTATACACTTTTCTAGAAATATTGAGCAGCACGGAAAATGATATCCTTTATCTTTTATTATTTCATTGTGTTGAAAATGTGAAAAATCCAATAGCTGCGCAGCTATCTTCAAATGTGTTTTCCAATTTTTTTTTTTTGCTAATTTATCTGAATGTGTTTTCAGGAAATTTTCACGAAAGGTTCTGTGTTCAGAGCGCTGGCTGATTTCGCTAACATTTTGGCACGCAGCCCAGAATTTTGCAAAAATGGCAGCATGCAGATTGACTTTTCTGTTTGCCAATTTTTTCTTTGCAAACTGAAAGTGTTCACGATTATTATTATTGCACAAACCCCGCCCCCAAAAAAACACATTTGACCTATTTTGCAAACCTGAGCAAAAATGATGCACAACTCAAGTAGAGACGTGCAAAACGGTTCACAAATTAGTTTATCACCAAAAAATACGTAAAAATGGCAAAGTTTGCCAATAAAAACGTGCATAGTGATGTGACTCTGATGTGGAGATCACAATGCTTGTGTGACTTTTTAAAAAAAAAAAAAATTAAGGCAACATTCTGCACTCTTTTTCATAAAAGACATGTAACAGACATATATTGTTGCACTGGTAACTTGGATGTACAGTATATAAGATAATACATTGAATGTATTTTTGGTGATATTAACATAGACTGTTATTGTTGGTTGCAGGTACTGTAGCTACACATTTAAATAGACCGGCTTGAAGCAAGCTCTTCATGGATGCAGTTCTACACATTTTGTGCGACTTTAGACGTATTGGATTTACAGTACTTTGCCTTTCATAGTGATTTATGCATTTGAAATTTCCTTACAAAAGGTCAACAAGGATTGATGCTGCTAACAGATGATCACAGAGATTTTAAATGGCAAAGCAATAATGAGCTTTTTGTAATTGACATTTTATTGTATTCCTATTTTGCAACATTTGTTTTATTGTACTCGATTGCTGAAGAAGTACTGTTTGGGAAAATACAAGCTGCCAATTCACATAAATGTTTCAGTGAATTCCTGCAATAATTCTTCGGTTCTGAAAAATGAGTTTAATATAACTGAGATTATGATGTAGATGAATGTGATGGTCTACACAAGGGGACATTTACAACTCCCTAGCAAACAAAAATCCTTATTGTAAAGCACATAAGCTTGGAAATTTGGCAGTCTTTCCTCAACTGGGGTTTATAACTCAATAGCATATAAAACAGCTCTGTGTGTAGGATTAAAGCAGATTATTAGTTTAAGGAAATTACAGTTCTAAACTCAATATTAAGAAAGGTCTCACAGATTCATCATTAATACACATTAACAGAGGATTCTGTACTTGAACATAAACATGTTTTTCCCCAAATTTAAAATACAACCATATGTATAACAAACCAAATTCAAAACCTATTTTTTCTAGAGTGCTACAACTATATCATATGCTACATGTATTAAAATAATACAGGAAAAATGGATCTCTCTCCTGTTCATGCAAAATAATTTCAGAAACTGAAGTTGCAGTCACTCTTTTTCTTATAGACTACCGTAATCAAATGTCACCATAAAAAGTTTTCAATTTAGAAAAAAATATTATTGCAAAATAATACTTTCCAGGCACTTTTTTTGTAAAATGCCGCAGCTTTTCATAGCCATGCTTTATTATTCAGTTCTGAGCACTTCACATTTGGATTTGTTGCAGTGTTGTATCCTAATTTAGCTACTAAAATACTGTAGCTAAACTGCCAGTACAGTTGATATATTCTATGATGTTTGTTGCTATCTTGTTCAGAGCGGGGGTTTGAGAAGCCATTAAACATATCTGTTTTGTGTACCAGTATATGCCATCCACAGAATATAAGCAGGAGGCAATCCGAGACTTGCGACTGGATTGCAGGAGTGAGGGTAGGTGTGGATAGATATATCTGAGTATCATCTGGATAGAGATGATACGTAAGGCCAAAAGAGTTGAAGAGGTCACCAAGTGATAGTGTATAGAGAAAGAACATGAGAGGTCCCAGAACTGAGCCCAGAGATACACCAACAGACTGATCAACAGAAGACGAAGACATGTTGGCAACAAAGACAGAAAATATACAAAGGGAGATGTAGGGTGAGAATGATGATAGATCATTGTTGCGGATATCAAGAGAGATTTGAATATGAAGGAAAAACGAGTGATCGATGGTGTCAAAAGCACCAGAGAGATTGGGAAGGATTAGTAGGGAAAAGTGACCTTGGGATATAGCTGTTGATCATTGGTTAATTTAGTGAGCTGTACAAAAGCCAGATGGTAAAGGATCCAGGAGGACGTGGGAATTAAGAAAGGTGATCATACGGGAAAACACGAGATGTTCTAACAATTTGGAGACAAACAACATGAGGGATACTGGGCAGTAGTTAGTAAGGCATGTTGGGTCTAGGTTGCTTTTGAGAATAGGAGATGAAAAAGTAATGTCAGGACATCATAAAACCTCTGTGGTAATAGGTGCAGTACATACGTTTCTAAGATGGCTGTGTTCTTTATATAAGAATGTGGAACACTTTCCATGGCTAGGGCTGTATATATATCCCGAATTATGAGTACAAACTCTTCTATGCAGATAAAGGTGCGACTCATAATTAGGCCGACTCTGAAAAGTGGAACCGAAGACCTGCACCCATGGGTGGGAGTGATCTAAGATGTCACATGCCCCCCATCAAAAACAAAGGCTTAGAGCTGCATCCACAATACTGAATTTATACGGTAATAGGAAATCATCCAAAGTACATATGGAATAAAAAATCACCACCCCATCCCTCCCGTCACAAGTTCCATTGGCGTGCTCCAGCTGCATATGAAGAACACGTAAAATTTGGGAAAATGACAGTGCATGAAACAACATAGAGGGCTGGAGTGCAAGCCTAACCCAGTGTAAATCATGTTACAGTGTATTTACCCTTTTTATCTGGTTTTGTTATGTTCTAATAAATAATTTGATCAGTGTTTGAATGCACTCCAGCCCCCTCCGTTTTTTCGTGCTGTGCATCTCCATTTTTTTCCATTTGTTGTTCTTGAGATAAGGTGTGTCCACTGCATGCTTAACCGAAAAGGGAAAGTGCCAGAGGACAGGGAGAAATTGAAGATGGGGGTGAGAGTGGGGACAAAGAGAAGAATAAGAGATTTGATAATGTGTGAGGGGATACGACCGAGAGGGCATGTGGTTGAGGAAGAAGATAAGATCAGCTTAGAAACTTCCAGCTCTGTAACAGGAGAAAAGGAGTCAAGAGTGGAAGAAGGAGGTTTAAGTAGAAGCAGAGAGGAGGGGAAAGGACAGAAGGAATCTCCTTGTGGATAGCATCCACCTTGCCTTTAAAGTAGTCAGCAAAGTCTTGAGGAGAAGGGAAGGAAGGATGGGAAGTGAGAGGAGAAGGTCAGAGGAGGGAGTCAAATAGAGAGAAAAGATGGCATGGATTGGATTTGTGAGTTTTAAAAAGTGAGGAAAAGTAGTGTTGTTTGGCCATAGAGAGACCAGAGTTAAAACAGGAGAGGAGAAACTTATAGTGCAGAAAATCATTCTGGGTGGGAGATTTCTTCCATAGGCATACAAAGGAGTGAGTGCAAGTGTGAAGGGAACATGTTTGTGAATTTAGCCAATGCCGTGGGATAGAGGAACGAGGGTGCTGGAGCATAGAAGGGGCATATAGATCATAGAGGAGGAGAGGATAGAGTTGTGAGAGTTGCAAGATTTTCAGTTTCAGGAGAGGTAGAGAATAGAGGTTAGCATTTAGGGTAAATATCAGAGCAGAGAGGTCAATTGGGTGAAGGTCTCGAGATTGGCAAGTAGAACAGCTAGGAGGGCTGAGGGGAATGAGTGGGGGTGAATGATAATCAGAGAGCCGACGGGGGAGATAGAGATATCAGAAAGGGAACAGGTTTTTTTTTTTTAAAGTAAAGACCAGGTCTAAGTGGTAACAATCCTTGTAAAAAAATAATAATTTAATAATAATTTAGTGTAAAAAAAAAGTATTTTAAATGTTAACTGTAAAACACTCTTAAGTTATAATTAGATGGCATTTATTTAAATGTAATTTGTTTAAATACACATCTATTAGAACTTTGCAATGACATAAAATACAATAGATCATTCAAAATTACAGCTTACCTAGAAAGTACTTTTTTTTTTTTTATAAAGAATTGAAGTTTGATTCACTAAACTGTTAAATCAGTGCAAAAAATGGGACATTATTTATTTGTATTAATAAAATGTTTTAACAGGAAGTAATACATTGAGAGTTACCTCTCGTTTTCACGTATGTCCTGGGCATAGAGTTATGATGACACATAATACATGGTTACAAGAACATAGTGACATAAGTGAACAGGGTTATAGATTATATACAAGACATTGCATGCAGTTAAAGATAATATATATTATAGGTGTATGTAACAGTTACAGACCAGATTACAATATGACAGTTTAAGTTTTGAAAGAACTTAGACTGATGGTGGAAGTGAGAGTCTCTGATAGACTGTTCCAGTTGTTGGGTGCACAGTAAGAGGAGGAGCGGTCAGATACTTTGTTGAACCTTGTGACCATGAACAGTCTTTTGGAGTCAGTGCTGTGTGTGGTAGGTGTGAGGAGCTTGTTCAGATAGGTGGGTAGCCTGCCCAGAAAGTATTTGAAGGCAAGACAGGAGAGGTGAACTTTGCGCCTAGACTCAAGTGATGACCAATCTAGTTCTTTGAGCATTTTGCTGTGATGTGTGTTGTAATTGCATTGGAGGACAAAGCGGCATATTGAGTTGTAGAGGGTATCAAGTTTGGCTGTGAGATTCTCCGGTAGATTGTTCCAGTTTTGGGGAGTATGGTAAGAGGAGGAGCAGCCGGATTACTTAAAATAGGAAAAGCAGTTACCATATTCTTCTTTATTCGCTAAGGTATTCACATGCCAAAATAAAGGCCACGATTGAGCTAATCAACATAATGTTAACATTATTAACTGGTGCTGCGTTAACATCTAATAAGATGTTAATTATTTATGTCTTCCCTTGTTTTAAAATCTCGAAACACTTGGAGATATTTATTGCTCACTCATTTTTTTTAGATAGCTGCTCTTTCAGATATTTTTTTCAAATAAGTGAATATATAAATATATATATATATATATATTTATATATATATATATATATATATATATATATATATACAGTGTTCGACAAATCACCCAAAAATCTACTCGCCACGTTAGTCCCGCCCCCAACCCCGCCCCTAGTCCCACCCCCAACCCTAGTCTCGCCCCCAACTCCGCTTTAAAATAAAATATATAAATACAATACATTTAATAAATTCCTAGTCAGAACAACATTCATTTTTTACATAAATGTATTTATTGTATTACATTATACTACAATTAGTCCTTGTTACGTGTGTGTGTGTGTGTGTGTGTGTGTGTGTGTGTGTGTGTGTGTGTGTGTGTGTGTGTGTGTGTAAATGTCAGATCTAGAAATAAAAGCCAGGTATGAATGACTAGTTTCCTGAACCTCTTAACCAGTGTCTGGACGTCCCCGCTTCACAATATCTAAAGCAGCAATCCCACCTGGGATCTTACCTGATCCGCAGTCCCTCAATGTCCAGGTACCCTCATTCCCGCAATGTTATACATTGGGGAGGTGTTCCCTACCTGTCTTCTGGGTAAGGGGGGGGTTCCGATGTCTACCGTGTGAAGCTTGAGTCAGATCTGGAAGACAGCAGTATAGGTTATTTCGGTGTAGTATAGGGCAAGTAAGATATATAGGGTAAATAAGAGATCCAGAGTGTGGGGGGTTAGAGAGAGAGAGATAGAGAGTGGGGAGAGAGAGAGAGAGAGTGGGGAGAGAGAGAGAGAGAGTGGGGGGAGAGAGAGAGAGAGAGAGAGAGAGAGTGGGGGGAGAGAGAGAGAGTGGGGGGAGAGAGAGAGAGTGGGGGAGAGAGAGAGAGAGAGTGGGGGGGAGAGAGAGAGAGAGAGTGGGGGGGAGAGAGAGTGGGGGGGAGAGAGAGAGAGAGAGAGTGGGGGGGAGAGAGAGAGAGGGTGTGGGGGGGAGAGAGAGGGTGTGGGGGAGAGAGAGGGTGTGGGGGGGAGAGAGAGGGTGTGGGGGGGGAGAGAGAAGGTGTGGGGGGGAGAGAGAGGGTGTGGGGGGGAGAGAGGGTGTGGGGGGGGGAGAGAGAGGGTGTGGGGGGGAGAGAGAGGGTGTGGGGGGGAGAGAGAGGGTGTGGGGTGGAGAGAGAGGGTGTGGGGGGAGAGAGAGGGTGTGGGGGGGAGAGAGAGGGTGTGGGGGGGAGAGAGAGGGTGTGGGGGGGAGAGAGAGGGTGTGGGGGGGAGAGAGAGGGTGTGGGGGACAGAGGGGAGAAACGGTGGGTGATACACACATACACATGCTCCCATACACACATACACTTGCTCCCATACACACATACATACACTTGCTGCCATACACTTGCTGCCATACACACATACATACACTTGCTGCCATACACATGCTCCCATACACTTGCTCCCATACACTTGCTCCCATACACTTGCTCCCATACACTTGCTCCCATACACTTGCTCCCATACACACATACATACACTTGCTCACACACACACACACACACACACACACACACACACACACACACACACACACACACACACACACACACACACACACACACACACACACACACACACAAACACACGGGGGGAAGGAAAGACCGCGACCAGCACCACCACCACGCTCCTCCCCCACCCACCCGCGTCCATCTCCCGCTCATACCTTACGCGGGCATATTGGAAGCTTTGGGGAGGCAGGGTGGAGGGGAGGCAGGGTGGGGGGGAGGCACGTGGCGAGGTATCCCCCAGTGGACAGTCAGCCCCGCAGTGGCCGCCACTATCCTGCTCTCCTCGCCGGCATGTCTTCACAATGTGCGGCCAAGCAGCTTTGCAGACTGCTTCTTCCCCCCAGCCCGCGGCGGCATGAAGCTAGCAGGCGGGGAGGCGGCAGGGTAGGTGTCATGTGGTGAGGGCCGAGGCCGCCCCCCCCGCACGCCAACCGGGCTGCAGCAGTGGGGACCTCCCGCCCCGGGCAGCGATCGGTGGATCGAGGGGGAAGGAGACAGGAGCAGGGGACAGGAGGAGGGGAAGGGGATAGGAGCAGGGGAATGGGACAGGAGGAGGGGAAGGGGACAGGAGCAGGGGACAGGTGCAGGGGACAGGAGAAGGGGAATGGGACAGGAGAAGGGGACAGGAGCAGGGGACGGGAGCAGGGGACAGGAGAAGGGGAATGGGACAGGAGAGCTGCCACGGTGGGGAGTAGGGAGCCATGTGGGGACCAGGGGGATCGCAGGGAAGGAGCAGAGGGGCCGCAGCATGGTGTGTACTTACTTTTGATGTCCGGGCAGAAAGAATGGCCGCTCGTTGGGGGCGGGCTCATATAGAGCCTTGCCGCACGCCCACAAAGCCTGGGAGCGCGCGCCAATCAGCAGTCAGGTAGGGAGTTTATTTATTTATTTATTTTTCAGTGCGAGCAGGGAAATTTGAGCGCGAACGGGGAAATTTAAAAAAAAACACGTGTGCTGCTTGGGCCAATATTTACACGCCAGGGGGTTAAATCCACCCGCCCCGGGCGAGTAAATGTAAAGGATTGTCGAACACTGTATATATATATATATATATATATATATATATATATATATATATATATATATATATATATATATATATATATATATATATATATCAATAGAACCAATCCAAAAATCAGTAAAGAGACAGCAAACTGCACGGGGTTAATCCAAAGATAATTGTATTCAAAACATGAACACATTATATATATGTGTGTGTGAATAAAGCCAAATCTAGTTTGCAAAAAAATACACTGGTGAACAAAGTGCTCAAAATTAAGTAAACACTCACAATAATTCTTTCTTAAGTAGTTCCAGAGTAATGGGCATGGGTGCTGGAAAAATGTTCATGCTACATCATTCCTCACAAAGAAACACAAAGCATACATAGCATAAATTATTTACTATAAAAAGCTATATGTAAAGGGGTAAAATGGAATAAACTCACACTTTCCCAAGTGCATATGTGCAATGAGTTTCATAAAGGTACAACTCCTGATGAAATCTCTTTGAGACGAAACGCGTAGAGAGTGTTATGTGGAGGTGTATTGCCCAGTTTTATTAGATATACACTCACTGGCTTGCTACAGCATTTCTTGTTTCTTTTGGAAACATTTATCTCAGCCGTCCACCAGTTATACTCATGTGAACTTGTTCCGGTTGAATCCATTGACGTCACTGAGTTCTCGCGGTACCTGGAGCTGAGAACTCATTGTGTGACGCCGGATTGAGAGGAAGGCGGCGTCCCTCGTGTTCCCCGGGCTACGGAGGCGTCCACAGAGGCTGCTGCAGTGTATCTACACCGGACACTGAAGTTATCCGTTACCATGTTCCTGCGTCTGGCTGGCTGAGTTATACTCAAAATTGCTTTTTATTAAGCTATGTTTGTGAGTGTGCATTTTTAAATCCTTTGCTCCATAAATATTGTTATACCTTTTTACGCTATGAGTGCGCCTGTTTTTTCTGTGTTTCTATAGATATCTTCAAGGAAGTGGTGTTCCCTTCATTCGGGCTGCAGAGACTCTTTTGGATAGCAAATTGGAGCATTTTTTAGGATTTGTATATTTTTTATTTATATCTTTTTTTGGACTTTTCATCTGATATTTTTACTTTTATTTTTGTGTATTGTGCATGTATTATTATCTTTCCCCATTTTGTACAGTATAGGTTTTTTTCATCATCTTTATGTGGTCATTCATTTAGTGGTTTAGGTTGGCGCCGTTTTTTTTCTTTCTGTTGTGCTATATATATATATATATATATATATATATATATATATATATATATATATGTGTGTGTGTGTGAATAAAGCCAAATCTAGTTTGCAAAAAAATACACTGGTGAACAAAATGCTCAAAATTAAGTAAGCACTCACAATAATTCTTTCTTAAGTAGTTCCAGAGTAAGATGGGCATGGGTGCTGGAAAAATGTTCATGCTACATCATTCCTCACAAAGAAACACAAAGCATACATAGCATAAATTATTTACTATAAAAAGCTATATGTAAAGGGGTAAAATGGAATAAACTCACACATTCCCAAGTGCATATGTGCAATGAGTTTCATAAAGGTACATTCTACCCACTACTGACGTTTTCAATAGTCTGCTAGTCTCCAATTGGTCAGTGTGCACGCTCTTCTCCTTCTTGCTGGTGTTCTTACTTCCGCGTCCGTATTAGCAATGCAGGAGTCCCAGATTGGTTCTCAGACCCGGCGGTACGGTGTACTCGGAGGGACCCTTATTTGCGCTTTTTTTCTCTCTCACATTTCCTATGACGGTTCAAGAGACCGTCCTTAGGAGCAGCATTTAGTAGTGGAGCACTTAATAGTTTATTAATCACATCTCACCTCAGGACTTTGCTAAGGAAATTTTAAGGAAAAGGTGGAATCCATACATCAGAACATCCCTCTGCTTCTTCCTCCCATCTACACTGCTTCCTAACTCTCATCCTGCTTTCCATTGTCTCAAAGGAGGATGTGTCGCTGCTGATCTCCTCTTCTCACTCTACCACTTCCCCTCTTGACCCCATTCCCTCCCATCTCCTAAAACCAAGTGCACCTACTATATTCCCTATGCTCACACACATTTTAACTCCTCCCTCTACTCTGGTACCTTTTCCTCCTCCTTCAAACATGCAACAGTTATACCATTACTCAAAAACAGCAAGCTTGACCCTACCTGTCTTTCTAACTATCGATCTGTCTCCCTCCTGCCTTTTGCCTCCAAACTCCTTGAACGTCTTGTATTCTCTCGTTTACTCCACTTTCTCAAACCCTATTCTCTCATAGACCCTCTACAATCTGGCTTCCACACTGCTCACTCGACTGAAACAGCCTTTACTAAAATAACTAATGACCATCATGCTCCCAAAGACAGAGGTCATTACACTCTGCTCATATTACTCGACCTCTCTGCAGCATTTGACACATGGACCATCCTCTTCTCCTTCACATTCTCCATACTCTTGGTATTAATAACAAAGCTCTATCCTGGATCTACTCTCACCTCTCCCATCATACTTTCAGTGTCTCTTCTGCTAACACCTCCTCCTACTCTATCGATCTCTCTGTGGGTGTACCCCAGGGCTCTGGCCTGGGACCTCTTTTCTTTTCTCTGTACACAATTTGTCTAGGTGATTGTAGGTGGACGCTCACAGAGGTATGCAAGGGAGACTGGTTATGGTGAAATTAAATAAGGCTTTTATTGCGCCTGTTTCCTTAACATCAGGAAACCATCCAAACAAGGGGTAAATAAAGCTTATATTCACTTGGGAGTATTTCTAGGGAAATACTATGCAGTCCACAACTCCCTTTAGATAAGCATGTCTCCCAGCCCCAAACATATATCATGAAATGAGCAGATATAAAAAGTCTTATAAATGAAAGTCTTATCTGTTCCTGGTGGATTGGAGGGAAAATCTTCTCTGTTCCTAGTTGCTACCTTTCCCCCAGGGTTTTGTCAGCATTCAGGTTTAGAAGTTTCACCTGTGTCTTGCAAGCAGCCTCTTCTGGTAGACTCAAGACGTCTGTCCCCATTTCAGTCTCACAAGTTGTGAGAGTAAGGGACAACCTCCTTCCTGTCTCAAAAGTCAGGCTTTTTTAAGCAATCTAATCAGGCAGGTGGTGTTTGTTAATTGACTACTAGCAGTTAACCACCACACTGCTGGATTAGAGGCACATTACCTGAACAGGGATAACTCCCCTGTTACAGTGACCTAATCACATCTCTTGGGTTTAAATATCATCTCTATTCTGATGACACAAAAAATTACCTTTCCACCCCTGACCTTACACCTGCTGTACAGACCAAAGTTTTTGAATGTCTCTCTGCGATATCATCCTGGATGGCCCTTCACTGACTTAAACTTAACATTGCAAAAACAGAACTCCTCATACTTCCTCCCAAACCTGGCCCTACTACCTCCTTCTACATTACTGTTGAAAGTACTATCATTCACCCAGTAGTCAAAGCACGCTGCCTAGGGGTCATACTCAACTCATCTCACATTCTCCTCTCACATTCAAAACGTTTCTAAAACCTGCCGTTTTTTCCTTCGCAATATTACAAAGATACACCTCTTTCTCTGTTGCTCGACTGCTAAAACTCTGACACAGGCCATCATTCTCTCCCGTCTTGATTACTGTAACCTCCTACCGTCCGGCCTTCCTATCTCTCACCTGTCTCCCCTACAATCTATCCTGAACACTGCTGCCATAATCACTCTACTCTTTCCTAAATCTGTCTCAGCGTCTCCCTTGCTGAAATCACTCTCCTGGCTTCCTATTAAATCCCGCATCTCGCACTCATTTCTCCTCCTCACTTTTAAAGCTTTACACTCTTCTGCCCCTCCCTACATCTCAGCCCTAATTTCTCGCTATGTACCATCCCGACTCTTGCATTCTGCTCAAGGATACCTTCTCTCTACCCCCTTGTCCTGTTTCATGGTCTGGGTGGGAGTAACGCCAGAGTTAGGAATGACCTAAATAACCGTATTATTCTCTGGTGCTAACCTTTATTCACTTAGTGCAGTGGTGCGCAAACTATTAGTGCTGCACCCGCCTGCCTGATCCTCTGGTGCTTGCGCCCATGGCGACGCGTCACACAACCGGCTGAATCAAGGTACGTGGAGTGTTGCATAGGCCTCACTCGATCCCCCGGCATTAAATTCAATGCCTTGGGGAAGAGTGCGGGGCCTCTGAACTGCCTGCGCCCCTCCAGACAAATCTCCCGCCCCCCCTGGGGGGCGAGCCCCTCAGTTAGCGCACCGCTGACTTAGTGAATAGAGGTTACATATAGTAGTTGCATAGTTACAAACCGTAGTAGATGAGATTGAAAAATACATACGTCCATCAAGTTCAACCTGTGTTAAATTTAGATGGTAAATACTTTATCCTATATTTGTACTTATAGTATATTGATCCAGAGGAAGGCGAATGAAAAATCCCAGTGAAATATCATCTACTGTAATGATATCTCAAAAGGGAACAAATTAATTCCAAATATTGGCAATCAGATTACTCCCTGGATCCACATCCTTCCCATGTTTAGTTATTTTGTATATTGTTGTATACCTTTCCTTTCTAAAAAGATGTCCAACCTTTTTTTGAAGATATATAAATTGTATCTGCCATCACAATCTCCATGGGTAATGAATTCCACTATTTAGCTGCCCTTACTTAGTTGATGGTGAAATCCCCTTTCCTTCAACCTTAACTGGGTTCTTTGTACTGCCCTTGGGATGAATAGTTCTTTTGAAAGCTCCTTGTATTGTCCCCGAATATATTTGTATGCAGTTATCATATCCCCTCTTAGACGCCTCCTTTGCTAATGTAAACAAATCTAATTTAGCTTAGGTTGAATATCATTTAGGCTTTAATTAGCTAACTTCAACCAAGTGAGCCTTTTGTTTTGTTAATCATTTCTTGTTGCATCATATTAAATATTTACAGCAAAAACTTTAGAAAACATTGGGCCTTTGTGAAAAAATATTTTTTAAATGTCTCAGTGGAAAATTAGTTTAGAATAGAAAGGTTGCAATTTTAGCTCCTGCGGAACTGGAATGTGAATAATGCTGTAAAATATTTCAGAAAATTGCCTCTGTAAAATTATTACATTTCAATGTATATTGTTTCATTGAATTGTGTAATGCACTTAGAAATGTTAGTGTGTCTCCATTGCATTGACATTTTGCCCTTGTTTTGGTTTCCATAAAAATGTAATTTTGTAGCAAATACTGTACACAGGTAAATGTTTCCATAAAATATAAACAAATTAATAAAAATGCTTTTGTGCCTATTTATTACATTAAGGAAATATGCGTTACTGCGAAATACAATGCACTGGGTGACTTCTGGCACAACCCAAATCTTGAAACATATGGGAAAATGAAAAGAAGACATAATAATGCCGCAGAGAGAAATAATTGCACATACTGTAATACCAGAGGAGAGTGAGAAAGGTATGTTACATGTTGTTATAGGAACCTGTGAGACATTTATTTAATTGAGTGAAAAGTTGTAATAGAGACTCCTGCTGGTGATCTTATACAGTAACTGGAATTGTTTCCCCCTAAACGACACGTGCGGAAAAGTGATAATATTCTATTATGACCCAGGTGCCTATTGCTGCACTGTCTTACTGAAGACTTAAATTTGTGTTTTTTTTAAAATAGACACTGGATGTTTTGCTATAATTTTCTGCATCCATGTTACTTCCTATTTGAACTGTATTTTATATGAAGTGTTGTTATATCACTTGTATGCAATTTTCACATATTCTTTCCCTCCATTACATTGTAATGGTTATCCTTCGTATAAAAAAAAGATTTTGTGACTGTACATTCTAGGTAAATATATATGGTAAATAATCCTCAACTTAATCCAATGAAACACAACAATAGAGCTCTAATTTGCTTGTTGGGTGAATATTGAGTTGGAGTTGATGTTGTGGGGAAATACACAGCCCCACAGGCTGAATACACATAAATTATGGGGCAACAAAAGATATAGCAATAAAAAGAAAGTCACAGCATGAGTTGTCTTCTTTAGGGAAAAAATATATACTAATACAAAAAGGTGTATTCTTCATTTTTCAATCGTGTTTCTCTGACTTCTGCAGTCATTAAAAAAACTTGTATTGTATCCAGAGATTTTGAAACCAAAATGCTCCTCCCCAAACTACTTGCTGTTTGTCCCCTGACCACTAGATGACAGTAGCTTACCCAGTTTTTCCTACGGTGCTGATGAAGCTCATTCTGTAAAACTCCCAAGAGCTAGGTAATAAATCCAGGTTTTGTACAATCCATGGAATTTCAATGGCATAAATGAACATCATATTTTTAAACTCTTATGTAAATGATATTAGCCATTTGTCTTGGATATATTGATCCCTTCATGTGGAGCAATGTAGAAAAATTGCATTTATGTGATGTAAATAAACTTTCAATCATAATTTCAATAAAGCACATACTTTTGTAAACACAAAAAACATATATATGGATTCTGAGGCATTTATTGTAATTGAGGGATAAGAAAAAAATAAAAACAAAACAATCAAAGTCTATAAAAATAATAAAATAATGACAACATTTGAAATATTTTTTTCTATACCTGAATTATATTGTTATCCAATGGAGAAGAGAAGATTTGATAATTAACTCCAATGATTAATTTTAATGATTTCAAACACCTCAATGACATCTCCAGACATATTTATGCTTGTCTGATTGAATGTGATGCCATTAATCAAATAATGTAGAGCACTACCTTACTCAGCAACATAATTCATAACAGTGGCCTTCTGCATTGATCAATCTCCTACTGACTACAAATTATCAATACTGATTACCAGATTGCTGCAATAGGGAGGGGATGGTTTGCTGAGCACTGCAGGGCTGGCCCGACTCCCATAGCTCCAGTTTCCCTTAATTTACATACAGTATACAGTTGCCATACTGTAGTGGCTTTACTCTCCCCCTCCCGTCCCCCCCTACCCACCCCCCTGCTGGTAACCACTGTTTTCATCTTTCTATACCCTACTGAAGCCACTAAAAGGAAATCCAATGTTAAGATAATGTCAGCAAGGATGACAAACGCTTATCAAGAAAAATATATTTGGTGGGATTTCTACCATGATAATTATCATGAATAGTTTTCATATGTATCATATTTATTTAAAGAACATCACAATAAATATGAATTGTTCTAACACAATAATTGGTCCTTTCCTAAAATAATAGTCAGCAATAACAATGTTATATAATTGTAATAAACTGGACTGGTTTTGTAAATGTGTACAAATTAGAGGGGCACTTGTTAAGTATATGGGCAAAGCCAATTCCATCTGTTGAAATAGTCATATTGATACATAAATATATAGTGTCAACTCCATTACAAAACACCACACACCAGCCCCGAGCCTACGCCTTGATTTTAATGTCTAGCGGAGATAAGTTGTGACAAGGTTAAATGAGAAAAATATGTTTTCTTTACAAAATGGACAGTTTATCCACGGTCTCCTACTAGCCAAACCCAAGAAGTACAATTTAAGCAATATAAGAATATAATTCACACATATTTTCACTGCAGCTTCATTGCAAATACCGGTGATTTCGTAATATAACATCAGAATGAAGACCTTGTTGCTTTATAAAATGTGAAGGTCTCCAGGGTCTAAACACAATGCACATTAGCTTTCTCAGTATGAGGCAAATAAATTGAGCTTCATGTGAAACTTGTAAAAAGAAAAAAAGACATAAAAGCAAATTGAACTAGGATTTACATGTATCCTGTCAAATCTAATAGCAAGCACGATTTTGAAATCTGCGGTGAGTTCCATGCTAAGTCTAAAATGTAAATGTGTTTAACTAAAATCCAAAGGCAAGAGTTGCATACAGTAATGTGCTCGTCTTTCCATTAATGAGTTTGGACTAAGACAGCAGAAACATATTAGAGATAGGCAAAGGCTCCCCAGTGAGCTAGCTGCCTGTGAACAAGAAAGAAACACATTGGGTGGGGTCTGTCTGCATTGTGTTATAGCGTGTGCCATAGCAGGGACACCCTTTTTACATTCGCCTGGATTACCCTACAATGTCACAAAGAGATAGCTACTGACATCAGCAAAATATATCTTCAGATTTTTTTAAACATCGCAATTAATGGAGTGAACTGAAATAATCTTTGATTGCTGTGTAAGGATGCATTTCAATTCCACTGGGCGTGTTCTGCTCGACATCCTAACGGTTTAATTTCATGGCGTTTTAAAGAAAGATATATATATATATATATATATATATATATATATATATATATATATATATATATATATATATACATACATGTAGATATGAGAACAAATTACCCATTGTATAAAGTAATATTATATTTAAAACTACCATATCAACGAGTATAATAGTCTGAAAAGGTTTGTGATATATATATATATATATATATATATATATATATATATATATATATATATATATATATATTCTGAAGATTTAGCATATTTCTTTACCTAGATAACTAATAATATCACGAAATAGCAGAAATCAATTTGGATTTGGAAATCTGCATGTCACATCCTTTCTTTTACAGCAATGGTAAAGCTAACATTGCATCTCTTTAAAACACTCGCATCTCTAATAGAATGCATTGTAATCCATCACATGAAACAAAGGATGTTGAATTCGTTGAAGGAAATGAGATTCAGTTTCTTACCCATTGCTGTTTTAGCCATGGTGATATATGCAGATGCTCAGAGGTTGTGAATGCAAGGGGTCCAGCTACAGCAGTGGAGAGAGAGAAAAGACTGAATAAGGCACTGAGTCAGCAGAGTGGGGCTGTGCAAAAGAAAGAGCAAGAGGCAGGAGCCCATGCATAATTAGCAGTCGTATGCTGAAGCAGATTGGTTCCACTGGTCCCCTTATATGACTCGTTTGATGCTTCAATCTCTAAGCATTAAATATTTATCCACCAATAGAGCTGAGAGATCAAATGGAAGTGTGCAGTTTGAATTTCAAATCGTCTCCCAAAAAGCCCACCCCCCTTTATTTTAATAGTACAGTCTATGTAAAATGCATTACGTATTTATACAGAAGAAAGATTTTGGAATGGGAATGGTATTCTACTGCCAACTATACAATATGTGCCCCTGAATTTACCGTAATAGGAATGACAAGAGTGTAGAATTCAGATTGTACTGTACATAATGAATTACGGTAACAGTTTATTATTTTATATTTTACCAGCACCAGTATATATATATATATATATATATACACACACACACACACACACACACACACACACACACACACACACACACACACACACACACACACACACACACACACACACACACACACACACACACACACACACACACACACACACACACACACACACATTGTATGCGTGTTGTATGACAGCTCCTGCCAATTAGGATGTGCATGAAAATGTCATAATGCCATATACTGTACGGTATGATACTTCCAGTATTCCATTAACGAGCATTAACAGTCTCTGCGCTTGTTTCACAATTGACCTTAGAATCTCGCAGAGCTGTCCTTGGTACTGAAATGCTGCACTAAACACCGCTTACCTCTCTGAGGTTAGGCCACCAGTGCAGAAGCGCAGCCTCATTTACTGACCAGGAGGAGAATAATACAACATATTGAAAATATACATGAGAAAAATGACAAAATAGCGCATTGTTGTACTTTTTTTTATGCTACTAACTAAATGCAAATTGTATGATATATTATTATGTAAAAATCATGTGAGTGGAGTAATTTTGAGTACCCTTTAAAGACAGCAAGGATACGGATTGTAAAAAGACACTCATTTAGCCTTTGTCTCCTCCCTGATACTCTAAGGCAATAGCACAACACATATTTCTCAGCAGGGATATAATTTACTGTACAATTAACAAGAATCGTCTGATATGGTATGTAAGATGTCATTAAGTCATTCAGTGCGTCTGTCTGACGCTGGAGAGGTTATGGGTGCTGCTGCTGCTGCTGCTGTTGCTGCTGCTGCTCCTCCTTACTCAACATTATAATATGCACTTTTTGGTTATGTACTGTAGCCCCTCATTAAGCGAATGAGGTACATTATTATGGATGTATTTTTTCATACTGCTGGAAAGGATAAATAATAAAAAAAAAATACAAAATCCCAACATTGTTTTCTAGATGAAAATAACAAAACGTTGGTAATGTGTGATTTTTGTGTGATCAGTCATTTGTCTAAGAGCTTCTAGCTGACCCTCACCACACCCTTGTGCATGCGCAGTTAGCTAAGCAATTTGCTTTGAAATATACCGTGCATGAGAATACACAGTAGAAGTGAAGGGTATATTGCGTGATACTGGATATTTTTTTCTGCTGTATTTAAACCTCCATTTGTAAGCCCTCAAACAAATCTGGCCTGTAATGGAGAACATGGCTTGTAAAGCAGACAGCTAACAAAGCTTTCAAACGGTTTAATTACAATGAGCTGTTGTGGGTAGGATTTTGATATCCTCTTGTTTACCGTGATTTGTTCAGGAGATTACATGGAAATGTGTGAAAAGCAAGAGAAGAGATGCAGCAGCCCCACCCGAACCTCAGCTGGTGGCAGTGGTAGAAGCATTAGATGTGCATTGCTTCTCACACTCTGTATGTCCTGCAATGTGCTGCAAGAAGTGGAGTTAGCACTGCAGGCTGCTTCCATTAGAAACAAAATTAAAGAAATTATACAAAGATTAATTTAGCTGAAGGTTTGGCGATTGTGTGGTTCAAATAAATGTTAATATAGGTACATAGGATTTGATCAAGACACATTTACAATATATATATATATATATATATATATATATATATATATATATATATATATATATATATATATATATATTTATATATAACCATAACTTAACTCAGTATTATGGTATAGCCTATCCCATAGCTTCTTTGCATACCCAGTTAATCAACCCCACACTGATGAGACCCATTAAGGTCGAAACAGCTGTCTGTGGGTGATTTTCTGGATATGCACCTTCGCCCTGGCTGTGCTCAAAGCTGTGACCATGCAGCAAGCTTAAGCCTATAGGGAACCATGTTAAAAATGTTTTTTGAAGCAAAAAGTGGCACTGCGTGCTCATTTGCATGTCATTTCCCAGAATCCCTTGCTGCAGTGGAAGTGCTGTATGCTGGGTGATAATGGTGAAAGGTGGGGTTGCAGACCTGCCTAAGACATGCAAATGAGCACGCAGTGCCACTTTTCGCTTCAAAAACCATTTTTAACATGGTTCCCTATAGGCTTAAGCTTGCTGCATGGTCACAGCTTTGAGCACAGCCAGGGTGAAGGTGCATACCCAGAAAACCACCCACAGACAGCTGTTTCGACCTTAATGGGTGCTCATTTGCATGTCATTTCCCAGAATCCCTTGCTGCAGCGGAAGTGCTGTATGCTGGGTGATGCATACAGTTGAGCCCAAATTCTAAATAAACTAGTGATCCTTATATCACTGGTATCACCAGACTATGGCATCTTCAATTTATTTTGCAGCTATTACCAAGGACATTAGGGTATTTTTTGTTCCCTCATAGAGAGACTTCTTTCATGAATATATTGTCCATTATAACCTATTTCTTTCAATAGACTACTCGAAATGCTACAAATTTTTCCTACAATATCATATACCAATCATCACATTGTGGAGATTATCTTAAAATTAATTGGTTGAGGAGTAATTTTTGGCAGTGATGTTAGAGCTGCGTCATGCCCTGCATGACTTTTATATCTAGCTTCTAGCATATATCTCCACTGCACCTCAAACATCATAAACTCCAACAATCAGTGATACTATCATCCTCTACAAACGCATCCAGTCACACATTATTTGGAGATTAATATAAATCCTAGTTGCGTCACGTATTTATGTGACTTTCATATTTAATATACAGGATCTATATCTCTAATCTGTTTATACATTTGGAACAACAAAATATTATTACAGTACATCATTGTACCACAGTCCAATATACGGTTCTGGTTCATTATATATCAAACACTACAACAGCAGAAATAATTACACTTCACAACCTGTCATTTTATTTTGTTTATTTTTAAACATACACTTTTTGTTAAATGTATTGTTGTGTGTATACATATATATCATAATTGTTGAATTAAAAGTTAAGTTTTAAATGCCTTAGCGTGCACTACTCATCTTTTTAACTTTTGTCCTTGTTGATAAAAATATAAAATGTAATAAACAAAGAAAAATAATGGGAGAATGGAATAACCATGGGCTCTAGAAAAATTAAATGAACTGGGAGCAGTAAAAATAAAGGAAACTAAATAAGATTGATAACGTGCCTGTAAAATGACGAGAAACGCATCACGACCATCTCCATGGCACTGACAGCATTCTGACCAAGCAGTGAATCTCAGAACTTGTAAAATATTAACAAAATTTCATTATAGTAACATAATATAAAACATTATCTAGGGGAGTGTTCTTTTCTGTTCTTACTATAACTACATTATTACAATGTTCCATGTGCACCTCCATTAGGTATTTTGATAACATTGTATTGTATTGTATGTCTTTATTTATATAGCGCCATTAATATACATAGCGCTTCACTGTAGTAACACATGACAATCATATAAATAACAAATATAAACAACAGGTCATGGGAATAAGTGCTTCAGACATAAAACTAACATTTAGGAAGAGGAGTCCCTGCTCCGAGGAGCTTACAATCTAATTGGTAGGTAGGAAGAACATCCAGAGACAGTGGGAGGACATTCTTGTAAGTGCGTCTGCAGGGGGCCAAGCTTTATGTATCATGCATATAGTTTTAGCACTGTGCAACTCATATGCTTCTTTAAGCAAGTGTGTCTTAAAGTGGGTAATAAAGGTGGATAGAGAGAGTGCTAGTCGGGTATTGAGGGGAATGGCATTCCAGAGGTGCGGGGCAGTCAGTGAGAAAGGTTTAATGTGAGAGAAGGCTTTAGATACAAAGGGGGTAGAGAGAAGACATCCTTGAGAAGAACGCAAGAGTTTGGATGGTGCATAGAAAGAAATTACGGCTGAAATGTAAGGAGGGGCAGAAGAGTGTAAAGCTTTAAAAGTGAGGAGGAGAATTGAGAGCGAGATGCAGGATTTGATTGGAAGCCAGGAGAGTGATTTCAGCAGGGGAGATGCTGAGACAGATTTAGGAAAGAGTAGAGTGATTCTGGCAGCAGTGTTTAGGATAGATTGTAGGGGAGACAGGTGAGAGGCAGGAAGGCCAGACGACAGGAGGTTACAGTAATCGAGACTGGAGAGAATGAGGGCCAAGTCAGAGTTTTAGCAGTCGAGCAACAGAGGAAAGGGCCTATCTTTGTAATATTGTGGCGGAAAAAGCGATAGGTTTTAGAAACGTTTTGAATGTGAGAGGAGAATGTGAGAGAGGAGTCGAGTGTGACCCCTAGGCAGTGTGCTTTGACTACTGGATGAATGATCGTACTTCCAACAGTAATGTGGACGGAGGTAGTAGGGCCAGGTTTGGGAGGAAGTATGAGGAGCTCTGTTTTTGTCATGTTAAGTTTAAGTCAGTGGAGGGCCATCCAGGATGATATGGCACAGAGACATTCAGAAACTTTGGTTTGTACAGCAGGTGTAAGGTCCGGGGTGGAAAGGTAGATGTCTGTGTCATCAGCATAGAGGTGATATTTAAACCCAAGACATGTGATTAGGTCACCTAGGTCACCTAGAGAAAGTGTGTACAGAGAAAAGAAATGAAGTCCGAGGAGAGAGCCCTGGGGTACCCTAACAGGAGGAGCAGGTGTTAGCAGAAGAGACACTGAAAGTATGATGGGAGAGGTAGGAGTAGATCCAGCATAGAGCCTTGTTACGAATACCAAGAGTATGGAGAATGTGAAGGAGAAGAGGGTGGTCCATGGTGTCAAATGCTGCAGAGAGGTCGAGTAATATGAGCAGAGTGTAATGATCTCTGTCTTTGGCAGCATGGAGGTCATTAGTTGTTTTAGTGGGGGCTATTTCAGTGGAGTGAACAGTGTAGAAGCCAGATTGTAGAGGGTCTAGGAGAGAATGGGCATTGAGAAAGTGGAGCAAGCGAGAGAAAACAAGATGTTCAAGGAGTTTGGAGGCAAAAGGCAGGAGGGAGACAGATCGATAGTTAGAAAGACAGGTAGGGTCAAGCTTGCTGTTTTTGAGTAATGGTATAATGGTTGCATGTTTGAAAGAGGATGGAAAGGTACTAGAGTAGATGGAGGAGTTAAAAATGTATGTGAGCGTAGGGATTATAGTAGGAGCAAGAGGTTTTAGGAGCTGGGAGAGAATGGGGTCAAGAGGGGAAGTGGTAGAGGGAGAAGAGGAGATCAAAAGTGACACATCCTCCTCTGAGACAGTGGAAAAAGAGTCAAGGAAGGCAGGAGGAGAGTTAGGAAGCGGTGTAGGATGGGAGGAGGAAACAAAGGGGATGTTCTGACGTATGGATTCCACCTTTTCCTTAAAATAGTCAGCAAAGTCCTGAGGTGAGACGGAAGAAGAAGAAGAGGCAGCTGAGGGTTGTTTGAGTAGAGAGTCAAAGACAGAGAAGCGTTGGCGTGGGTTAGACTTGTGCGTGTCGATTAATGAGGAAATGTATGTTTGTTTAGCTTGTTTAAAGATGGCAGAGTTGAAACAGGATAGCATAAATTTGTAGTGAAGGAAGTCTGCGAGAGTGTGAGATTTCCTCCAGAGGCGTTCAAAGGAATGAGTGAAGGAAAGCAGCATGCATGTGTGGGAATTTAGCCAGGGTCTGGGGTTAGGAGGGTGAGGACGGCAGAGACAAAGCGGGGCATATAGATCAAGAGAAGATGATAAGGCAGAGTTGTAGTTCCTGACCAGGTTGTCAGGGTCTGTAGCAGAACTGAGAGAGGAGAGGGAGGAGCATAACGTGGAATCAAAGGCTGAAAGTTTAATAGAGCGCAGGTTTCTGCAAAATTGAGGGGTAGATGGAGGTGGAGAAGGGGATAAGCGAGAGAGAGATAATGAGATGAGGTGATGGTCAGAGAGAGGAAAGGGGGAAAATAGGAAATCGGAGAGAGAAAAGTTTTTAGTGAAAACCAGGTCTAGATAGTGGACATCCTTGTGAGTGCTGGCTACAGTCAACTGTTGAAGGCCAAAAGAAGAGGTTAGAGAGAGAAAGCGGGCAGCCCAAGGGGAGAGGGGGTCATCAATGTGGCAGTTGAAGTCCTCAAGGAGAAGAACAGGAGAGTCAGAGGAGAGAAAGAATGATAGCCAAGATTCAAAGTGAGAGAGAAAGGCAGAAGGCGATGAGTAGAGGTAGGTGGGTGATAGATGACTGCCACATGGACAGGGAGAGGAGAGAAGATCTGGACAGTGTAAACCTCAGGACGTAAAAGCAAGAAAGGAAGGAATAGGAAGGGTACTGTATCGGCAGAGAGAGGAGAGGAGCAGCCCCACGCCTCCACCCCTGCCATCAGGACACAGAGTGTGGGAGAAACAAAGAGAGTGCTGCAGAGTCAGCCTGAGTGAGCCAGGTCTCAGTTATAGCAAATAGGACCAGAGAGTGAGAGAGAAATAAGTCATGCACAAAGAGGAACTTGTTAGAAAGGGAGCGAGCATTCCAAAGGGCAACAGAGAAAAGGAGAAAGGGAGAGAGGGGGGAGTATGGCAGGGGATGGGTATGAGGTTGGAGGGGTTTACACCAGAAGGAGTAGAAGTTGCATTTGGCAGGTGCGGATGAGAGCATGTAGGAATAAGGCAGGGACCAGGATTGGGAGAGTTATCCCCAGAAGCAAGGAGGAGAAGCATGGATAGAAGAGAATGTGTGAAGATGATTTGTAGAGGTGTGATTTAGTGCAGGGGATACAGCTGTGTAGTGTCAGAGGGCGCACATAAGAAAGTAGTTCATGTGAACTGAGAAGTGGCGAAGGAATGAGAAATGGAGATATATGAATAGAGTTAGAGGCATAATGAGGCTGGTAGAAAGAAGTACATAATTTGAAAAGAAGTGATCTTATAGCAAATATAATTAGCAGAGGTGGCATCACAGTAATAGTAAAGTGCTGAGATGTGCAGTCTGGAGTAGATAATATCCTCCTTTCCAGCGTAGATCAAATCCAGGAACCAGGGCCAGTAGGTGTTGTCCACTCCTTTTGAACTTCCTTTTGAACTTCAGTTTTCTTGCTACTTACAATGTGCTACTTGGAAATTGGTTACAGACAGCTATGCCTGTGTTTATATGGGCCTAACATGTCACTTGACAGTTAAGTTCAGCCTGCTTAATTAGCACATGTGAGGCACATTCAGGCAGATGGTGCTACTTGGAGATGGGCTGCAAAAAGGAAACCGATATGTACATGACATATATATTACTTAAACAACAATGAAACTATTAAAAACTATAAAGTAATGAAATTATAAATATTAATGAAAAAAAAACCCCATTTACATTCAAAGCATTTAAAACACATTAACAATGCATTCACAGGCTTTGTTTTTTTGTCATTGTGTGTAAATTAGACCCTACTTTATAAAATAGCACAGACAAAAACAGCTTATTATAAACTATCAAGAATAATATAGAAGAAACATTGAGGCGCACGACCCCCTCAATCAACCAGTGCTACAGAGCATATGAGTCCACCTGAGTAATTTAATTGCTGCTTTGTCCGGATGAAAAGAGGAGTAAAGGAGCTGAATAATAAATCACCCCTAGTAGGGATGTGGTCTGGCGGCGACTGTGAAGGGTTGTCTGGGGGAAGTCCTAAAACCCACCCAGACCCCATACATGAGTCCCGCTGCTATATGAACCATAACACCTGGGTAAGCTCCAACATTGAAATAATGATAATGATATTACTCACTGGTGTCTTTAAATTCCTCCGTTTTTTTTCTTCTTTATCTTTGCGTGCTCCAGGCTCTGTAGAGATACAGACGAAGTGTCCTCATCGGGGAGGAGGGAAAACAGTGGGCATGGCGCGCAACAGAATAGCGAAGGCTGGACTGTGCTAGAAGATACTTTATTGTGTCATGGATTTAAAAAAAGAGAGAAGGGATGCACCCCCCGGCAGCTCTTATGCGTTTCACCCACTCAGGGCTTTTTCAAAGAGTAAAGATTACTTGCTGCCGTGCTTCTTCCTAAAGTACTGACTACACCCGGAAGTGACGTCACTCAACCAGTGCTTGCAAGATCTCCCGAGATTTATGAAGGGAGCCCACACACCTGGTGAGTGTAAACACACCCGTAATGAGCTGGAAGCATAGGCAGTAATGGCAAATAATTTGCCAATGAGACAACAATTTAATCAAACATTTATATAATTTACACATAAATCTTAGTTATTTAGTCAATATTCACATACACCCTTAAGGAAGGTAGGATAACAATAATATATGCTGGAAAAGGCATAATAAACCTCAACCTTATAGGATAGCGAAAAGTAAATAAAAATAAAACCATTGCATAAGGAATGCAATAATCAATTAAAATCAAGTAATATCGGGGGGATGAGGTATATAGAACTTTAGATCGTTTAAATGACTAAATGTCATATATAATGCAATTTTATGCAGTTCTATGCAGACTATAAATCATGTTCAGAATTTGCTACATTCTACACAAGTGTTACTAAAGCAACTAGACAATATGTATATAAACTTGTAACAATTTTAAGTCACTTACAGTGGCGTCCGCCTTTAGTCTAAATCGGCTAGATCCGCGATTTTCAGATTATCCCGGTTATGTACGGTTTTGTGTCGTTTTCGCCCGGAGTGAACTACGTTATTTTCGCGCTCGTGATATTAGCATTTAATTCTCGCTTTCTGCAATACTGCAATGCCGTGTAAAAACTCAGGGGGGGGTTTGTGAGCTGTTGTCTTGGAAGTCTAATACCTTCGCGGGTCAACCTACGTCAGTACACAGTCTGTGTGTGCGCACGCAGTAATTGTAAATTTGCATATTTAAAGTATACATGCATTTTCAGTGCTGCTGTACGGTATGTCTCATTTGAAAATTGTTGAAACGCATAGGCGTGTACAGTACTGTAACAGTGTCACATTTCGGCATATACAGCGCTCTCCCCTCGCTCAGGATAATTAACTGCACTGCAGGGTATTTCATAGTTACATAGTTACATAGTTACATAGTAGATGAGGTTGAAAAAAGACGAGCGTCCATCAAGTTCAACCTGTGCTAAATTTAGATAACAGATACTTCATTCTATATCTATACTTACTTATTGATCCAGAGGAAGGCAAACAAAAAACCCCATTAAGGGGAAAAATTAATTCCTTCCTGACTCCAAGAATTGGCAATCGGATTAATCCCTGGATCAACATCCTTCCCATGTATACTTATTTGGTATATCCCTGTATACCTTTCCCATCTAAAAAGATGTCCAACCTTTTTTTGAACAAATCTATTGTATCTTCCATCACAGTCTCCATGGGTAATGAATTCCACATTTTAACTGCCCTTACTGTAAAGAACCCTGTCCTTTGTTGCTGGTGAAATTTCCTTTCCTCCAACCTTAAGGGATGGCCCCGAGTCCTTTGTACTGCCCGTGGGATGAATAGTTCTTTTGAAAGCTCCTTGTATTGTCCCTGAATATATTTGTATATAGTTCTCATATTCCCTCTTAGACGCCTCTTTTCTAATGTAAATAAATCTAATTTAGCTAGCCTCTCCTCATAAGTTAGAATGTCCATCCCCTTTATTAATTTGGTGGCTCTTCTCTGCACTCTCTCTAGTTCCATAATGTCTTTTCTTAGGATTGGTGCCCAAAATTGTACTCCATATTCAAGGTGTGGTCTTACTAATGCTTTGTAAAGGGGCATAATTATGTTTACTTCCCTTCCATCCATTGCCCGTTTGATGCAAGATAAGATCTTGTTTGCCTTTGCAGCTACTGCATGACATTGGGCACTATTGCTAAGCCAAGGATTCCCCCAATATATCTCCATTTAATTTGTAAGTCGCCTTTTTATTCTTGCATCCCAAATGCATAACCTTACATTTATCTGTATTAAACCTCATTTGCCATTTACCTGCCCACATTTCCAGTCTCTCCAAGTCCTTCTGAAGAGAAATTACATCCTGCTCTGATTCTATTACCTTACACAATTTAGTATCATCAGCAAAGATGGAGACTTTGCTCTCGATCCCAACCTCAAGGTCATTAATAAACAAGTTAAAAAGCAGGGTCCCAGTACTGATCCTTGAGGTACTCCACTCACGACTTTAGCCCAACCTGAAAAAGTTCCATTTATGACAACCCTCTGTTGTCTGTCCTTTAACCAGTTTTCAATCCAGGTTCATATATTATTACTGAGTCCAATTTTCTTTATTTTGTACACCAACCCCTTGTGTGAAACCGTATCAAAAGCCTTTGCAAAATCTAAGTAGACCACATCAACTGCATTATCCTGGCCTAAATTCCTACTTACCTCCTCAAAGAAACAAATAAGGTTAGTTTGGCAAGATCTATCCTTCATAAATCCATGCTGACTTTTACTAATAATTTTGTTTTCCATTAGGTATTCCTGAATATTACCCCGTATTAAACCTTCAAGTAGTTTCCCTACTATTGAAGTCAGGCTTACAGGTCTGTAATTCCCCGGGTGTGATCTAGCTCCCTTTTTAAATATAGGCACCACAACTGCTTTACGCCAATCTTGTGGTACTGAGCTTTTGGAAATGGAGTCCTTGAATATTAAATATAATGGTTTTGCTATTACTGAGCTTAACTCCTTGAGTACTCTTGGATGTATGCCATCGGGGCCAGGTGCCTTATTTACTTTAATTTTTTCAAGTTGTTTATGAACTTCTTCCTCAGTTAACCAATTGGTCATTAATATGGAGGTTGTGGCTTCCTCCTGTGGCGCTACTATTGAACTTGATTCTTCCCTGGTAAACACAGAGGCAAAGAATTTGTTTAATACCTCTGTTTTTTCCTTATCTCCAATAATCTGCCTACCCATCTCACACTGAAAGGGTCCTATATTTTCTTTTCTCATTTTTTTGTTATTAAGGTACTTAAAGAACTTTTTAGGGTTGACCTTACTTTCTATTGCAATCCTTTTTTCATTATCCATTTTTGCTAATTTAATTGCCCTTTTGCAATTTTTGTTACATTCCTTATAATTCTGATACGATGTCTCTGTCCCTTCTGACTTAAAGAATCTAAATGCCTTCCTCTTCTTGTCCATTTCCTCCCCTACCTGTTTATTTAGCCACATTGGTTTTGACTTATTTCTTTTATACTTATTACCCAAGGGATATACACTGATAAGTGTGCTTTTCTAACAATGTTTTAAAGACTGCCCATTTATCTTCTACATTTTTCCCTGCAAAAACATCATCCCATTGTATTACTACTAGATTAGACCTCAGTTTATTAAAATCTGCCTTTCTAAAGTTTAAAGTCTTTGTTGAACCCAAGTAATCTGTTTTTTGATCATTTATTTCAAATGAGACCATATTATGATCACTGTTACCCAAATGTTCCAGGACTTGAATATTTGTTATTACTTCTACATTGTTTGATATGACCAAATCCAGAACTGCCCCTCTCCTGGTTGGTTCCTCAATAATTTGGGTCATATAATTATCTTTAAGCACCCCCAAAAACCTGTTTCCTTTTGTTGAAACGCTAATCTTATTGCCCCAGTCTATGTCTGGATAATTAAAATCCCCCATTATGCAAACATGACCCAGTTTTGATGCCTTCTCCATTTGCAAAAGTATTTTAGCGTCCTCAATCTCACAGATATTTGGTGGTTTATAGCATTTTCCCACAAACATTTTCTTTATACTTTTACCTCCACTGCTAATTTCTATCCACAAGGTCTCTACATTTTCATCATTCCCTTCATAGACATCATCCCTTATAATAGGTGTTAGATCTGGTTTAACATATAGACACACTCCACATCCCCTTCTATTTGTTCGATCCTTCCGAAAAAGAGAATACCCCTTTAAATTAACTGTCCAGTCATGAGTTTCATCCCACCATGTTTCAGTAATGCCTATGATATCATACTGCTCCCTTGTAGCTATTAATTCAAGCTCCCCCATTTTATCTGTCAGGCTTCTTGCATGAGCAAGCATGCATTTAAGTTTTTTTTTCAGCCTGTACTATTATCTTATCTGCTCCTTCCTTTCTGCTCCCACTTGGTTTAGTCTTTAGAAGTTTTCTAGTATTATCTCTATTTACTATGGGTATCTCACTGCTTGTCAAACTTGCACTTGCCCCCATTCTACCTCCATATCACCTTGTATCCTCATCTATTCCATTTAGTTAATTATCTGTTTCATTCCCCTCCCCCCTCCATCCTAGTTTAAAATCTCTTTTTAGCATTCTCCCCCCTAGCACAGAAGATCCCTCTTCATTGAGGTGCAATCCGTCCCTAGAATATAGATGGCACCTCTCAGAAAAGGAGTCCCAGTGCTCTAAAAACCCAAACCCCTCCTTCCTACACCACTTTCTTAGCCATGCATTAACCTCCCTGATCTCTGACTGTCTCCCTGCGGTAGCGCATGGCACTGGTAGTATTTCAGAAAATACTACCTTGGAGGTCCTTGCCTTAAGCTTTTGGCCTAGATCCCTGTAATCATTTTTTAGGACCCTCCATCTTTCTCTAACTTTGTCATTGGTGCCAACATGTACCAAGACCGCCGGGTCAATCCCAGCCCCCCCCAACAATCTGTCTACCCGATCCGCAATGTGCCGAACCCGAGCACCCGGGAGACAACAAACTGTTTGGTTCATGCGGTCCCGGCAACAGATTGCCCTATCTACCTTCCTAATAATGGAGTCCCCTACCACCACAATCTTTCTTTGCATCTGAGCATCCTGAGTCCCCACTGTGCTGGAGGAACTATTCCCCTGGCTGCTAGAGGAATTAGTCTCCCCCAGCCTTGCCATTTCTGCCCCAACATTCCCAATATCTTCACTCAACATGGCAAATCTATTGGGATGTGTCAGCTCAGAAACGACCTGCCTCTCCCTATTGCCCCTGCTTCCCCTTCTAACTGTCACCCAGCTACCTACCTGCTCCTCACTAACAGCAACTAAGCTACTTACCTGCTCCTCACTAAAAGCGCCACCATCTGCACCACTAGTCGAAGCAAGGGCCTGCTCAGTGAGCTCTAATTCCCTTTCAAGATTGCCAATGTCCCTCAATATTGCAAGTTGCCTCTTCAGATCAGTAATCTCTGA
The DNA here is from genome assembly GCF_040206685.1 of Ascaphus truei. Classification (NCBI taxonomy): domain Eukaryota; kingdom Metazoa; phylum Chordata; class Amphibia; order Anura; family Ascaphidae; genus Ascaphus; species Ascaphus truei. The sequence continues at coordinate 86,228,618 of NC_134484.1, forward strand.
TTCTAAAGAGACCACCTGCTCACACTTCTCACAGCTGTATGCTCCTTGGAACAGCTGCTCCAAGTGCACATACATGTGGTAAGATGTGCATTGAGTGGCATTTTCAATCCTGCACATTCTAGCAACTATGAAGTTTAGAAGTACTAACAGTAAACTGTACTTCAATAACCATACCTTGTTTAACTGCTTCCTTGTTCAAACTGCTTCTGGTTCTAACTGCACACACTTTAACCAACCAGCACTTCAATCAACCACACAGATCAATCAGTACACGCAAGCTTAGGATTCGTTAGAAGCCTCTGTTTAAATAGGGACACCCACCAGGTGTGTTAGGTTATCAATTAACTAACCCCACCCACTGCAGTTGTGTTAGGCCAGCCAAATAACCAACCACACCAACTCTGCCTCAGGCAGGAGAAAGGAGAAAAAAAGTTACAGGCTTCAAATTACAGCACACTTTAAAAATAGATTAACCCACTGCACACTCCCCCAAAACAGACACCCCTGCTAGTATACCCAGTACCCTTTCCTTCTGGTTCTAACTGCACACACGTTAACCAACCAGCACTTCAATCAACCACACAGATCAATCAGTACACGCAAGCTTCTTATCTTCTGTGCAATGCAGTACAGTACATCTCTCCCACACCATTCCTTTGAACGTGTGTCTGGTTTCAATCACATTCCTGCTTGACAGCAGGAATTTACTGCGCATGCACTTGTAACTTCGCCCACCACGGCTTGCTTGCCTGAGTAAGTGACCAAAAAAAAAATTAAAAATGAAAAAAAAATTTTTATTGTAATTTTTTTTTATTTTCTCCACAAGCCTGCAAAAACCATCTTACTGTATTATGATATTCAATCTTTGCTGTAAAGTAGCTTTTGACTGCGACCCTGTGCGTTTGACTGCACATGGTTGATTTGTGTGCTTTTTATGTACTGTATTTGGGGGTGTATTATTATGATGAACTGCCTTTTGAAATTAAAGTATGTCTTTAGCTTTGAACTTCATGTGCCTATCTTTAATTTTTGGAATCTTGCCATTGTGTTTTGAATCCGTCCATAGCCGAGCTTGAAAGCCTCACTGCGCCTGCGTGTAATCCTTGTTCAGATGGAAGCTTAGCTGCTTACTGCGCATGAGTCACCCAACCCCCCCTCTCCACAGAGTCATTCGACAGACAACTGCACAGAGTCATTAATTTTCTGAAGTTAGTCATTGTGTTTTTAATCCGTCCCTAGCCGAGCATCAATCGCCTCACTGCGCCTGCGTGTACTCTAAGCCTCTTCGAGATGGGAGCTATCTGCTTACAGCGCATGAGTCACCCAACCCCCCCTCACCACAGAGTCGTTAATTTTCTGAATCTTGCCATTGTGTTCTTAATCCGTCCATAGCCAAGCTTCAAAGCCTCACTGTGCCTGCGTGTGATCCTTTTTCAGATGGGAGCTATTTAGCTGCTTAGCTGCTTACTGCACATGAGTCACCCAACCCCCCTCTCTCCACAGAGTCGTTAATTTTCTGAATCTTGCCATTGTGTTCTTAATCCGTCCATAGCCGAGCTACAGTACAAAGCCTCACTGCGCCTGAGCAAAGATAGATCTGCTTTTGGAGACAATGCTAAATGTGGAGCAACGGATGCTACAAATCGATCAACGGATGATACATATGGATCAACGGATGGATCGACGGATGGAGAAGATAGAGGCTGACATAGCGGGCATACATTATTTGCTCGGTGTTAATGCCCCTGTTTCCCCGACGCTGGAGCAGGGGGGTGACATGGATGTGATGAATGGGACCTTCGACCCCCTTCCATCACCAAGCGCACCCCCATCACCAGAAGATGTAGTGTACATGTATGCCGTTGAGGAGGACATGACAACCCCGTCAAGACCACGCCAGGAGACAACATGGCGACCAAGACCAGAGGAAAGCTTCCTCCCAGACAACCTAGCATCGCCCGTCGCCTCAAGCACACCCACTCCCAAAAGACCTACAGTCGCTCGCATCGATACGGTGCCCAGCATCACCCTGTGCGATCTGCCACCGGCGCTCAGGGAGAAGTATAGGGTGAAGAGTGTTGGTGCACCCCACAAGTATGCCTTGTTACTTTTTAAGCACCATGTTCCCTACTCGTTGTACTGCAACTGGGCCTTCAAAGTGAACTACGAAGGAAATCGCGTTAAAAAGGCACTTCCTGTCAATTTAAGAAAGAACATTCAGGATGAAATGCGGCGCTTTTATCCAATTAAAGATCCTGTAATGAAAGGCGTTCGAGACTGCATTAATGGCGTTTTGCGCCATGCAAGGAATCGGCCATGGACGGACAATGCAGAGGACTTTCTGTAAGACCATACTATTGTGCTGAACTGTATTGTACTGTACATGATTTGACCTGCTGTACTTAAATAAAGGAGATGTTGTTGTGTGTTTTTTTACTTGTATTTATACAGAAATGTTTTAACTTGCTGTCCACACACACAGGACATGCACAATTCCAGTCCCTGGGGGCCGCAAACAGGCACGTTTTTCAAGGTTGTCCTGAAAACCTGCCCTGTTTGCTGCCCTCAAGGACTGTAGTGGTGCAGGTCTGACTGACAGTTTTGCGCACCATCCCACTGTACTGTATATGTTTCATTAATAAAGGAGATGTTTCGTTTGTATACTGCATTTTATGAATACATTTTTTTTGTAATCACAGGTAAGACCATACTGTTGTGCTGAACTGTATTGTACTCTACATGTTTTGACCTGCTGTACTTAAGTAAAGGAGATGTTGTTGTGTGTTTTTTACTTGTATTTATACAGAAATGTTTTAACTTGCTGTCCACACACACAGGACATGCACAATTCCAGTCCCATGGGGCCGCAAACAGGCACGGTTTTCAAGGTTGTCCTGAAAACCTGACCTGTATGCTGCCCTCGAGGACTGTACTGGTGCAGACTGTTTTGAACACCATCCCACTGTACAGTATACAGTATGTTTTGACTTGTCGTTCTTTAATAAAGGAGATGTTGCGTTTTGCTTATTTTATGAATAAAGAATTTGTTTTTAAAACATGTGACTGTAAACCATACTGACTGACATAAATATTTTCACACATGTAGCAGTAAACCATACACCTGTTGATGTTTTGAATTGCTGTGCACTTAAAATGTTTCTACATTATTTGTAAATAAATGTTTTTGTACTTACTCCACCAATAAAAGAACATGTTGATTTGTCTTACATTGTTCCATTTGCTCCTATGCTACAGTAACAAAATACAGTGTTTCTAGAATGTCGAGGCATACTGCACTGTATACTGTAGGCATGCTCAGTATAAGAGTATTAAAAAAAATAGAAGACACAAACTGTACTGTACTGTATGTACTGGCACTGTATACTGTAGAAGACACATAATGTATGTGATACTGTACATGTAGAATAAATGCATAGTTTTTATTTTTTGGGGGTTTATTACACAATATACTGTACTATATATAAAAAGTATTGTACAGTATACTGTATGGCCGGAAAACATCAGCATACTGTTTCAGGTACAGTATTCTATCCTAATCAATAACAACGGCAACTAAACTGTAGACTCCGGTACGTGGGTTTTTAAATCCGATTCAGCAATGTGCAGGCATTGTTACACAAAGCGATATTATCCATCGAAATCCCTCCATTAGCCGTTTTCTTTTCTGAGGAAAAACAAAAAGAAAAGTTTTACTGTAATGGTCTAAAGAAGTTCCCAGCCTGTCCCACCAATAATTTTTTCGGGGGGTGTCTCCTGTTCACATGCGCATGCGCCTACCGTCGATGCGATGACACGCATATGCGTTTCAAGAAGGCTCCAATGCGCATGCACCTAGCGTTCCACCAATTGTTCAGTATCTGCAGTACTGTAGAAGCCGCTCTGCCAATGATATTGCTTACAGGAGAATCGCTTGACTTTTGAATCGCACCGATATTGATACTGTATTGTCAAAATAAAAAAAACACAGAAAATAATACGGCAACAATACTCACCGTAGAATTTCCCATTCAGCTGGCGCCGGAGCCGGTCCACTGCCAGTCCAGCATTCTTGATCATCCACGTCGATAGTTTGCAGCGGGACTAGTCCACCTGTAGTCAGCTGATGAGGCTGGAAATTGCTTAGGTACATGCAAGCTTGATCGAAACTGCATGCGAAATCCGGCTCAGGCTCAGGGTTGTCACTGATGGCGGGACCGTCATTGGAAGCCGGTGCATTGCTTGGCAGCGACTGTCATTTCTTAGTTGGTTTTAACACGACCCTTCGCCTTTTGCCGTCATCATGATCATAGATACAGGAAAAAGCCGGTGATACACACCAATACCCTCCAACAAATTGTTGCTCAATACGATAAAAACAGGGATCGCTACATAACCTTTTCCTTATTGCACCCATCCACGTATGAGGAGTTGGCGAAAATTTGTAAAAGTCATAGTTTTCGATAAAATACTGATAAATTTGAACAACTGTTGCCATCTTATCCTCTGGGCAAACAAATAGAAATAACCCTCTAAAAAGCGCTGACCTACAGTGATGCCTAAATGTTAGTGCAATTCAATTAAGTGCAAATTCAATTAATTAAGTGCAAATAAATAGTGATATCAATGTGATGATAAGTGAATGAGCGACTACAGGAACAATATACTACAGACTATTCCAAATCTGTATGTATACATCTTATCCTCTGTTGCATTAATCGCGGCCCATATCAAATACGCGTAACTTCTGTCGGGTTTTTGGAATGCGGGCTGCACTTGAACACTCATGGCGGGCGGGTCTCTGGAGAATACTGTAACCGAAACTGGTCTTTGTCTTTCTTTAATATGAAAAGCCTACATTGATACATTTTTGCAACCTCTTCCTTCAGTCTCAAGGCCAAGTTACAATAGCACACTGTGGTATCTTTTTTAAACAAAACACCTGCCAGTCGACACATTACTGAAGCGCATGCGCATTACAATTCATGAATATCTGCCATCTGGCGGACACGCAAAGAATTGCAACCTATTAAATCCGAACCATTCTCAATAAACGCATCAACCGCGCGTCAGCCGCGCATGACCCGTGGCTGGGAACGCAACATGAACGCGGCATGCGCCAGGTGAAGAGCGTTGCATTCCAGGAAAAAGCCAGGGAAAAAATGGCGATTTGTTAGAATAAAAGCTGCCGCAGCAGTAGTTACTTATTATGTAAACTTTAAAGGGTTTTGTGACACACTTTAAGTATGTCCCACCTCAATGTTAAAAATGCTATTTTGTTGCAGATTGCCATGTATGTCAAAAACATTATTTTGAAAAAGAAGAAGAAGAAAAAGGCAAGGGAAAAAAAAGAACAAAGATGATAAACAATAAACAATAATATACAACAACATGAGTTGGTTCTTCTTTCAATTCACAATAAGTGAAACATTTCAATCATAAATCAGGACTTATTTACGTGTAGATGTTCATCAGTATTCCACTATCAAAGTCTTAAAGATAGAAACCACTAAAAGAACATATCCAGATTATGTCTAAATTGTATACGTGAATAATCATATAGACATTATTTTTTGAGCATTGTTTTAAAAGTAACCAAAATATATGGAAGATTAGTTTTTTTCATACAATGAACAAGTTGGTCAATAAATGGCTCTTAATAAGTTTAAACATGTTTTATGAAGAATAGAGGCCCTAACAATAGATATTTTTAATAGTAGAAATAATAATCTTATACCACAGATGTTATTCACAGAGTTAAATTAGGCAAACAATTAGCAGATCAGAGATTGCCAGAGGGGAGACACATCAAAGAAAGTGTTTTATCTCCCAGTCAACGTTGATTCCTCTTGGTGACATTGTGTCCATTGTAAATATCCAGAACATTTCCTTTTGATTAAGGATGCTCTGTCGGTCACCTCGTCTGACTGGGGGTGGAATATATTCTATCCCACTAAAGGTAAACAAATCAAATTTGCCCATCGGGCATTCTAAGAAGTGTCTCGCTACAGGAAATCTCTGATCCTTATTTTTTATACTTCTAATATGTTCCATTATACGATTTTATAATGGGCGTATTGTTCTTCCTATGTAGCTCTTGCCGCAACCACATGTTAAAATGTAGATTACGTAGTTGGTATTACATGTAATAAAACTCTTAAGCTTTATTTTATCCTTATTAACTTTTGAGTGTATTACTTTAATGGGTTTAGCATAGGTACATACCTTGCAAAAACAACATTTAAAGAAACCTGTAGGTGAAGTAAAACCCCTAGTTGTTACTGAGGGGTTAACAAACATGCTTGGTGAAACATAGCCCGACAATGTTTCACTTATTGTGAATTGAAAGAAGAACCAACTCATGTTGTTGTATATTATTGTTTATTGTTTATCTTCTTTGTTATTTTTTTTCCCTTGCCTTTTTCTTCTTCTTCTTTTTCTTTTTCAAAATAATGTTTTTGACATTCATGGCAATCTGCAACAAAATAGCGTTTTTAACATTGAGGTGGGACATACTTAAAGTGTGTCACAAAACCCTTTAAAGTTTACATAATAAGTAACTAAGTGACTTAAAATTGTTACAAGTTTATATACATGTTGTCTAGTTGCTTTAGTAACACTTGTGTAGAATGTAGCAAATTCTGAACATGATTTATAGTCTGCATAGAACTGCATAAATTGCATTATATATGACATTTAGTCATTTAAACGATCTAAAGTTCTATATACCTCATCCCCCCGATATTACTTGATTTTAATTGATTATTGCATTCCTTATGCAATTTTTCCTTATTTTTTACTTTTCGCTATCCTATAAGGTTGAGGTTTATTATGCCTTTTCCAGCATATATTATTGTTATTCTACCTCCCTTAAGGGTGTATGTGAATATTGACTAAATAACTAAGATTTGTGTAAATTATATAAATGTTTGATTAAATTGTTGTCTCATTGGCAAATTATTTGCCATTACTGCCTATGCTTCCAGCACTGACTCATTACGGGTGTGTTTACACTCACCAGGTGTGTGGGCTCCCTTCATACATCTCGGGAGATCTTGCAAGCACTGGTTGAGTGACGTCACTTCCGGGTGTAGTCAGTACTTTAGGAAGCACGGCAGCAAGTAATCTTTACTCTTTGAAAAAGCCCTGAGTGGGTGAAACACGTAAGAGCTGCGGGGGGTGCCATCACTTCTCTCTTTTTTTAAATCCATGACACAATAAAGTATCTTCTAGCACAGTCCGGCCTTCGCTATTTTGTTGCACGGCCGTGCCCGCTGTTTTCCCTCCTCCCCGGTGAGGACACTTCGTCTCTATCAATAATAATATATTGAAGTCGCAAATTGTTAAGTTCCATATTTTGATCCTGAAAAATTCAACTGGTGTACCCTTCCGCAATCAAAGCAAATTGTCAGTAAATGAAAATGAACAGATAATAGGCTATTTCAATAGTTTTGACTTAGTGAAGACCCCCAAACAGTATAAATTAAAAACAAAGGGGCCTATGCAGGAAACGGCGAAAAGCCCTATCTCGCCATTTTTTTGGCAAATATGCCTACAGCAATTCTGTAAATGCCGAAAAGCTGGCGAGATGAGCAAAATCCGCTGATTTTGTTTGACGGGAAAAAAAACTCGCCGCGCGGGTGGCGAGAAGCAATATCTCGCCAGTTTTAAAACCCGCAGTATTCTAGTAGCGCCGATCAGCATCTCGGCGCTGTTCGCCGCTGTAGAATGGAGACATTTTCTCCAATTCGCTCCGCCAAGAAAAGTTGGCAAAAATCTGGTGCTGAGCGGCGATACATAGAAAAAAATCAGGCCATTTTCCTGGGTCGGATTGATGCCGGGGGGCTCCAGAGCTGATACCCAGTAATATCAGCACCGAAGCGCCCCCCCCCCCCATGTATCCGAAGCAGGAAGAATGCATTAACAGCCCACGTCATTACCTTAGCGGCTAACCGCTAAGGCAATGAAGGGGTTAACCGTGCAGTACTAGGCTTATTGTGGGGAGCAGGGGTGGATGAAGGGGGTGTTTGGCCTTTGGTGGGTGTTTAGGGCTTGCGGGTGAACTTAACCCCTTCATCACCTTTGCGGTTAATACCGCAACGGTCATGAAGGGGTTAAGCCCTCCAGCTACCCACCCGCAAGTCCTAAACTCCCAGCCTTGTGGCGAATACACACTGCACCCATCTCTGCTACCCACAATATAATATAATATAATATATATATATATACACATACACATACACATACACATACATATACATACACAAAAGAAGAAAAAGAAACCTCACAAAAAGCACTCAGACTTATATTGCAAAATAATAATAAATTTATTGAATCAAAATATAAAGAAAAAACAAAAAAAGCTAACTGAAACCCTAACTACTGGACTCAAAGAGTATCATTGGACAAAAAATATAAAATATAAATGGGACTAACTCTTATAACACAAAAATAGGGAGAAAGAAATAAACAAAACCTCAATCTATAAAACCACTATGGGGACCAAGTACCCATAGTGATTAGCAACCGGCCGGTCATATAATGAGGAGATAGTATAAAAAAAAACAATAAAGGCAAATGCCCTAAACTCCAAGAAGAAATATGTGGTGTTGACCCACCAGGAAAGATGTAATCATAACACAATTATAACACTAAACATTCTGAACCCATATGTAGGGCACTGTAATAAACCCTCCTTATAGCATAGAACTACAAATATAGCTCACATGAACAGAGGAGAGGAACAATGGAAATTATTCAGTGACCCAAACATAAACCTACAGTGTGATCACATACAGGGAACTGGTCATACACTTGAAAAATTGTAATACCAGTGCATTGACTGGTGAATGCTGCAATGGCATATAAATAGACCGAAGTAAAGAGTATACTCAGCTCCTGATGGTGCATAAATTCACTGAGTTCAGTGCAGCTTAGAGTCCTGGACGGGGTCATCCCAGCCGGAGTGAATCACCAACATATAGAGAGAGTCCAATCTAAAAATATAGAGTCCAAACGAGGCCAGCAATCAGGGCCAGTAGCAAATGAATACCATAACGCGTTTCGCCCCCACGGGCTTCTTCTAAGGTGGTAATTTGGCATTTGAACAATTTCGGTATAAGAAGGCAGTAGGTGATGACATCAGTTTGACGCCAAAAACCTCTCATCCATTCGTGAAGGGGATCGTGTTCCCGCGCATGCGCATAGCAAGATTCCATTAAAGGGTTGTATTGCTAATGTTATTTGTATTTTTTATGTCTTGTACAGGTATTTCCTCTTTTTTGGTTAAAATTTTGTGTGTGCAATGTTATTTTGAATTAGATATGTCCTTTCTGATGATGATGATTGCATCGATTTATTTATGGGCCCTACCGTAATTTTTTATTGTGGCTTCTTTTTTGAAGTTAGATTGTGTATGATCGTGTTAGTTAGAAATAGATTTATTTTCGGAATGGTTTTGTTTTTGCATTACAGTAGTGAATAGGGTTTTGAGTTTAAATTTGCTTGTAATGTATTTCGGATGGCATAAATTGTATGTTGGTAATTTATTATAGTCTACTTGCTTTGTTTATATTGAATTATTACTGTCAATCGTGTATTTGTTTTGGATCATTGATTGCTATTGTGTACATGATGGAAATATTATTTGCATCATGTACACATTGTTCAATTTTATGTTTTATAGCTATTTACTGGATTGGATAGGTGCTTGCTGTATTCTCGTATGATATGTGTTTTAATTTTTATTTCGCTTTGTTGTTAATTTGGCTGTGATGTTGTCAATTTGAGATGGGATGTTTTATATTTGTACATGGATATCCTTAACCATTTCTTTGTAGATTGGTTAATCATACATATATGTTCAATAAATATATATATGTAAAATATATAATATGTGCATGATGAAGCCAGGCTACAAATGAATGGGTGCAGGGTGGCTTAACCCATTCATAACTTTAGCGCTTATTAACCGTTATTGTTATTAAGGGGTTAAGTATCACCAGAATATATTTGCTATATGGTGTGGGTGAGTTACGTATAGTATATTAATAATTGTTTTGTTTATTGCGGGTGTGTGTATTGTTTGGAATGTCGGTATTGGGGGTAGGGGTTATTGTCCCCAAGGGAGGGAGGGTAGGCCTCCCGGTGTGTAGGGGTGAGTGAGGGTGGTTATGCCTCACAGGGTTGGGTAGTGGGGGGGGGGGGGTGTGCTTAGGCCTCCAGAGTGGTGGGTGAGGATGGGTTAACCCCTTAGTGACAGTAGCGGTTAATAACCGCTATGGTGATTAAAGGGTTCGGGGACATAACATTGCCTCTTTTTATGCTTGTGGGTTTTTTTTTCAGCACCCGAGGCCATGGACGGTGATGAAGATGAGGATGGCCTTCATCGTGGCTGGAGGCCAAGGGTGAGTGCAAGATTTATTTATTGGGATTAATGTATTTACATGGGCACATGCACTATTATCCATATGTGGATAATAGTCATGTTGCACATGAATGTACTGCGTATGTGTTAGAGAGGGGGTGTATTTATTTAAAAGAATGTATGTATTTGTAATTGATTTTTTGGGGCACACAATTGGTACTGAAGGCAAGTGGTGACCCCCAGGCCCCTGCGGGAACACCCGAGGCCCACCGCTGGCCTATAGAACCATTCCTGTGCCTAAAAAAATAACTATGGGTTATGTATATAAGGGGGGCATAGGGGTTGTTGGGGGCACAGAGGTTGATTGTGTTGTGTATTGCAATGTTTATTGGGGGCAATTGTCCGAAATAAACTTGCTACTGTGACTTAACCCCTTCATTGCCTTAACGGATAGCCGCTAAGGTAATGAAGCAGCATTACGGTATTTGTATTAATAGTGTACATGTGCAGAGGGTCTCCGGACATGAACCGTGTTGGTTTTATGTCCGGGGACCCACTGCTTCCCGAGATACAGGCCCAGTTATGGGGTGCCGGTATCTCCAATGATGGAAATGTCCCGCGTCACGTGATCGGGCTATCTCCATGCATAGGAGATACCGGTACCTCATAACGGGGCCTGTATCTCATGAAACAGGGGGTCCCCGGACATAAAACCAATGCGGTTCATCTTCGGAGACCCCCTGCACAGCTACAATATTAATAGATTTGTTATGTTCAATTTTTTTATTTGCCGGCGAGATTTGTGCAGAGAGGCGGATCTCGCTCTCTGCTGACAGATCTCGCCAGCGGAGCCCTTCTCGCCAGGCCTTGCCATCTCTCTGCCGGATTCCTCTCCCAGATTTGCGCACCTTTCTGCATACTGCGAGGGGAATCCGCCAAAAACATGGCGAGTTGCCATTCTCGCAGTTTCCTGCATACGCCCCTAAGACTGAACGGTTACGTCTAGTCATTACCTACAACACCTCTCCGAAACAACGGAAACAGGTTATCAAAGATCTACAAGCCGTTCTCTCTGAGGGTGAAAGTATGAAAACCTTATACTCAGAACCACCCATGACAGCTTACAGACAGCATCCGAACCTCTCCAACAGGCTCTTTAGAAACATATTGACTACCTCAAACTTTCTCATTAGAAACACATTGAAATCCAACCACAATAAAGAAACAAATAAAACCCACCCTTCAATCAAACGAAATACAAAACATACAGACATATATGCACAGAGACCACCATTTCCATGGCTGAGAACAAGAAGAGCAATATGCAAGGATCACTCACCTGCAAATCCAGCAATTAGGTTTATTTTGTAAATTGTAAAAATACGCTAATATAAACTATGTTGGTGGAACATAGGCCCTTCAGACCAGGATGAGACACCACAAATTCCCTATATAAGACATTAATATAAAAAATTCCAGGTGGACAGTACTTTTTCAAGTACAGTAGGACACTAATTGTTTGCCTTATCTACATACTGTATATACACACACATTTCTATTGTTTGGCCGTCAGAGGCACTCACCACCTACTGCACCGACACACTTTATTCGAGAAAATACCCAGTATGTACCTGGCAGATACCTGGAATGCGCCGCTCCTCACCTCTGACAAGCCCCGTTGCGTTTGCCTTCCCAGCCTGGGTTCATGCCTGGCTGACGTGCGGCTGATCTGTTAAATGATAATGATTAGGATTTAATAGGCTGCAATGCTTCGCGTGTCTACCAGATGGCATAAATTCATGAATTGTAATGCAGTATCTATATATATACTGTGCAGTATTGCAGCCAGCGGGAATAAAATGCTTCAATCCCTGCCTGGAAAATAACCCAATGCACTCGGGCAGAAAACAGTCACAAACCTCAATACACCCGGGTATACCCGAATTCGTGGGACTAGCCGAGCTCGAATAAAGTGTGTCGCCAGTGTATTTGCTAATTTCAGAATTGGCAAGGAGCTCAGAACATAGGAACAAAGGGCCAAACACCTCCATAAAAAAACTATTTAGAAAAACAAAATTAGGTGAGCTCAGACATACCTATATAACAGAATCTATCAGTAACACTGCAACATTCTAATACCACACAACTCATTTATTTAAAAAAAAAAACATACAGGAATTTGAATGAAATGCTGCTTTAAAGAGGCAAACTAAGCTGGCCATTTTGTTCCCATTTTTTTTTACATAGGATTGAAGCACATGGTTCATCATGCTGAGAGACCTGCACCCGAGCGCCCATGAGATTGTATTGGTCTATTATTATTTTTCCCTTTATTATCCTGACAAATAAAAATGATCATTCTTTAAATATATTTTTTTTGTGTTTTCATGTTTTTACGGTATAGACACTTACAGTTGTACTATAACTAAAGTTCTAAAGCCATTTAAATATATAAAAATGTCATTGATACAGTATACTGTGCAGAATACAGTATGTACAAAATACAGTATAAAGTTAGAAAATGAAAGTGTTTTCTACTATTTAGATATACTAAGAGCAGTAGTACTGTACTACTGTCTAGCAGATACAGTATCTAGTGACTCCGTGAGGAAATTCAATGTATCTTACTGTACAGTAATTTAATTAGGAACATCAGGACACGCACGTGCATATGCGTTTCAAAAAGTTTCCAATTTGCCATACACGCATGCGCGTTTCAACAACTTTTCAATTTGCAATTTCACGCATACGCAGAAAAATGATGACACGCATATGCGTGTCAACAAGGTTCCAATTTGCCATACACGCATGCGCAGAAATGTTATGACACACATATGCGTATCAACAAGGTTCCAATTTGAGAAACACTCATTATGGAATACATATTTTACGTTCGGATGAAGAGGCGACGTTGTTGTATTATTCTATTATTATTTTTCCCTTTATTATTCTATCCAAATAAAAATGTTCATTCTTTAAATATACTTTTTGTGTGGTCATGTTTTTATGGTCTAGACACTTACAGTAGTACTATACCTAAATTTCTAAAGGTATTTAAATATATAAAAATGTTATTGATACTGTATACTGTACAGAATACAGTATGTATAAAATACAGTATAAAGCTAGAAGTTTCCAATTTTTATTTCTGCATGCGCAGAAATGTGATGACACGCATATGCGTTCCAACAAGGTTCCAATTTGAGAAACACACATTCGCGAAAAACATATTTTACATTCGGCAGAAGAAACGACGTTGAATTTTTGTATTTTTGGCTAAGGAGACTCAGAAAGGACTTCTTTCCCGTGTATACTGTATGAACTCATAACGTTATTCTTCAATTTACATTTACACACACTTGAAGTACTGTACGGCGATAAAAGACAGGTTGAATAGCAATTAGATTTTTAAGACAACAATTCGCGATCGCCCACTTCAGTTTCTCGACAGTATTGCAGACAACGCTAAAATGCTATTTTCTGCACTCGATCAAAAGACTAGTAATCTCACGTCTTAACGCGTGAAATGTTTAAATAACAGCCATTGCATATGTACTGTATGTGCTCTGTTTGATTTGCTTTTAGCAGAACATTTTTTTGTTAAATGGTTTTAGACAGCCAGGATTTCAAGAAATTGCATTCAAAACTACAATTGTTCCCTCCTTATCTGCACCTTTAATGACCATTGACTAATCTATTTTAAGCTTTGAAAGGCTTGTTCAATCACTGGCAAAATTTTTTTGTTATAGTGAAAAATGAAAAAGTTTCTGTCTCTCTCTAGTTTGGACATGTGAGAACAGTTTAAGGAACATGTGTTTCGCATGGAAACACCATTCTCATAGTTTAATTACTAGGCCCTTTAATATTTTAACAACAACTAAATGCTACAGTATGTGCTGTTTCTATAACCTCTTTTATTATGAGACTGTTATAAACTATTGTATCTACAAACAAGTTGTTAGTCCATGTATGTCATGTGTAAAATAATTATTCTGACATACTAACCAAATGCATACAAATTAAGGGCAATAAACATTAAAAAGTAGTACATACTGTAACATAAAAGATGTCCACCCCGCACTCGAAAATTGATCTAACCAGAAATACATTACTATACAAATGAGGTAATGTGCAAAATAAGAATACAGATACCAAACAAATCAGACATAATGTGAACAGGGAAAAACTATATAGGACTGTCCATTAACATTTTGCTGTTGACCCAGAGGTTTGAAGTAGATGGTGTCAGAGATAAATGCTCTTGTCTATTCAATCAATCAATTGCCAATCTGGATGCCGACACACCCAGTCCACTAGGGGTTTGTAGAAGGGGTCAGTACAATGTAATGTCATTAAATGCTCGACGATAAAAAATCCAAGCAGGATCTTTCTCAGTTTAGAACTTTAGTACTGCACTTAAAGAACAGGATAATAGCAGGATGAGAAAATACTATTACAAAGAAATACATGGAGCCAATCAAATGTATATACCAATATATATATATATATATATATATATATATATATATATATATATATATATATATATATATATATATATATATAAAGCAAAAGGAAAGGATATCAAGTAGCGCCAAAATGGAAGTGTTGAAATTGTGTAAAAATATATATTATTGATAATAATTTAAATGTATGTTTCTAAATGGGCAAAAACACTACAAATCATAAATGTGAACACTACAATTTAGAATAAAAAAATATATAATAAAAATATATATATAAAACATATGTTATGTGCTCCTATCTCGTGAAATATAATTTAAGACAACACTCCAAAACATGTGATAACATAAAATACAAGCAAAAAGAAGAATTGATATAAAAAACAGTCCTTAAATGAAAAGTCCTTAAATAGGAAGAATAGTCCTGGTATGAGGGGATCTCCAGCAGCTCTCAAATAGGATGAACCCCATCCAGATGATACCTATTAGAAAAGAAAAAAGAGAGAGAGCGCACGCCCCATAGCGTAATACAGTACATTTATTTGGCAAAGGGGAAGGGGGGGGGGTATAAAATCCACTCACAAGAGTAAGTTAAAATCAAGCAGTGTGTGAAATATATCACCGCCAACTCTGGTCACTCAGCCTCCAGACCCTGCAGTCCAACTCTCACTTGAAGCTGCTGGTAGATGTTCTCTGGTGCGTGAGTAAAAAGGCTCCTTAAAATCAATGATGCAGTCTTTGAGTTTTAGGAAAATCTCCAATCTCTGCTGGCCGCAATGTGTATCAGCGCTCGATACAGCCGTCATGCGCTTGCGTGATGACGCAGTTCCATTCCCTGATGCATTTCGCGTATATATATATATATATATAGTTATGGTGGGTGAAAAAGGCAACAAAAAACCTCCACCGCATATAGCCAATAAAGAATATCACTTGTGAGCACATTCACATGTCTTAGGCTAAGTCCCTGCTAGCACTGAGCATGCTGATTGGGTGGCGCTTGCAGTGGGGACTTACATATATAGATATATGTAAGTCTCCGCTCACACAGTGAGCGCGGCTCTCGTGCGCGGTCACCCGCGATTGGCACTTACCAAAACAAAAACTATACTTCCCTGCGTGCCCAGCTGGCCCGCAATGCCGACCCCCGTTGCCCCCCCCCCCCGCACACGAGCTTGCGTAAATTAGAGGAGACCAGGTGCTCATGCTTGGAGCGCTCTCCAAGCATGAGTCCGCTCAGCGCCAGCGGGGACTTAGCCTTAGACATGTCTGCAACCCTGCCTTTCAACCATTATCACCTCGCATACACCTCGCATCCATTAATTTAGTGGATATTCCAGGCAAAAGGTGACACATTGTGTGCTCATTTGCATGTCATTTCCCAGAATCTCATGCTGCAGTGGGAGCACTGTATGCGAGGTGATAATGGTTGAAAGGCAGGGTTGCAGTCCTGTCTAAGACATGTGAATGTGCTCACAAGTGATATTATATATATTTATTTATAAAAATGTTTTACCAGGAAGTAATACAGTACATTGAGAGTTACCTTTCATTTTCAAGTATGTCCTGGTCACAGAGTTATAACAATACATGGTTACTGTAAGAGACGTGTTCAGGAGGTACACAATGGAGACTGTTTTAAGGTGAAATTAAAATAAGGCTTTATTGCCTGTTTCCTTAAATAGCACAGCAAACATATGAAAACAACAAAAACAACAAATGCCTATCCCTGTGTAAGGGCTAACTTACTTCCCCAGTCCCTATCTGCAGGACTGGAGGGATAATCCCATTACCACCCTATTCCCCAGTCTCAAGAGATACCTTAAAGCAGGTGGCCATTCATGTCAGTCTCTGGTAGGTTCCTGGGTCCCCTGTGTCCAGGAATATAAGTCTCTTGAGTGTCTTGATCGCAGCACCCCTTTGTGCTCAAGACAGTGTCTGTGTGCAGGCTTCTCTGCTTTCCTGTGTCAGCTCCAAATGTCAGGTCAGGAATCTCCTTCCTGTGTCTCACATGACACTATTTCACATAGCTCTGATTAGGGAGGTGGGTTGGCTGATTGCAGGTGTGCAATTAACCGGCACACTGCTGGATCAGAGGCAAGTTTCTTAACAGGGGTAAGTCCCTGTTACAGTTACATTAAAAGAACAGAGGTTATACAGTCAATTCACAGGCGTTTCATGGACAGATAGTGTTGGAAAATTGGATACGGGGATAAATGAGCTGGTGAGTTTCAGTCTGGTGATGTTAAAGCTTCTCTATTTCAAACATCAGCGAATGGCAGCAAACGGCACACACTCTTTAGCTGCGCCAAAGCCTGCCGCCTTTGGGGAGATGCAGATGTACACTGAAGGGAGTCAGATTGAATGCAGCTGCAAATTCAAAGTTCTTTGTCCTCTTGGCTCATTAACAATGTTCTGCTTCATTTTATCAAGCCACTTCTGTGTTAACCAAATGGTAGTGAATGTTGAGGTTGTGACTTCTCGTTGTTGTAACATCTTTGCTGTTGCCTCTTCCTCTCAAATTATGGACATTCTAAGTTTCCATTGGATGTCCTGCAAAAATGTTAGAGCAGGAGTGGAATTGGGGGGAGGGGTGGCGTGGCTACTAAGGGAGGGGGCATGTCCTTGGCTGGATCGGGGCTGTGTGTTTGTGATGCGAGATATGCGGGGGAGATGTTCCAGCAGGGGGTGGGGGGGAGATGTGGCAGCTAGTGGGGGGAGATGTACCAGTGGGGGTGGGGGGAGATGTTCCGGCAGCGAGGGGTAACGCGGCAGCAGCGCGGGGATATGTTCCGGCAGAGGGGGGAGATGTACCAGCAGGGGGGAGGGGAGATGTGCCGGCAGCGAGGGGAGAGGCGGTAGCAGCGCGGGGAGATGTGCCGAAGCAGGGGGAGATGTACCAGCGGGTGGGGAGGGGGGCGGGGAGATGTACCAGCGGGTGGAGGGGTGGGGGGTTTGGGGGGAGAGGGGAGGGGGAAGGGGAAGGACAGGGAGAAGAACAAAACAAGAGAAGTATCCCAACTAAAGCACTCAGGTATACAAAATAGTCAAATTTATTAATAACATCACAGACAATCAATATTTAAAACAGTCAGCAGTATCTCTAAAATGAGAGAAAATATAGCTAACACCTGAATGATTCAATAGAGTAAACTTATAATAACAGCCTGAGTGGACAATCTAAATAAACACAATGACCCAGAGGTGTGGAGGCATATATTCTCACTCACTGGTGATTGATGGAATAGTATACCTCCCTCTATAAGGCAGAGAGTTGATACATGACTTATCCACACAGGTAGCATGCACAGAGCAAACAGGCTATCAACACTGTATGCTACTAAAGGACTAATGAGTCCTGCTGAAATGTACCAATTCCCTTTCAGCAAAATAAATGATTAAATATTTATGCAGCAATAATACAATCAGTGAGAGTGTGAGTCCCGGTATGAGTAAATTGCATTAGGGATCGAATCAGATACTTAGCCACAGACAAGCTTTAAAGTCCAGTACCAAGTACCCCTTCTACCTGAAGAACATAAAACGATGGCATAATAGTATTCTATATACAAAAAGAAAATACATTGAGGCACTCTGGAACTGTCTCTAATAAATAAATATATAACTTTTATTTACATTATTCAGCATAAAAATGGACATGGCAAGAAAGCAATATACAGTTACTGTAGGTCCGGAAATAGTTGGACACTGATACAAGTTTTGTTATTTCGGCTGTTTACCAAAGTACATTCAAGTTACAGTTAAATAATGAATATGGGCGTAACGTGCAATCTATCAGCTTTAATTTGAGGGTATTCACATCCAAATTGGAGGAAGGGTTTAAAAATTACATCTCTTTAATTTCTAGCCCCCTCTTTTTCAAGGGACCAAAACTAATTGGACAATTGACACAAAAGCTGTTTCATGGACAGGTGTGGGCTATTCCCTCGTTATATCATTGTAACTGTCGTGCTTGCCACAAACTGGTACCGGACCGCAGGGCTGAAGTGGGGATGTATATGCACCGACCTTAGGCCACGGAGTCAGGTCCGGAGTGCAGATTCCGTGGTCAGACATAGCCGGTTCAGGGTTGGAGAAAGCAGCGTTAACGTTATCCAGGCTAGGGTCAAGGCAGGCGGCATAGGAGCGATGGTCGCGGTCACAAGCTAGGGTCATCATCAGGAAATCTTCAGCAGGATGCTTCAGCAAGGAAAGCAGGAACTTCAGCGGAGCAGCTTCAGCATAGGAAAAGGGAAGCAGGAACTTCAGCGGAGCAGCTTCAGCATAGGAAAAAGTCCCCTGTAAGGAGGACAGGGGTAGGACAGCATGAAGGCCTCTGCAAGGGAAATATGTCGCAAGCCACAGGAACTAGAAACTTTGCACTGGGGAACCAGTGCTTCACACAGGAACATAATGGCCAGACAGGCGTGCTTGTAGCAAGCACCATTAAATTCAAACAGACTTGGATTATGCTTAGCCACTTCCTGGGGGGAAGGGCTAACCCTAAATAGCATGGGCAGCCAATAGGGATAGAGCTGCATAGCAAGCAGCATGATGGAGACTGCAGAGTGAGTCCAGAACAGGTGGTTCTTGATTGCAGCAGCAGGGAGGGGTTGTCTGAAACTCCACAGCAAGGATGAGTTCCAGCCCAAACCCAGGAGCGGATTCCACACAATCATCATAAATTAAGCAGGTAAAAGGTCTGGAGTTGATTCCAGATGTGGCATTCACATTTGGAAGCTGTTGCTGTGAACCCACAACATGCAGTCAAAAGAGCAACAGGGCATCCTTAGGCTGCAAAAAAAAAATCAGTAAGATAGCAGGAACATTAGGAGTGGCCAAATCAACAGTTTGGTACATTCAGAGAAAAAAAGAATGCACTGGTGAGCTCTGTAACACAAAAAGGCCTGGACTTCCATGGAAGACAACATTGGTGGATGATCGTAGGATCCTTTCCATGGTAAAGAAAAAGCCCTTCAACACATCCAGCCAAGTGAAGAACACTCTCCAGGAGGTAGGCATATCATTATCCAAGTCTACCATAAAGAGAAGACTTTACGAGAGCAAATACAGAGGGTTCACCACAAGGTGCAAACCATTCATAAGCCTCAAGAATAGAAAAGCAAGATTAGACTTTGCCAAACAATATCTAAAAACGCCAGCCCAGTTCTGGAACAGCTTTCTTTGGACAGATGAAACTAAGATCAAACTGTACCAGAATGATGGGGGAAAAAAAGTATGGAAAAGGCTTGGAACAGCTCATGATCCGAAGCATACCATATCATCTGTGAAACACGGTGGAGGCAGTGTGATGGCATGTGCATGCATGGCTTCCAATGGCACTGGGTCACTAGTGTTAATTGATGATGTGACAGAAGACAGAAGTAGCCGGATGAATTCTGAAGTGTATTGTCTACTCACATTCAGCCAAATTCAGCGAAATTGATTGAATAATGACCCAAAACATACTGCGAAAGCAGAGCAGGAACTCCTCCCACAGGAGGCAGGTAACAGAGCACAGCCGTGAAACAAAGCGGAGGATGGCTTCAGATGGTGACTAAAAGAATTTTATTGTGAACAAAGTATACAGCTGATGGATCCTCTGACGCGTTTCAGCCCTCAGGCCTTTGTCAAAGAGTTTTTCCTGATGACGTCATCACCGCCGGTCATGTGACCGCCCTGTGCGACAGAAGCGTTGCTAGACGGGTTGGCGGAGCAACAATTACTGAAGGATCCATGAGGCTCGGCAGTACACACTCCACTAACCGTGAGTCTCTCTAACTCAATGTTATTTGTGCTCATCACGGAGCCAGTTGCTGGGAAAGACTTTACATCACTCATTGGAAGTGTTGCCGTGGCCTGCCTCATATCTTGCTATACATTTACATTTCAGTGACTGTTTTGGCTTCTAGAGCACCTGGTGGGTTAACCCCTGTTCACCCGTTTTCTACAATACTGCGAAAGCAATCGAGGAGATTTTTAGGGCAAAGAAGTGGAATATTCTGCAATGGCCGAGTCAATCACCTGATCTCAACCCGATCGAGCATGCATTTCACTTGCTGAACACAAAACTTAAGGCAGAAAGACCCACGAACAAACAACAACTGAAGACAGCTGCAGTAAAGGCCTGGCAAAGCATCACAAAAGAGGAAACCCAGCGTTTGGTGATGTCCATGCGTTCTAGACTTCAAGCAGTCATTGCCTGCAAAGGATTCTCGACCAAGTATTAAAAATGAACATTTTATTAATGATTGTGTTAATTTGTCCAATTACATTTGGGCCCCTGAAATAAGGGGACTGTGTATGAAAATGGTTGCAATTCCTAAACGTTTCATACAATATTTTTGTTCAACCCCTTGACTTAAAGCTGAAAGTCTGCACTTCTAAAGCATTTTTTATACACAAGATTGATACCAGAGGCCGGTGGGGGTCCCCGGGTATCCCCATGGGCCTCCAGGTGGTCCCTGTAGGTGTCTGGAGGACCTCGGGTGATCCCCACAGGTGCTTGGGGGCCCTTGGGTGGTCCTTGCGGGTGTCTGGAGGCCCTCGGATATTCCCCGCGGGTATCCTCATGTGGTCCCCATAGGTTTTCGGGGGTCCTCACGTGGTCCCCATGGGTGTCCGGGGAACCCCGCTGGCCTGCGGTACCAATCCTGTGCCTAAAAATAAATATATGCATACATTCAAATAAATACATCCCACCCAATACATACAGTACATTAATGGTCAAAATGATTATTATCCAGATATGGATAATAGTTCATTTGACCATTTTAAAATAAAACATTAGCCAGCCAGCATAAATAAAGTAAATAAACCCTTCTACTTACCCCTGCCAGTGCATCCTCGTCAGCATACTCCAGGTCCATGTCCTTCGATGCCAGAAAGAATACACGAACAAATACAATCTAATGGCCTCTAACCCCTTAATCACCATAGCGGTTAATAACCCCTAAAGTAACTAAGGGGTTAACCCCCATCTCAGGCTACCCACCCGGGAGGCCTAGGCACCAACCCCAGACCCACTATACCAACCCTGTACCCATTGATTGGCATAGTGGTATATCATACCCAGAGAATATGGGCATGATAAGCCCCTATATCATTCAATGGTAAACCTAATAAAAATAATGTATGCCAAAAATACACAATAATCACATAAATACAGGAGCACATAAACACCCCAAAAATAAAAGAACTAAATAGTACACATCACAAATAATTATCTATCACCAAATACTAAATCACTAAATTATAACAATTGTTATTCTAAAACAATACAATTAAATAAACAACTATCCATGCAAACTATTAAACAAATAAAACCACTAGCCAAGAAAACTATTAATTAATTAAAACCAGTAGCAAACAAAACAAATAAATAATTATAAAAGCTAATCAATCCTAAAATGTACTAAAAACAAGCCATCCAAATTCAAATCAATTTAATCCAAACAATAAACAGAAATCGAAAAAATAACAATCAATAGAAAACAAGCATTGGCGGCTATCCGCTAAGGTAATGAAGCTGCTTTAATGTAATTTTTATTTATAGTTTGTGGGAGCAGGGGGTATCCTGAGCTAAGCCGCTTTTGTTTCTTCCTCAGGGATCCCCTGCTTCCCGAGTTACAGGCCACGGTATGGGACATCAGGTGCCTGTATTACCGCCATTTTTAAATCTTCACCCGTGACCGTGGTTTTAAATACTGGAGGAGATACTGGCACCCCACGCGTCACGTGACCATGGGAATAAAATGCATAGGCGCTACTGGCTTCCCATAATGGGGCCTGTATCTATGGAAGCAGGGGGTCTCCAGACCTCATATCAACGAGGTTCTGCTCCGGAGACCCCCGCTGCAATATACTAGTATTACATTTTATATTAAAAATGTTTGATCTCTAGTGACATTTGTGCAGGGAGAGGTGGCTCTCTCTCTGAAGCAAAAATAAATCGGTGGGTGAGCACTTTTTAGAGAGGCGATCATCACATCGCCGGCTACTCGCCAGTTTTGCAAATATTGCTATAACAGGTATTCGGGGCTTTCTGCATACCGTGAAAGCAACGCTGTCAAAACTTGCGATTTAAACAGCCCGGCAATTTTTTTCCCCCGGCGCTTAGTGCATAGGACCCTGTGTCTCTGTGCTGGTCTGTGTACTTATCACAGAAACCCATGGCTGCTGAAATCCTGCTAGAATCCCTTATTGTAGTAAAAGTATTTGAGATAAACTGTGCTCTTCTTGATGAAGATACCTTGGTGCATCTGTGGAGCATTTACACAGAGAAGGAAGCTGCAAAGAGATTTGACCAAATACAACTGTGAAATATACATAGCATGGAGGAATGCCTTTAAGTTCATATTACACCATACCAGTGAGCCAACATAAAGCGGCACAGCCACTATAGATTACAGAATTCAAATTTTGGAATGAAAATGTGCCAAAATGTGTAATTACTTGAGAGTGTATTGCCAATTAATCATATTTCAATATCCTTACACATATTTTTAGGGCGTGTAGTTAGAGGATAATTCAACCACGGGGAATTCTCAGTAAGCTTTCCAGGAATGACTTTGCCTGTGCTTCAGTGCTTCACTGTCTTGTCATCAAGGCTCAATTACTGAAATGTATTGCTTATGGCTATTGTTGTACTCCTATCTCCAACTTATGCATGAGCCAGTGATTAGTTATGAGAAAACTGCATCATTTAGAATATGGAAAAATAATGTATCACACATATCAGTAGTCTTTAAACAGGATCATATTGCTATTTTAATTTTTTGCTAAATATATACGGTATTTAAAAGTAAAAGCTAGCTCCTCCCCCCTGATGAAGTGTGAAGCCTCACACAAAACGCGCGTCGTGGCGTGACATCACTTGTGGGTGTCTGTGAGCGGGTTTCCTCATGGAGCCGAGCAGCCTCTGTTGGGATCTATCACAGTCCGGTTGAGCAAAGGAGCATAGGAGCACGGTTGTATATACCATATCTGTTTGCTTACTATTGATGTTGCTAATCCTTCTGGGCACATCATGGGACATAAATTTGTGGTCATTTACGTTCTTGAATGGTAGATTATCAATCACATTATCAGGCACCATCTGATCATCAGACCTATACATACTTACCCATCTATGCTCCCTCTATTTTGATATGCTCACATTTGACTTAAACCCACAGGGTTAATATGCTATTTGGTAGCCACATTAGTGATATCACTATATACTGTATATGCTACTACTACTATAGCTAATAGTGATTTTCCTTTACCTCATTTGTCGCTACCCTCCTCCCACCCGCTCCCCTTACAGGGGTATTTTAAAATTTTACACCATTGTTTCATTTTTTGTCACTTGCTTTTCGGCGTAATTATGGTTTATTAAAGTTTTTTTATTTTTTGGATTTTATCAGTGGATGTCACCGTTATACTTAGGGCTATCAAACATTAACTGTGGACACGTGTGGTCCTTTTATTTGATTATATGTTATTATGTCAGACATATCAGTCTTTCAGTGGATATTGTATCCTTAAGCATTTGTTCAAACTTCATCTGGGACTTTAAATCCATACTGTGGATATTAATATCTTTACTTTGACCTTTTCCTTGAGTGCAATTAATAGGGGACTGCCGTGACCTCTGTTTGCTTTTGCACCGGATCTTCTCTCTTCTCTTCCATATATGGTAGCATAATCTAGATCAGTGGTGTGCAAACTGGGGTGCGTGCCCCCCCCCCCCCAGGGGGAGGTGCAAGATTTTTTTGGGGGGGCAAGGCAGTTAAAGAGGTCCTGCGCTCTCCCCCAAGGCCTTTAAATTAAATTAAATGCCGTGGGAGCACGTGTGGCATCTATAACACAGCTACCTTACCTTCCAGTGACGCGTCGTCATCGCAAATGACACAGCGGGGTCACGTGATGTCACATTGCCATGGTAAGGTGATGTCACATGAACCCACGTTTCATTAGAAGCTGGGGCCGAGCAGGGGTGGGGGCGAGAGTCGCAGAGGAGAGCAGGCAGGGTTGCACACGGTAAAAGTTTGCGCACCCCGATCTAGATAGCTATTTTTTGTAATATTTTATGTTTAAATTTGTTATTTGCACGTACAAGATACAGTCTGACATTTTGTAATTAGCACACAGCACATTTACACTATTTTAATAACAAGTAAAACTATATTGGTCAAAAATATATCTAATTAATAATTTATAGTAAAAATAATTAAGGGAAGGTTGGGGATTGCCTGTGCCAAAAGCAGAATAGGATATGGAAGTGAAATGTACACAAATGAATTACCTTGATGCTTCTCATGAAAGCTAAACACAAAAGTGTGTAATGTCCTGGTACTCTTCAGTGCTTACTGATAGCGTAGCATACAGTAGCTTCCTCCTCTATAGAGCATCTTGTTCACAGCACAGCACCATACTACTTAGGTTAAAAAAAAAGACAATGGGCGGCGAAATGAATGCATGGTGAAATGCATAATAAGATAACTATTGGAGCAGATAGCTGCTGGAGAGCTGTAATATGGCTTCTGGTGGGAGTAAAAGTGGAATAAACTCTTCATTATACACTGGGGGTCATGACTAATGGCTGCAAAACTGGCATGATCTTTGTGTAAAAACAGCTCCAGTAAATTATGTATTAGTTAAAGAAAATTATCCTATTGTATGTAAAAGGAATGTTTTGCTTATTGTAAATAGGTGCTCTTATAGTTCATACTGTATTGCATACTTTATGCACAGAGAGATACAGTACACATCACCCATAATATTTTCTTTAACAAATATTGTGCTGTTTGTTGCCAAGCAAAATCAGGAGAAGGACTCTAAAAATGCCCCACAACCTACATTTGTGTCTTCTTTTTTTTTTGCTTCCACTTGAATATATTAGCGGCAGGCTGTAATATATTGCCTATAATGGCCCTGGAAGAGATTTCCACATGAGAATTGTTAAACCTCTCCCATTTGGTATCTTCCATAGATAAGCATTGTCTAAATTAGCAAGGGATTCACTCACAAAGAGGTTCTGTGTGTCTCTACTTAAACATGCTAATTACACAAAGAGAAAGACAGTGCAGCTGATGTTAGTTTTTTCTTAAATTGATACTGTGAAAGTCAATTGCATGTTGTGTTTCTTACGCCCCAAAGAATCCAAAGACTCCAATTTCAACTCATTATTGAATAAGGGCCTCATGCAGTAAGCGCCGATAAGGCTTTTATCAGCATTTTCCCGCCAAAATTGGATTTGAGATTCAGTAAGCGCCGATAAGTGCTCAAAACCGGCAGTTTTTCTTGCCGATAAAAATTTATCGGCATGCGGCTGCCGATAACCCATTTATCGGCACTTTTCGGCACTTTTTTAAATCGGCTGTATTCAAGTAGCCCCGATCAGCTTATCGGTGCTGATCGGCACTCAGAAATGGAGATTTCATCGGCAATTGGTCCCGCCAACTAAAGTTGGCAAGTTGGAGGGGAGAAGGATCGGCAAGGCTGCTGGGACGGCACTTAGAAAAAAAACCTCATCTCTACATCAATGGAGTCAATGGAGCGGGGACTTATAACATTATAGGACTGTTTATGTTCTATTGCTCATAATAAAAATGTGCTTGGCATTACAGTGTCGAGGTCATTCACTTCATCGTGTCACCCCTTACGTTTATTATTTGCATAACATTGTACTTTTCAATGTTATGATGATTTGCGTGTCGCATTAGTCTTAATGTTATGATGTGTCAAGGGAAAATCCTATACTCAACACTTAAAGGAACAGGTCACATCATATCAAACATGTTACTTAAGTGTGCTTCAATTTATTATATGATGTAACACATTTCACACATCTAACAGATCCTGCGTATAGTAATGTTGCTATACATTATACAATCCTTGTAATGTGTAACGCATGATCAAACGTAAATGTAGCTGTTTGTTTTCATGTTTACATGTACTTTGTGACCTCCCTCTTTTGATGTCGTTCGCAATTGGACACTCAATAACATTGCATGTTTACATTGTACACGATGCATTAGAATCACTTCATGCTAAGTTAGACACACATCTATAATCGTTACTCATTTTTACACGATTGAAACTGAATCAATAGCAAGTATCCTGATGGCATTAAATTATGCATATGCATGTACAATTACTTCATGTGAACAGGTGACAATAACATGACAAATTACACATGTTGCAACGTAGTTTCTCAACGTCAATGTCATGGTTGTATCCTAATTAGATGACTGAGTGTTGCGTTCAGAAGTGGTACATGCATTACACATTACAGAAATACTTGCCAATAAATGGTTCTACAAAGCTTAACGTTACATCATTCTCAAATATCATGATTGCCTGGTGAACACACATAAATAATCCTTTTAATTGGTACTGGATACACGTTGGGAGTGAACAACTTGGATATGTTAATGTAACACCTTGCACTTCAGCATGTCACCTGACATCATCACATAGGTATTTAAAGGAGGGCAATTACCTGCGCATTCACAGCTACAGACCTGAAAATGATGCGAATGTTTATGAGACGGAGGAAGATTCTATTGGACCAGAGGCTTGCTGATGGAGAGGATGTCACAGGCCAAGGAAGGGACAGGGACAGAGGCAGGGACAGTGGCAGGGACAGTGACAGGGACAGGCACGCGGACAGGAGAGGGAGAGGGAGAGGTCAAGTGAGAGGTAGAGGGCAAGGAGATGAGAGGAGAAGTGAGAGGAGAGAAGTTATGCCTCGTCCTTGTTTGTACAGGGAGAGAACCCTGTTAGATGGGATGAGTGAGGAGGAGATTGTAAGTCGCTATCGTTTGAGTTCAGCAGCAATCTTAGCTCTTTATGAAGAGATACGGGGAGATTTAGATTTTGTGACAGCCAGAGGTCGTGCAGTCCCTGGGCTTGTTAAAATGCTGTGCTCTTTACATTATCTTGCTTCCGCGTCATTCCAGACAACTGTGGGCATAGTGGGCGGGGTCTCGCAATCTACATTCTCATGGGCCTTTACCCAGTTTCTATGTGCACTGAATAGACGTGCTAGGAATTCTATTCATTTTCCTACAGAGCACACAGAGAGGCTGGAAGTCAGGAATGGCTTTTATACCATAGCCGGGATACCATGTGTGATGGGTGCAATAGATTGCACCCATGTTGCTTTGATCCCGCCTAGTCAGAGTGAGCATGCTTACCGCAACCGTAAGCACTACCATTCCCTGAATGTACAGGTGGTATGCGATGTCACGATGAAGATTATGCAAATTCCCTGGTTCCAGTCACGATTCCTCTATCCTGAGAAACTCATCAGTCTTCCATGCTTTCGAAGAAGGCTATTTTGGACCTGGTTGGCCGGTGGGTGAGTACATATTATGATGTGTTAACAAACAACTCTTGGTTTTCTAGGAAATGTTGTATGTAATAATGTTAACACAAATTGTTTCATATTTGTGCACGATGGATTATAGGTGACTCAGGATACGGAATTAGGCCGTGGCTGTTGACCCCTGTGGCAAACCCTCAATGTGAAGCAGAGGAGAGGTACAATGTTGCCCATATATCTAAGCGATCCGTTATAGAGAGGACATTTGGGCTTCTCAAGACAAGATTTAGGTGTCTCGATAGAACTGGTGGGGCACTTCAATATAAGCCTACTAAAGTGTCTGATATTATAATTACATGTTGCATTTTGCACAATGTGGCACTCTGCAATAATGTACAAACAGACATACGTCAGGGCTTGGAGGAGGAGCATCCCGTCAATTTACCAGCTGACACTGACCAAACAGCCAGTGGTGTTGAGACACGTCTGAATGTCATAAACACATTTTTTTCATGTAAGCAAATACATATCTGTTCATAGTACTACATAGATGTATTCATTCTTTGTTAGATAAATACATTTGTCCAAATACCATTCACTTAGGAAACAGATGAATATGGTTCGCACACCTTTCTCTTCTCTGCTGTGTGGACAATTGCATGTGGCTCCGGTATGTCATTCATCAACAGGTTGTATTATACTTCTTGCCACTAAAAGGTGTTCTGTGTACGTCAGGAAATAATGTGTACTAAATATTTATTTTCCGTACATGCTATTTTTGGTTAGGCATACACAATAAACCTACTATGTCGATAGCCAATAGCTAGTGCAGTATGGTTACATACAATTTTGCTTTTGGAGTGTGACATTCTGTGTGTTGCTTACCTTAATGAACATGTCATGACAATGATTTATATTCATTCATGTTTTCTTTTTCAAGGTATATCACTTCAATGACTGCTCATGGTATGTATTTCAATTCACATCTGTCATAAGATGTGCAAACCTCGATACAGGTATAGTTACAGGATATATAAACAGAACGTAATGAAAAAGATGTGACAATTGAAACATGTCGTTTCTGTATTGTGTACGTGCGTTTAGCTGCACTTGGTGGTTATTGTGCAGTGTCTTTTAAAATCATTAGGGACATTACATAACATGTAATTTAGCAAACGTAACAACATCCATTCATGGAATATAGGGGTGGGGGGAGAGAAGGGGATAAACCCTGCTCAGCTATTGATTATGGGAGGAGAACATCCATTGATGTACATGAGCGATGTTAACACTCAATGCATGTGTGTATGAAAAGACCCCAATATTTTAAACATCATTAACATTGCAATGTATGTGATTAGTTGTTGTATCACTTCATCTTCATGTTGATTACTACATTGTCACATGTGTATGTATAAGTGAAAGATGTGTGTTGATTTGACGTACATGTAACATGTGTCAAAATGTTAACACCATTCCAAAGTATAGTTCTTTGGATTCTCAACTTTTCCTAATTCATTCAACACAATGACAATGTAGTTAATATAATTTTTATTTCATTCACGTTAGTTATTCATAATGATCATGATCCTTTATAACTAATGTTAACATATGAACATAAATGAAGTGGACATTTGCATACGCACACATTTCAGCAACAGTGTGTGTGTGTGTGTGTTGTAGTTTTTGTGTGATGCATGTATTTCTACGTGAAATAATATAAACCAACATAATAATGTTGCTTTTATCATCGGCCTCACTTAGCTATGTATGTGTTGAACGTTTACTAATAACACTAAACTATAGTTAGTCGCGTGAATAAAATGTACACACAAATGTTCATGGTTTCATGATCTTTAACTAACATTCATTAGCTCATGCATGTTAGGTTACCACTACAATTTAGGTGATAATATAAAATGCACACGACTAAACAGTTTCTATCACCTCACTATTGTTATTGTGTACGTTCAGATACAATGTCTACGAGTTGTTATGTAGCATTTACATTCTTTGAAAAGTCACACGTGAGATTATAATATATAGTAGATTAATGTGTTTGCTGAGTGATAATGTTGGTTGCATATATCACATGGCAATACATATAATGTTAGTAGAAAAGAACAAAAAAACAATATCAGTACTAACTTCAGTGCTTAGCAACATCATTATGTTAATTAAGTGCATAGTAAATATTTGCATAATAGGATAACATTATGTAGTGATTGTTAATCTGTGCACCAATAATTGAAAGCATTGTTACATATTTATTATAATAGTTGTTCGCTAGTCGTCACAATCATCTAATATAACGATTGGCTCATCTGAAATCATACATTGGTCCCATGTATTCATCCGCGACATCTGTGAAATACAGCAAACACATGATGTTCAAAGATGGCACATTTATTTATGTCTCAGCATGACAACGCTTAACACATCTCTATATGATTGTGGATATTCACGCATAAGTAACGTATATGTTTAAACTGCAAGGATAAAACTACAGATACAGAACTGTGTCATTTTTCTAATGGCGTTGCTGGCATTACTACTGATATGTTTTTTCCGGTGCCTGTATACATAATAATGTGCGCGCACAACGTCTGTGTGGACTAAGTCTTAGTGCATGCGCAAAATGATGTGTACGCTGTGCGTTCAATACATGTCCCTCCATGGTGCTGCTAGCAGTACGCATATCATGGCTGAAAGTTATGATATGGAAGCGAAACAAATTCACTTCTACACACGTACATATCTAAACGTTGTAAACGGACGTGTGCCCATGGAAAAAACAGATGATCATCCAATGAGCGAACAAAATACGTGTGACGCCATGTTAAGGCACCGTGAAATGCACGCAAACACCCCTCCCACTGAATGAACATTGGCCTCCAGCGCTGTACACGCTCCGCCACACCGACGCGTGCGCATGACACACTGCACTGACCGTAACAATAAGTTACGGGCACAGCCAATACGGTTTTACGTGCGCACGTCGGTTGGGGGTGGGGCTTGCATCGGTAACCTTTTTAAGGACGCCTTGGGACATTACCACGTTCCCACGTCTTATGTGGGCGACACTTTGTTTTTATATGTTGAATGCTAAACAATGAGGTGTGTGTGTGTGTTACAGTTAGTGTAACATGTTGTAATGATACTTTAAAAGCGATAATAATCTAGGAATAAGGACTCCGTCACCAATGTGTAGTAATGGTTCGTCATGTAGTATATTGTTATAGGAAATAATGTCTTTGTGCACGCTACATGTAAGCCTGTCTGCAATGTTAAGCTGTATCCACTAATTTGGCTAACAAATGGTGTATATTATTAATGTAGACATTTGAGTAAAGGCATAACGAAATTTGTATTTACCATTCTTGTAGAAGTCAAAACTGATTTGGCTGCAACTGCTCGCTCCAGGAAGGCACAACAGTATCATCCATGGTTGAGGCAACCGTTGAATCCTGAATCACACACATCTCCATGAGGGCGTCATATGGATCTGCAGTGGCTTCTTCAAACAAGACGTCCGGAGGTACGTACAGTTGTTGGTTGTTTTCACATCCACATTGGTATTGCCCATATAAGTTTGGATACATATCATAGTAGTTATGTCCATCTTGCATCTGGTCTTGATGAATGGAGGGTGCAGGTATATCAGCAGACGCGACAGTCGGTGCGGCTTCAGTGTAACTGGTATTAGGCAAAAATATGCTATTTAACAGAAGATATGTTCCATGTTCCATGGTAAGTTTAAATGATGGCGCAACATGCCAGCATCCATATCGTTGATCTAGCCGATCATGGACACGCTCAAAACATTCATTTGCGGATAAAGTGAATCGTACAGAAATTTTAAAATTTCTTTATCTGGCTGGTTCTTGGTAGTATGGATATTTGTTTAGGATTAAGTCATAGATTTGGCCCACGGTTGCCCTCTTCTCAGCCATTGATTCGATTGCTTCATAAATCATAAATTTGTATGATTTACGTGGATGGCTGTGCAATGTGGAAGCTTCTGCCATTTCTTCTCTGTTTAACTGTACAGTGTCTAAGTTGAGCGGATACGGATGTCTGCTGAATGTGTTAATAGTTACATGTTATCTTCGCGGTTTGTTCCAAGGTTATAATACAACCTAACTGCTATACGCCTAGGTTTTCTCCCACCAGAAATTTGTTACAATAATTGGCTGAAATTCTTTGTCTAAGATACTCTTTTCACATGAATCGAAACTTTTCTTTCGGCTTAGGCAATCAACATGTGCAAAACAAGTTGACGAATTTAATTAGAATAACAATGTGTGTGAAATATTCTACAGTGCTAGGATGAACAGATTTCTGCTTACACTTAACTAAAATTAACCACACACACATCTCTGTTTGTCTCTTTTTCTGTTTTTCTCTCTCTCTGTTTCTCTCTGTTTCTCTCTCTTTCTCTCTCTCTTTCACTCTCTCTGTTAGTCTCTCTTGATATCTACATATATATATATATAAATAAATATATATAAAATTAAATATATATAAATATATCAACATATATATTTATCTATATATAATTAACTATATATTGTGTGTATATATGTATATATATATATGTGTATATATGTATATATGTGTATATGTGTATATATATATATATATATATATATATATATATATATATATATATGTGTGTGTATATGTGTATATATGTACACTGATTGGTCATGTACTGATTTGCTTGGCTTAGATTCACAACTATTGCTTGTAATGTCCTGTTTACATTTTGGATTTCTTTAGGAACTTGGATGATGACTCTTTCAATTTGTGACATTTGTGATATTGACCTTTCCTGCAGTGATATCATCCTTTCAAGCACTGACATCATTTCTGAATGGCGACGATTTTCTTCACCCAAGATTCTTTCTTTAGAAGCTGCAATAGCTGAGTAGGTGTCACGAGCAGGAAGACTTTAATGCTGGGTTAAAATTACAACAAGGCCCGTTTGCACACAAGGCCTTCAATGTAGCAATATATATATATATTGCTACGTTGAAGGCCTTGTGTGCAAACAGGCCTTGTTGTAATTTTGTAAATCTCTTAACAGTTCATTACAGTTTATATTATTACTGGGTGAGTATGTTTGAGGGCCTATTTGAGTCAGCTGTGTAGAAGTTGTATTTAACAGCAAACAAGGCTTATTTTGAGCCATTAAGGCCTGTACTGTTCATTCTGATTATATATATATATATATATATATATATATATATATATATATATATATATATATATACACATGAAGGTCAGTCAGCACACTGCAGTAGAAAAGGTTATAATAGCAGATGCTAGTCCCATAGAAAATAAGTATGATACGAACCAATCCAAAGACCAGTAAAGAGACAGCACACCGCACGGGGTTAATCCAAAAATCTATATTCACAACATGAAATACACGTAAGCCAACGTTTCGGTCCCACAGAGAGACCTTCCTCAGGGCCGTGCGGCCCTGAGGAAGGTCTCTCTGTGGGACCGAAACGTTGGCTTACGTGTATTTCATGTTGTGAATATAGATTTTTGGATTAACCCCGTGCGGTGTGCTGTCTCTTTACTGGTCTTTGGATTGGTTCGTATCATATATATATATATATATATATATATATATATATATAGAGTGCTAAACTAAAGCCGTTGATGTGTGTAAGTAGGCCTTGTTGTAATCATATTGAAAGTTAAATACAGCTCAGTGAATTAGGGGCTCAATCATAGTGATACCATAATTTTAGCAAGTGTCCTAACATTTATATCTCATTAACAGAAGGCCTGTTTGCTGACAACTGTGTCAGAGATAGTTATATATATATATATATATATATATTTATCTCTATATATCAGTTAATACACACACACACACACACACACACACACACACACACACACACACACACACACACACACACACACACACACACACACACACACACACACACACACACACACACATGGGCGTCCGCAGAAATGTTTTCAGGGGGGGGCATAATGTTAACTATACAGAGAGAGAGAGAGTGGTTGTGGGGGGGGGGGGTGACTGACACTTTGACTGACTGACTCGTGTGTGACTGACACTTGGGTGACTGACTGACACTTGGGTGGGTGACTGACTGACTGTGGGTTGGTGTCTGTATTCATTCATAGACAGAAAGACACAAACACACACCCTCCCTCTCTCAGACTCTCCCCCTCTCAGACTCTCCCCCTCTCAGACTCTCCCTCTCAGACTCTCCCTCTCCCTCTCAGACTCTCCCTCTCCCACTCTCCCTCTCCCTCTCCCTCTCAGACTCTCCCTCTCAAACTCTCCCTCTCCCTCTCAGACTCTCCCTCTCAAACTCTCACTCTCCCTCTCAGACTCTCACTCTCCCTCTCAGACTCTCCCTCTCAGACTCTCCCTCTCCCTCTCAGACTCTCCCTCTCAGACTCTCCCTCTCCCTCTCAGACTCACCCTCTCAGACTCTCCCTCTCCCTCTCCCTCTCAGACTCTCCCTCTCCCTCTCAGACTCTCCCTCTCCCTCTCAGACTCTCCCTCTCCCTCTCAGACTCTCTCTCTCCCCCTCAGACTCTCTCTCTCCCCCTCAGACTCTCTCTCCCCCCAGACTCTCTCCCCCTCAGACTCTCTCCCCCTCAGACTCTCTCAGACTCCCCCCCTCAGACTCCCTCCCCTTCAGAATCCCTCGCTCACTCAGACTCTCTCTCTCTCACTCAGACTCTCTCTGTCTCTCACTCAGACTGAGACACACACACACCCCACACACCACACACCCCACTCTAATGCAGATAGTCCCAAGGTGTAGCCCCATCTCTTTCTTACCCCCTCTCTTCTTCATTCACTCTCTCCCCTCACCCCTCTCTTCCTCACTTCCTCTATTACACCCCCTGTCTCCTCACTCTTCCCCCTCCATCAATTATGCCCCTCTGACTCAAACCCACTCCCTGAATCCGTCCTCCTCACATTC
Organism: Ascaphus truei; assembly: GCF_040206685.1. NCBI lineage: Eukaryota > Metazoa > Chordata > Amphibia > Anura > Ascaphidae > Ascaphus > Ascaphus truei. The sequence goes on from NC_134484.1 coordinate 86,263,745, forward strand.
ATTCCCTCCCCCCCTGATCTCACACACACACAGACACACACTCAGACACAAACTCAGACACTCGCAACAAGGGGGAATCGGATCAGGGGGGGGGAATCGGAACGGGAAGGGGGGACCCGGAGCAGGGGGGGAATCGGAACGGGAAGGGGGGACCGGAGCAGGGGGGGGGGAGGGAATCAGAGCAGGAGGACAAGGGGGAAGCGAAAGTGGCATGGAGCAGTAGTCACCTGACTTGCTCCATGCAGGAAAGGGCAGGTCTCGCCAGGGAAGGTCAGATAGACTCGCAGGGGTGAGCAAACTTTTTATGCCGAGCCCCCCTTTTCATCCATTTAATTTCTCGGGCCCCCCCTGCCTGACGTAATCAAAATCACATGAACCCCCCCCCTTTATTAAACGATATACAATGTAAATACAAATATGTTTCAACAGCTCGCGCTTGCAAAATTAGGCTGCGTCCACGCTGCCGCCGAGAGTGGTGACATCACCAACTCTCCAAGCATGAGCACAGGGTGTCCTGCATAATTTTGCAAGCACGAGTGGGGGGTATGGATCAGGGCTATTTCTGTGTTTGTGTGTGGGTGTGGGGTTGTGCGCATTGACTGCTGCTGAGCATGCTTCAATGTCAATTTTGTTTGTCTCGCCAAGCACACAATCAATCACAACACAAACAACACCCCCCACACCACACACAATCACAGCACACATTCAATCACAAAACACACACATCACTACACATTATATATATATATATATATATATATATATATATATATATATATATATACACATACACACACACACATCACTATACATATATATATATATATATACACACACACACACACACACACACACACACACACACACACACACACACACACACACACACACACACACACACACACACACACACACACACACACACACACACACACACACACACACATCACTATACATATACACACACACACACACATCACTATACATATATATATACACACACACATCACTATACATATATACACACACACACACATCACTATACATATATACACACACACACACACCACTATACATATACACACACACAGTGACATCACTATACATATATATATACACACACACACAGTGACATCACTATACATATATATACACACACACACACACACACACACACACACACACACACACACACACACACACACACACACACACACACACACACACACACACACACACACACACACACACACACACACACACACACCTGTACTGCTTGCTCGGCTCCCCACTCAAGTAAAGACAGGAAGAGGAGGGCTTGTGCCTGTGTGCAGAGGGACGCCCCGCCCCCTCTGCAAGCACAGGGAAACACAGCACGGATTTTCTGCCTGGCATTGCTCTGCTCTGCTCTGCCCCTGCTCTGCTCTGCCCCTGCTCTGCTCTGCCCACAGGTTTCGCCGCACAGGCTGCCCCCCCCCCCCTAAATAATTTGGCGCCCCCCAGTTTTGCGCACCGCTGAGATAGGGTTGCGAGGGACAAAAAAAAAAAAATCCTGGCAGCGTGCCAACACGCGCCAGCCAATCAGGAGACAAGGGAGGTTTTTTTTTTTTTTTTGCAGAAGAGAGCGCTAAATCCTGTCACGCCAGTGCCCTCTGTTCCCCGCTGTTGGCGGCCCAGGATCCAGCGCCCCCCCTTGCCCCCCCCTGCGGACGCCCATGCACACACACACACACACACACACACACACACACACACACACACACACACACACACACACACACACACACACACACACACACACACACACACACACACACACACACACACACACACACACACACACACTGTGTGTATACATATATCCATAGAGATACAGAGATAATAAAGATATATTCATACACACTAACAGATCTGTTAGTGTAACCAAAAATCATACATGATCACATGCCAACATTATGAACTATGAAAGAAGATTAAGGTAAGTATTGTGTTACAGAGTTAAGACACCAGAAAACACAACATCAAAATGTATGCTGTTATATGGGTAGTTACTTAAAGTTGTATGTCAATAATATTAGCATGAAATGACTATCTACATTACCAAACAAACCCACATACATCTCATCTTGAGCAAGAGCTAAGTGAATGTCAGCTTCCATTAACATGGCAAGTGTGTAATAATGTTGTACCATTAATCAACTAATGATTAATACATATTCATATGTTATTAAATATGCCTTAATTCAGTCAGTGAGCATTTCTAAACATTCATGTGTACAAAGACATACTTGAATGTTATCAAGCATCTGTACATGATCATACATACACTATGCATGAAATAGTCTGCAGTAAACACCACCAGGACACCAACAAATTTAGTGAATGTGATTATTTATTTTTGTTTATCCTTTTGAGAGCGAGTCACAGGCCTGCTTGTTGGCTGTTGTGTTTGCATTTTCCCTTTGCCAAGTACTTTGGCCTTAACTGTACGACTTGTACTGGCCTGTGGCAGTTCTGTGGCACTGGTTGTGGGCTGTTGCACTTCAGGGGCACTGGGTATGGGCTGTGGCACTTCAGTGGCACTAAGTGTGGGCTGTTGCACTTCAGGGGCACTGGGTGTGGGCTGTGGCACTTCAGTGGCACTGGGTATGGGCTGTGGCACTTCAGGGGCACTGGGTGTGGCCTGTGGCAGTTGTGAAGCACTTGATAAACATTGCACGACTGATGGTGGAGCAGTTTCTTGTTTTGGTGTTTTAATCTTTTTCCAAAAGCTGGTTAGTAGTAATTGTTGCCCTAACTTTCTTTTTCGTGTCTCATTTGTAGGTGTCCGTTCCTGATTTTGAACAGATGTAAGCGGTTGGATATTGAGAGGGACCTGCACAGAACTTGCACCTACTGTACCGGTATCATCCAGAACTGGGGAATGAAGAACTGATGACTCTGGAGAAAAAGTAGCAGCATGTAAAGATCCATCCTCAGATGGGGTAAAGTGGAATTGTTGTTCTCTTGCAGTAATTCGCAACTGATTTGCTTGGCTTAGATTCACAACTATTGCTTGTAATGTCCTGTTTACATTTTGGATTTTTTTAGGAACTTGGATGATGACTCTTTCAATTTGTGACATTTGTGATATTGACCTTTCCTGCAGTGATATCATCCTTTCAAGCACTGACATCATTTCTGAATGGCGACGATTTTCTTCACCCAAGATTCTTTCTTTAGAAGCTGCAATAGCTGAGTAGGTGTCACGAGCAGGAAGACTTTAATGCTGGGTTAATCCAGGAGTGGGAACATCTTCATGGTCACTTGAGTGAATTTGTCCTTGAGTGGCAACATCTGGTTCTACAAATTAAGAAAGACATTATGAACTGCTATGGAACTTTCACTTGTTTTTCAATATAATGATAGTTGTTCTCATAGTGTAACACATAACATGTTTCCATAATTTTTAATTTGTGTCAAATTAAAAGTTTATGCTTGAAGTAACAATGATGTTTCGACTCAGTGTGAAAGAAGAATGAATGAAAGTTTGTTGTAACCTCACAACTCCTAGCTGATAGTTTACAACACACACAATACATGTTTTCAGGAAACACTACATCTTCTGTGACAATAACTGATGTGAAGTTAATTACATGTGAAAGGCATTTATTTAGCATGGCAAATTAACATCTACAAATGTACACATTAGATGTGCTGCACCTCATACACTCAACTTCCATGCTTGATGATGAGCTGGATGAGCCAGGTGATGGGACATGTGCAGTGTCAGGTGAAACATGAGCTTCAGGAGCAACTATATAGAAGAATAACATAAGAATTTTATTGACATGTGTACATAATTAATATTAAGTTTGTGTAGTGGGAGTATTTATGGCTAAATATCAGCATCACATAACGAAATGACAATGATATGTTTCTGGCAAGCTGTACATTATCCATCTTAACATCAATGTACATGTGAACCTAATTGGCACATTTATTGTAAAAATCATACAACATACAATGTTCATGCAGGAATGCGTTGTAAAATTAAGTGTTCTGTTGTACATACACTGCATATGTTGTGTAGTAATCTAACAATAATAATGTACATCACTACCATGACAGCAAAGTTGACTCTGCTTATAATTCAGTACCTAATTGTGGAAATGTGAATGAATGTTTTTAGTGATCTGTGTGAACATTTAAGAGAAGCAGGTATAGCGCTCAATGTGGCTGACACTCATCAACACATGCAGTGTGTCGCTCACAGATGGTACTGTTGTGATAAGGTGGCGTGTCTATAAGGTAAAAAGAAGATATGAGTGAACGAATGACTAACGTACGTTTTCATATATAGTGGCCTGGTGGGTGACAGTCTTCAGAGAATTACTATTTCAAATGAATGTGATGAACTTCTGTTCACCTTGTCAGCTTCTAACAACTGTAGTCCCTCCCCCAAGACGTGACAGCACCCTGACCTTTTATTTGTTTCTACCACCTGTAAGCCGGCCCACAAGACTTGACCATACTATGACCCTCTGATCTGGCTCAGTGCCCAACCCCACCCCCTGTGTTCCCCTCTATGCTGTGATTACATATTAATTGCAGCTGGTTTCACACACCGGTACATGAGCGAAATAAAAATCTGAAGTGAGCTACATATGAACACAATTAAATACCATATGGTACATGTTCCTATTTATGCTCTCAGTATACTACATGAAGTGAAAAAAGAGCTTTAATTAAACATAACAAAATGGGTTTGTGCAAATTATGAATGTTCGCCTTTGAATGCACAATCTTCCATGCAAGACTTGATGAGGCAGTAATGGCCTGTTTATAGGTGTAACATAGATTATCACTAATTTATATATTATATATATATATATATATATATATATCAACTGTAAATATTACTGTATGCTCATTTGCATGTCTTAGACAGGTCTGCAACCCTGTCTTTCCCCATTATCACCCAGCATACAGCGCTTCCACTGCAGCAAGGGATTCTGGGAAAGGACTTGCAAATGAGCACGCAGTGCCACCTTTTGCCACCATATATATTAATTTTTACTTTTTGTAGGACAACTAGATATAAATATATACTGCTGCGGCCGAGTTTATTCGAGCTTTTGCCCGTTCTCGGCCGCAGCAGTAACCTGGCGCGCGCCGGAGGGTGCCGGGCGTGCGCCGAAGCAGCGGAGGAGCGCCCTCCGATCGGGGCTTTCTCCCTCCCGCTGCCGGGTCTGCCGGGTCCCCCGGAACCCCCTGCTGGTGTCCCCCACATCGCGGGACACCAGGGCTCCCTCGGGGAGCCCTGGACGCGCGTGCAGGGGGCGCAGGCACCCGATGACGCGTGACCGCGCATCGGTGATGCGCGGCACGCTGAGGGAGTGCGGCTAGCACGCCGGGGCATCCCGTGCTAGCCGTGCTTCAATAAAACGTGTCGCCAGTGTATATATAGATAGATATATAGATATAGAGAGAGACACATATTCAGATAGATATGTAGGTATGCTTATATTGGGGAGAAAGTATAAGTTGCAGCAGAAATATAGATAAGAACTGTAACCTACGACACGCCTAGTACAGTAACATTTGTCACCTGGTGGAAATGGAGCAGAATAAATTCCGATAACTCTGTCCCCGGGCAAACCCTCCACGACGACAGGAAGAATTTTTTCCCGCATCTGCTCCTCCAATGGTGTTAAGATTAGAGATTGTGCTGGCGGCCCACCTCCAGTGCCAGAAGCATGCATCCGTTGTGCTTGTATTTTTTTCTTTTAGTTTGCCCTGATATCATCGAATCTCTTCCGACAATTCGACCGGTCCCTGACATGATTCCCACACGCAGACACAGCCAAGGTTATTTGATCCCACATTTCTTTTTTTGATGCTGAACTTGTCCGCCCTTGAAATACATACAAAATATATGACGTTAATTATTATTATAAAAACGAGCAGTTTCCTAAACTGCTCCCTGTTCCAAGAGATACCAAACATGCTGGTTTAGGTGTAATATGTGTACCACATGAGCTTTTACACAGGCGGCACACTTTATTTGAGTACGGCTCATTCCGCAAGCCGGGATATGTCCTGGCTTGCGAGCCGCACTCCCTCAGCGTGCCGCGCATCACTGATGCGCAGTCACGCGTCATCGGGTGCCTGTGCCGCCTGTACGCGTGCCCTGGGCTCCCCGAGGGAGCCCTGGTGTCGCGCGGATGTGAGGACGGCGGCGGTACTTCCGGGGGACCCGGCGGACCCGGTGAGGAGAGGGGGAAGCCCCGATCGGCGGGCCTCTCCTCTGAGGCTTCAGCCGGGAGGGTGCCGGGCGCGCGCCAGGTTACTGCTGCGGCCGAGAACGGGCAAATGCTCGAATAAACTCGGCCGCAGCAGTACATGTAAACATACAAATGTAAGGAAGCTTGCATGAATATTTTATGAACTTTGCCAAATTTTTTAGACTGATTGTTATGGTCGTTCTAAAGCATAAAGGAATATGTGTGTAACAATTCAGTTTAATTGATAGATATTATAGAATAATATTTTGATATTAAGACATCTCACATCTCCAATGGAAGAGACTCCAAAAGCGGGCCACCAGCAACCACCCCACCACCAAACGCACCAGCAGCAGACACCCCACCAGCAACAGAGCCACCAGCAGCACTCGCACTCCCAGCAACACCACTCGCACTCGCAGCCACAGCACTCCCTTGAATCCTACATTCACTCAGACGCATACTCACAAGACTACCAGTACCACTCACACCAGCATCACTCTTCCCACGCCTTTCGGCCATACCGCTAGCACTCACAAAGAACAGAAAAGAAATTTAAAGACAATCGCACTGAACACTTACAAAGTGAAAACAAGACAAAGATGTAAACAAAATAACACAGGACAAACCTCTCACAATACACCACAACTGTCTCAGTCAATATGAAATATGTAAATCGCCCAGCTCTGTGTGTCTCTCTCTCTCTCACTCCCAACAACACAGAGAATGAATAAAAATACACGCTGCCTTTAAATGGGCCGCACAATCCAAAACATGCTTGCTTCGGCAGATTCAACAAGAAGTTTCATTGGGGAACCTAACACCACCTCGCCATGCATGCCGATACACCTGTGTGTGATCGGCAAATCATCAACAGAGTGGGAGCAAATGTTTTCGGCTTGATTCGGAAGGGATTCGGCACTTATTGCATACAGAGAGGGAAAATCGGCAGAATCATGCCGATAAGGTACCCTTGGCAATTGCACTTTTTCGGCGCTTACTGCATAGAGCCCTAAGTCCCTTAATGTTAGTATATGAAGGTGCTTTGTTTCCACATAGCACTGTTCCCATTATTTATTAATGGAGGGCTAAATGCATAGGAGGAGATACTTTGTGGTAATACTACAATCAGAGATGGCATTAAACTCTGTGTATAAGAGATAGGTGTCAAATGGAAAAAGTGATTAGCAACTTTCTTATATTTGATTATGGAATAAATTAATGTGAATGAAATTCAGGTGAAAGCATTGGCAGCTTCATACAGCGCTCCAGACAATTCAACATTTGTTTTTACAAAGAAGTTATGCAGAGATTATTTAAAATGTATTTCCATGAATGTTAAACACAGAAGTTGTAACCACTGGTTTCTGAGAATGTAATACTTTGATGACTGCTTGTCTGAAAATGAATAGTGTCCCTGGAATAGCTATCCAAAGATCTGGCTTTTCTTCTGTGCCCCGCATACACACGACTCCAGTAATTTACTGTATATGACCTGTTTTCTCTTTATGACCTTCATAGACTGTATATGAGAACCTTTCTGACTAGCAATATTTTCTGTGTACGGATTCTGGATTTGGACTATTCACTAATCCTTCCAGCACAGTGGTAGACTTTAGGTCCATGCAAGTTTGTCATGCAATTCCTCAACAAGATTCAACAATCAATAATATATAGTAAAATTTTAGCTTTGATTACTGGTTAGACAATAACGACTCATATTTTGTGGATGACATTAGGTTATGCCACACATTACTCAGACGGCAAGATGCATACAGATTATAGAAAGACATTCCCAGAACGCAGTTCTAGGAAACAATGGCAAATTAAATGTAATCTATGCACATTCTCCATAATGATTTTGGTTACCAAATACTCTGAAGTGAACGATATGGCACAGGGATAGAGACACTGTGGCTGAGAGTGCAAGGCAAGAACACTGTGTATCTACAAAAAGGCATAAACTAGCTTGGACATGGTGCTTTTGCACTATCGTGTTAGAACCAAGGATAGAAGATAAACTTGTCCAATCCTGGGAAAAATGCCGGTTCACTGCTCGCTAACAGAAGGAGATAATGGGATATATTGATCCAAAAATATTTATTGATTAAAAAAAAATGCACTGACACAGACACACAGAACCCAAGGCTAGCAAGGAAATCCTGTAAGGAAAATCATCAGTGTGACTGGATTACTGTTTGATGTACAGTATGTATGTGTTTATTAATGTACATAGCATTTCACAGCAGTAATGCATGGGCAATTAATAATAAACAGCAGTAATGCACGTGGCATTAATAACAAATAATACAAATAACAGATCATGGGAATAAGTGCTTCAGACATAACAGTAACATTTAGGAAAAGGAGTCCCCAACTCCTGCAACAAGATAAACACATTTTGACCCAAATATCCCACTCCCAAAGTCTCATGTTTAGTGGGAAAGAGGAACATGTAAAACATCAAACAGGTCAGGTTTTGGTATGCATTACATTGTCCCTGGCTTATGGTGCTATTTAGCTGCCAGGGACCCACAGTTTTCAGAGTTAACCAGTCGGGCTTCACCTTTATTATGAAGACTGGCTACCCCCACGTCACATCAGTCATTTTCATTCATTTTTGCCAGATGTAGCTAGATTACCTGTCAAACATATCAGATGGTATTTATTTGAAGAGCCCTCAGTCATTTATAAATTTCACAATTTATCTGCCACTTGAGGCCTTTAATTTCCCCCCCTTTATATGCCATTTTTCAGTAATGAGGAATGCACAAATATATTCTTCCTGATAAAGTTACATTTTATAGCAAACAAAATGAAAACCAATGTAAAGAAGGGCATATTTTTAATATCTTGACTATGCATTTCCTGTTTTAGGAATATGTTCTAATACAGAGTTGACCTGTCTAACATATATCCCAATAGGATATCACTTTATTTTTTATATTTCTCTACATGATAACTCTCTCTATTTCAGCTTTTCTTTTCCTTACAAAATATCTAACATACTGCCCTGGCTTTCTATTACCGTTCCATATCTTGTGAGTTACATTGACTTGAGCTTTTATTACTACCCCAGAGAAACATATTAAAACATATCTCTCAGAAATCCATAAACCCAATGAGCTTTAGTTTATAAATGGTTTAATATACTCAGCCGAGTATTCAACGCAAATCATCTAAGGTCTAGAATAAATTCCTGAACTGTGCATATAAGCCCAAAACCGATATGTGCTGAAGTCACATTTATTTGTGTTTTTAATATTTTAAATGTAAAGAGCTCCTTCAAACTGTTTTACACAAATACAGTAATAATATACAGTAGTACAGTAATAATATATGTTAACAAATTAATATAGTAGATCTATAATCAACTTTTTAATGGCTGCCATAAAATAAATTATATTTAACAGAAATTACGAATAACAACTATAATATTTCATAGAGGAAAAAATATGATTTGATTAAATATTAATATTAAGAAACGTTCAGCTATGATCTCTGAGACAAATTTTGAGGCATAAAGAATGGAAGTAATAGAGAACAAATAAATGAGAATTATTAAATCCAAGATTAGTATATTGTCCATGACAGTAGCATCAATATTACTGTAAAGTTTAGAACCAATAACTAAAATAACACCATGGGGCTAATTCAGGTGGCTTAGATAACATCACTAAGACAAAGAAGAAGAAGCAGGCACACGGTCTTACTCAAAAGGAGGTTTAATATGCCATAAAGTCCAATGTTTCGGCAGTCAAATACTGCCTTTCTCAAGGTGAAGGCTACCAAACATAAGAAAACAGTCAAAATATATACCACCCCCCTGATACTCACCCCTCCCCGCTCTGCCACATAACCAGGATGTTGACGCCCACCTGATGACGTCATCAGTGGAGCGCCGGGGAGGGGGGGAGGTTAGTGGAGCGCCGGGGAGGGGGGGAGGTGAGTGGAGCGCCGGGGAGGGGGGAGGTGAGTGGAGCGCTGGGGAGGGGGGGAGGTGAGTGGAGGGAGGTAAGTGGAGTGCCGGGGAGGGAGGTGAGTGTGATGGGGGGGGGGAGGACAGAGAGAGAGGTGTGTGTGTGTGGCGCCGAGGGGGAAGAGAGTGGCAGTTGTGTGACGTCAGACCCACCAATCTGATTGGCCAGAGGCTGAGGACCAATCAGATTCACCGCGCTAGTACCAACCATTCGATTTTGTATATTAAGATTGCTGTATTAGTTTTGTGCACATATGCTTTATTAATATTTTGGTGTGTGGTTTATTTACACTTTCAGGGTGATTTGTAGGAGTGTCTCATTCCTCCCTGCTCTGACACTGATCCCATGGCGACGGATATATCTTTGTCCAGCCCTGTGAGTACAGTCTTGATTGGTGCACACCCCTCCTCTTCCCCCCCCTGACGGCTGGGTCACGCTGACGTCATCATGGGGAGTGTTCAGTCTGGGGAGAGGTGTGGCTGTGGCTGCAGTCCTCCTAGACAGCTCCATGCTGTATTGCCAGGGATTTAGACCTGGATGTCTGACGTCACTAGGGGGCGCCATACGGTCGCTCTGACGTCATCAGGTGGGCGTCAACATCCTGGTTATGTGGCAGAGCGGGGAGGGGTGAGTAGTACCAACAAGGGCTTCTTAGTAATCACTGATTCACCCAACACGCGTTTCCACTGCAAAGTCTTCCTCGGGGGCTAATCTAACTTCCCTCTATGTTTCCCTCCTTTAAATAACCCCCCGCATTAATTTTCAAATTACAGAGCGTCAAACATGACGTGACTACGTTCGGCGTCATGCAACGCATCACGTGATGCGTCATCACGCATCTATTTGCATGTTCAGTGTGCCAAAACTTTACAAAGTCCTGAAGTGTACTGGCCAGTATAGCCCTACATCTAACATAATAATCCACCATTTGTACGAGGTTTGCGCCAAGTTATGCTAACCTCTTCCTGGGAAACTGGAAGAGGAGGTTATTTACAATCATAACCCCTATGGCGCAAACCTTGTCCTATGGCGGCGCTACATAGATGACATCATTTTCATTTGGGATTGAGCAGAATCTCTTTTGTTGGACTTTTTAGCTTACATCAATGTGAATAACTATAATTTAGTATTCACAGAAACACACAGTTCATTGTCTATTCCATTTTTGGACTTATTGATATATATAGAAGATCAAAGCATTAAAACAAAGACCCATTTAAATATATAGACTGTAATAGCTTTATCGTTGACTCTAGTTGCCATCATAAGAATTGGCCGAGGGGTGTCCCCTTTGGACAGTTTCAAAGAATAAGAAGAAACTGTACAGAGGTTGACACCTTTCAGGATCAAGCAAAAATTCTGGAGCAAAGATTTAAAGAAAAAAATTATGATCCAACTATGATACAAGATGCGAAAAATAGAGCTCTAAAACAAGATAGAGTAAGTCTATTAGGCATTCCGAAAAAGAAAAAAGTTAGCAATAACTTTATACCATTTATTACACAGTTTAATAGAGAATCAGGCAAAATTCGGAACATTATCCGTAAACATTGGCATGTTCTGAAACAAGATGCTATTTTGAAAGACTACCTTCCAGAATATCCGCAGGTCGTCTTTACAAAAGCAAGAAATTTAAAAGACAATATAGCTCCGAGTGCCTTAAGAAAAAACTCAATTAATGATAATAAAACATGGTTACCTGGAAAACCCAAAGGGTTCTTTAAGTGTGATAAATGCAAGGCTTGCAGATTTGGGGTTGACAAAACTGATACTTTTATTTCTATTAATACAAATGAAATTATAAAGATGAAAGGATTTATTAACTGCAAAAGCACATATGTAGTGTATATTTTGACTTGTCCCTGCAATTATCAGTATGTGGGAAGAACTATCCGCCCTTTGCGGGTGAGAATATTAGAGCACATACGTAATATTAGCATTGGGTTAGAAACACACAATGTGTCTCTCCATTTCAAACAATGCCATCATTCAGATCCCTCTGGACTTAAATATATGGGGATTGAACAAACAGTAGCCCACTGGAGGGGAGGAAACAGAATTCAGTCTTTATCCAGGAGAGAATCCTTTTGGATTCATAGGTTAAGAACGTTACAACCAAGAGGTTTAAATGTCGATTTTGACATAAACGCATTCTTAACCTGATGTTTGGAATGTAATTATACTCTCTAAATTCCCAAGAATAGCATCGATAACTGTTAACCTTTTTATGTCTAACTATTATAATTCTATTTTTAGATATATTCTGCCTTGGATTCATCAACAGTTAATGATATGTAGATAGGGTTGAATTAATATTTGTGATCATCCTTCTGTCAGCATTTGTGCAAGTCCATTCAAAGACAGGCATCTATGCTGACACCTGAATGATTAATATTTTATACTTATTTTTTATATAAAGTATGCCCATGGTATTGTGATTTTCTATGTTAAATGTATAATACTGTTTTAATATGTCTATATATGGCATCATATTTGTAATATTGATAGCCATTTGTTTAAATCATTTTTAGTTAATGTTATATTATTTAATGTTGGAGTAATTCCTATGCCTTTTAAATGATGAAAGTCATTTATTATTTTTTCATTGTTCCTGCCAAATGGCACTGAAATTGCATAATATGATAGAATGCGCTATGAGACGTCGTGCGCAATGACGTCACTCATGACGCTTTGTCAATTCAACCTATTGTATGGTGTTGTCTTTCCATATTAACTTGTACCTACTAGTTATAAAGAATGTTCATGTCAGGACTCTATAAAGTTGTTGACGGTCACGTGATGACGCGTCACGTGTTGCGTGAGAAACGTGACGCGATGACGTCATGCGGGACCTCCACGAATCCAATCACAAGATGGTGGATTATTAGGTTAGATATAGGGCTATACTGGCCAGTACACTTCAGGACTTTGTAAAGTTTTGACACACTGAACATGCAAATAGATGCGTGATGACGCATCACGTGATGCATTGCGTGACGCCGAACGTAGTGACGTCATGTATGACGCTCCGTAATTTGAAAATTAATGCGGGGGGTTATTTAAGGGAGGGAAACATAGAGGGAAGTTGGATTAGCCCCTGAGGAAGACTTTGCAGTGGAAACGCGCGTTGGGTGAATCAGTGATTACTGAGAAGCCCTTGTTGATGACATCCAGAGTGGAAGACAACTTCATTCAGCCCAGTGCATGCTGTGACGGCCGCGGAGCAGATGCTGTTGCTGTGAACATCTTTGTCTGACCATATGACCCAGGGTGGTCTGAATGCTCACAAACAAAGGCACTTATGTAAGTGGAATACTTTGTGTTTTTAATATTAAAAACAGTACTATACTGCACTATACTATTTTTGCTTTCTCTTTTTTGTATATGGATTTCCCCCCTCTCTATGGATCTGGAGTACCTATTTGGAGACAAAAGTTGGTAACTTATAATAACCACAACGCTTTCATTTCACGTTATACACGTGAGTGCAAATTTGATAGAACTTTCAACACTGAAATCATCTGTTGGGGTTGACAATATTGCACTATTTGGTGTTTCTATTTTCTTTCCATGTCCTGATGTGATTTGCGCACCTGTTTCTCCTTCGTTTGCTGATTGAATTTGGTTTGAATTCTACGTCGGGAGCTGCACTCATTAAGGATAGTATACCGTCTGTGTTATTTGATTTATTAGTAATGTTATTTGCGCTTGTTTTTCTTTTCACATCTGATATAATGAAGAAAAAAAGGGCTGAAAGCGGCACTACAACCAAAATAGTAACACATCCACGCCCCAAACAAAATGCTATGGGTGGTACTCCATTGAGTGAAATGGGCATGAATAAATAACAGAAGAAAAGAAGCAAATCCCACAAGACGAGATTCACAGAAACTCTATAACGGGGCACTGTGAGTGGGTGAAAAAAATACATAGTTACATAGTACATAGTAGATGAGGTTGAAAAAAGACATAGGTCCATCAAGTTCAACCTATGCTAAATTTAGACAACAGATACTTTATCTTATATCTATACTAACTTTTTGATTCAGAGGAAGGCAAACAAAAAACCCCATTAAGGGGAAAATGAATTCCTTCCTGACTCCAAGAATTGGCAATCGGATTAATCCCTGGATCAACATCCTTCCCATGTATACATAATTGGTATGTCCATTTATACCTTTCCCATCTAAAAAGATGTCCAACCTTTTTTTGAACAAATCTATTGTATCTGCCATCACAGTCTCCATGGGTAATGAATTCCACATTTTAACTGTCCTTTTTGTAAAGAACCCTTTCCTTTGTTGCTAGTGAAATTTCCTCTCCTCCAACCTTAAGGGATGGCCCGAGTCCTTAGTACTGCCCGTGGGATGAATAGTTCTTTTGAAAGCTCTTTGTATTGTCCCCGAATATATTTGTATATAGTTATCATATCCCCTCTTAGACGCCTAAATAAATACAATATTTATTAAGTTAATGACCATTGATGAAACATACAAGACAAATGTAATAAAAACACTAAAAAACATATAAATAGACCGTCTCCAGAAAACTGAAGTCACAATAATAATGTTGTCAGCAGTCACCTGTATTGTAAGATTTAAAATCCGGTACCATGTGAAGAAGGGAGCACCTTAGAAATACTACAGGTAACTAGAACCTCACAGTATCCCTGAGGTCCAGGAGGGGTTAAATAGTAGCCTCTTCTGAAACATGGGATATCTGCCCAGCCAGAAAAAAAAGGAGGAAAATATATAATTAAACCTCTAACTAGGGTAAATAAATGCACAGAAATGAATAGCACAGAATATAAACATAATAAACCCTGGTGGAAATAAAATGGAGCAATAGCATTGGCAAAACGTTGAACTGAGCACAGGATCTTACTCTCAAATAAAAGTATCAAATAATGGTGGTAAATTGATACACACTGCGGCGGGGAAAGAATGAATCCTACTCACAAATATCTAATACCCAAAGGAGGTGATGGTACTATGTGAAGAGTAGCCTAAGAGGAGTAACAAAATAGCAGAAGCGATAGTAAGAAAAGACTGCTAGTGTAAAGTGTATTAATAATGATATAGTCCCTCTTTAGGATACACTGTTTCTCCATGTGGACTATACAGCACAAACCCAGATAGCCGTTCTCCACCTCCAATACCATAATCGAAGTACAAGGGGTGGTAAGTAAGATGCTGTAGAGCCTAAATACTGCCAATGCTGTCGACAGTCCTATAGACATAACCCAAAGTCCACAGAGGTGTCACGGAGGTCTGTAACACCGATAGGTGAGTCCCCAGCTTGCACACAGGTGTATCTGCTATACCCGGAAGTACGTGGTAAGCCCGCAAACTATCGTATGTAAAGATAGACCTACTAAATCTTCAAAGTCATCCAAGGAGCATCAATAGGCATCATATATCAGGGATGTTTAGTTTAAAGTTAGCTGGTGTAATCCCGACTCCATCGCCGCTCCACTGCTCCACCATTCCACAGCTACCAAATGTAACGCTGGTGTTCATCCAATGGGGGGAAATTAAAACCCTACTTACGAGAAGTAGGATATAATTAGACACATCTGATGCAATCTCTCTCCGATTGGTGGGTTGCAGATAATCGGCAGTTGTTTTGCTCTAGGATGCCTTAGTAGAGAATGTTGTTGCAGGTATTCCGGTGCCTCCTGTACTGTACGTACAATACAGTGAGCTCGGAGTGAACGTGAATAGCTGGAACTGCTTCGCCCAAACTGCTCGTCAATGCGTGTGGATACGGATGCGTGTTTCCAAGGATCAGCTGACGTGAATGATTCACCTCTAACCCTGGGCTTAGTGGCAGTAACCACCAAGGTAATGAAGGGGATAACCGTCCAGTAAGCCTAATCACCCATCCTGGTGCAACTACAACCTTCCCCTAATCCCCTCTATCACCAACAAACCGGGCACTGGTATTTAACCCCTTCATCACCTTAGTGGTTAGGCACTAAGATAATGAAGCATGCTGTAAGTTTATTTTTATTACATAGGATTGAAGCAGGGGGTCTCTGGAGCTGATCTTAATGGGGGTCAGCGCTGGAGACCCCCGGCTTCAATCCGATGCTGTAAGAATACATTTTCTCCATCAGATGCACATTGTGGATCAGAACCTGCGAGTTGCAGCCGCGATGTGCATTTTGAAGGTACTTGAATAGCTCAATTTGTCCAAAAATGTGAGTTTGAGCATTTTTTGAGCTACCGCTCAGTTTGTCATTGCGAGAGTGCTACCGATCAGGAAGAAAAAGTTTTTTTTTTAAACACGTTTGGCATGTTATTGGAGCTCTCTGAATAGAACAAATTCGCTCAAAGTGCTCAAAACTGTCAATAAGTCACTTATCGAAGCTACAGTACCTGAATAGGCTCCTATGAATCATGTGCTTGTAGAAGAATGTAAATGTTCAAGTCAGAAACAAGTACAGTAGGAAGATGAGAAAAGCTGTTTGTATAGGAGTAGTGAATATGACATCCGTTTTTTCTACATGAATTATAAGATCATCATCATCCAATGTACAACTTCAGATAAACACATTAGTTAATGTGTAATATCAATAAATAAAGGAAAAGAAAAGTTGAGCGAGCATACATACAAAATTTTAACTTGTGATTCATAATAATGAATGAAAACAATAATAATAACAATAATTACTTTATTTCCTACAGAATGGTAAAAATCAGATGTTAACCTACAGTATATACTGTACTGTACAAGCTGTGCTCTATAGCTCAAGTTGACAAAAACAATGCTGGAAATATACATGAATCAAATGCAGCTGTCAAGTTGTAAAGAATAAAATAACATAAATGATTCTTAAAAAAGCTTTTCACAATAGTGTTTAATAAACCTCTTGAACCCCAGACAAATGTCTACAATAAAATATTAAATAATAAGCAGTTAAAAACCATTTTACCTGTACGTGTTTAAAGTTTAAAAATATCAAGAGTGAGTTTGAAATGAAAGAATCTGATCCGGAACTAATTTATATTTTCAAGAGATGTTCTAATTTGTTGACATTACTACATTCCATTATTAGTTTTATAATTTCATCCACCACTATTGATACAATGTATATAGTACATCCATGGTTGCAGGAAAACAAGGACAAATAAAGGAATGCAAGAGTGTAGAATAAATGTAAAGAATTTTCAGACTGAACTCTGTTAACAGAGTGGATTGGTAAATAGGCCTATCAGGAGGGTTGTGGAAGGGGTTTACCCCATATTACCTTAGCGATTACTACCACAGGGTATTGAAGGGGTTAACCTATTCCACTACCCACCCGAGAGGCCCAATCACCCTGATGAAACTGGATGTGTGCCAGTGAAAGGCGTAGAGGGAGGCAGAGAGAAGAGAGACCGACCGGACCGACACGTGACGTGGGAACTGTGCTGAGTGCGGAGTGTGTTTTCCAGGCGGCAGCATACAGAGGGGACACATGCAGAGAAGCAAGAACACACACACACACACACACACACACACACACACACACACACACACACACACACACACACACACACACACACACACACACACACACACACACACACACACACACACACACACACACACACACACACACACACACCGGAGTCCAGTGTGGAAGAGACTACCCTTGCTAAAGATACCATTATATGTCCTGAATGACAGAACTTGTGTTAATTGAGGGGGATTTGTTTGTTGGCGTTGTATATTAAAAGTATTTTTAGATACTGCGCAATGAGTCCCTCTCTCTCCTTCCCCTGCTAAGACCTACATTGCACCTACAACCTCATCAGCCACAGAAACCCTTGGCCTTTGAATTATCTGTTATTACTGCATTGCTGCTATCAACTGCTCCCTCACCCATGTGTACCAAGCGTAATCACCCACCCTGGGGCAACTATCCCCTTCACCCACCCCCTCTACCCCCAACAAACAGGTACTTTGGTTTAACCCCTTCATTACCTTAGAAGATAACCACGAAGGTAATGAAGCTGCTTTTATTTTTATATCACAGTATTGAAGCAGGGGGTCTCAAGAGCTGAAATGCATTCATTTCAGACCCGATTACCCCCTATTTCCAGAGATACAGCACGGTATCTCCCTGCATTATTTAACTCTCCTGAGTCACATGACTGGGACATTTAAATGTGCAGGCGATACCAGTACCCCATACCGGTGCCGTCATTCAGCAAACAACAACAACAGCAATCCTTATTATCTCCTTTCAGAGAACTATTGAGCAAAATGAAGAATGGAAAATGGTCTGTGAGTTTTCTAAGAGCCAGATTGGTTCTTGGTAGACTTATTTTCCTCTTGTTTGCTCTAACTTAACTACATGAAAATTCACCAATATGGAGTATATTGTGCTCCTTAGAAGTAGAGGTAGGGCGAAATCATGGCGCAGTTGAGAATTTGGTGAATTTTTGTTATTGGCGGCTGTTGACAAATTTGCAAAGTTATGAAACTTTGTCAGAAATCACCAACTGCAAATATCTTACTTAGAGAATACTTTAATATCAACTTTACCAAAAATGTGAATTAATAGCTTTACGGTTTTTTTCCTGAGACACAGCACAGTTTAGCTGTCTCATAGTATAGTATTTAGCTGGCTCATAGTATTGTTGTTTTTTTAGGAAAATAACATGGATTCTTCTTATTTCCACACAAATAACATGTAACTACATGTAGCACATGTACCCCACCCTCTAGGAGATACTTGTTGCTACAGGTGTTATGGTGCAGCATACATGTGAGGGTTCAAGAGAGCTGAGTTGTCTGCGATGATATGGAGACCAGGACGGGCTTTTGATGAGTTCTTTACGTTCTTTACTCGGTGCTTAGCACCTCCAGCTGTAGTGGGATCCAGGGTGCCCAGAGATCAGTCCCCACTAAAGCACACTTATTTCCTCCTGCCCAGGGACTGACACTCAAACAGGAGTATGATGAAAGCAAATGGATCTTTATTGTGGCAGTCACTGCAGATCTTTCACAGCGGTGCAGTCATCAGAGGATGCCAGGCCTCTGGATGGTGCTGGCTCTCCAAGTGTGGAGCCTTAGATCTTCCTGAGCCAGCCACCATGAAGGCCTGGCCGGCCTCTCTCTCCCACAGGGAGAATAGACGGGCCTCACACCTCCACTAGGTTGGACAGGTGGGAGATAACTAACTAAATTTAGCACTGCCTCTCTGAGTATCCAAAAGGGGAGGGCTCAAGGTCTATACCTATACCTGATAGGCTATACACAGGCCATGAGTCACCACCACACTTATGTCACTCAGAGAGGAGCATGAGGGGGGTCAAAAGCCCACAGGATGGCCTGTCACAGCTTAGACTGCTAAGGACTTATGTGACAGGGAGGAAAGAGAGGTAGAATAGACTAACCATGTTACATACACTTCTAACAAGAGGGAGCATTTCATAAGTTCATTTAAAATTTCTCTAAACAAATATATTGTCATTATTATTTCTAAATAAACTTTTCAGGACACATTAAACTATAATGACTATGTACTGAAAGATGACATGTATCTCCTCATCCTATTTATGAGAACTGTCATATAAAACAGCAGCTTGGAAGCATGCAGGAAGCATATTTCCCTGGCATTGATTGCATTTGTAATAGAGCACTTTTGAACTCTATCCCAGGAGAATCATCACAGGTCTTAATAGCTTATGTTACCAAAAGCACTGCAGAATAATAACTTGCAGGGCTTCTATGAATATACTGTATTATGGCTCTGCATATACTTTCAAACATTTCAAAGTAAAATGTAGAAAATATGGATCATAAGTCTTATTTAGTAATGGTGATGTAGTTAAATAAATTCAGTTAAATTAGTTTGCTGACACTTTTTAATCTTTTAACACACCGTAACCTACAAGCCTGACAAAATGTAACTTTACGTTTCGGTGAATGTAGTTTTAATGTGTCTATGTCAAAAAGATCATCTTCGATTTACATCACAGAGAGGGTTCTATAATTTCAGATCCAGCAGATATTTTGTGCAAATTAAAGAGGAAAAAAGGAGAAAGCTATATACAGTCTGGGAATCATTAAGCTGCAATATCATGGCCGTTAACCGGGGTGATATAGCCTGCATTGGGGCTTAGTGAATCCCAGTAAGAATTCAATAAATATCATTTTTATTTATGCGCCAGGTACAGATGCAGCGGCCGTTATGTGAACAAATGATGGAGCCATTTTCGTGTGCTCTACTGTATTCCACGCGGCATTAACGCGGCCAATCGCCCCAGGCACTCGCGTTTATCGCGGTTGCTTTGTTTGAATTTCATGGATTCTGTTTCGTATCCGTGGCAGAAATGAATGAATTGTCATGTGTACAGTACTGTGCTACTGTGTCAATTTCAGTGTTTAACACTTTAACACTAAAATGCCATTTTCTGCACTTGCGTCTTAGGGCGGGAAGGTTGGAAGAAATCACGCTCCATGACGTGGGTATTCTGAGGTATACAACGCGTGAAGTATTCGAATAATGGCCGCTGCATCTGTAATCCTTCTATTGACAATCGCCTAATCACAAATTGGGGCACACCAGGCAAAATTTGAGCAAAGAGACATAAAGGATATAAAGGTTAAATACTCACAACCCTTCAAGGACACCTTCCCAATCCCATTTCTATAATAACGAGGCAATTTTACACCCCCTTCAGTGTCATGGAGATTTACTAGAACCTGTAAATAATCAGCCTTAAAAAAAAAAACCCTAATCCAAAAGGGTTCAGGATACAAAAAAATACTGTAACCACTGGGCTGATGGGGCGGGTGAGGGGGTGAGACCTCTTCAGTCTGTATCCATTCTTGATAATGTGTACTCTAAGTGGGGGATTCACGAAAAAGTGATTACGTGTTAACACATATTGAAGTAATTACAGTTATTGGCTTTTTTTTAAAACCCCCCTCTAAAAGTTATAACAATCTACAAAAGCAAAATTACATTCAGAGTTAAAGCAGAAAAAAATATTGGTGTGACTTTTCTCGAGAAAAAAGTGTTGTCCCCTAGGTGGCACTATAGGCCTTGGCATTATGGGAAGTTACTTTGACTGCACCACAAACAACCCCCCTGGGTGATAACATTTATCATAGGAGAGTTACCTGGTCAGTTACTCTGCATTGCTTCTTCAGGCTCACACTTTTCCATGAAGCAGGGTCAGCACTTTTTATAGCCCTTAATGTCATACTGCAGCTTTCCCCTTGGTCTGGGACATGTGTGTGAACTTTCTTCTTTCTCTGATTTAGAGCAGCGGTAAAATGCTTCAAAATGTAGATTTGCTACATAGTGTTAAATATATAATTGTGGTGCACTTTCACCAAAGGCTTAAAGGCAACAGCAAGTAAAACATATATCTGAAAATGTTTTTACATCATAAAATAAAAAAATATAATATAATGTACAAACAAGCTGAGAAAGTAAAAATATAAAGATAAAAGGAAAACCACAAACAGAAAGCCAAATATAACGTAGTATTTATTAAGAAAATAGTATTTTCAAACTATTTGGAGCTACTCATAAGACATGTAGGCCAGAGGACCATGATGGTCAAAAGTGCAGAGGGTAAAGTTCTTTATAGTTGGTGCACAGAGACAAGGATGCTGATATCACTGGGTCATCCATAATTGTCCTGTTCTATCAATGCTCCTGCTCCTATAAACGACGCTATGTGTTTTGCGGAGCTCCTACAGGTTAATTAGAAAAGTATTTTTTTATTGAGATCACAGCGAAACGCGTAGGGGCACTTTATTGATTTCACCGTAATAGATTATTTTCCAGACATGTTTGGTATGCACTCTTATTTTTTTATTTAATTTTTTTATTTAATTTTTTTGTTCTGCTTATTTTGAATTGATTGCTATATATTCATATACTATATATTTTACCACAATGCCCTGGGCTGGTGCCTTACTGTATGTACTGATTTGGGTTGAAAAATTGTATATCTAAGAATTGATTTGTTGCTTTAGTAATTTGCTATGGTTGTTTGGTAAAGACAAAATAATGGACAAATAATTCTAATTATATTTTTGTGAAAGTCTCACTTTTTTTTAGTTACATTTTGAGGATCGGCTTAAGGTCCTGCCCCCGTCACGCATCTCGCAACGCATGTCAGCCACAATCTGCGCCCAGGCGCCGCGTTACTAGAAGGGGGACACGGTAGGGATCATCTCCAAGCTCTGCCCACATGACGCATCCCGCGACCTCACGGGTGACGCACGTCAGCCGCATACTGTGTTTAGAGTCCGTGCCGCTAGGAAGAGAGACACCGCAAGGACCGCTTCCATGCTCAGCCTCCATGACTGCATGGCAGCATATATAGTGCTCTCACTATGCACAGACATCACGCGGACCCAGGCATTCAAGGGGTTAATTCAATCCATTATCCCACAGCTGCTACTGACTCCACCCCTGCCTATCGGTACTCAGCATACCTATGATGCTCACTCCCTGCAGAATACCCATTGGCTCTCTATCACAGACAGGCTGGGGAATTTAAGGAATAGCCTCCTTAAATAGCCTCAGGGCTTCTGATTTGTCGCTGTTAATTTTGTACCCTGATATCCGGCCAAATTTTTCTAATTGAGAATGGAGGTTAGGTAGGGTCGTCATGGGGGAGACTAATGATAGGAAGATGTCATCTGCGAACAGGCAAATCTTGTGTTCTCTGTCCCTGATGAGACCCCCTTTATATCCAGATTTTGTCTAATTGTTACCGCCTGGGGTTCAATTGAGAGTGCAAAGAGGAGTGGGGACAAGGGGCAGCCTTGTCATGTACCGTTCTAAATTTTTATGGGAACTGAGTCTTCGCCCGGGAGTTTTACAAAAGCCATTGGATTTTTATAGAGGGCTCTATAAGGAGGGGAGGTTGGAGAAGGGGGAGGGGGGAGTGGGTAGGGAAGGGGGAGATGGGAGGGGGGAGAGGGGAGAGGGGAGAGGGAGAGGTGAGGGGGGAGAGGGGCCCAAGAGACATCATACTAGAGTTGTTAGTGATTTTTGCTGGTTCTTGCTATTAACATAACACACAACAATAGAACTTTACAATATTGAAACCCAAAAAAGAAACATCTTTATATGGTGCTCAAAAGGCACCTAAAGTCTATATGCATATATTAAACAATTTGAGCCATTCTGTCTTATTAGCTCTTGGCAAGGAGCTTTGTGCTCTGCCTAGCGGTGATACATTGGGTCTGATGGCTATCAGGAGAGGCCCCTACAGGGGAGAAGAACCCCTTGTTTCAAGCAGTCAGTGGATTGACTTTAACGGAAAAAAATAGACATTTAGAAAGAACATACCACCCTCAAAGACTTTTGCGCAACAGTGAGGTGAGACCTCAGGGCCAAGTCTGAGGCGCAGCATCCGGCCTCCTCGCGGGCCCTTGATCCCAAGCAATGGAACCTGAACCCCCTCAACCACCCCCCGATCCGTGGAGAGGCTCCCGACCCCCTGAAAAATCCCGGTCCCTCCCCCCCAGCCGCATGATCCCCCACACAGTGAGGCCCCCAGGGTCCAGCTCCACGGCCTCCCGGCCCAGCCACCTTCCCACCGATGCCCACGTCCAGGCACCTCGACCCCCGGGGACTCCTTTGGCACCCAGGCCCACTCGCATGCACATGGGGGTGGGGGGCCCGGGGGAGACATGGTCAGGAACCCACCTCCCACCCCCAGCCACAAGGGAAAGAGCGGCAGGATCAGGGCCCTCCAGGTACGCGATGCTCAGGAATTCAGGACCGCATGGAGTATCCAGATTTTCGCTTCACTCAGGGTGTAGCTCTGGGGAACCTTTTGGTGGTGAGCCCCGGCGCTCCCTCAGTCTTGTCACGTCAGCACCGGCGTCTCTCTCCTCTTCTCCCTCCCTCAGTGGAGGCAGACCTAGCTCTTTTAGGAAGCGAGGAGCATCCTCCGGGTAGGTAAATGAATAATATTTTCCATTTTGTGAGACCAGCAGTTTGAATGGAGATCCCCACTGGTATCGGATGCTGTGGTTTCTCAGAGCCTCTGTGACTGGGCGCATCTCTCTTCTCCTCTCAATAGTGGACCTAGATGGGTCGCTGTAGATCTGTAGCTGGGAGTTTTTGAAGGGGATCTCGTTCTTCTGTCTACTGGCAGAGAGGATCTTTTCTTTGATGGTATAGGCATGAAACTTCACGAGTGTGTCTCTGGATCTCCTGGGAGCCCGATCAATCTCAATGTTTGTGTGAGTTAATTCTGGCACCAACCATACAAAGAGGTCTTTTAGGTAGGGAATCAGGGCCTCAGGAGAGATGTCTTCGGGGATGTTCCGGATGCGGAGATTCTGTCTCCGATCCCTATTCTCCTGATCCTCTATTTGGTCTTTCATAGCCCTCAGCTCGAACTCCATTCTGTTCATGTCATCCTCCATGGCTGAGTGGTTTCCCGCCACTTCCTCCATTTTAAGTTCCACTCTGTCAGTGCGCTCTGTTAGATTGTTTAGTTCTGATCTGATCTCTTTAATTGCTGAGGTGAGGTCCTCTTGGAAGCCTCGCCTCATTCTAGAGAATAGTTCCTCCATATATTCTCTGTTTAGTCTTCTTTCGGGTCTCCCGACATCATCAGCTGGACTCCGCTCGGATCCCCGGCATGCACTCCGCGCCACCATCTTGGGAGGTCTCGATGTGGGGGGGTCAGGTGCTGACTCGCAGCAAAGTAGTTAGAGACACTTGGGGGATTTTGTCTTTTCGGTTGTTTATTCAACGTCATCTTGTTTTCTTGCAATATCCCGTCGTTCCAGGGAGTGATTGTCACGGTTTAATGCTCTTCTAAACGCTGTTATTCCGGGAGGTCTCCGGAGCTGTCTCTCTAGGCTGCCATCTGAGTCGACGTCACCGGAAGTCTTTAAGTACTGTACTTTTATATAGTAATAAATAGAACAATGTCCTAACAAAAGAAAGTGTGTGATTTGTTCTAGAGACATTCAGAGACAAGAGCACAAAAGTGAAGAAAGCAGGGTTTGGAGTTTATCAATGACTGGGAATGGTAAGGGCAAATAGTGATAGTAGAGGAGAGGCAATTGCTAAGATGTACTAATAAAACTGTGAATATATCCATCTAATGAAGAAGAGGAAACTACTGTACTAAATTCTGTGAATAATGCAAGCACACTGACATTATTCTACTGTGTGGAGTATATTAAAAGGGGGTGATAAAAGAAAAGTATTAATTTAATACTTTGGAATTTAAATGAGCACAGTCTGTGAATGCTAAGACTGAATTAGTTATTATAACTGTGGAGTCATGTTTTTTTTTTGATGGGGTTGAAAAGGCTACTGATCAACTCCAACCAGCGTTTTTTTCCTGTAATGTGATCTTTTGCTTGATATTTGTCAACTGACAAATAGCTCTGCGGCTTTATTTTAGTCATATATGCTTTGTAGTCTTCCATCCATGCCTTTCAATATCATTATTCTGGACAGGAATGATTTACTGTGACATACCGATATTAATCTTTGTCAGATACTGTTTAAAAGTAGACACCACCACTATTACAGATGCCTCAAAATTCTATGAAAAGTTATTTGTTTCAATATTTTACTTCTTGTAATAACTCAGCATTTCCCACAGACAGTCTTGGTAACTGCACTGATAGAATGAGTATGGTCAAACAAAACAACAGATTGGTGACATTTTTATCGTAATTTGGGACCGGATTGGCAAATTCCTTTCAGCTGCGCATTCAATCTTAAAAAAAGCACATTCGTTTTTTTTCTATCACTAGTAATCCACATGACGGATTCGGCTTCCGAATCTATAATCAGAAGCTACAGTACATCGGCAAACGTAATCCGAATCAGCAAATTATAATGGGAGGAGTATATAAATAGGGGTGCAGCCTCAAGTTTTAGCAATCAGCTGGTTTGCACACATGTTAGAGATGCTGCCTAGAAAAGCAGTGATTTGGGGTTCTGGTCCCTCTGGGTCTGACACCAGTACACCATTCCAGTCACTACATGCCTTAGGCTTATCAACTCAATAAGTTGTTATAGAAATGTATTTTAGGATGTGTGGTCTGTAATTCATTTAAATATACTTTGCATGAGACAAAAAGTCTCAGTGCTACATCAAATATGAAAAATTATATAGTTAAATACTTGTCTGCTTTTCTCTTCATAAATTAAGTTCATTTACAGTAGTTCAATTCCTTGGCCAAAGCATTTTAAGCTTGCAAACCATGCCACAGTAGCCTTTCTTATGCAAGTCCTAACCCTACTAACACTACTGCACCCACAAAAGAAATAAGCCTCAGTGCTTTTTGCGGGTGCAGCAGTGTTAGGACTTGCAAAAAAGGAGCTACCGTGGTGTGGTTTGCAAGCTTAAAATGCTATGACCAAAGAATTGAACTAAATGTCCTCACTTATGAAAAGAAAAACAGATACGTTTTTAACTATACACTGTATGACTATGTCATATTGGATAAAGCACTAGGGCTTTTTATCTTTTGTATTATTACTTGAGGTCACAATCTCAGTAGCTGTGTGTGTTTGCAAATGTACTTTACAAAGTCATTAGCATATCTCCCAGGGTACCTCAGGTTTGCTAATTTTTCAGCACCGGCATCGCTCCTCTATTTATTTGGAGGGATATATATATATATATATATATATATATATATATATACAACTGGAGACACGACTAAAATTGAACTCTTCGTCTTCGTCTTCATGATTGTCTTCGTCATTGTCTTCGTCATTGTCATAATCTTCGTCTTCGTCTTCCTCCTCTTCATGATGGTGTGGGTGGTAGACATGCTCTCCTGTGCAGCAGCAGTTTGTAAAGCAGACATGATGTAAGTGCTACTGCTCCTAGTACTAATACAAGCAGCCCAATGCAACAGCAGAAGCCCACAGTTCGGAAAGCGCTTGAAAAGGTGAATAAATTCCACCACTCGCATGACAGAGCTCTGCTGCTGCATGGAAATTTTGCTAAAATGCTTGCTATGGACTTGTTACCATGCAAATTTGTTGAATCTCAGGGGCTCAGACTGATTATGCAAACTGCAGAGCTATGCTGGAGAATCATAAGCAGATCAT
This sequence comes from Ascaphus truei, assembly GCF_040206685.1. NCBI lineage: Eukaryota > Metazoa > Chordata > Amphibia > Anura > Ascaphidae > Ascaphus > Ascaphus truei. Next base: position 86,291,059 of record NC_134484.1, read on the forward strand.
GTTTCTCTAGCATGGCGCTTCCTGAACTGTACAGCAAAGGTGTTGCACCGGTGGTGGAATTGGCAAATTGGCACCTGGCAGTGCAGGACGGCCAGCCTCCAATTAGGTAACATTCAGGTTCCCATTGACACAGTGCTTGGCTTGTGTTTATTAATATATGTTAGTATATGTACTGTCCTAAACCACAGCTACTGTTCTGTTCCATCTCTCGGTAACATACTGTATGGGTAGAAGCGAACGCCCAAAAAATAAGGACATACTCCTTTTTGTTAACATTTTGCTCACAATTATTAACCTGGGAAGACTAAGTCTTAGTAGCAATGAGTGACTGACTCTGAATGTGATATTATTGAGTAGTGAATTAAATTCAGTAACAACAAAAAGAGAGGCTTTTTATTCGGTCCACATATTGTGGGTGTGAGAAATTCCAGTGGCCCAAATATGTGGGTGTTCCAGTTAGGTTTATTCCTCTGAATAGATAGGGGGGTAGGTTTCAAAATAAAGTTGAGGTGGGTGTCCCTTCCATAAACCATATGTCCCTTTTACAGTGGTCCAATTACATCTGTCATTCTGCTTCTATGGTTTTGGTCATATATACGCTATGACAGGTTACACTAACTTGTCTGTTCTTATTGGAACCCTAGTTACCTAACATGGTGGTGCTCTAGCTAGTGTGTTCTTCTACACCTCTAAGCAATTTCCCTGACACTTTGATATGGGGGTTGGTTCTGCCCAATAGCTGATGTGGGTGTCACTTCCAGAAACCACGTGTCTCACATGTAGCTGTTTGAAATGTAATTATATCTGTTATTCTGCTGTGGTGTGGTTTATACACAGTGATGGGTTTCAATCTTCTTGCCATAAGGAAAAAAGAATAGTTGAGCCAGCCGTATTAAGATGAATGGTATAGTTCAGTCCCACTAGTACAATCATTGCATGCTGTTCCTGCCTGGACCTCCTTGGGACCTTAACTCATCTCCTTTGGATTCCGGAAGACTGGGACAGTCACTCATTTACTACTGAGAGGTTCTTCTTTCTTTCTGTGTTGTTGTTACTGCGAGAGGTGAACGCGGAAGCTGCGGCCAGGAGGACAGCAGAGGGAGAGACCTGGTCTGTGCACAAGTAACAGAAGACCCCCTATTGGTGACACATCCCTGCAGAAAACCATCTAGATTGCTGGAGCAGGACCCACACCGACAAACCAGGAACTCTGGAGGACGACTTGTGGAGTCTGGATGCACTCCTTTCCAATGCCATAAACTGTTGGCTGTTTGTGAGTTTTCAATCTCTTTTTTACGTATTTGTTAATAAAATGGTGTTACACTATATTTGCTTTTTTCTCTAAATTTGAGGTATCATCAGGAAGTCTCCCCTATTGAAGAAATACTGATTTATGTAAGTGTATTTCCTATTAAGTTTAACCTAAAGTTTTTTATTGTGGTTTTTTTCTTTTATTATTTCATGTGTCCTGGAGTTAAAAGTGGAACCACGCGCCGGAGAATCCTTTCCCTTCACAATCTTCTTGCCATGCCTTTCATTATCTATGGGATTACCTTGACATATTCTGGATATAGACACAAAGGATATAGACACAATGGGCACAATGAGTCTGGACAATGAGATTGGATTTATTTTAAACTGTCCAGATACTATTGATGACTGTTCCATAGGACATACACATTCACCTCAGCTGTGGCTGTGACCTAGAATTCATGACCACTGAAAGATATGCCACATATTGTTCTTCCCCATGAACTGCTGAAAATCCTCTGTAAATACTGCTTGAGAGCTAACCAACCCTCCCTGACTCCACCCCCTGAATGTGATAGTACCACTGCTGCATCAGTGGTTGCAATCTTTGAAGAGAACTACTTTCTTTTCTGCATAAGCCTACAGAACTTCTGCACGGTAATGGACACCTTCTGGTATTGGTATGGAGACATCCACTGACTTCTAATAATTATTATGTTAGGCCTCTATTTCCAGTTAGGGCACCATTTTCCGTTTACATGTTTTCCCTGGCATCTGGTGGGCATATTTAGCACACAGGTATTACTACTTTTTTTTATCTTGAAAAGGGTCCATATTTGGACTGAAATGTTGAAGAACTTTTGTGATTATGTAAATACACTTGAATAACTTTCTTCACAAGTCCACTGTAGTGTCGGATTTCTATTTTTTATTGTACAGTATAACTGTTCTTACATCACAGCCTTCTTGAGAATAATGAGTTTTGTTTGTAGTTTTTTGTTTTTCAACTTTTGGACAGTTTGTTACGAATGAGTATCATTGTTACATGGAAGTGTTTTGCAGTGTGATATTATATGAAACACATTTATTTTCAAGTAGCAATAATGTGAAAGTCGAACTGGTGTTCAGTATTTATATTTTTATTTGACTTCAAGTGCTTGATCACTGTCACAGACAATAGTCGACTTTCTGGACAACGTTGTTGCCAATGCTTCGACTGTCAGTGGAAACGAGGCTTATTTATAAGTTTGTATAATATCACAAAATAGTTTGAGAATTAAATTGGCCAGCCATTATTGTTTTTAATTAAAGTTTGAGAATACTAGGACAATTTAATGATAAAATACACAAATCGATGGCGTTTTAAATTTTGTTTTACCTGTGTTCCATTTCGTGTTAAGAATCTTTGTCCTATTAGGTTTCCTCGCTCATCCCAAAATGTGGTATAAAATGTAGTGTTTTCCTAGTTTGTCACACACAGTATATAGGAAGGTTATGACAGCTTCTAAAGTCACAATTTTTCAGATTGTTAAACGAAGCAATATCTTTGGCTTATTTAACTATTGGAAAGTCAGTTCCTCGAAGTATCAAGGCTCATTCTACCACGGCTGTGGCAGTGTCTTGGACAGAGAAGACTAAAGCTTCCCCTGAAGAAATTTGTAAAGCAGCTTCATGAGCTTGTGTTCACATCTTTATTAAACATTATAGGTTGAACATTGAGGCCTTCACAGATGTGACCTTTGGCCGGAAAGTGCGGCAGGCAGCAATTTAACCCTCCCTTTGATTTATTGCTGTAGGATATGCCATGTCTATGTGTTGTCTAGGACAGTAAAGACAGAGAACGTTTTCTTTCTGTCATTTCTTTTTCTTCCTTGTCCCATTTGGCAGCACACACACTTTGTTTTCAACCTGTGTATATTTATTTCTGTATTTTTTTTTTGTGGTGGGAGTTATAATTTCAGAAATATTGCTTTTGAAGAATCACTGAGGTATAGATGGGGGTCCTTTAATAGAGGTGGCCAGCCAGCAATTGAAAACCTGTGTCCTTCCAACAGGGTGCACAATAAATCCGTGCTTGTGTGCTTCCAAATGGGACATTTTGCTCACAATAATTATTAACCTCTTACACTAGGTCAGCACTTTTTCTGAGTGTTATACCGGTGTGGATCAATGCATTCCACTGCCACGAGTCTTGTAGCATTGAGTAACTGTCTGGCTCTGAATTAGTTGAGTAATTCAGTAACAACTACAATAATGAATTAGCACAACTGGTCAGAGAGGTTGACTGTGAGATTAATTAAATGTAGCTAAGCTTTGTGGATGTATAATGAGTCACAGTCTCAGACTGACATGTCTGCCAGTTGTATGTGCCACTGAGTGTTACTGCATGCCCCTGTCATGTTAGTGGATTGTTGTGTTTTGTTGTACATCTCCTTCTACTGGAACCCCATCTAACACTACTAGTACCACCAGCATCTTGATCTTCCATTATCGTCATCATTATCTTATTGGAAAAATCGAATCTTACAAATATGGCATCATATCACTTGTAAAGAAAAAAAGAGAGCACAGGACCTCTCATAGTGTAAAATAATACAAATATAATTATGAATATTAAAGTGGTATAATATGCACGTACAGCAAGGACAAATTATTTGGACAGGGCATGTTTAAATTACATGTTACCGCTCTGTTGGTAAAATGAATACGTCTGGTGAGTATCAGCTGTTCCCATGGTTCTCATTCTCCATTCACTGCAAACGTTCTTTCAACAGGCTGCACAGGACTCCGGTAAGGACACTCGATCCAGGAACACGTCTGCTTGTTTGAAATTTCACAAGCGTAATGTCCCTTTAAAGTGGCAAACGCTGTACCAGTCCAGCAATATAATGGAACAAATCACTGCCACCCCAATAAACTACCGGTTCTGGGAGAATCCCACAGTAAGAGCTCTGACTCAACGGCACCACTCACAGCACACTGACATCACAGGGTCATCCCGTAATTATGAACGACCCGAGCTGGCTCAGTTACAAAGCTGAAGGCTAACTGGATAAGTCACAGTAGTAAGCAGGAGAATACTTGCCAATAAACTGTTCGTATACACTCCAATGCGTTTCGTTAGTCAAACTAACTTCATCAGGGATAGTCACTGTATTAGTGTAAGGAGCATTTAAACCCCACAATCAGTTTCTGATTGGCTGTTCAGGTGATCTCAATCCAACCAGAACATCAACACATATACTACACAGATGTATGCATGATTGAACTAGTACTACACAAATGCATGACTACTTTAGCTAAGATTACATACAAGTTACTAAGTTACTTTTAATTTAAACAACATATAATAACATATAATAACATTTATTTAAAACAATTGCAACAAAATACAATAAATCTTCAAGGTTGCTGAAAGAAAAGAAACAGATATTAGCAACATAAAAATGGGCAATTTGAAAATGTACTCATCTGACTGTGAGACAAGAACTAAGCAACTAAAAGTGAATGGAGCAGTATAGTTACAAATATAAATAATTACAAAACAGTAAAGACATTCAATACTTGGTCAATCTCAAGGACACAAAAATAAAATATAAAAAAATATATTAAAAAATATAATTGAACTCAAATTAGAGAGAAAACATACTGTATCTCTTATTAATAAAGTGACCAAATGTCGATCTCCTTATTCAGACCCCTGGGGCCAATGTTTTAATTTTGTAAATCCCAAATTATTCCTGTTTGGAAAGGGACTTTAATCAATCCCCTCCTCGCCTAATGGGGTGTACCACCTGAATCCCCTTTTAGGTTATAAGACTGGGGTCACTCCAACATATATACTACGAGTGTGGTTTTACACGATATGCAGTCATCAACTGTAAATTGGTCTTTTGTGACATGAGATACTGTATAATATTCTTTCTGTCACTATGCAGATGACTGCAGTCCCTGCACTTACCTCAGCCAAAGTTGCTCCCAGTTTTAGATGTTAACCATGACGTTGCCCCAGGTACATTTGAACTTTGTCCAATGTCACTAGGGGCCAATATGCTCCAAAATAGGGTCATTAGACAAGATACTCCAATGTTTTTTAATGACTGACTGTATTCTAAACACACCAGAATTATAATTGGTGATAAAGGGAACCTTAATGACATTACATTCACATGCAGTAATCTTATCTATTCTTTTATGACTGCATAATAATGTTTCTCTATCCATTTCCCCGACCTGAGTCTGGGCTGTGGATAGTACTGTAGGTCAGCTTATTACCCCCTCTGGATAAATGTCTGATAAAGCTGATCAGATTGTTCCTTATAATCCCTTTCCAGACCACAATTTCTCCGTAATCTCATAAACTGGCCTTTAGGTATATTTTTGATCCAGTACTTTTTGTGTTTACTGGATGCCAGGAGCAAGTTGTTAGTATCCACCTTTTTAAAATGAGTTTTTGTTATAATTGTATTCCTTGGTAGGACTTCTAAATGAAGATCAATAAAATTAATAATGTAGGCATCCTTCGTAAGGTGAATTTTAAATTTAAATTATTACTATTTAAATGGTTTACGAATGGAACCACAGATTCTAAGTCGCCACCCCAAACACACAGTATATCATCTATGAAACGCCACCAAACAATAACTTTGGATATAAAAGGATTATTGCACCACACAAAATTCTCCTCCCAATGTCTCATGTACAGATTTGCGTAGCTAGGGGAAAACCGAGTCCCGATAGCTGTACCGCAAATCTGCACATAGAACTGGGATAAGAAAAGAAAATAATAATGGGTGAGGATGAATTGAATTGATTTTACAACAAACTCACTATTACCCGAACACAAATCCATGTCCTTACTCAGATAATTTTTAATCGCTTCAACCCCCAAATCATGTGGTATATGTGTGTAGAGTGACGTCAAATCGAGTGTAAACCATCTATACGTATCTTTCCATTCCACATTTTTCAATAAATTAAGAACTGATGTTGTGTCCTTAATATAGGAGGGATGTATGCAGACATACTTTTGTAAGAAGCAATCCACATACTGGGATAAATTTGATGTTACCGACTGAATCCCAGACACAATTGGTCTTCCTGTTGGGTTTATTAAACATTTATGCATCTTCAGGAGGTGGTAGAAAATGGGGATCTTCAGATTCTCATTAAATAGAAAATCATACTCTGCTTTATTTATAAAAGTCTGTCCTAGAGCATCATCAAGGAGGTTCTTTAGCTCTCCTACGAATCCTAATGCAGGATCACTCTTAATCTTCCTATAAAAGACTGGATCTTCTAAAAGCCATAACGCTTCCTTTTCATAATCAGAGCGATTTTGTGAAATAACTCCCCCTCCCTTATCTGCCTGACGAATTATAAGATTTTTATTTTCTTGTAAACTTTTAAACGCTTTATATTCCTCTCTATCTAGATTCTGTTTTATTTTATTTATTTTAAAGTTACTAACCATATTTGAGAATTAATTATTAACAGCATTAAAAAACGTATCAATAAAACTCCCTTTGGAGTGTGCCGTATAAAACTTTGACTGTGTCCTAAAATTGGTATGTTGACACCCACCCACACTGGTCTGTACTGGGGGGGTGTCAGCTATAGCAATAGCATTGGACCCTGTATTGTTATTCTCAGTACTTTTTAAAAAGTGGCGCTTTAACGTAAGATTACGTTTAAATTTATTGAGGTCAGAAAACAACTGAAACCTATTAGGGCCACCGGGTTTAGAGAAGGACAGCCCTCTATTATTCAATATAATTTACCTTTTTATTTTCTCAAAGATAGTTGTTGAACAGGATGAGGGAGCAGGATGTGTGATAAAATTTTTTTTGCCAAATATACATTGAGAAGTATTGCTAGTAATAGAATGCAATAGTCAGATCCACTAATCTTCAATCATTATGCTCACATAGATGTGAGTAAAAAAACCCTGGTTTAAGGACATTCACTTTAAATAAACCTGCGAGTACGGACATATTTTCAATAGCACCATACCCCTCTGTCCGTACGCTCACTTTGTGAGTACGGACACTTATTCTGTCCTACAGACCGCCGTAGTAGCGACGCGCTTATTCCCCTCGCCCCATAGGCAAACGGCAGCTCACGCATGCGTCTGTCAGCACGTCCTGAACTGCAATACAGGCTCCCTACCTGTACCTACAGTAAGCATCGATAAGTGGAAAAAAGGTAGTGCTTCACTTTAAGTACATTTTCGCTTTCCATATATGTTCTGGACCCATTGCGTACGTTAATGCGGGGTATGCCTGTATCACACTCTAATATATATATATATATATATATTAATAGCCAAGTACTGGGTCAATGCCAATGACAATAGAGATGTTATATAATTGATGGCTGTTGAACGGATGAGGGAGCGGCATGTGTGATATTAAAAAAAATGACAAATATGCATAGAGTAGTATTGCTAGAAATAGAATGCAATAGTCAGATCCATTAAGTTTCAATCATTATACTCACATACAGTGGCGGCCGCCTTTAAACTCCTGCGGCCGTTTCCCCACGATTTTCGAAATTGCAGGCAGATGTGGGCCGTTTTTAGGCCATTTTGGGTGCCGCTGGCGCTTTCAATGTTAAGCGCCATTAGCGCTTATGCGTCATGCGGCTGACGAGCGGGAAACTCAGTGACAAACGGAGAACATCCCTGCATTTTTACGGGTAAGCAGGAGGATTAAAGGGGCCACAGCTGTAGATGTGAGTAAAAAGAGCATATCACGCTCTAAACTCTGGTGGGTAGATGGGTTCCAGCACGGATAGAGGTGACATATGGGGTTGAATGCTGTGTGGGTATTCTTTATAATGGAAAAGAGGGAAACACCATAGCGCCGTATATCTGAACTGATTTTTACTTCCAGGATGCACACTTACAATTAGTGCATCTGAGGTTTTGCAAAATCCGTCCCGGGTTTTCTGAGTCTGGACCGGGATTTTGCTCTATCTCGCCCTCTATGGCAGGATCCTCCATTTTTGCTCCTGGCAGCTTCCTTTAAAAGTGAAAAAACTAATGTGTAGAAGACACTCAACTTGGAAGTGTAATCTGAATATTATAGTTATAGTAATCCAGTGATTATATATAGCAATATTAATAGTGCTCAAATAAGTGATACATATAAATGCAGCACAAAACCCTTGTAGAGGCTGGTCCAAAATCCTCTTTAATGGAGTATGGGTAGATGAAGTTTGGGGAGCGCAGATATCGCCAGATTAGGAAAAATAGAAAACATATAATAGTGCAGATGGTCTACAGTGTGGGTGTGGTATAAAAAATGATCTATGAGATGTGCATTCAAATTTAATACGATAAATTAAAGCAGTTTCCAAAAATATATTGGTAAGTGAATGCTTGACCAGCTGTCAGTCAGTCAACTCAGATCAGGTTGCAGGTGCAGTGGTGTGAAGTTTTCAGATCTCAATAAAAAAGACAGAACATACCATAGTGCAATCTGTTGTATATTAGCAAATTGAACAAATAGATGAATACAACTCACTTACATAAATCGTAAGAATACAGGTGTGTAGTACTATAGATGTGATCAGTTTCTCTGATCACTGCTGCCGTGTACCATCCTCTGGATTACTGGTGGCTCTCCGGCTGCAGATCTTGCGGTCTTCCGGTATCTCTACTTCCTGTCCATGGAACGCAGTAAGATGTTGGAACATGTGGAGCTCCCTCACTGGCAAATGCGGACGGACGCTGATCCTCCAAAAGGCTGAATCACAGCTGCAGTAACTGGCTGGTTGACAGGATGGCAACACAGCAACTCGGCGGCAGTGGATTGTGATAGCGTTTTGCACGTGATTTGGCTTCGTCAGGAGTCATTCATTTTGGCTCCTGACAGCTTCCTTTAAAAGGACAGCCCTGTAAGCAGGAAGTTGCCGAGCAAAGTTTCAGTTCGTGCTAAGTACATGCAATGCACTTACCTTTTGTCTTCCTAGTTACCAGACCCGGCTACATACCTTGACCACCCCTGTCTTCCGCCTGCCTCAACCTCTGCATTCTCACTGACTACACAACTGTGCTGCCAGCCCTGACTTTCGGCTTACGACTCACTACTCTATCAGGACTCCGTCCTTTGGCTCAGGTCGGTTCTTTCATTTTCCCACCTCAGCCCTGCGCGTCCGTTTCCTGCTTGACACGAGCATCATTAAATTTTGCTCGGCCCAAACATGGACCCCGCTGAGGTAGGATGAGCCATTACCCTGCAATCACAATACTTGGGGGATCTTGAGCTGTATTAAGTATGGGTGTACAATAATGTTCCTGCAAAAGGCAAACATACAAAAATAAACAAAATAAAGACCTTCTCCACTTTGGAGAATAACTAAACTTTTACTCCAGCCCTTTCTAACTGAGTGGCTAGCTAAGCTGATATATATATATATATAGTTGGGGTGGTAACCAGCTTAGCTAGCCACTCAGTTAGAAAGGGCTGGAGTAAACAGGCACAATAACGCCAAGATTTAATTTCACCTCAATTGGTCTCCATTAAATGATGTACCTCTGCACACATCTCTTACAGTGTCCTTCCTTCATTTATTTTAATTGTACATTATTAAAAGTGAATAATTAATTATTATGGTAGAGGTGTGTATGGATAAACATTATTGTACACCCATACTTAATACAGTAATTATTGCAGTATATACCATATCAGATTACACAAACATATCCCTTTAACCTCTTAATGCCTAATTTTGTTACATTATCAGATGAAAAGTCATTGAACGGTATGATGCAAATTTGCACCATTCGTCCTTTAGAGGTTTTAATTACTAAAAAAATACATACTATAGTTTATGATGCGTTTCAGACATTTATATGATCCATATATATATACTCTGAAGTCTACAAGGTCTCTCTCTCACTCCCTGACCCCATTGTCTCTGAGGTGGTGGGTGGTGTGGGAGAGAAAGAGGAACTTCCACAGATGATGGAGAAGCAACAGAGTCACATATCAGAGCAAGAGTGGACCGTCTAGCCAGCTCGGGCCTGGTGGGCCATTGAGGAGAAGGAGAGGGTGACCAATATCTCCTTCAGTGGGTGGTGGTGACTCTTCCACGGTGACCCAGAGCAGGATTAACATAAATTGACAACTAACATTATTACTACAGTGTATTCGTAAAACTAGTTACTAGAAGTAGTGGTTATAGATATTAAGTGTCAATAAATGAATTAAATGCAATTAGACATATTGTGTTTAATGTGAAAAAATGCCACGGATTACATCACATTCATCCATCTCTGAACAAAACATAAAATATCTTCACGAAATGAAAATCCCACAATTATATGTTTTCATAATTAGAAAACCATACTCCTTTGTATGAAATTCAAGTTCAAGCTTAATCATTATAGTTGCCTCTTTTATCTCGACAACAGACAGTGAGTAATATAAACAAAGAAATCCAACCATTGTTACATATATAATGGATTTCATTTTATTTTAGTACAGTATTTTATCTAAGGTCAATTAGCAGTCAAACAGAAGTAAATTAGAGGCATAATATTACAGAATACAAATAGTGCATTTACTTGTTTATAAAGTTGGTATTTTAAAAGTTGTGATCTGGGAAATACAGTATTTTTGAGTCGAGACTAAAGTTTCATTTTTAACCTTCAAGCTCTTCTGTCTTTATATAAAAATCGGGGGGGGGGGGAGGGAGGGGAAACAATTGTTGCTAGCCTTAGGGTTTTCCATGTACATCAAGCTACAGTATTATCTGCTATGCTCTTTTCTGATACCATAGGTTACTTTCATGCCTGTGTCTAAAATATGTCAAAGAAAATAATGAATGCAAAAAGCATATTATTATTATCTTTTTGGCTTTCAGATTTTAAAATATCTAGAAGCCTCTATATACTCCAAAGAAGATATCTGTAGCACTAAATTTACATGCTATTCATGCAAAGTTTGTAATTTATGGGTCAAATGAAAAATGTTGCTTTAAATCATCCAGAACTGGAGAATGTTTTTAAAATGAACAATTTGCTAATTGTAAAACCAGCAATATAAGTTATATGATAGAGTGTTCATGTTGGCTCCAGTATGTAGGATGCACAATTGGTATCTGTGCAATACATTAATGATAAATCTTGGATTTGGAAGAAAGAAGAGTTTTTTTTAACTGATGCGGATCTTCGCGGAGGATGGCAGCGGATGGCGGAGGTCGAGAGCTTCCTGATGCGCCGGAATTCGGGGGGTGAAGACTTCTATAGGTAAGACATAAATTCAGGGCTGCAGACAGATTTATCTGGGTCCAGGACAACAGTTATGACCGGCCCCCAACCCCCCAAAATAAACTTCCCTCCCCCCAATGCAACATACTTCCAACCACCAAATACATACAAAAAAATCCCCACCCCCGCAAATATATACAATCTCCTCCACCCCCCAAATACATACAAAAACCCACTTACCCAATACATATAAAAAAACAATGCTATAACCCCCATACCTACATATAGATACACATTTGCGGGCCATCAGTGGGTACGGGCTGGCCGGTGGCTCCGACGGTCACTGAGCAGGGCGCCGTCATCTTGCGCAGGGCTTGCCCATGCGCAGTACGTTTGGTGCATGCGGCGGCAGTATAGGAGAGGCTCTGTGGGGACTTCAATTCCCAGCAGCCCCGAGTCATGCAGTCACATGGGCACAACAGGTCAATAGGGCAGCCAGTATCACGGGCTGCCAGGAAGAGGTTTTGGCACGCTCAGGGCTGATGGGTAGTCGGTGCTGGGACACAGGTAGGGGAGGGTGTATGTGCAGGGCGTCTGTGGCCCCTGCACTGGGCCAGCGACCCCCTATAGGCCCCAGCTAGGCCCGGACTCACCTACTAATATTGTGGCAGCTACAGGGACTGGCCCCTTAGGTAGGGACAGTACCCCTTTAGCTGGTTATCAGAAAGGGACACAGCTACATTGCTGCAGAGCCTGTGAAGAGTGGTCTCGGCTAAGATCACTTAACAGGGTACAAAGACTGTCTGTAAGTGGGACATTCCAGCGGGACACCACCCAGAAACAAAAGCATCTCTGGATCGGCGGATCTGCAAAGCTACCCATCAGCATGCCCGGGTGCTGGAGCACCCAACAGGTATCTATATCTTTAAGTGCACCAACAAAGTACACACACCATAGTGGCAGCGCTGACCACATACAAGGGTGGGGTTGTTATTCTTGTGGACACCAGGGTGGTTTGGTGCCCGAGGGCCCTTCAGGTATGGTGGACACGATGTGGGTTACACGGTGGTGGGAAAAGCCCTGTGCGGCGAAGGGGTAGCTATAACCAGTAGTATTATTCTCCACGTAGCACTGTCTAATTACATGTTCTCTAGTAAAGGTTATTATTATCATATACCATACTGTGTGTGGATATCAGTATTGTGGTTCCTGTGAGGGGCTCCTCCCACTACGTTGGGATCCCTCCCAAGTGGAGGCGCTGTACCATGTTGTAGTGTTGTATCACTCTGGGCTCCCCGTGGCGGAGGTTTGGGATCTCCGTGAGCCAACAGGTAAAGCCAGCATCCGTAGACTCTTTACCCTAGCGAGAAAGAGGGGTACACAAATACAGTCATGTGAAAAAGAAAGTACACCCTCTTTGAATTCTATGGTTTTACATATCAGGACATAATAACAATCATCTGTTCCTTAGCAGGTCTAAAAATTAGGCAAATACAACCTCAGATGAACAACAGCACATGACATATTACACTGTGTCATGATTTATTTAACAAAAATAAAGCTAAAATGGAGACGCTATGTGTGAAAAACTAAGTACACCCTTACTGCTTCCATAGGAATTAAGATGCTAAGTAGCAGACAGGTGCTTCTAATCAAATGCCCTGATTAATTGATCATCCGCAAGTGTGACCACATCTATAAAAGCCGAAGTTTTAGCAGTTTGCTGGTCTGGAGCATTCCGGTGTGTTAACACAATGCCAAGGAGGAAAGACATCAGCAATGATCTTAGAGAAGCAATTGTTGCTGCCCATCAATCTAGGAAGGGTTATAAGGCCATTTACAAACAATTTATTGTCCATCATTCTACAGTGAGAAAGATTATTCAAAAGTGGAAAACATTCAAGGCAATTGCCAATCTTCCCAGGAGTGGACATCCCAGCAACTTCACCCCAAGGTCAGACCGTGCAATGCTCAGAGAAATTGCAAAATACCCAAGAGTTACATCTCAGACTCTCAGGCCTCAGTTAGCATGTTAAATGTTAAAGTTCATGAAAGTACTATAAGAAAAAGACTGAACAAGTATGGTTTATTTGAAAGGGTTGCCAGGAGAAAGCCTCTTCTCTCTAAAAAGAACATGGCAGCACGGCTTAGGTTTGCAAAGTTGCATTTGAACAAACACAAGACTTCTGGAACAAAGGGCTCTATGCAGTAAGCGCCGAAAAAGTGCAATCGCCAAGTGTACCTTATCGGCATGATTCTGCCGATTTTCCCTCTCCGTATGCAATAAGTGCCGAATCCCTTCCGAATCAAGCCGAAAACATTTGCTCCCACTCTGCCGATGATTTGCCGATCACACACAGGTGTATCGGCGTGCATGGCGGGGTGGTGTTAGGTTCGCCAATGAAACTTCTTGCTGAATCTGCCGAAGCAAGCATGTTTTGGATTGAGGTGCCCATTTAAAGGCAGCGTGTATTTTTATTCATTCTCTGTGTTGTTGGGAGTGAGAGAGAGAGAGAGACACACAAAGTTGGGCGATTTACATATTTCATATTGACTGAGAGAGTTGTTGTGTATTGTGAGAGGTTTGTCCTGTGTTGTTTTGTTAACATCTTTGTCTTGTTTTCACCTTGTAAGTGTTCAGTGCGATTGTCTTTAAATTTCTTTTCTGTTCTTTGTGAGTGCTAGAGGTATGGCCGCAAGGCGTGGGAAGAGTGATGCTGTTGAGAGTGGTACTGGTAGTAGTGTGAGTATGCGTCAAAGTGAACGTAGGATTCAGGGGAGTGCTGTTGCTGCGAGTGTGACTGGTGTTGCTGGGAGTGCGAGTGCTGCTGGTGGCTCTGTTGCTGGTGCGGCTGTGGTGTCTGTTGCTGGTGCTGATGGGGTGTCTGCCTCTGGTGCTGCTGGTGTGTCTGGTGGTGGGGTGGTTGGTGGTGGCCCACTTTTGGAGTCTCTTCCATTGTAAGAAGGAGAGTCCAGTCAGCAGCAGCCAAGCTCTGGGCCTGCACGTGTTCGGAGGAAACGTGTGGAGCGGCCACGTAATCCTCAGTTCAATGAAGAGGAAAACAGAGTTCTTGTCACAGGGATTTTGGAGCACTATGACTCTCTGTATGGCCATTTACTAGGTAAGTCTATCTTTGCATTGATTGTTCAAAGACATGTTATCCTAGGTCATGTGTGATGTCTTAATATCACAATATTATTGTATGATATCTATCAATTAAAGTTAATTGTTACACACATATTCCTTCATGCTTTATAACGACCATAACAATCAGTCTAAAAAGTTTGACAAAGTTCATACAATATTCATGCAAGCTTCCTTACATTTGTATGTTTACACGTAAATGCTCATGTGGTACACATATTACACCTAAACCAGCATGTTTGGTATCTCTTGGAACAGGTAGCAGTTTAGGCAACTAATCGTTTTTCTAATAATAATTGACGTCATATATTTTGTATGTATTTCAAGGGCGGACAAGTTCAGCATCCAAAAATGAAATGTGGGAACAAATAACATTGGCTCTGTCTGCGAATGAAATGGTAATTTTATGAAGACTTTCACCCACCAGGCCACTATATATGAAAACGTGCGTTAGTCATTCGTTCACTCATATCTTCTTTTAACCTTATAGATACGCCACATTATCACACCAGTACCATCTGTGAGCTACACACTGCATGTGTTGATGAGTGTCAGCCACATTGAGCGCTACACCTGCTTCTCTTAAATGTTCACACAGATCACTAAAAACATTCATTCACATTTCCACAATTAGGTACTGAATTATAAGCAGAGTCAACTTTGCTGTCATGGTAGTGATGTACATTATTATTGTTAGATTACTACACAACATATGCAGTATGTTTAATTTTACAACGCATTCCTGCATGAACATTGTATGTTGTATGATTTTTACAATAAATGTGCCAATTAGGTTCACATGTACATTGATGTTAAGATGGATAATGTACAGCTTGCCAGAAACATATCATTGTCATTTCGTTATGTGATGCTGATATTTAGCCATAAATACTCCCACTACACAAACTTAATGTTAATTATGTACACATGTCAATAAAATTCTTATGTTATTCTTCTATATAGTTGCTCCTGAAGCTCATGTGTCACTTGACACTGAACATGTCTCATCACCTGGCTCATCCAGCTCATCATCAAGCATGGAAGGTGAGTGTATGAGGTGCAGCACATCTAATGTGTATATTTGTAGATGTTAATTTGCCATGCTAAATAAATGCCTTTCACATGTAATTAACTTCACATCAGTTATTGTCACAGAAGATATAGTGTTTCCTGACAACATGTATTGTGTGTGTTGTAAACTATCAGCTAGGAGTTGTGAGGTTACAACAAACTTTCATTCATTCTTCTTTCACACTGAGTCGAAACATCATTGTTACTTCAAGCATAAACTTTTAATTTGACACAAATTAAAAATTATGAAAACATGTTATGTGTTACACTATGAGAACAACTATCATTATGTTGAAAAACAAGTGAAAGTTCCATGGTAGTTCATAATGTCTTTCTTAATTTGTAGAACCAGATGTTGCCACTCAAGGACAAATTCACTCAAGTGACCATGAAGATGTTCCCACTCCTGGATTAACCCAGCATTCAAGTCTTCCTGCTCGTGACACCTACTCAGCTATTGCATCTTCTGAAGAAGGAATCTTGCGTGAAGAAAATCGTCGCCATTCAGAAATGATGTCAGTGCTTGAAAGGATGATATCACTGCAGGAAAGGTCAATATCACAAATGTCACAAATTGAAAGAGTCATCATCCAAGTTCCTAAAGAAATCCAAAATGTAAACAGGACATTACAAGCAATAGTTGTGAATCTAAGCCAAGCTAATCAGTTGAGAATTACTGCAAGAGAGCAACAATTCCACTTTACCCCATCTGAGGATGGATCTTTACATGCTGCTACTTTTTCTCCAGAGTCATCAGTTCTTCATTCCCCAGTTCTGGATGATACCGGTACAGTAGGTGCTAGTTCTGTGCAGGTGCCTGTCAACATCCAATCGCTTACATCTGTTCAAAATCAGGAACGGACACCTACAAATGAGACATGAAAAAGAAAGTTAGGGCAACAATTACTACTAACCGGAAAAAGATTAAAACACCAAAACAAGAAACTGTTCCAACCTCAGTCGTGCAATGTTTAGCAACTGGTTCACAACTGCCACAGGCCACACCCAGTTCCCCATAAGTGACACAGCCCACACCCAGTGCCCCTGAAGTGCAACAGCCCACACCCAGTGCCCTGAAGTGCCACAGCCCACACCCAGTGCCCCTGAAGTGCCACAGCCCACACGCAGTGCCCCTGAAGTGCAACAGCTCACACCCAGTGCCACTGAAGTGCCACACATAAATATATATATATATTTATCTCTGCCACTGTTGTCAGCAAACAGGCCTTGTGTGAATGAGATATAAATCTTAGGACACTTGCTAAAATTATGGGATCAGTATGATTGAGGCCATAATTCACTCACATGTATTTAACTTTGAATATGATTACAACAAGGCCTACTTACACACATCAATGGCTTTAGTTTATCACTCTATATATAATAATATATATATATATATATATATATATATATATATATATATAAAAATATAAAATCAGAATGAACAGTACAGGCCTTCATGGCTCAAAAGAGGCCTTGTTTGCTGGTAAATACAACTTCTACACAGCTGACCCAAATATATATATATATATATATATGAGTCTGCTGAGGGGGGCCCCTACCTTCTTTCACCTGACATGAGGCTTTGACCTACTCTTCTGCCCGTGACACTCCTACACTGAGTGGTGATGTATACCTCACATTGCTATCTGTATTCTCATTGTATCCACTCCATGCAACTATCTAACACATTTGTATGGTGATTCCTTCAATGTGGATATACTTTTTCAGTGTGGGTTTTTCAATTTACAGGTGTGCTTTTACAGAGCCCCCTGTGTCCTGTGCATGTCAGTATTGGTTCTATGTTTAGACCCTTGCCTCCAGGTTCACTTTGTTTGGTAGAGCCGAGCCCCCCTCTTCTTTTAAACTTTATCCCCTGTTTTAACTCACTTTAATAAAATTCTTTGTTTATACTTTAAGGTATGTCTGTGTGCTTTTTACACGGTTGCTTTCTCTGTTGTTTCTATATATATAGATATATAGATATATATATAGAGAGAGATATATATATATAGATATATATATAGAAAAAAGGAAAGAGAAAGAAACAGGCGCACACCTTGTGCATTACCACAATAAAAATGTATTAAAGGAACATAAAATCTAACAAATTCCCACTCACAAAGGTACAGCAAATATAAGCGTGTATGAGATAGGCTCTCATGTGCCAAACAGCTCGATCACCAGCGTCCGGCTGCAGTCAATGGCGTCGTCACGTGAGTCTCCTCCGTGGAACCGGAACCGGAAGAGGGGTCCTTCGCCCTTGGTGTTCAAATAGGACAGGTCCCTCCAGGAAACAAAAGCCTCCAATGACTAATGTGATAGGTATTTGGCCGTGAGAGCCGCACACGAGAGCCAAAGTTCTCTGATCAAGTAGCAGCAGTGTTCGTGGGCAATGGCGACCGGAATCTAGCCACGCCCTACGCGTTTCATCATCAAATGACGACTTCTTCAGGGGATACCCTCTAAGCATCAGTCCTTAGTATTTATAGGGAGGTATTCAAACAATTAGCCAATAAATTATTTAAAACAATCAATTGGTCGATTACATATATAGCGCTTGAATAGAGCAATTATATAGTGAATAAACGCATGAATACATGAATAACTCGTTTTGTGAGGACCCCATTGATTGTAAGAGAGTAGTATATGCAGTATCAATATAGTAGCAATTATTACGTTCCAAACAGATTGATGATTTCAAGCATAACAATACAAATAATATATATTAAATGAATGAGTAGATGATCTAGAGATTGATCAACAAACAATGAATAATAGACATAATTTGATTAGAATGCAGAGAAATTTTTCAAGACAGACAAAAAAGAGGAAACTAAACAAATCATATCTATAGAATATAATTAAATAGATAACTCATTGAGTAATGATGTACATACTGTATAAATATATATTATCATTGATCTAATTCATTTTATATCAATTAATTAGATAAAGAGACTAATAATAAATGACCCACTATAACTAAATATTGATAATTATTGAAAATTAATAATTTCTGAGAGACAACAGTTGTTAGTTAGTCCAAAATACAAACCACTGATAACCTAATTTAACTATCAATTATTGACATCATATATTTTACAAAACAATAACAATATATATTTTAATTCGATTATCAATTTACAATTACCTCCAGGATAATTACCTAATTGTTGGAGTTCAACATGGAGTCAGAAGAGGCAAAATTAGATGGATCCAAAGCAATGACAGAGAAAAGGATGTGAAGGTGACTTGGATTGGGATTTGTAAAAATTGTGATGTTTATTTATTTAACCATGTGCATATAATGTGCTATAATAAATACTTAATATAAAGATATATCAATACGTAAATAAAATTAATTGAAATTATGTATATAAGTGTCTAAATTGTGTAGAGAAATAATATGTATATATGTATGTGTGTGTAATATGTGAATATTGGTGTATATTGAATAAAATTATAATGAATAAAAAAGTGTGTGTGTAAATTGTGTATACTATAAATAGAAATAAAAATAAAAATTAAAAATTGACCATTTGTGGAAGTGAATCGTACCGAGCACCAAGATATGAATCCCACAGACTATACTCTCGAGATGTGTATTGATTCACAATGACCAGATGAACGACCATAGCCCAAAGGGAATGCTAAGCATTCAAACCAGACCTTTGGAGGACACCCAAAGGGGTGTTCAAACTATGGTACTGATGTCAATATGGTCATTGTGTCCCTTAGGATGAGTGGTATCCAAAATGTACATCCAATAAGTTTCTCGGGTACATAACTTTTGAAAGCGATCTCCTCCCATATAGGAGGGGAGAATGAACTCAATGCCCATAACAGAAAGGGATTTAGGATCTTTGTTATGGTTAGTGCAAAAATGACGGGAGAGGCTGTGTGTTTGGCACCCATTAATAATATTTCGCCGGTGCTCCAAGAACCGTGTACTAAGAGCCCTAGATGTTCGGCCTATATATTGTGTGCCACATTCACATGAAATGAGATACACAACATATTCAGTTAAACAATTTATATGATCTTTTATTTCATATGAAGTACCATTTGAATGTGATGTAAATTTATTAGATTTTGTCAAATGTTTACAAGTAAGACAACGGCCTCTTCCACATCCAAAGTTCCCCATCTTTTGAGCCATATTTGGATTAGTAATCTTTTTGGTTTTAAGTTTGCTCGGAGCCAGCAATGTTTTTATACTCCTCGCTTTTCTGAATACAGTTGGAGCATATTCAGGTACTAAGTGGCCAATTACAGGATCATTGCATATTATTTTCCAGTGACAATTTAAAATATTTCTAATTTGGTGAGCAGACTGATTAAATTGTGTGATGAATTTTGGTGCATTATTTGATTTGTAATCCTTTTTCCTACTTACACGCAATGATTCAGATTTGTTTTTTGATTGTTCCAAAAGTGTATCTCTTTTTATAAGACTTGCATCCTGAAATGCTTTATTGACAACAGACATGTCATAGCCCTTCTCTAGAAACTTTTTAGATAGATCCTTCCCCTGTGATATAAAGTCAGAGTCCTCTGAGCAGTTGCGCCTGATTCTGTAGAACTGACTTTTGGGCACGTTGTTTAGCCACTTTTTGTAGTGGTTGCTACCATAGTGTAAATAACTATTGGCTGACAAGTGTGTTCTTGTCTGAATTTGATTTTCTTTGCCAATTTATAGTTCCAAATCCAGAAAGACAATGGTACTAGGGTGTACAGTATGTGTGAATTTTAGGCCCATCTCATTGGTATTAAAGGATAAAAGAATCTCCTCCAGGATATCCCTATCACCATCCCAAATAATAATAATATCATCTATGAAACGGCCATAGTAAACCAGACCACCCCTCAGACTAGCATTCTCCCACACATGGGTACTCTCCCACAGTCCCATGTAGAGATTAGCATAGCTGGGGGCAAATCTGGTGGCCATAGCCGTTCCACAGATTTGTAAATAATATGTATCTTCAAATAAAAAATAATTGTGACTTAAAATAAATTGAATACATGCTAAAAGAAAAGTTTTCTGTGAAGAGTGGAGATTGGTGTCTAATTCAAAAAAGTGATTAATAGCCTGGATACCTTTAGTGTGATCAATACAAGTGTATAGTGAAGATACATCACATGTAATCCAGTGAAAGGTATCCTTCCAAATAATATCAGAGGTGGAATTGATGACATGCAACGTGTCCCTAATATGCGATCGTAGATTTGTGACATATGGTTGTAAATAATAGTCAATATATTGGGACAAGTTGGACGTCATCGATCCCACCCCCGATATTATAGGCCTCCCTGGTGGATTAACTTTATCTTTGTGCAATTTTGGCAGGTGATAAAATATAGGTGTCCTAGGGTGTTTGGTGAATACATTTTTTTTCTCTAAATTAGTGATGATCCCTTAATTAAGTGCTTCCTGGAGGAGATTCTGAAACTCCAACTGATAGCCCATAACTGTGTCCTCATCTAGTATAGTATAGGATACAGTATCATGTAGAAGGCGATGGGCTTTGCATAAATAGTCAACACGATCCTGTAAAACAATAGCACCACCCTTGTCTGCTTGGCGGACTATAAGATCAAAATTGTTCTTTATGCTGATCATGGTTGCATTCTCTTCTTTGGTTAGATTACTGTGTTTCAGTTCCACATTATTTTGGCACAACCTTTCAAGGTCCCCGAGAACCAGTGTATAAAAAGTGTCGATAAAGTTCCCCTTTGATTGATAGGGGAAGTATACCGACTTTGGAGCAAAAGGTGATGACCTATAAATTGTATTGCTCTCAGGGTCTGTTTGTAAAGATGGACTGGGATCTACCGATGAATTTACATCTTCATCATGAATAGTTATATCAGATAATAAGTTATCAGATAATAAATTGTCATGTGCTAATCTTTTATTGAGAGGATCTAACAATATGTTAAACTTAGCTGGTATTTGTGTACTGTTGCAGCTGGTATTAGTCTCAGATTCTACCAAAAAAGAAGTAAGAGCATTAATGGACTCTATTTCCTTGGTGTTAAAATTATATTGTTGATTCTGTTCCCCTTTAAGTGTAAAATGTCGCATGAGAGTCAGCTTGCGGATGTACCGATTCAAATCCACAAATAAGTCAAACCTATTGGGAGTGCTGTTGGGAGAAAATGATAAACCTTTGGCTAATAGTGTTAAATGATATGGAGTAAGTGTATGTGAGGATAAATTATAAATACCATAATTGGTAGGTGTAGCCTCCATCAACTTCATTTTCTTC
Source organism: Ascaphus truei (assembly GCF_040206685.1). NCBI lineage: Eukaryota > Metazoa > Chordata > Amphibia > Anura > Ascaphidae > Ascaphus > Ascaphus truei. The sequence continues at coordinate 86,313,020 of NC_134484.1, forward strand.
TGTCTTTGCTTTTTTGTTCCTCCTCTGACTCCCCTGAATCTCGTTTCCTTCGGGGTAGTGGCTGGGCTTGCTTCTCCCAAAGTGGGTATTTCTTCTCCTTTTCTCTTTGTTCTAAAAAAGAGGTGGATTTGTGTGATTTATTGGGTGAAATTGTATTACCAGTATGGCTATTGGGTCCCTTGTGACACATTTTAGATCTTGCCCCCAAGATTTTTGCCTAATACCAGTGACACTAAAGCCGCACCGACTGTCGCGTCTGCTGATCTACCTGCACCCTCCATTCAGCCAGACCAGATGCAAGATGGACATAACTACTATGATATGTATCCAAACTTATATGGGCAATAGCAATGTGGATGGGAAAACAATCAACAACTGTATGTACCTCCAGACATCTTGTTTGAAGAAGCCATTGCAGATCCATATGACGCCCTCATGGAGATGTGTATGATTCAGGATTCAACGGTTGCCTCAACCATGGATGATACTGTTGTGCCTTCCTGCAGCGAGCAGTTGCAGCCAAATCAGTTTTAACTTCTACAAGAATGGTAAATACAAATTTCGTTATGCCTTTACTCAAATTATATATGTCTACATTAATAATATACACCATTTGTTAGCCAAATGAGTGTATACAGCTTAATATTGCAGACAGGCTTACATGTAGCGTGCAAAAAGACATTATTTCCTATAACAATATACTACATGACGAACCATTAGTACACATTGGTGACGGAGTCCTACATCCTAGATTATTATCGCTTTTAAAGTATCATTTCAACATGTTACACTAACTGTAACACACACACACCTCATTGTTTAGCATTCAACATATAAAAACAAAGTTTCGCCCACATATGACGTGGGACCGTGGTCATGTCCCAAGGCATCCTTAAAAAGGTTTACCGATGCAAGGCCCACCCTCAACCGACGTGCGCCCGTAGCTTACTGTTACGGTCAGTGCAGTGTGTCATGCGCGCGCGTCGGTGGGGCGGTGTGTGCACAGCGCTGGAGGCCAATGTTAATTCAGTGGGAGGGGTGTTTGCGTGCATTTCACGGTGCCTTAACATGACGTCACATGTCTTTTTTTCGCTCATTGGCTGATCGTCCGTTTTTTCCATGGGCACACGTCCGTTTACAAAGTTTAGATATGTACGTGTGTAGAAATGAATTTGTTTCGCTTCCATATCATAACTTCCAGCCATTATATGCATACTGCTAGCAGCACCATGGAGGGACATGTATTGAACGCACAGCGTACACATCGTTTTGCGCATGCGCTAAGACTTAGTCCACACATTCGTGACGTGTGCGCGCAACAGACGTGGTGCGCGCACATTATTATCTATACAGGCACCGGAAAAATCATATCAGTAGTAATGCCAGCAACGCCATTCGAAAAATGACACAGTTCTGTATCTGTAGTTTTATGCTTTCAGTTTAAACATATACGTTACTTATGCGTGAATATCCACAATCATATAGAGATGTGTTAAGCGTTGTCATGCTGAGACATATATAAATGTGCCATCTTTGAACATCATGTGTTTGCTGTATTTCACATATGTCGCGGATGAATACATGGGACCAATGTATGATTTCAGATGAGCCAATCGTTATATTAGATGTTTGTGACGACGAGAGAACAACTATTATAATAAATATGTAACAATGCTTTCAATGATTGGTGCGCAGATTAACAATCACTACATAATGTTATTCTATTATGCAAATATTTACTATGCACTTAATTAACATAATGATGTTGCTAAGCACTGAAGTTAGAACTGATATTGTTTTTTTGTTCTTTTCTACTAACATTATATGTATTGCCATGTGATATATGCAACCAACATTATCACTCAGCAAACACATTAATCTACTATATATTATAATCTCACGTGTGACTGTCAAAGAATGTAAATGCTACATAACAACTCGTAGACATTGTATCTGAACGTACACAATAACAATAGGGAGGATATAGAAACTGTTTACTCGTGTGCATTTTATATTTTCACCTAAGTTGTAGTTCTAACCTAACATGCATGAGCTAATGAATGTTAGTTAAAGATCATGAAACCATGAACATTTGTGTGTAAATTTTATTCACACGACTAACTATAGTTTAGTGTTATTAGTAAACATTCAACACATACATAGCTAAGTGAGGCCGATGATTAAAGCAACATTATTATGGTTTATATTATTTCACGTAGAAATACATGCATCACACAAAAACTACAACACACACACACACTGTTGCTGAAATGTCTGCGTATGCAAATGTCCACTTCATTTATGTTCATATGTTGCCATTAGTTATAAAGGATCATGATCATTATGAATAACTAACGTGAATGAAATAGGGGCCTCTATTTTTTCAAAACTTGACTTAAGGGGTGCCTATAATCTCATTCGCATAAGGGAGGGAGACGAGTGGAAAACACCATTTAACACACGTTCTGGACACTATGAATACCTTGTTATGCCCTTTGGGCTGTGTAACGCCCTGGCCGTGTTTCAGGAATTTATGAACGACATCTTCCGTGATGTTTTGGGAACTTTTGTCATTGTCTATCTAGACGACATCCTTATTTTTTCTAAAAATCTGGAAGAACACATTCAACATACCAAACTTGTGCTCTCCAGGCTTTGTTCTAACCGTCTTTACGCCAAAATGGAGAAGTGTTTGTTTCACCAGGCTTCCACGGCCTTCCTAGGCTATATCATCTCCAGCCAAGGTTTCTCCATGGACCCAGAGAAGCTGAAGGCGGTTCTCGACTGGCCACTCCCTAATTCGCTCAAGGCTGTGCAACGTTTTCTTGGCTTCACCAATTATTACAGGAAGTTTATCAAAAAAATTTCTTCCATTGCCCTTCCCATCACCGCCTTGACCAAAAAGGGCGCCGACGTCTCATCCTGGTCACCAGAGGCCATCGCAGCCTTTGAGACTCTCAAGAAGGTGTTCGTGTCTGCCCCCATCCTTCATCATCCGGATACCTCCCTCCCCTTTACTTTGGAGGTTGACGCCTCAGACGTAGGAACTGGCGCAGTTCTTTCCCAGAGGACTTCTCCCCAAGAGAAACTCCATCCTTGTGGTTTTTTTTGTGGTATGATGTCGGTAATCGTGAACTTTTGGCCATTAGGTTGGCTCTCCAGGAATGGAGACATCTTTATGAGGGTTCCAAGGAACCAATCGCCATTCTCACTGACCACAAAATTTTGTTATATATTGAGGGTGCTCGTCGCTTGGGCTTCCGCCAGGCTCGCTGGTCACTCTTCTTTTCCCGCTTCAACTACACCATCTCTTATATTCCTGGTACCAAAAATGTTAAAGCGGAAGCGCTTTCTCGTCAGTTTGCCTCTGAGACCGAGGCTAAAGAAATCTCAGAACCTATTCTCCCGGCCAAGTGCATAGTCTCTGCCAACAACTTTGATGTATTGGACGAGATCCACAAGGCACAAGCACATATTCCCAGCAGATTCAGGGTACCAGAATGACGTCTCTACGCGGCTCCACGTTTCCGCCATAAAGTCTTACTTTGGGGTCATTCCTCTAGAGCAGTTGGTCATCCAGGCTTCAAAAGGACGGCTGATCTCATTAAACGGACTTTTTGGTGGCCTAAGATGAATCAAGATATTCTCAATTTTACTTCTGCCTGTCCTGTATGTGCCCAGAGTAAAACCCTCCATCATAAGCCTTCTGGACTTCTGCTACCCCTTACCATTCCTGAAAAACCCTGGAAACACATTTCGATGGACTTTATCGTTGAACTGCCTGTGTCCAAAGGGATGAACACTATTTTGGTCGTGGTTGATAGATTTTCAAAGCAGGCTCACTTTATTCCCCTCAAGGGTCTTCCCAACTCGGCCACCTTGGCGGATGTCTTCTCCAAAGAGATCTTCAGGCTACATGGCATTCCCATTTCTATCATCTCAGACCGTGGGTCCCAGTTCATCTCAAAATTCTGGCGAGCTTTCTCTCAAAGATTGGGTATCTCCCTTTTGTTCTCCTCTGGATATCATCCACAAACCAACGGTCAAACTGAAAGGATGAACCAAACTCTCGAACAGTATCTAAGATGCTTCATTTCTGACTCATAAGATAACTGGGTGGATCTCCTACCATGGGCCGAATTTGCCATTAATTCCTTAAGGAATGAGTCTACTCAGGAGTCTCCTTTCTTTATCAACTGTGGCTTTCACCCCAGTAGTTTCCCTCTCTCACTTTCTCCTTCTGGTGTTCCTGCAGCTGACTCTCATATCACCAACTTGCAAGAATCCTGGAAAAAGATTATCAAGTCCTTACGGTCTGCGGTGTCCAAACAAAAGACAAAGGCTGATCGTAACCTCCAAAAAGGTCCTTCGTTCAAACCTGGTGATCTGGTCTGGCTGTCGTCCAAAAATATTAGGATCAAAACTCCTTCACCCAAACTGTCTCCTAGATTCTTGGGACCATTCAAAATCCTAGAGAAGGTTAATCCTGTAGCCTATCGCCTCGATCTTCCCCCCTCAATGAAAATTCCGTCAGTCTTTCACGTTTCCCTCCTTAAGGAATTTGTGTCTAGTCCTCATTTCCCGGACCCCTCTCGGAGACCTAGTCCAGTGTCCACCCTGGGTCAACAGGAGTACGAGATTCAGTCTCTCATCGACTCGCGTGTCTCCCAAAAAGGACTTCAATTTTTAGTACACTGGAAGGGCTACGGTCCTGAGGAACGTTCCTGGGTACCAGCACATCACGTCCATGCCCCGAGGTTGCTTTCCCAGTTTCACCAGAAATTCCCCCTTAAGCCGTGGTTGGATCACTCAGAGATTGATCCTCAAGGGTGGTATACTGTGACGACTCAGGAGATTCCTTCCTCTCCTTATCCCTCTCTCCCATCTCCTGTTACCCTTTCTACTCCTTCCCACTCCTCTCCTTCATCTTCTACCTCTCTCCCCTTGCTGCAGCGCATTCCGCGCAGGTCTCGCATACTCACGCGCTCCCTTAGCCCCTGCTTTGATCCTCCCCACTCTCTCTCCCCCACGGTAGCTCCTTTACCTTCCCCTATGGTGCCATCCATCCCGTTGTCTCCTCCGTGCGTGGTGCCCACGGCGCGGCATTCCACGCGCCTGGTGACACGTCCGGTGCGTGCACCCCCTCAGCCCATGGAGGACGCACGTACATGCTCCTCTCTGCCTTTGCTGGCCATCGCGCGGGCACAGGCCTCGCGCGCTTTCCCCTCCTTTTGGCTCCGTCCCCATCCTGCGGTCTTCCCCTGCTCCGTGCGGGCCGCGCCTGTGTTGCAACCTGTGCACGCGCATCCCCAGCTTACAGGGGGAGTGCGCATAGACTCTTCTTATCAGGTTCCCCCTGTCTCTGCCTCCCAAGCTGTACAGGCCATTCCCCTGACTGCCCCTTCGGTCTCCTCCTCTTCTCTCCCTGACCTATCTCCAACTTCTCACTCAGAAGTGTGTGTGAAGAGCTCCCAGGCATTTGGTAAGGAATCAGCTTTATTCTTTCTTTCTTTGTTATATTTTGCTGTGGATCTGTGGGGGAGTATACTGTGAGTATACTGTGAGTTTTTAGAGGGTTTTAGGTGCCTTTTCAGGTTTAAAAACTGTTTTTGGTTTCACCCAAAGGCTGCAGTGATTCAACCCAGCAAAGCTACACTGTGGCTGGCTGGAAACTGTAGTCTCAACCCCTCTCACCTCACCCACCCCTGGTTGTTTCTTTTTCTTCTAATTTCTCCTTAATTTAAGCCTGATTTCCTTTTGTCATTTGTATTTTTGGGAGCTCTGTGTCTTACTTTAAGACCTTCAATATTGTGGTGTAGTTTCTTGTAAGAGAGAGAGTTAAATAATAAGGGGAGAAAAGAGAAGATTTCAGCAGGTTTTAAAAAGCTGTTTTTCTTCCCCTCCCTGTGCAGAGATAGTTAATTGGTTCTTAAAGGGACAGTTTCCTCTCTGCATCTCTCTCCCTAAGCACTATTTCCGCCCCTATTCTTAGAGGCTTATTTTATCATGCATGGGGGGAATAGGACTAGTGCAGCAACGGGGGCCACACCTGGACATCGGACCCCAAAAACTGGGGCCCCTAGGATAAATAACCACAGCCCTAGGCCTGGTACATCCAGTGCCCTGGCCACACCTCCCCCGGCTCCTGTTGTCAGTTTAACCCCTGCAGTCCCAGTTCCAACATGGGCGCAGGTGGCAGCTGCAGGCGTTGACCCCAGCAACAACAACGCTGGGGCCACGCCCGGTGTGAGCAGGAAGCTTGGGGTGAGGTGCCCAATGTCACCTGGCCTCAACATGGAGATCTATGTGAGGGCTGTGGCAGACGTTGTGGCTCCCTCTGCTGTGGTGGTGGCCAGCAAGATGTATGGGAGGGGCATTTTCTTCCTCCGTACGCTGGCTTCCACCCACACCCTGGTGCAGAAAGGCATCAGTGTAGGGGGGACCTACATCCCCATAGAGCCCATGGAGGGGTTAGGCACAAAAATCATCCTGTCCAATGTGCCCCCCTTCATCCCAGACAGCCTCATGCACCCACGTCTGCAAGCCCTGGGAGATATTAAATCTCCCATAACAAAAATTCAGCTGGGCTGCAGGGATAGAGCGCTGAGGCATGTGCTCTCATTTAGGCGGCAGGTACAGCTGCTGCTGCCAGGGAGCACAGAATCTGTGGAGGGGTCCTTTAGGATGCCCTACGAGGGCATTCAATACACTGTGTTCTATGGCACGGAGGGGGTTAGGTGTTATTTGTGCAAGGAGCTGGGGCACACTCGTAGGAGTTGCCCAAAAGGGAATAGAAATCCCACTTCAGCTCCTGCACCCGCCCCTCCCTCTGCCAAGACACCCGTTGCCGCTGTGCCCACCACAGCAGGGCCTTCGAGGGCCCAGGTCCCTCCAGGGACCGCAAGAGATGTTGCTGTCCCATCCCGAACAGTGACATCTGTACCTCTCCCCAAAGAACAGAGGGAGAAGGAAAAACCCTGGAGGGCCCAGGTCCCCTCTGGGATCGCAGGAGATGTCGCTGTCCCATCTCGAACAGTGACGTCTGCGCCCACCACAGTGGGGCCCTCGGGGGTCCAGGCCCCCCCTGGGACCGCAGGAGATGTCACTGTCCCATCTCGAACAGTGACATCTGCGCCCACCACAGAGGGGTCCTTGGGGGCCCAGGTCCCCCCTGGGACCGCAGGAGATGTCGCTGCCCCATCTCGAGCAGTGACATCTGCACCTCTCCCCGGGGAGCGGAGGGAGGGGGTCGACCTGGAGTGGCCACCCTCTGTTGTTGCTGTCCCCCCCGGGAGGAGACACCATGTGCCGCTGCGCCCACCAGGGTGGGGCCCTCGGGGGCCCAGGTCCCCCCTGGGACCGCAGGAGATGTCGCTGCCCCGTCTCGAGCAGTGACATCTGCACCTCTCCCCGGGGAGTGGAGAGAGGGTGAGGGGGTCGCCCTTGAGTGGCCACCCTCTGTTGTCACTGTCCCACCCCCAGGAGGAGAAACCCTGTACCGCTGCGCCCAATGTGGCGGAGCCCTCAGGGGCCCAGGTCCCCCCTGGGACCGCAGGAGATGTCGCTGCCCCATCTCGGGCGGTGACATCTGCACTTCTCCCCAGGAAAAAGATGGAGAAGAAAAGAGTAACCCTGAAGAAGTCACCCTCTGTTGTCCCTGTCTCCCCCCAGGAGCACCCTACCCCCAATGTAAGAACCGCACAGGGTGAGGGGAAGCGGTGGGAGGCTCCCGCTGAGGAGGTGGCGGTACCCTTTTTTGGGGAATCAATCCCCAGGAAGAGGAAAGCAAAAACTAAGAACAAGAGGGTGATTGAGGAGGGCGAGGAGGGTGAACCGTATTACGTTCACCCTCAGAAGTCTCCGAAGCGGAATGCAACATCAATTCTGCACAGGGTAGCCCTGTCCGGCCCACAGGTTAGGATTAGCCAGTGTAAGCCGGACCCCATAAATATGCAGTTCCCCCCCCTCGAAGATCTGGAGGGAATGCAGGAGGAGGTACCCGGCATCCCTGGGGTGGAAGATCAAAGTGCTCAACAACATGAGGCTTTGCTCCTAGAAATGGACGTTGGGGAGCCTTCCAACACCCCTCCCAGTTGGAGAACATCCCCCGGGGACTCGTGTTTCGGTGAATCTGCCGCGCCGGACACAGTTGTCTTCGGGGATTCGGAGGTCGGCCAGGATCCCCCTCCGGCTGTGCCGCCTTCGGTGGCACACCTGAGGCTGAGCCCCGGTTTGTGTCACCAGAAGAAGGGGATGGGCTAGGGCTGACCCCCGTGGTTGGGGGTTTGGAGGATGGAGCGGGGGAGGCGGATATGGGTGAGGGTGGTTTAGCGAGCACTTCATTTTGCATCTGGGAGATGCCAGATGTGAGCTCTCCTGGTGAGGAGTTTTGGTCGGGGCACTTTGTTGGAGGCGACTGCTGGGCTGGACCCTCCCTTTGAAGTACTTGCTGAAAAGTGCCCTCCCACGATTAATGCGAACGCCCGTGGCATCCCGTTTGTTCGCATGGTGGTAGAGGAGAACAGGAGGGCACTGTGTGCCTCGTTGGCCCCCAAGGACACTAGGGAGACAGCTACCTCTGCCATACCACCACCAGCTACCCCTGAACATCCCACCCCAGGGTTGGATGTGGAGGATATAGTGGACCCCCTCGTGGAAACACCGAGGAAGGGACCCACTTTAAGGCTGAGAAAGGCCCCCGCAGAGAAGGGCGGGGGTCTTCAGTTTTTCAGTCAAGAGGAGCTCGGGGAGTTGGGGCTCAGTGAGGAGTCCTCTGGCACCGCAGAGGCGGTGGACTCTTTGACCCCCATTATCCCTGCCCAGGAGCTAGATGGTTTCCTGGAGGATACCCTCTGCAAACACGGAACCACGAAGGTGCAGTTGGCCCTTGGAAGGTGGAAGGATGCCTCGGTCATTCTCCACTCTCTCTTAGTATACATCATAGGCCAAAATCTCTGGGCCTATCCATCTTCGTGTCCTGAAATTTCATAAATTGATGCGAGACCACATAAAGGCTTCTCGGGGTGTAGCTCCCTGAGCGCCTGTGGAAAGCAAAACTCCTGATTACCAATGGCTTTGAGCATCGGCACACTTAACGTGAATGACTGTAAGGACGGGTTTCGCAGGTTCCAGGTACTCTCCTTTTTACAGAAGGGAAAGTATTCTATGAGTTTCCTGCAGGAAACCCATACCACTCCAGAGGCTGAAGCCAGCTGGCATCTGGAGTGGCGAGGCAAGGTCTTCTTCAGCCACCTCACTTCGTCATCTAGAGGGGTGGTGACACTGTTCTCTGCGTCCTTTCAACCAGAACGACTGCTTGCCTTACTGTTGTTCCAGGTCGCCTGTTGCATCTCAGGGTCCGGCACGAGGACTACACGTTTAATTTCTTGAACGTGTATGCTCCTGCCACCGGACCCCTGAGAAGGCAGTTCTTCACCAGAATGTCTGAATACCTGGAGACAGTGGACGCGGACGAACACGTGGTGCTCGGAGGTGATTTCAACTGCACCCTCGAGGCTCTGAAAGACCGGAATGGCCCGGAGCCACACCCGTGTTCTGCGTCGGCCTTGCGGGAGGTCATCACCCGCTACTCCTTGGTAGACGTCTGGCGAGAACAACATCCCGAGGCATCCAGTGAGTTCACCCATGTTAGGGTGTTTAGGGGTGAACGGATGTCCTGGTCCCAGATCGACAGGCTGTATATATCCAGCCACAGCCTGTCGCGAGCCCAGTCCAGTACCATTAGGCTGGCGCCGTTTTCGGACAACAATTATGCGTCCATGATGGTGGCGCTACTACCAGCAGCGCCCTCGGCCGCCTATTGGCACTTCAACAATACCTTGTTGGAAGACAAGGGGTTTGCAACGTCGGTGCGAGACTTTTGGATGGCCTGGAGAGGTTGCAGATCAGACTTTGCCATGTTAGAGCAGTGGTGGGACGTGGGCAAGGTTCATCTGCGTCTCGTTTGTCAGGAGTACACCAAAGGTGCCAGCAGGTGGCACGATGCTGAGATCGAGGCCCTTAGAGAAGAGGTGCTCGATCTCGAGAAGCGGCTGTCTGTGGCAGGAGACCAATACCTGCAGTGTGCGTACGTGGAGAGGAAGTGCGCTCTCCGGGACTTGGAAGATCGGAGAGCTCGGGGGGCGTATGTGCGATCCCGCATCCACTTCCTTCGGGAGATGCGTCGCGGGTCGCGCCTCTTCTATGCGCTGGAGAAAAAGAGGGGAAACCGTAAACATATCACCTGCTTGCTAGCAGAAGACGGTACCCCTCTGACTGACCCGGAGAGCATCCGGGACAGAACCCGGAGATTCTACGTAGACCTTTTCTCTCCGGAGTCCATCCAGCCAGACACATGCAGGGTCTTCCCACGGTCGGCGAGGGTGGAAGGGAGCAGCTTGAGTTACCTTTGACTCTGGCCGAGCTCTCTGAAGCCCTCAGTCTCATGTCCCGCGGAAAAACGCCGGGGCTAGACGGGCTGACTTTGGAGTTCTTCCGGTTTTTCTGGGAGATGCTGGGACCTGATTTCACCGAGGCCCTGGCCGAAGCCCTGGAGACCGGTGAGATGCCCCTTTCGTGGCGATGGGCAATACTGTCTTTGCTGCCGAAGAAGGGGGATCTCTGCCAGATCTCTAACTGGCGACCGGTCTCACTGCTCAGCACGGACTATAAGATCGTAGCCAAAGCGTTCTCGCTGAGGCTCAAGTCAATGCTGGCAGAGGTGATTCACCCCGACCAGTCCTATACTGTCCCGGGCCGGAGTATTCATGACAACATTTTTCTGGTCCGGGACCTGCTACATCACGCGCAGAGGACTGGTCTGTCACTCGCCCTCCTGTCCCTAGATCAGGAGAAGGCGTTTGACAGGGTGGATCACCGTTACCTCATGCAGACCCTGCGGGAGTTTGGCTTTGGCCCACAATTTGTGGGCTTTCTCCAGATGCTGTACGCCTCTGCAGAGTGTCTGGTGAAGATCAATTGGTCCCTGACGGCACCTTTTGTGTTTGGTCGGGGAGTACGTCAAGGGTGCCCCCTGTCTGGGCAACTGTACGCGCTGGCCATTGAGCCCTTCCTCTGCCTACTGAGGAGGAGGCTCACCGGGCTGTTGCTGCGGGAGCCCGACATGCGGGTAGTCCTGTCGGCTTATGCCGATGACGTGCTCCTCGTGGCCCAGGACCTAGATGATCTAGAGCGGGCGCAAGCGTGCCAAGAGGTCTACACCGCGGCCTCTTCTGCTCGGATACTCTGGTCTAAGTGCTCCGGCATTTTGGTGGGTCCCTTACAGGTGGACTCTTTGCCCCCCACGTTTCGTAATCGTCTCGTGGGGGAGCGATACTCTCAAATATCTGGGAGTCTATCTGTCTGCTGCGGAGAACCCGGCCCCAGAAAACTTCAGTGATCTTGAGGAACGAGTCATTGCTCGTCTGGGGTCTTGGGTGTATCTGTCGAGAATGCTTTCCCTCAGGGGAAGAACCCTGGTGATCAACCAGCTGGTGGCCAGTCAGCTATGGCACCGGCTGATAGCCATGGGTCCGACCCCCGAATATATCAACAAGATCCAGAGGAGGTTGATGGATTTTCTCTGGATGGGGAAGCATTGGGTCTCTGCGGGAGTTGCGTGCCTTCCTTTGGAGGAGGGTGGACAGGGAGTGGTGTGTGTCCGCTCCCAGTTACACACTTTCCGCCTCCAATACCTGCAGAGATACCTATTCGCAGATCCGTCTCCGCAGTGGTGCCAGCTGGCAACCAGTTTCTTTCGCCAGCTGTGCAATATGAGGTATGACCGGCAACTGTTTATCATCAGGCCGAGGGTTTACATAGAGACCTCTCTGAGCTGCCGGCATACTACCAGGACTTACTTAAGGCCTGGAAACTGGTCTCCGCGACCAGGAAGGAACAGGCGATGGGGGTTGATTTCCTCGCCGAGCCACTGTTGTATAATCCGGCAGTGGGGGCTTGGATGTTGGATTCACCCTCTATTTGCCGCCGGCTAATCCTGGCGCAGGTGATCAGAGTCGGGGATCTCCTGGACTTTGAGCGGTGAGACTGGGTTAGGGCAGAGGTGCTCGCGCCCCGTATGGGTCTGCGTACTGCCCGCGTCCCTCATCGTTTGATCCGGGAGATTAAAGATGCCATCCACCCCGACTCACGCACCTTCATTGAGGGGGTATTGCAGACCGGAGAGCCTTGTCAACCTATCAACTTCAGCTCTCCGGATCTTTGCGTGGAACCAAAGCCACGGCAACCCCCTTGGGCTCCTCTCTCCCCCAACCTCAGCAGGTTGGGGGATATGTCCCTGGCATGTTTCCGCAGCATGCCGAGGAAAGTCCTGTATTCTCTAGTGCTCCATATAGTGCACTACCTCGCCCTTGTCACCCGCCCTGATACTATCTGGAGGTGGGTATTTCCTGTGAATGAGGGCGAGAGACCCCGGTGGAAGGAACTCTATTCAGGTTTGGTTCCCCGTTCCGCCGGGGATTTGAGTTGGAGGGTCCTCCACGGTGCACAGAGCACAGGAGAGTACTTGCCACACTTCACGGACTCCCCCGCCACCTGTCCCTTTTGTGGCGAGCGGGAGTCCGTATATCACATTTATTTGAGTTGCGCCAGACTGCAGCCCCTCTTTTCCTTCTTGAAGAGCCTTATCCTGCAGTTCTGGCTACACTTCTCCCCTCATCTTTTTATTTTTGGGTGCCCAGTGTCCTGGAACGATAAGCCTAGGGATTTCCTGGTCAACCTGCTCCTGGCATTGGCTAAGGTAGCCATTTATAAAACCAGGAAGCAGGTTTTGGAGGGGGGGGGGTCCCAAAATACATCGTGGCCATGTTCCGGGCGCTGGTGCACTCCCGTATTCGGGCAGAGTACTCGTACGCTGAGTCTACTGGGACGGTTTCAGAGTGTGCCTCCCAGTGGGCGTTAGGCGGGGTGCTCTGCTCGGTATCCCCCATCAAGGGTTCTTTAGAGTTAACCCTTCTGCTTTAAGTGCACTTCAACAGTGCACTTGTTGGTCTTCTTTTGAATATTTGTTTGACTGGGTTTTCTTTGTTCTACTTGGCAACAAGTAGAATTGCTGTTCAACTGAATTGGCCGGCTTTGCCGGCCAATCAGTTTTAAACCAGATCAAAATAGACCCACTTCTCTCTCTACTCCTCCCCTCTCTGTCATTGGTGCACCTTCCTTTATAATCCCTGTCTGTCCAGCTCTTCCTCGCTCTGCATAGTTCCTGTTTCCCTGTGTGTACCTGACCTATGCTGTGCTCACTCTGTGCTCCTGTGATTACCCTCTCCTGTGTTACTTTGGATTTCCCTGGCTTTGACCCCTGCTTACCCTGGACTACTCTGCTCTCTGGTATCCCTTTGAACCCTGCTGCGCATACGACTCCACTGACCTCTGGCTTCCTAGGACATGGCTTACATGGAGTGTGGTGGAGCATACCTGCTGGCTTACAGTAGATCTGAGTCTCCCGCATGGTGGAAGGGGATGTCAGAACAGGCTTCTGAGGTATAAGTGTAAAAAAGAAAATGTGAGGCGCTTCTAATAGAGGTGCAATAAAATTGTGAATAATAAACCTTATAAAAAACCTTTTATAAAAAAAAGTGCTCATTGATTATAAGTGAATAAAAAATAATAAAAATATATATATATTAAATTGAACTTCGCTGCTCAACCCTCTATGGAGAAGATCCAATTCCTCCTGTTGTAGATGTAGGGAGAAGCTTGTGGGGAGCGCAGATGTCACCATATGTGGGGAAAGAAATATATATAGTGTAGAATGTTCTACAAATTCAACAATCAATTCAAAGAATCACGATTGGGAACTCACACTTTCCCAGTGAAAGATCAGCAGTGGAGATAATAATGAAGACTCGATCAGTGTGAAGCATCAGGAATCAGCAGCATAATCCCTTAATGTGAAAAGATAACACACTTAGTGCAATATTGCATGTTCCAGTAAAATATTTATCCAAGGCAATAAGTATTGCACTTACATTAGGCACTATGTGCATAGACACGTAACAATAATTATGCGTAGCTTGTGCATGCCACCAGCCCTGCTCCAGAGGTTGTGTCGCGTCACTTCTGGTCGGTCCCTCGCGTCACTTCTGGTTGCGATCGATCGCAAGGATGGAATCACCAGGGAGAGGGGGAGATGCTGGATACACTTCTCAGGCTGCTGCAGGTTCAACTCAACACGTTTCGCTGGCTTGGCAGCTTCGTCAGGAGTTCTGAGGTATAAACTGGATCGTACTGACGGTGACAGCGCCTCCAGCCTCTTACAAGCGCCTCTTACAAGCCCCAGGGATGTGGGGAGCAATCCCTTGTAGGAGATTTTCTTTAGCTTTCCCCCTGATAGATTGCAGTCTCAGGCAGGAAGGTATAGTAAAACAGGAACACTTTATTAACACAGCATACACAGCAACCCTCAGTAGAGCTTAGGGCCTTAACCCATCAGGATGTCCCTGGACCTGCACTCCCAGCCTAAGGCAACAGAAGCAGTCCTAGCTCTTCTCTTACTCCCTGGTAGAGTAAGAGGAATAGTCTCCCGCTGCTCCCCTAAGGGCGGGCCCACAGATGTGCAGAGCCCTGCCAACTGGTTTGGGTAGACTGACCTCTATCAAAGGTAGAGGCAAACTGACTAAATCAGGAAGTGCAGCTCCTTAAGTACAGGAAAAGCAGGAACCAGCCCCGAGTCCCTGATTGGACACAAGGAATAGTTGCACTGCCTCCCCTGTGACTCACAGGAGGTGGGGAAAACCCATGATTACTCCTGGCAAGCCTGATCTACTACTGCACCGACACACTTTATTCGAGCAAATACCCGGTATGTACCTGGCAGATACCTGGAATGCGCCGCTCCTCACCTCTGACAAGCCCCGTTGCATTTGCCTTCCCAGCCTGGGTTCATGCCTGGCTGATGGGCGGCTGATCTGTTAAATGATAATGATTAGGATTTAATAGGCTGCAATGCTTCGCGTGTCTACCAGATGGCATAAATTCATGAATTGTAATGCAGTATATATATATATACTGTGCAGTATTGCAGCCAGAGGGAATAAAATGCTTCAATCCCTGCCTGGAAAATACCTCAATGTACTCGGGCAGAAAACGGTCACAAACCTCAATACACCCGGGTATACCCGAATTCGTGGGACTAGCCGAGCTCGAATAAAGTGTGTCGCCAGTGTAGGTCTTACTGCCAGGAGGAGGGTAGACTGGTAGCCAGTGAAACCAGGCCTGGCTACATAAATAAAATATACAATACAATATTTTAGTTTGCTATATTGCATAGAAAATTAAGGCATGTTATCAATTGTAATATCTCTTAAATATATATATATATATATATATATATATATATATTTTTTTTTTTTGTATATACATATATAATATATAATGCAAGGCTCCTTACCATTGGTACAGAAGTGCCTGTGAGGGCGGAGTGAAACCTTGCTCTAACAAAGAATGAGGAGGGTGTCAAAAACGAAAAAATCCCAAACATCAGTGAAAAGGTGGTGCTCACTGGGGAAGGTGAAGTATGAGAAAAATGATACAGAAAAGTATCCCCTTTGATTGTGGCACAGATAACACCTAAATGTAAAACTCGATTTTATTAAAGTAATTTAAAATAATGTGTAAGGGATCATAGACAAACAAAAACAAACGCGTGAACATATATTTACAATGATGCAGAGCGTAATTGGTAGGGGTGAATGATATATGAAACACTTGGACGATAATGTAATAAAAATTTCCCCACAAAACTGTTGTTGTGTGTTTTATATGCTTCAGTCGTCCTTTAAGGGGAAATAAATTCCCTGAATTGCTACAGAACCCCTTTCATTAGTGGGTCTTCTTTATCCAAAGCACCTCCCACAGGAAGCTCTAAAGTGCAACTAAATGCCAGATACTGGCCTGGTTGCAATGCCTCTACAGTAAATCCTATAGGCAACAAGCTAGGAGAGTATGGATAGAAAGGTCTATAGTAACAACCTAAACTCTATGAGTGGGTGGGTGTAGTCCCCCCTCCACCACTAAGCATAAGATGGTTCTATGCTTAGTAAGATAGTGCTGGAAATTACACATCGATGTATGTTTCATCTGAGGTGCTATAACCAGTATCCAGCTATATTTTAGCTGTTACAGAATTCAAGATAGTTACTGATACTGTGGATAGAACCTATTGGTACATGAAGGTGTAATGTAGCAAGTGTCAGAGCGTTCTTGCTTTCCACGGCTACAGGCTCCGAAACACTCTGGGCCCCCGATGAAGCCTATTGGTGAAACTTACATCGGGTATGTGTGACGTCAGCTAGCCAGCAACGTCGGCTGATTTGGAGAGGCAGGGGCGTCCTATCAGTCAGAACGTTTCGGAGCCTGTAGCCGTGGACAGCAAGAACGCTCTGACACTTGCTACGAGTGAGGAAAATATTATTATAGGAGAAGCTCACAAAGAGGGGAGGCATTGACATTCAGAATCGAGGTGACTATTTATTGGAGGCAAATAGGATATTGGAAGATAAAGATTCCAATAGTCACATAGGCAATGATCCCACTACAGAATACCGAAAACTCCTTTTCAAACCCATTTTACAGGCAAGAGAAAAATATATTATCACTGAAAATGAAAATACATTTCTAAATGTGAATAACCCATGTATTTCAACCGAAAGCCCACAAATCGCTAATCAATCCACAAGGCAAAAACTTAATTTATAGTATTGATTCTATGACTACCAACCTTTTACAGTTTATTGATTATCATTTGCAGAAACATAATAATAATCATAATAATTTGTTCTTGTTTAGTGCTGCTAGTTTTTAACATAGCGCTTTACACAGACATTTTGCAGACACAGTCCCTGCCCCGTGGAGCTTACAATCTATGTTTTTGGAGCCTGAGGCACCGGGAGATAAAGTGACTTGCCCAAGGTCACAAGGAGCTGACACTGGGAATTGACCCTGCTTCAAACTCAGTGCCAGTCAGTGTCTTTACTCACTGAGCCGCTCCTCCTGTAACATGAAATTAATCTTAAATCATATAAAAGGTAGTTCTTATGTCTTAGAACAAATATCTGAAATACAATGAAAAGATGATTATATATGGGCAACCTTTGATGTGCAGTCGCGATATACTTGTAATAAACATGTAAATGGCATATGAGCGATAACATTCTTTGTAGATCAAGATAGTGACTGCTCACCAATTCAGAGAGAGCTTTTGATTTCCAGTATACTTTTCATCCTTACACACAATTATTTTTTATTTGAAAATACATTTTATTTACAAATCTGTGGAATGGCCATGGGGTTAAAACCAGAGACATAACATAAAACACAGACAGGGCTCAGTTTTTAGCACATCTAGTGAGACTCATACACGGTACAGTGCCTAAATATATATGGAATAACTAATAAGTAAATGGTCTTTTAGTTTGACATTTTTGGCCATCTTCCACTCAGGGGAACTTGCCTGCTTGCAGTTTGGCTGTGACATCTCTAATACAGAGTGCTTTTCCTGGTAATGTACAGGTTAATAAAAGCTTCAGTCAGACAGAACTTTGGCTTGCAGTTTGGCTGAGACATCTCTAATACAGAGTGCTTTTCCTGGTAATGTACAGGTTAATAAAAGCTTCAGTCAGACATAACTTTACAGCTAATATTGACAGATTTACTATAAATCATTCTTCCTGTTATTAAACAGGTTATTAAGAATTTATATTAGCGTTAGGGACCCCTGATATGTGGTCTGCCTTGGCGGTGGCTCAGGGGCTTACAACAATTTTGGCCAAAAATGTCAAACTAAAAGACCATTTACTTATTAGTTATTCCATATATATTTAGGCACTGTACCGTGTATGAGTCTCACTAGATGTGCTAAAAACTGAGCCCTGTCTGTGTTTTATGTTATGTCTCTGGTTTTAATGCAATTGCCAGCTCAGTGGCACTCTTCTGACACTCATATGCTTATATATATGTTGTGGGTATTTTGGGGGTTAATTGGAGCTTGTTAGGTGTCCAGTATGTTTTACAATTCATGTCCAGCTAGTCATAGCTGATTGGAGGTTGGCAACCTCCTACTTAATTTAAGCTCACCCCCTCCCACATTTAAATGGTTATGGGCTCACTCCATAGCATCTTCCACTCAGGGGAACTTGCCTGCTTGCAGTTTGGCTGTGACATCTCTAATACAGAGTGCTTTTCCTGGTAATGTACAGGTTAATAAAAGCTTCAGTCAGACAGAACTTTGGCTTGCAGTTTGGCTGAGACATCTCTAATACAGAGTGCTTTTCCTGGTAATGTACAGGTTAATAAAAGCTTCAGTCAGACATAACTTTACAGCTAATATTGACAGATTTACTATAAATCATTCTTCCTGTTATTAAACAGGTTATTAAGAATTTATATTAGCGTTAGGGACCCCTGATATGTGGTCTGCCTTGGCGGTGGCTCAGGGGCTTACAACAATTTTGGCCAAAAATGTCAAACTAAAAGACCATTTACTTATTAGTTATTCCATATATATTTAGGCACTGTACCGTGTATGAGTCTCACTAGATGTGCTAAAAACTGAGCCCTGTCTGTGTTTTATGTTATGTCTCTGGTTTTAATGCAATTGCCAGCTCAGTGGCACTCTTCTGACACTCATATGCTTATATATATGTTGTGGGTATTTTGGGGGTTAATTGGAGCTTGTTAGGTGTCCAGTATGTAAGGAATGGCCATGGGGACCAGATTTGATGCCAGTTATGCAAATCTTTTTATGGGTTTCTGGGAACAATGGTTTGTTAGGAAAACAACCCTAATGGGGCGAATCTGGTCCTATATAGCCGTTTCATAGATGACATTATTATTATTATTATAATTTGGAAAAGAACTGAAGGTGTGTTAAACAAAGAAAGAGAACACAGGAATGCACCAAGGTAAGGATAGTAGTATATTAATATAAAAATAACAATAATAGTAACTTACATGTAGGTAAGGATTGGTTCACAGACAGGTCAAATGATCTCCTCAACGCATCGGCGGTATAGTGGGTGAGGTAAGGGGAGAGGGTGTAATTTCCTATACACCAGTCCCGCGCGCTGGGACTGAGTCAGTAACACTCACTGATAGATCACTTCCGGATTCATGCGGATGTAAACATAGTAGGAGTGCCCGTATGTAGAAAAGCCCCTTAGTCCTATTCACTTAAGCCGTCCCGTATAAGGAGTCAAGAACGATAAAATAACAAATACACTTGAGTGTAAGCTAACCATTAAATGTTAGACTGGATAGCTGCACTCTTCACTCCTGTGTTCTCTTTCTTGGCTGTTCGGTCCACCGACGGAGTCTTCCAGCGGTGGACGTCTTTGAAGTGGGGGGAAGCACTTCATGCCACAGGAGCTGCAAGAGGGAGGAGAGAAATCATTTACTCACCATCATCCTAGGAAGCGAGAGCGCAGACTGAATATCTTTTGATGTGTTTTAAACAAACTATTTGACCATTTCAATGGTTATCCACTTGGTCTAGTCTTTGCATATAAATGTCACCACATTTCCATTGATTTTCTCAACCTTGTCACCAAATAAACCTTCAGGTAATATTCATCCCACCATATATTAAAAAACAGTATCTGTTAATAATTTTATAGAAGCATCAAGCAATCACCATTCTAGATGGCTTCAAAATATTCCATTTAGCCAATTCTGCAGACTAAGAAGTAATTGCTCTTCAGAAGAAGCATTTGAAATACAATGTAAAGCACTATCTTTCAATACAATTTTTTTGGAAAAAGGATATAAGGAAGATCTTGTTATATAGTCCTATTTTATACCAAAAAACATCTCTTGGATTGACATGTTAGAAAAATCTAAAATAAATAATATATGTTGTGACAGAACAACTAGTAAACCAAATAATGCAAACGCCATCAGCAATATTCAGATCACCTCCCATCCAAAAGATTCAATATTATGTATACCTCTTTCTAGCAAATCTGCTAAAAGGAATAGAAAAAATATTAAATCAACATTGAAAACTCATAACATGTGTTCCAATTCTAAAATCTTATATATACCCTTTGAAAAAGTCGCCCGAGAGTGACGAAACGCGTCAGGGAGCGTCATCACGCATCACGCAACGGACATTGCGTCATCACGTTGCGCATGAACAGGCCGGTTCGTGTGTGTAACATTCACAGGCCACGCAGCTGAGAGATCTTCAGAGGACTCCATTTATGCCGGTTCCCTTGCTCCACGCTTGAGTTAACATCCTGATGACCACGGATCGTCTGTATCCAGATAACGACATCAGAGACAAGTAAAGACAAGCAAAGAGCCGGATGGTGGTGATTTATTCACGACACGCTTTTAACTTTTTTATCCTTGTGAGTGCGATTCTTCCCCCCCCTCCCCCCTCCATTTCCTTATTAAATATACAGTTACACACTATGGGGCGTGCGCTCTCTTTTCTCTCTCCTCTACAGATTCTATAGGATGTGGTTCATCCTTTCGAGAGCAGCCGGAGACCCCCTGTATTCAAGCCTAAACATCTTTGACGGACTTCATCTTTAAGGACTGTTTTTTTACTTCTTCATTTTATTTTTATGTTTATACATTTTTATATTTTAAAATATGTTCATTCACTTTTTGCATATTATAGATTGCGTTGTCTAAGTATTTAAATGAATATATGTTTACAAATTACTATATATCACAATTTACACGCAGGCACTGATATTAATTTATACTATATATAATATTTTATCATTGCATATACAGTATGCCCTTTGAGGTGCTGCTTTTTTCTGTTTGCTAGCATATATATATATATATATATATATATATATATATATATATAAAACTACCCTAAAGTATTTTTTTAAAAGCGCAAATGACGTGGTCCCTAGTAGATTGAAATCTACACATCACATTTCTAATGATAACAATATTATTTGGCTTCCGGCCAAACTTACGGGCCACTATATTTGTAGAAAGGGGATATGCAAAATGTGTCCTCAGAGTTTGGGTCACACAAAGGAGGATATACCCAAAAGTAATAACAGTAAACACAATATCAAAGGTTTAATAAACTGCAAAACTAATTTCCAGTTTATATGTGTAGCACCCTGCTATAATTCTATGGTTTGGCATGTAATTCCTGGTAATAGCAGGCAGCTCTAGAGTTAAACCCCTAGCACATGACTCTGCATGTGAGTCAGTTCCTTCTACAGTTATATTGTTTTAGTTTTCAGGCACAAGCCTGAAAACAGTTGGAGTCACATGCCAGGGTGAGGGCTTGCAACAGTAGGGCCTGCCCAGTTACTGGGGAAGAGAAGCTAGCCCCTCTCCTGGTATAAAAGTGTGATCCTTTGCTAATTAGTCCAGTTGTGTCCGTCCCCTCCTGAGTCTTGGCCCTAGTTCTGCCAGGCTCCTCCTGAGCCCTGTCCTACCCAGGGGGAAAGGGATGATACCCCTGGATGATGGTACATTAGACTGAGGCTGTCAGTCCTTCTAAGGCTATCTGTCCAAGAAGGGGAGATGGTTAATTGCCTCAGGCCTCCAGTTCCTGCTTGGATCTATATGACCCAGGTGGGGTGAGGTGGATTCCCTCCGGCCCAGTTCCTATTGCACCATGCATCTGCCCAGTTAAGGGTGGATGCTATTACCATTGAAAGATGATGCATGTAATGGACTATTTCCTGATTCTACTGAGACTCCAATAAACCAGTTCCAGTTTACCATTCCTGGCACTCCTGGAGTTATTGATTTCTTCAGTTCCTTTGGGGGGTGAATTCCTGCCTCGGGCTGGGCCCTTACAGGTGGAGGCGCTGCCCCATATCTACAATTCTACACTCCAAGCTTCCTATATGCGGAGGCTGAGGCTTCAAGTTTACCAACAGGTAAACTAACACCTACTACCCATCATATTTCCTGCCCGAGGGGATAGGGGTGTTACATTTGGAGGTGCTGCTGAGATTGCGACTTGGGGTGCTTGGAGTACAATTATAACAGCTGAGATGTGACTTGAGGTACAGTCATAGAATCAACCACATTATATTTGGTGCTGGATGCGACATGGACTCTAATAATACTGAGATGTGACTTGAGGTACAGTCACGTTATTAGCCACTTTATATTTGGAGTTGCCAGTGAATTGGGACTATTGGGTTACTGGCCTTACTGGCATGTGGAGTTGCAATGTAAGGTCTTGGGAGAAAGTACCATTACATTTGGAGCTGCCAACATGTGCTATGTGAATTTAGGTCCAAAAAGAGGACTTTAATGGCTGAAAATGATTCCTGACAAAATCGGAACCGTGTGTAGATTTTGCAAAGTGCTTAGACAAAGTTTTGCAGTACAACTTTGTTTTGGTGTGAAATCTCTGGCCGTGCCTTTCCTGGAGTGCTTGGGACTCCTGTTCCAACCAGAGGGAGGAGATTGAGAACTAATTGATATCAAGTGTGGTGTCACGGGTGAAGCGAAAACACCCAGAAAGGAGCTACTGTTACTGAGCAAGTCAGGGCTGTGGCCATTCCTGATTTCTGGAGCAGTGAACAACAGCCATGTCCAAGAATAGTGCCCAGAGATTTGAGCTGCCAGGAGGAGTCTTCCTGATTGTTAGGAATCAGCGTCCCCTGCGTCCCTCTAACGCTCGGCCTGCCCACAAACCAGACGTGACCCCGGGACTGAGGTGGAAAGGACAAATACCACACACCTAACAGTAAACGGGGGCACGGCCGGAGTGTGGAAGTAGCGCAGCTGATCCAGGAAACAAAAATAGAAGTAGCTCGGTACTTGCCAAATCCGACGTAGAAGGGTTGGGTACGGAAGCCAATGGTCCTGGAGTAGAGAAGGGAGCGTGGTAGAGTGTCCATAAGCCTGGGTCGAAGAGAGGAGAGAGCTGCGTCGTTGAGGGTCCGTTTGCTGAGTCCAAGGGGTATAGAAAACAGCATGGTAGAATGTCCAATAGCCAAGTCCGAGGGGTCCAGAAAGCACTGTGGTCAAAGTCCAAAGCCAAGGTCGAAATCCAGGGAGGTCAGCAGAGAATCCAGGGACAGGAACAGGGACTGAAAAACAAGAGAGCCAAGCAGAAGCAGACAGCACCAAGGTACAGTAGCTATGCAGAGCACTGAGAGAATGAGGAGACCAGACTAAATAGTGGGCTGGGACCTATCAAGGGAAAGGGAGGAGTGGTGGTGCGGTCCAGGGGTTAACCCTGATAGGAGAGAGAAGCCTGGGGGTGGACCTGGTCGAACTGGGGCTGGGGAGCGCGCCAGTGCGCATGCCCGCAAGGAGGAGGCGGGACCAGGCTCAGGACGCCAGATAAGAGAGGCTTGGTCCGCGCGCGCCTGTAAGGATGACGCGCATGACCCGGAAGAGAGAGAGCAGCCGCAGGGGTGACGCCGACGGCAGGGGAACGCCGCAAGGAATTCGGGGCAGCGGAAGAGCAAGGTAAGGGGATGCCGGGAGCGGGAGTCCCCGCAGCACTGGACCTTACAGTACCCCCCCCCCCCTTGGAAAAAAGATGGGACTGAGAGGAGTCCGTCGGCTTTGGAGGATCCTCATGGGGAACCTGCTGTTCATTCTTCCGAATGGAAAAGCGGTGTGGGAGTGGCGGTGGAGGTGTTGACTGTTGCTTCTACCGTTCCTGCTCCAGAGAGTGATTCATCTTTGGTGTATGTTCCTGAGAAAGAATCATCTTTGGTAGTGGTTCCTGAGAGCAACTCGTCTTTGGTGGTGAGAAAAACAGATTCCAATCTGTTCCTGCTGAGGTGCAAAGCCATCCGAAAGGCCAGAGAGCTCGCTGCTGTGGAAGCTGCTGTGGAGGCTCTGGCTCTAGGTTCAAAGCCTACTGAAGAGTGTGTCGCGATGCTGGTTTCGGCGATCGGCCAAGGCAGATCAAAGGTAAACGTGAGACTGGGACATTTACTATCTACAGCCATCAAGGTTGAGAGCCAGGATGCTTGGGCTACTCCGGTAACGGAGGTGGTCGCTTCCGCGGAGAGAATGTTGCGCCCGACCAACTAAGTGATTGTGAGTAGAATGCTGATAATGTGCCCAAATATATGTTCTCTGGGTTAGGTGGGATATGTAAGCCCCTAGTGCCCAGTCCACCCTCACCTATTGCTTTGGTAAACCCCAAATGTGTTAATCCTAATACCAGTATGTTTGTCAATGTCATGTCTATAACTGATGTCAATGTGCCTGCACTTAATTGATGGGATCCTATGTACAGGGGTCATTTTCCACAAATGGGCCGGATCAGGTTTATTTGTGTGCAGGGAAACAAGGTAGAAAGTTGGTGGGAAAAGGGAGAGTTTACACCTGAACAAGAAGTAGAGGTTGCTTCACTGAGATGATATTGGGATCATGGGATCGTCAAAGTGCGATCACGTGGTCTTGACCTGCCAGAGGTGACAGCGCTCCAGGGTGCTGGAAGGGTTAAACAATATAGTTTGTGTGGTGAAAAGCAATTATGCACCAAACAAATGCAGAATGCCCTGCACTTTAACTTCCTATGGGTTTAACATGCATTTTATATTAGCTACAACTACTACAGCTTTGTGATCTTGCCACGAGGGAGCAATATTATCACTCGCTTTTTCTTCAAAATTATGTTCAGCAAAGTTGTTACTTTCATATTTATTTTTATAATAAGAAATGTAAAGTATTTGGAGCCAGGTTTTGTTTATGGAATCAAACATAATCAGGAAATATGTACAACATTTGGCAGTATGAATGCTTCCCTTCATTATGTTTTCTTATTAAAATGTCAATGCAGAAATTAATATACTGTACACTGTATGCTGACTGGTAATTTGCATTTTCTGAGAATAGCTATTATTACCTGCAACATTGGGCTTGAAAATTGTACTAAAAATGTTCAATTTTAATAATAGCCCATATTTAACAAATTTAACAGGTTTATACTGTAGGTGCTTAAAGTCATGAAAAATATATTTTCTCTAAGAGAAATACATATTGTTTTAGTAACTTAATAGTAGCATAGGATTCGGAAAGATTAGAATCTGCTGCTGTGAAAGTTAATTTACCATGAAGAAGGCAGTATATCAAACTACTTCTTATACAAGAAACGCATTACGTTTAATTATTTCCTGATTTGTCTGAGCATTTTTAATGTGCATTTTGGAGCACTGGCTGTTATTGTATATTATTACAGTAACAGTAGCTAAAGATATACCATCTGCTGTAAATCAATAGCCTCAAGCTGATATTACCAAATTGCTCAATAAGCCATAGGAAAAATGTTTTGTTTCAGCATACAGCATCTTTAAAGTAATTTTTATTTCTCAGCAGGAAAATGCTTATTTTTCACATACCATAGTCTGTTTTATTTCATCTTCATCATTAGTGATACAAAGCAGACATTGTCTGACTCTTACTATACATTATATTCTGTGTATAATATCATCTGTTGTCTTTCTAAACTCTGCAAAGCATTAATTTCATTACATCTTATGTGGTAATGACAATGATGGAGCAATTTCCCCTATTCGACTTTAAAACATGCTTTTTTTGTTCATATCTACCCCCCTTTCCCTACTTTTCCAACTTAATTTTTATTTGTTTTTTTTTTTCAAAGAAAGGTGTACATAAACAATCGCAATAATGGGAAGGGGGGAGGGTGTACAGAAATAAAAAAAAAGGGGGGAATTGCGAATGGGGGGTGGGTGCCTCTGCATCACGGGGGTGCAGTACATAAGAATTTTTGTAGGAACTCTATACAGTATACATACATATGGGGAACAGTTAGAATCCTCAAAATAGGGGATCTATAAACCAGCACAATTCTACCACCCATCTCGTTGTGTTTAACACACCTGGGATGAGTCTCTATTACAAAGGGCATGAGCGAAATGCATCAGAGGTTCCTCCACTGTTCTCTCTTTGCCGCTACTATGTCGCTGAAGATCAAATAAATAGTTTTTTCTACATGTAGCCAAGTGCTCCTGGCTATAACCTTCTACTGGCCTCAACACTATAAGTCCTGAAAGGAACAGGCAGTGTTGGGGTTAAGCTCCTGCGCAGGGCCTAGGCTGCAGTTACAGCCTGGAATGGGTACTATGTTGCCTTATCCAGGGGCAGGCCTAAACCGGCAGTTGGAGGGTCATACCTGGGGAAGGTACTGACTGGGTCACATGTATATGGTGTGATGCCTGTCAGTACCTGGACCTGCCCTGTACCTGGACCTGTCCTGTTATGGCCCTGTTGCAAGCCCTTCCCCGAGGTATAAAAGCTGATACTTCACCAAATTGAGTGTGCTCTCTGGTTATGGTGCCGTGTATACCCTTTTCCCTATAAGAGAGTTGAGGAGATTAGGAGGGGTTCTTGGGGCCTCAAGCCCCAGTGATTTGCTCCATGGGAGGAGATGTCATCCTGTACATGCAATAAACCTACTGTTGGACCCAATATGCCGTGTGTTTATTGGGGAGGAGTATGGCCTGTGGGGACCATCCTGCAATCCTCAGAATCCTCATGGGATGGAGGCACTGCACTGTAAGAACTACAAGAAAGCCTGCCCTGTTGCTGCTCCCAAACTCCAACTGTGGAGCAACTCAGACCTCCTGAACCAGCAGGTGAGCTACAGTACTCAGGAAAACACCTATGTATTGTCTAGATCTTCCGTGGCAGGGGGGAACAGGTGCTACATATATTTGAGTGATCCAGCCTCTGTCATCAATTTTCAGATGCAGTGCACCACCTAACCTGCCCCATGGGATACTACTTCATGGATTCATCTTAACCAAGTGGACTCTTCCCATCCAAGAGATATTGAATTTCGCCAACATCCATAGGTCTGCCTATAGGGTCTTTAGAATTCCGGGTAGTTGGCTCTATATAATGAGTCATAGTCTTTGCTTAGAAATATCCCTAGATATTTGATAGATGAATGTTGCTGCTTAAAATCAAAATTGGGTTATGGCAGTTTGCTTGTTTCTTTTTGCAAATTGATATTTAGTGCCTCAGACTTGCTATTGTTGATCTTAAATCCAGTTTATTGAAAAGTGTGAGGTCACTGAATAGATTAAGGAGGGAGGTTAAGGGGTTGGAGATTGTAAAAAAAAACATCATCAGTGAAAAGTGCCAATTTGTAGGATTAATCTCCTGCCTTGATACCTGTTTACATTGTGTCGAATGTGCTCTGCCAAGGGTTCCATGCATAATGCAAATATAAGAGGAGAAAGGGGGTAACCCTTCCTCGTCCTGCTTTTACTTTGAAATTGGCCCGATGGGAAGCCCTGGCTTACTACTTTAGCTGTTGGGTTTGTGTAAAGGGCTAGTATTTTAGGAAGGTACTTAGGGCTTTTAGGAAGGTACCTGTGACAGGGTGAATGAACGTCACCAGCTATATACCTGACAAACCTATGTTTAGGCCTGCAGTGCAGCAGTGACAAGGTTAAGTTTCAGTTGAGTAGGGATGCTTAATTAGTCTGACCCCAGCTGCATAATCAAGATGTTTTAAAAACCCCAGGCTGTACACACATGCAAGCTAGCTGGTCAGGAGACAGGACTGAAATACTGAAGAGATTACTGCTATAAGGTCTGTTTTTCAAAGTACACGTGTGATGAACTGTCTGTGTCCTGCATGCTGAAGAGAATCTGCCTTGTTTTCTATGCTGAAGAGAAGCTATTTTGTTTTTGTTTGCTGAAGAGAAGATATTTTGTTTTTGTATGCTGAAGAGAAGCTATTTGGTTTTTGTGTGCTGTATATTTTTAAGGCTCAATAAAGAAGCCTTATCAAGAGAACCCATGTGTGTGGTTGCATGTACCCTGCAACAGTACCCAAGAAGCCAAAGGCCTTCAGAATTTCCCTCATATAAACCCAATCAATGCAGCTGAAGGCTTTCTCTGCATCAAGACTGAGTAGCATAGATGGGATATCATACCGCCTAGCTAAGGCTGTCAGATCAATGATTCTTCTGATATTATCAGCAGCTTGCCTTCCTGGGATGAAGCTAACCTGGTCGAAATGTAACAGAGAGGGGGGAAATTTTAGTAACCTATTGGTTAGAGAATATTTTGACATCCGTATTAATCAAAGAAATTGGGTGATGCCTCCCACAATTTGTCGGATCGTTCCCTTCCTTGTGGATTAGAGATATAAAGGCTTGTAACCAGAGCCGCCAACAGAAACCATGGAGCCCAGGACAAACATTTTAAGCAGTCCCCCCGTATCATTGGTATTGCGAGCCGCCCACCCATTTCACACCTCACAAGCTCCCTCTATTTCCCGCCTTTTCCCATGTATTTCTCTCTGTCCATCTCACCCCCTCTCACTCACCTGCCTCGCATGTATTTATCTCCCCTGCGTCTCACTCCTACTCCCTCTTTTCCTCACTCACCCCTCTCTCCTCTCCCTCTGTCAATTACCCCAGGATCACTCATTCCCTCCACCTCACATAATTCCCTCCCACGAGATATATACCAACAAACTTCCCACCCTTCATGCAAAAACCTTCCCACCCCCAAATGCATACAAAAAACCCACCTGCCCAGTACATATATAAAAAAAAAACAATACATATAACCCCCTGTAACAGGGGAGTAATCCCTGTTCAAGTAATGTGCCTTTAATCTGGCAGTGTGGTGGTTAATTGCTGGTAGTCAATTAATAAACACCACCTGCCTGATTGCTTACAAAAGTCTGTCTGTTGAGACAGGAAGTGACTCCTTAGCTCTGACTGAGAGCTGACCTTTGGAGAGACAGAGGAGTGTTCTTGAGACTCCCAGGAGAGTCTGACCAAGAGAACACACATCTCTGGAGCTGACCGGTCTTGAGCTCTGCCCAGCATAGCTGATTGCAAGACACCAAATAAGACTTCTAAACCTGGATGCTGATATTTTCTGTGCACGCACGGGTGCGGTTCCAGGAGAGCAGAGAAGCTTACTCTACAGCAAGAAACAGATAAGACTTTCATAATTAAGAGACTGCTTATATCTGCTTATTTCAAGCTATATGTTTTGGGGCTGCGAGACATGCTTGACTTATGGAGTTGTGAATTAATTGCATGGTATTTTCACTAGAGATACTCCCAGGTGAATAGAAGCTTTGTTCCCCCCCTGTGTTTGGATGATTTCCTGATGAAAAGGAAAAGGCACAATAAAGCCTATTATAATTTCACCTTATAAAATCTCCAATTGTGTACCTCTGTGAACGTCCGTCCACACCCCCATACATATACAGTATAAATATATATACACACACACACATATATATATACCACTCCGGGAAGAAGCCCACCGACGGGTGAAACGCGTTGAGTGTTTACTCTCTGACAGCCCCCATGTAATCTTTATTTGGATGGACTTGTGAAGGATCTGTTGCAGCATTTTTTGATTCTCTTTATTTCTGCTACAGTATGCACAAACATTGGAACAAACCTTCTACAATCTGATGGACACATGCCTCACGCAACCCTGCTACAGCTGAGTATTAACTCTCTTTGCTGTCTGGGCATTACTTGTCCTTGCAGTGCTATGCACTGCTGTATTTTCCATTTGTATGACTCTGTTTGTTAGCATGTCATTTATAGGTATATAATTTTTTTTTTTTTTTGCTGCATCAGTTCTCATTGTTTTCTTTTTTTTGGGAATTGCTAGGCAGGGTATGATTATTATTTTTATATCATCAATTTTTTTCCCTGTTTGCCTTTCTCTCCCCCCTTTATTTTTGGTAATATATTATTTTTCCTGGCTATATACTGGGTCATTGATTATATACTTTTCCTCCATGCCACAATCCATCATATATCTCTCTATTAGGCATTCATGCCAGTAGGGATTTATAATATTTTGTATTACCTTCAAGGGTTATATTAAACTACTTTTGTGTTATAATTTATATTCACTTAGACACATTTTAGTTTTTTTGAGGTAAAATAGAATTAATTCACTAGATTCACTCGCCCCTGAAGAATCTCCGTCAAGGAGGGAAACGCGTAGGGCGTTTTGGCGTGGTGACGTCAGCGCGAGGGAACTGAGAGAGACGGGTAGTATCAACATTTTGTGTTTGTGTTCTCTGCTGGTGCTCCTTTTATATGCGATCGCGTCCAGGCCTTAACTGGTTCTACTCGCTCAGTGGTTTTTTGTTATAGCCTGTCTCTGTACTGTGATACATTGTGTTACTTTGTCCTGTAGCTAGCAGGGATTCAATTACAATTAGTTGCGACTCTATGCATGTTCAATCTCACCACTGCTAGTCTGCCAGCATCTGCTACACACTGACACCTATTCATGTACCAATGGCTCTATGAAATGGTAAAAGGTTATGTGTGCAGGGATCTTTGCTAAGGACAATTATTCACAGTATTGATTATTTGTTGACGGCTTATTCAACAACCACAGTAATAATTTGTTTACTGCTTTAATACCCAGCAGAGTGTTTAGCATCAGCTTATTCTGGTCTTTTATTATTAATAGCTTGCCGTATATACTATCTGTGTAAAGTGATTGTTAAATGTCATTGGGCGCAGAATCAATCCACGTACCACCAACCTGTCATTGAGTTGCACATACAGTGATTATATCTACTAGCTTTAATATGGTAGATTATATCTATTAGCCATAACATTATATTTATTAAACTTAGGACTAGCACACTGATTTGGGCTATTTATCAATACAGGTTGGGTGCTCGGTACGCTATGCCACATGACACACAATACACATACACAGGGCAAGCACTTTTGAGCTTTTCCAGCTGAGTAACCCACTTTCCCATCAAGGCCTATTAGGTATCACTGCTTTTGATCTGTATTATTAGGCATCAGCATATCAGACTATATACCTTGGCCATCTATCGTCTCCTCATTCCCTCCCGCCACTGTACATTATATGTATTTATTATTATCACTTTGTGTTAAGAACTCATTTTATCCCCATTATCAATTAAATGTTAAGTTTTAAAAGCCTAGGAGTGCACTACGAAATGAGCTTCTAGTTGTTAAGTGGTAGCAATAAAGATGCCTTCACTTCTCAGCTGAAACCAAAATCATTACTTGTCCTTGCAGTGCTATGCACTGCTGTATTTTCCATTTGTATGACTCTGTTTGTTAGCATGTCATTTATAGGTATATAATTTTTTTTTTTTTTTTTTTTTTTTTGCTGCATCAGTTCTCATTGTTTTCTTTTTTTTGGGAATTGCTAGGCAGGGTATGATTATTATTTTTATATCATCAATTTTTTTCCCTGTTTGCCTTTCTCTCCCCCCTTTATTTTTGGTAATATATTATTTTTCCTGGCTGTATACTGGGTCATTGATTATATACTTTTCCTCCATGCCACAATCCATCATATATCTCTCTATTAGGCATTCATGCCAGTAGGGATTTATAATATTTTGTATTACCTTCAAGGGTTATATTAAACTACTTTTGTGTTATAATTTATATTCACTTAGACACATTTTAGTTTTTTTGAGGTAAAATAGAATTAATTCACTAGATTAACAGTCCCCCTTTTATCCAATATATTTTTGATACATATATTTTGTTAGGCTGTCTTTAGTATATTCATGTTTTTAAGTTAGTGTGTCTTGCTGTTATTCCAATAAAATCTTGTTCATTTTTCTGACTCTGCAGTGCATCTGGTTCTTGCAATATAATCTTTATTAGTAGATTTTCTTTAGGTGTAATTTAGAGTGCTAACAAGGGGGTTGTCTTTGTCCTTTTCATTTGTGTGTTATATATATATATATATATATATATATATATATATATATATATTATATATACACATACACACACACACACACACACATATAGTGCCACAATCTAATCAGCCTTTCAGATCTACAATAAGTCAATATCCCAGGAGTCAGGTAAAAGTAACCTCTTCTGGTGCTAAGGACTAGTATAATATTATACACACAAAGAAAAAGCAAGTCCTATATAAAGCACTCAAATTGACAGAAAATAAGATGAACTTTATTGATAACACAGAAACATATAAAAAATGAATAAAACCAAATGAGACCGCTTAACTCCTAATTAATAATGCTGTAAACCTAGTTCAAATAAGTATGAAGTAACAAAGGAGAAAAAACTAATATAAGTAAATACCTGAATGACAAAAGGCTAATAAATATATATACCAAAGAAAAGTTAAGAAAGAAAGTTAAGTACCTAAAAGACACGCCAACACAATGTAGCATGAAGGACTAATGCAAGAATAGGGGAAGTAAATATTTATTTATTTATAAAATATTTTACCAGGAAGTAATACATTGAGAGTTACCTCTCGTTTTCAAATATGTCCTGGGCACAGAGTAAAACAAATAATGCATGGTTACAAGTACAGTTACATAAATGAACAGGGTATACATTATATACAAGACATTGCGTGCACAGTTAAAGAAAATATATATTATGAGCGTATGAAACAGTTACAGACCAGGTTAAAATGTGAGACAGCCTTAGATTTGAAAGAACTTAAACTGGTGGTGGATGTGAGAGTCTCTGGTAGGTTGTTCCAGTTTTGGGGTGCACGGTAGGAGAAGGAGGAATGTCCGAATACTTTGTTGAGCCTTGGGACCATGAACAGTCTTTTGGAGTCTGATCTCAGGTGATAAGTGCTGCAAGTGGTAGGGGTGAGGAGCTTGTTCAGGTAGCTGGGTAGCTTGCCCATGAAGAATTTAAAGGCAAGACAGAAAATATTCCCCCAGAGTGCAAAAAGGATCGTCCGTTCAGAGCAGAAACCTACCCAACTATCTAAATATTTTGGAATAGAACTGCCACGAATAAACAGACACTATACTGCAACATGATAAGATCTTAATTATTCTGGATCAATGAATGTACCTCAGGCGCCATATAATACTTTTTTCCATACTTTGTGATAAGGGACCATTACTTGTTTTTTTGACCTGGACACAATGCTAACACATTTTTTCTATACTGCTATTTGGATTGAAACATGTTCCTTTTACTCTCAGATTGCTGGGTCATGTGACTTGGATATTGTATTCAAGTTTTTTTTCCACCTTATGACTGGGAATTTAACATGTCTGTTTATTCATGGCTGTTCTTCTTCCCAGATGGTCATGAATACATTCGCATAGGTTGGTGCAAACCTGGTCCCCATTGCAGTTCCACATACTTGCAAAAAGAAAGACCATATTTGGTCCCCCCAACTGTTTGGTTCAAACCTGGTCCTCTGGAAGAGATACATCGATGATGTGCTTTTCATCTGGAACAGCGATGAAATCATTTTAAAACAATTTTTAGATTATATTAACACAATCATTTTAATTTAATTTTTATTTCAAATTTAGCAAGACAGAAGTAGAGTTTTTAGACCTGGTTATTTATATTGAAAACAATGAAATTATGCCAAAAACATATTTTAAGGCTGTAGACAGCAATAACTACATATTGAATAATAGCTGTCATCATCCTAGGTGGATTTCTAATGTACCCTATGGTCAACAAAGGAGCATCAAGAGAAATTGTACAAAACCAGAAGTTTACGAAGAACAATCCAAAACATTAATTAATACATTTTAAGAAAAAAAGTATCAAGTGAAAATTATAATGGAAGCTAAAAAGAGAACTGATAATCTTGATAGATAACTTTTAATAAAAAACCCTAACTCAAAGGACAAGAAACACAGCAACAAAGACTTTACTACCACATTTATAACAAAATACAATAGAGAAGCTAATAAAATCAAACAAGCCATCACAAAACATTGGCATATATTACAAAACTATCCTGTTTTGGGAAGTGTATTACCAAACATCCTAATGTTATCTTTTCAAAAGCAAGGAATTTGAAGGAGAAATTAGTACCAAGGGTCCTCAAACAACTAAAGGCGGACATAAATAATAGCAATTGGCTGAAGCTTCCGAAAGGTTTTTTCTCCTGTGGTAATTGTAAAGCCTGTGATTTTTGTTTCAAGGGAGTAAAGAACTGTTTTAAATCTAATATTACTAACGAAGAATTTCATATTAAACAATTTTTAAACTGTAACACAGAATTCATCATTTATCTGCTGAATGTACCTGCGGACTTCAATATATAGGAAAAAACGCGCATGCACTCAAAGTTCTAGCCTTAGAACACATAGGGAATATTAGAAGGAAAATAAACACACAGCGTCCCAAAACATTTTAATACATTTCACCAATCAAATCCAAAAGATTTAACTTTTAAAGGGATAGAACATATTGCCCCACATTGGAGAGTAGGCAATCGCTCCCTAGAATTGACAAAAAGAGAAACCTTCTGGATTCACCGTCTTAAAACGATGAATCCAGGAGGGTTAAATGTTGATATAGAGATTGGTGCTTTTATTTAAAGTTTCATTTAAACACTAAAAGATTCTTTTAAAGAGGTTTATAGGTATAAAAAATTACAATGAATTAATTAAGGAATAACAATAAAAATTATTTTTATATTAATTTTAATGTAAATTATTAATTTTATAGTAACCAATTTTTTTATAAGAACCAATTTTTTATAAGAACCAATTTCAAGTATTATGCAAAATATATGTTTTTAGATATGTGTGTTTGTTTTTCTCAAATGGTGGTCTCTTAATATATATATTTTGAGTATTTTTACAAGTACTTTTATAGTCATAAAGTGATATATGTGGATTATGTCACCACTAATCATATTCCCTCAATCTTTCTCTCTCTCTCCCATCCCTATGCCTGGTATGACGTACTCAGAATCACTTAGTTAGAGATAGTTGCCAATCAGTAGATTGATACATATATTCCCTTCGTTTAATTTGTATTTTATTTATATATTTGTATTAAGAATCCAGTTACATAGTTACATAGTTACATAGTAGATGAGGTTGAAAAAATACATATGTCCATCAAGTTCAACCTATAAAAAAGAACTGTAACACAAAGGGGCTGTTATTAAGTTCTTATTAATGTGTTTATAAATTGTATTTTATCACATTGTATCATGTATTAAAGTTACTGTAGTTGTCATTATATTGTATTAGCTGCTAGGCAAGTTTATGATGTTTACATGTAGTATTAGTTCCACCCACCAGCCAATTAGAGCTCACTCAAGCAACCAATGAAAATCTTAGAACTGTTCTAACATCCAATCAGAGTCAAGCAAAGTATATATAGATGTATCTGTAAGATGCTTCAGATATGACCCCTAAAGGAGCTGTTCCAAGCGAAACGCGTAGTCTGATGAGAGTAGGCTCCACTGGCATTCTCTCTGTATTGATAGCTGCCCGTTCTCTGCCACGAAATTGGGGTCGATCGTACCCGTAAGTTACGCGGCGCGGTAGACCACGAGCAACGGAGCTGCCAAACAAGCCACTCATGTTTAATTTTATGTGTCCATGCTACATTATACAAATGTGAGTGTAATACCATTTGTTTTAATATATTTCTTTATTGCACAAACAATGTTGCACTAAAGTGTCATCTTTGTCATCTTTGTCCTTTTGAGGATACATCACATTGAGACCACTGTCACTCACCTACCTGAGATTAGAAGTTTTGGATATTCCAAGCCACATTTGTGTGGAAACTGCTGTCTATTATCTGGGAAAGTGTGAGTCCCCATTTTGCTGATACCCAGAAGTCACATACATTCCTGGAACATATTACACTATGTAAAGTATATTATTTTTTTATTCCCCATATGGTGATACTTGCGCTCCCCAAAGCTACACCTACAATTCGACTAGAAGAGAATTTTGACCTTTTCTTCATAGGGTTGAGCTGCGATTTTTTCACTTTAATTCACTGTATTTATTTATTTACACATTTTACACTTGTGCACTACACTGGCGACACACTTTATTCGAGCTCGGCTAGTCCCACGAATTCGGGTATACTCGGGTGTATTGAGGTTTGTGACTGTTTTCTGCCCGAGTGCATTGCGTTATTTTCCAGGCAGGGCTTGAAGCATTTTATTCCCGCTGGCTGCAATACTGCACATTATATATATATATACTGCATTACAATTCATGAATTTATGCCATCTGGTAGACACTCGAAGCATTGCAGCCTATTAAATCCTAATCATTATCATTTAACAGATCAGCCGCCCGTCAGCCAGGCATGAACCATGGCTGGGAAGGCAAACGCAACGGGGCTTGTCTGAGGTGAGGAGCGGCGCATTCCAGGTATCTGCCAGGTACAAACTGGGTATTTGCTCGAATAAAGTGTGTCGCAGCAGTATATATATATACCCTTCAGTGATTGTATTATTTTATTTTGGTATTCTATTTATCACTGTATCACACTCTGTATAGGAGCGCCTAAAACCAAATTTTTGCACTGATAACTGCAATCTGATCTTGTGTGGTAAAGAGTAAGTCTTTTTTCTTACAAATGCACTCCAGACCATCTTCGTTCTCCAATTGATTTCATCCAAAAGGCTATATGCATTAATTCTTGCAGGACAAGGTAGACATAATCGACTTCTAGTTCTATTCCATTTGTTTCGATCGTTGTACTGTAGATTTAACACATTAGTTGAATATCAATTTGATCTTGCTGAGATTAATATGGAGGGCAACCTTCTTACTTGCCTTGACGAGTTCTCAGATTTCTTGCTTGTGGTCTTGGCTTGTGGCAAAAATAACAATGTAATCTGCAAATTGTAGGTAACTCAAGAATTCATGATTGATTTTGATTCCTCTTTCTTACCAATGCAATGTCTTGAACAATTCTATAAGTGTTGCTGTGAAAAGCTTTGTTTAAATGGTATCTCCCTGTCTCACTATTTTGCTGATCCGTATCTTGCTTGTATCCTCTTACAGTGGGTTATATAGTAGGTGAGGTTGAAAAAAGTCTTATGTCCATCAAATCTGTCTCATAAATGTTCCTCTCATAATCTGTAAATCCTAAACTAAGCGACAAATCATATTAATTACTTAAGGAAATCACTTCTTGTACCAATTGGATTATGCCCATTGTGTTATATCCACTGCAGAATCCCACTTGTTCTCTACACTGGGCAATGTCCAGGGTCTGTTGCAGCTGATTACTGAGTATCTTCATAACAATCGTGTATGTCATTGGAAGTAGACTAAATGGTCTGTAGTTCTTAAGGTCTTCTTTATCTCCTTTCTTGTGGATATGGATAACTATGGCATTACTCCATTGGTGTGAAATTTTCTTAATCTTCAAGCAGCATGTTAAGAGTTTTGCATGGATTTTCTCTACTTCTGCTTTCTCTTCTTCCCCAGCGTCTATCAAGACGTAATTACATACTTCATGGATTTTATTGCCTTCGCCCCTTCTTCTGGAAGGATGCATGGTACATAACTGGTGGTTTCGTCTCGCTTTTCTGCTGCTAGATTATGCTATATGTTATCTGTGTTCTTGTATAATTTCATATAGTATACTGTGACTCTCTTTATAAATGCACAGTCTTTTATTGTTGATCCATCATCTTGTTTAGTGCAATGATTTGCAATAAATGCCTCCACATGCCCCCTTCTCTCCAGCTTCTCCCCCACATTCTCCAATTCTCTCCAGCCTCTCCCCCACATGCTCTCCTCCTTCCCACCCCTCTCTCCCCTAACCTTCTCTCTCCCCCAAACTTATCTCTCCCCCTCAGCCACCTCTCTCTCACCCCCCTCTATCCATCTCTCTCTCACCACCTCCAACCTCTCTCTCCCTCACATCCTGTTGTTGGTACAGGGGGTGGGTGAAGGTGGTAGTTACCCCAGGGTATGTGTTTATGCCTTGCAGGAGAGTGGCAGTAGAAGTTAATCCTTCCATTAACACCGCTAAGGTAATGAAGGGGTTAACCCCTTGTGCTACCCTCCTGCAAAGCCTAAACACCCATCCCGGGGTAACTAACACCTTCACCCACCCCCTGTACCAACAACAGAAATGGGTAAAAGTGCTATTAACCAAAGATGGCAAGTTGCGCTTTTCCCCATTCCAATTTTTTTTTACAGTGCAATACATAAATAACCCCCCACCCACCCACAACCATAATATATACCGTACAGTAATGGGCAAAATTACTATTATCCAGATATGGATAATAGTGCATTTGCCAATTGAAAATAAAATATTATCCAGACAGCATAAAGTAAATACAAGTGGCACTTACCCCTGCTAGGATGAAGACTGTCCTCGTCTTCCTCCCCATCCTTGTCCTCTGTTGGCAGGAACATTACAATAGAAAACAAACTAATGGCCACTAAGCCCTTAATCACATTAGCGATTAGTAACTGCTATAGTAATTAAGGGGTTAACCTCCCTCTCTGCTACCCACCTGGGAAGCCTAACACCCTCCCTGGGGCAACCACTCCCATCCTCCACCCCCATTATCCATTGATTGGCATAGTATTAAACTATGGCCATGAAATGGCCATGGTTTGCTACTATAGCAATAAATGGGCAAGCTAAAAAAAAACATTACAAATGCCAATAAACCAATTAATTGGCACAGTAGTACACCATGGCCATATAATATTGGCATGCTTTGCCACTATGACAGTCAATGGGCAACTTAAAAAAACAAGCACCAAAAATACAGTGCATAACAATAAAATAAAAACAGGCAACTAAAACCTCTATTTGTACCGTCACTAAAGAAAATATATAGTATACAAAATCCTATTCCAGTGGTACCTGACCCCGACTAGGCTAAGCCAGATCTTCCCCGGCACACCTGACCTGTGCTGGTAGGGATGTGGTCAAAAGGGGGACATGGCCCACATTTGGTGGTCATGTCCAGAGATTCAGAGATATTGGTCCATGATTCAAAAATGAACAAATGAGACAACGGGACTAAAGATCCCCTTAGACCTTCTGACCTTCGTGCTCGGTAAATCTATTGAAAACATCCCCACGTCAATGGGCAGACTGATCTCCTCGATTCTCACAGCCGCTAGATGCTCGGCCGCAGCGGCTTGGAAGCAAATTAAAGCCCCAACTAGAGACACAGTTGTTAAAAGGATCAACACAGTTTTAAATATGGAGAAACTTACGGCGATGCTCCATAAAAAAATTGCCACAGTTCCAAAAAACTTGGGAACCATGGCTGGAGTCCCGAACCCCCGGGGCTGGCCTAGGTCCAAGCTCTAAGGGCCCCCACTCCTTCCCCTTTCCCCCTCCCACCTCTCCATCCCCGTCTGTCTGTCCCCCCCCTTTTCTCTATATGTTAAAATGTTAAAATGTTTATTGGAAACTCTTTGTCCCAATTTCGGTCATGTACACATGACAACTCTGAATCCTTGGTTATATTTTTCCAATAAAAAAAAAAGAGAGTGGGAAAATAAAAACAGGCATTTGCAAAATAATACATTGCTTGTCACTTTGCATATCTATGCCCTTAAAGGGACATAGGTAAACACATTGGCAGTCAATGGGCAACCTAAAAAAAAAACATAAAAAAAATTACAATACATAAGAATTAAATAAAAAAACATGTGCCTAAAAATGCATTGCTTGTCACCATGTTTATCTATAGCCTGAAAGGGACATAGATTAACACATTGGCAGTCAATGGGCAACCTAAAAATAAAATAAAAGAATACAATAAAAATACAAAAATAACATACTGTACTATGAATGTTTTTTTTACCCTTGATGTCTTCACCCTCCGATTCTGACTGCAGCTAGATCCTTTTGATCCATAATGCTGAGAAAGTGAGTGACAATGGGGGGTCTCAAGTAAACAGCACTAAGCAGCCATTTTGTTCGCAGCCATCTTGGTTGCCTGATCTTGTCAGCCATTTTGTTCTGTTTGTTCTTGTCCCTGTCTGTCATCCTTTTTGATGTGTTCTGTCTCTGTGTGTGCCTGCTTGATAGCATGAAATGGAAGTACAGCTTGGGTTTGAAAGAATGTTTTGCTCTCTGCAAATTGTTGATACCAGCCCTGGTCAGCCCAGCTGCAGAAGAAGGGACGGTGCGTACAGCCTTGAGAAGTGGGATTAGAGTTAGAATTGACGTCTCAACATTCGAGTGTCTGGTGGAATAAGAGATAGAAATTATTTCTCACATTCAACCCCTTACAGAATACACAAACATAGCAGGCCCCAGATATATGGGGTAACGGTTACTGAGCTTTGTATAATGATTTTAGCTGACTTTCTCATTTTCATTTTTGTTATTATTACATTATGTTATTTCTATGATGTACAAACCACCCCATAAAGTGGGCGTGAGCTTTAGTATTAGGGTATAATACAGTATATCGTGTAGGCCGTATAACTGTCAGAGAGCTTTGTTAATAAGCTGTCTCATGTGTGCACCTGTACACCAATAAACTCTCTTGTTATTCTGTGATTTGAATTCTAACCTTGTATTTTTTATTCATGCTTTCATAATGCAATGCTCCTCAGCTTCTGGTAAATTCTTTTCTTCTTTCTTCAGTCTTCTCTTCTTTAATTGTAATCCAATCCAATGGGCTGGATGTTGTCCCGTCGGCTTCTTAAGCTCAAATGAGATGGGACAGGCCTTATATAAATGGCTGGTGTACCATGTGACAGTTTTTTTTTGTTTTTTTAAGAATGTGACGTCATGACCATGGCACTTCAGACTTTGATTATCCTTCTGGCACCTATCCGCGACCATGGCCATAGCTTGACTAACCCACTCTCTCCAACCCAGACCCGGCGATCTTGACTTTCCACTCTCCAGGCGTGCCTCCGCAGCTGTGAGTGCGCAGCTCTATACTTTCCCACCTCAGTACCGGGGTTCCGCCTTGTTCGTGGTGAGCGCAAGTGTTACATCAAGGGTGCTCGCATAGGACGGGGTGAAGACATCAATGGTAATACAAACATTGATTGTATTTGATTTCATTGTGTATTTTTTTAGGTTGCTTATTGACTGCCAAAGTGTTTATCTATGCCCCTTTTGGGCTATAGATAAACACAGTGATAAGCAATGTATTTTTTGGTAAATGCTTGTTTCTATTTAATTGCTATGTTTTGTATTTGTGGTTCTTGTTTTTATTTGTTATGTATTTTTGATAATTGGTTTTGTTTCATTGTTGTTTATTTTTGTTGCTTGTTGTTTTTTATTGTTGTGTATTCTTGGTGCATGTTTTTTTTTATTGTTGTGTATTTTTGGTGCTTGTTTTTTTTTAGGTTGCCCATTGACAGTCACAGTGGCAAATCATGCCCATGTTATATGTAACTTTGTGCAATCAATGGGTAGAGGGTGGGGGGGTAGTTTCTCCGGGGAGGTGTGATGGTACTCATCTCTGATCAGGAAGCGGACCCGCAGGGCTAAGGTACAGTATGGATGCCAATTAACCGACCAGAGCCCAGGGACAGAGTCATGTTAGAGTATCCATAGTCGGTAAGCAGGCAAAGGGTCAGGGAAGGCAGCAATGATGCAGAATCCAGGCGACAGGCAAATGGTCAGAGCAGGCGGAAGGCAGTGAGGTCGGGATCATGGTCTGGAGTCAGCAACACGGATTACAAATGGACAGGCTAGCCTCAGCAACAGGTTAGCCTCATGAACAGGGAAGCCACAGGGATAGGCAAGCCACAGGGACAGGCACGCCACGGGGAAGACTCAGGAACAGGGAAGGCTCATGAACAAGGAAGGTTCAGCAACTAGAACCCAAGGTGGCCAGGAACACAGGGAAACACATACAATCCTCAGGCAGTGGCTGGAAGCCACTGGCTGCTATTTAAGCCGTTGAACAGGTGCAGCCAATAACAAAGTTCAGGAGGAGGCTCGCCAACAACCAAGATGTCCACAGCAGCAAGGTAAGGGCAGGTTCTAGCCAAAACCTGGACTGGAACCCTTACAGGAGGGTGGTTAGGCGTCCTGCGTGGATAGCAGGGGAGGAGGTTTATCCCCTTAATTACTATAGCAGTTAATAACCGCTAAGGTGATTAAATGGTTAGTGGCCATTAGTTTGTTTGTAGGCCGGTGATGAGGATGGCCTTCATCCTGGCAGGAGTAAGTAGCACTTTGATTTATTTTATGCAGGTTGAATAATGTTTTATTTTTAATGGGAAAATTAGCTATTATCTAGATCTGGGTTGTTAGGGGTAGAGAAGGTGGGTAGTAGGGTTGTTGTATTTTAATGTTTCTTGGGTGTAGAGGATTGGGTGAAGGGGAAGTTGCTCCAAGGATGGGGGGTTAGGCCTCTTGGGTTGATAGCGGGAGTGGTTAACCCCTGCATTACCATA
Organism: Ascaphus truei; assembly: GCF_040206685.1. Taxonomy (NCBI): domain Eukaryota; kingdom Metazoa; phylum Chordata; class Amphibia; order Anura; family Ascaphidae; genus Ascaphus; species Ascaphus truei. The sequence goes on from NC_134484.1 coordinate 86,355,120, forward strand.
GTGGTTACCACCACAATGGTTGTGAAGGGGTTTACTCCTCCAGCAACCTTCCTGGCAGGCCCAACCACCCACCCTGGGGCAACAACCCCCTGCATCCTCCTCCTGCACCACCAACAAACCGGGTACTCTGGTTTAACCCTTCATTGCCTGTTTTTATTAAAATTTGAATTATTGTGTGTGGGAGCAGGGGGTTTCCAGAGCTGAACCGCATTCATTTCAGCCCAGGGGGCCTCTGTTTTCCGAGTTACAGGCCCTAGTGTGGGGTGTCGTCATCCCCCTGCAATGTTTAAATCTCCCGCGTCACGTGACCGAGACATTTAAATGGACAGAAGATACTGGCACCCCACGCAGAGGCCTGTAACTCAAGAAGCAGGGGTTCCCCAGGGCTGAAATCAATGTGGTTCTACTCCGGAGACCCCTGCTACAGTTCACTGTTATTAAAATGTAAATAAAAACACTGCGATCGCCTGTAAGTGCTGTGCAGGGAGATGCGTCTATCTCTATGCAGCTGTCTATGCAGCTCTTACAGACTGCGGCCAAATCGTACGGGTGAGAACTTTGAGAGAGGCTGAGATACCATTGCTGCTGTCCTGAGCGGTATTGGCATTTTCCTACCTCACAGTTTGAGACTTGTGGAAATGCTTTCAGATTCTTTCTGAATACCGTGATAACACAAATGACAAACCGTTCAGCGGTGTCATGCCAAATCGTTCGAGATGGCAGCAATTTTATCGAAGCTACTAGAATAGGCCCACTAGAATTTATCAACAATGTGCTATAGGAGCTTTCAATTAGCTTTCATTAGTTTAACATATTTTTTCTTTTTTGCGTTCACACTAGACCATAAAATGTAATGTCTAACTTTTTTGAATAAAGAGAAAATATAGGCATTTTCCTTGTTCACACATTATTTTAAATACCTTGCTGACACATCTTACAGTACACTGTATGATTCACAAAATTGAATTAATTTTCACTTTCTGCTTGACACATAACTCTCTGATGAATATATTTGAATATTATGGAAAACTGCTTGCTGTGATTTAACACTCGAGACATTTAAAAAAAAATACTGCCTCAATTTAACTGTGTCAGGGAACCAATGATCCCTATGGATGCAAGAACTGAAGTCATGCTGATCTGTTGCTAAGTAACAATATTGATCCAACCAGAATCTTTACAGATGGCCTCATTTGTTATCTAGTGATTGAACACTGCCATTTACAAGGGTTAGGTAGTTAGCAGCTTTAATATTTATGAATAAAAACATTTTAACAATCCAGGCTTTAATTTCTAATGCTAGTTTCTTTTCTTTTACTACCCAAGACAGCCCTTGGGAATTTCTGGATCATTATACTGTATGCTAAGATGAACAATTTTCCCTGTGGTGTAAAAGCCTCATTTTTTAAGTTCAGCACGTAACATGTTTGTGATCATATAGTTTTTATTTAAATGTGACAGTTGCACACAGAGATACAATATACAACTGTAATGATATTTAAAAAAAAGAATTCCGGTGGAAAAATAATAAAGAAAATATGTTTTAATATTGGGTTCTTGCTACTTTTTGCTTAAATTGACACTCTAGTTATTCCACCACTATGTATTAAATTGTATATCTAAAGATTAAAGGTTATTATGATTATAATAAATATACAGTATGCATCTAAACTGGCAACGTAACTCACGTATAGCATGTATTGGCTCGGAAACATCCCATTGCGGTAACATAAAAATGCGGGATTGCTGCCAAAAAAAGTGTTATTCTTATAGTTATATATATATATATATATATATATATATATATATATATATATATATATATATATATATATATAGTCAATGAAAAAATAGTTTGCACTCACGGTTTCTCAAATGAAGGCAGATGCTCGTCCCATATATACATGTACAGGGTAACCAGGGAAATCCAGGTAACAAAGAGACAGCACACCGCAATATAATGAAGTAAATAAAGTGTATTAACAACACAGGGCAGCCAACGTTTCGGTCCATAAGAGTGGGACCTTCCTCAGGGCGGTGCGAAAAAAGTGTTATTCTTATAGTTATATACTGTATATAGGAAAAAGAGAGGAGAAAGTGCACGCACCATAGTGTAAAACCGTACATTCATTGTTGGGAAGGAAGGGAAGGGGGAAGAAAATCACTCACAAGGGTAAATGAAATAAAAGCAGTTTGTGAATATATCACCACCAGTCCGGTATGTCCGTGACAGGATCCGCAGTTCAGCAGCCTCAATGATGTGGAGGGGCAGTGATCCGTCAGGAACCCAAAGGTGCCTCAGATACTTCACAAACAGCGTCTTTAGAGTCCCAGAGAATGTCTCCTGTGCTGGATGGCCGCAATGCTGTTTCGCGCTCGATCCGGCCTATTCGTGCGCATGCGTGATGACATAATGTCAGTACGTGATGCATGATGATGCTCCCTGACGCGTTTCGTCGCACACGGGCGACTTTTTCAAAGGGTAATGAAGGGGAGATGCATGGCTATGTATATATACCCTAATGGTTGCCTAGCAACCCATTTGCACCAGCTGAATGTTGATTACTAATAGAAAATGCATTCAATGCACTAATTGCATGATAGTAACTGCTGATAAAAAACATGAATATCAGGAAATGTGAAATATAAACCTACAAGCTAAAATATGCATATATAAATAAACAACTGCTAAAATACTATTGAATTAAATACATATAGGGTAATAACGTAAAAAGTGAAAACAAACAAAATATGCATTTTTAAACAGAAATATATACAACAACTCAAAAATGTTTTAAGATGAATACTAGATGTGAAAAATGGGGAGAAATTATGGTGGCACTAGGGAAGGAGGGGGAGTAATAATATTATAAAGGATACTAAACCAACCTTACAATGTTTCCAGAGCAGGGATCGCTGGGACCCTGATGGAAATATAAAAATCATATACCAATACATATGGTGAATGAGAATTTGTACTAAATGCAAGCTAAGTGCCTTGGTTTTAACTGGATCATATGGATGAATGAAATGGAAAGCTAGATCCTGGGATCAATTGGATTTGAGAGAAGGAGCCTGATGAGCAAAATGTAGAGGAAGCAGAGAAACCAGAGTATGACCCTAGATTAAAGGGCAGAGAGATTGCACAAGGAAGGAGGAGACTAAACCAGCATGCTAACATCTAGACACTCGTTCAATCCACCAGGGGCTAAGTTGCCCAACTGGTGGATCCAGAAAGTTTCCCGCCGACATAGGGTTTTGAAGCGGGCGCCACGTAGAGCACATGGAGAAATGCCCTCAAGCCCCATGATAGTCATGGACTTGGGGTCCTGATTATGTGTTGACTTGAAATGTCGGGAAATACTATGAGTATTCAAACCCTTGATGACATTTCTCCTGTGCTCCAGGAAGCGAGTGCTAGGGGACCGAGTCGTGGAAAAATAATAAAGAAAATAAAAGCCTAATTTTGTAAGTTTAGCACGTAACATGTTTGTGATCATATAGTTTTTATTTAAATGTGACAGTTGCACACAGATATACAATATACAACTGTAATTATATTTAAAAAAAAGAATTCAGGTGGAAAAATAATAAAGAAAATATGTTTTAATATTGGGTTCTTGCTACTTTTTGCTTAAATTGACACTCTAGTTATTGCACCACTATGTATTAAATTGTATATCTAAAGATTAAAGGTTATTATGTTTATAATAAATATACAGTATGGATCGAAACTGGCAACGTAACTCACATATAGCATGTATAGGCTCGGAAACATCCCACTGCGGTAACATAAAAATGCGGGATTGCTGCCAAAAAAAGTGTTATTCTTATAGTGTTTTATATATATATAGTATCATTGTTACACTGCCAAAAATTACTCACTTTTTATCAGATCCATTAAAAATATCCGATACAATAAAATAAAGAGGCCTAATACCACATTATTGTGTAATAATTCATCACATTCCAATATTTATCAGAACGGGCTTAATGCCAGAAATACCACAAATATTATGGGCCTATGCTCTAAGCGTTCAGAAATAAAATCGCCAAGCCATTTAAATCGCCATTTTTTTGAGCGTTGCTATCACGCTATTCAGAAAGCCTCGATTACCTGTGATAGCAAAATTCACAAAAGGGCGAGTAGCCAGCAGCGCGAAGAATGCCTCTCTGAAAAGGCCTTACCCGGTGATTCCTTACAGCTGCAGAGAGCGCTGCTCAGAGTTTGCCGCCTCTCCCTGCACAAATCTCGCCCGAAATGTATGGTTTTAAAATAAATTTTATTACTAGTGTAGATGAGCAGGGGGTCCCTGGAGCAGAACCGTGTTGATTTCAGGTCCAGTACCCCTGCTCCCCGAGATGCAGGCCCCGTTATGGGGTGCCGGTATCTCCAATGCATTTTATTCCCACGGTCACATGACGCGGGACATTTAAATGCATAGGAGATACCGGCACCCCATAACGGGGCCTATATCTTGGGATACAGTGGTCCCCGGACTTGAAAGCAATGCGGTTCTACTCTGGAGACCCCCTGCTCATCTACACTAGTAATAAAATGTATATTAAAACAGCTGCTACCCACAATAAAAATTAAAAACACAACATCACTAATACCCACCTCCTTTACCCCCACATGATTGATACCAGAGTGTGCGGGTGTCTGTGGGCCCTCAGGTGGTCCCTGCAGGTGTCCGGGGATCCTCAGGTGGTTCCCGCGGGTGTCTGTGGGCCCTCAGGTGGTCTCTGCGGGTGTCTGGGGGCCCTCGTTCCCCGCCGGCCTGTGGTAATAATCTTGTGGTAAAAATTATTTTTGCTAATATTTAAATAAATACAACCCCCCCCAACCCCCAAAACATACAGTACAGTAATCGTCAAAAAAACTATTATCCAGATAATAGCTCGTTTGCCCATTATTAAATCAAACATTAGCCAGCATAAATTAAGTAAATAAACCTTTCTACTTACCCCTGCCAATCATGAAGGGCATCCTCATCAGTATACTGCAGGGCCATGTCCTCCGTTGCCAGAAAAAAATACATGAACAAATACAATCTAGTGGCCCTAACCCCTTAATCCCCTTAGCGGTTCATAGCTGCTATAGTAATTAAGGGGTTAACCCACCCTCCCCCGCTGCCCACCTGGGAGGCCTAAGCACCCACCCTGGGACCACTGTACCCACCCTCTACCCACTGATTGGCATAGTGGTATAATATGGGCATGATTGGCCACTACAGCAGTCAATAGTCACCCTAATAAAAAAGAATGAAGGACAAAAATACACAATAATAAAACATATACACAAGCACCTAAACACCACAATTCAATAAATCAAAGTACTAGCCAACCAACCAATTAAATCAATAAAAGCACTAGCCAACAAATTAAATAAATAAAAACACTATCCAACAAATCAATTAATTAATTTAAACCACTAGGCAAAAAAAACCAATGAATTAATAAAACCACTGGGCAACACATCAATTAAAACCAGTAGCCAACAAAATACATTATTAAATAAAAATGCTAAACAATCGGAAAATTAAGTAAAAACAAGCCATACAAATTACAAACAATTTAAGCCAAACAATACACAGAAAAAGGAAAAACAACAATCAATAGAAGAAAAACATTTGCCAAAAAATGTATTGGCTGTGACTGTATTTATCTGTACCCTAAACGGGCAATGAAAAACATAAAACGTAAAAAAAAATACAATAAAAAAACCTGTAAAAATACATTTACATACATTCAATATTTTTCTTACCTGTAGAAGCGTTGACCCTGCGAATCCCGGTGATTCTGCAAGCTCTCGTACCACGATGTCATCAAAGTCAATCCAACGCCATCCACCTTGAAGATCCGGAACAGGTAACAAAATTCTTTTCTCTTTTATCTTCTATCACCTTCTTCTATCTTCTTCTGTAATTATTTATTGGCTTCTTGAGTTAAAATGAGACTTCAATGTCTTATATATTGCTTGTGAAATCACATTTTATGGTCAGATGGTACAGCTCCAATCTGATTCCAAGGGAGGTACGTCATATCCTTCAAACCACATGGCTATATCACATTGTTTTAGAGCCAATGGGATTGAAGATAATCCCATTGCTTGCTGTACCATGTGATAGGTTACATTAGTTCAAAAGGATGTGACGTCATCCCTTAAAGTGATGCCCCGGACACCCGCAGGGACCAACCGAGGGCCCCCAGACCCCCGTGGGGACCACCTGAGTACCCCCGACACCAGCAGTGACCCACTGAGGGTGCACAGACCCACGGGGACCATCCGAGGGCCCAAAGATACCCACAGGGACCACCTGAGGACCTCCGGGCACACGCGGCCTCTGGTATCAATCATGTGGGGGTAGTGGAGGTGGGTATGTGTTTATTGTGGGTAGTGGTTGTGGATGAAGGGGGTATTTGGCACTTGGTGTGTAGCGGCATGGGGTTAACTCCTTCATTGCCTTAGCGGTTGCCTGCAAATTCATTTTTATTGCATGGGATTCATGCCGGGGGTCTCCGGTGCTGATATTAATAGGTATAAACTCCGGAGACTCCCAGCATCAATACGATGCCTATTAAAAGCATTTCTCTTTCTAAATCCCGTCTCGCCACTTATCGGAAGGTTCTCACCACCTTCACACCAACTTTTTCTGGCGTGAGGATTTTGGGAGAAACTCGCCATTCTAGAGCAGCTAAGGATCTTACCCATTTCATTGGGGGGGGGATACTTTTTTTGGGGGTAGAGGAGTGGGTGATAGGGTTATTTGCCCTGGGATGGGTAGTTAGGTCTCCCAGGGGGGTGGCGGGAGGGGTTAACTCCTTAATTACCTTAGTGGTTAGGAAAGCATTTGCTAATCAATGCTTTACTTACCACTAAGGTAATGTATTTTTATATCAATAATTTGTTGTATATATACAGCTTACTATTGATTGCCAATGTGGCTATCCAGGCACCCACTGAGAGGGCCTAGGTATTTTTTAAAGTAAATATAGTGGTGGTGTAATTTTTACACGTGTATTTTTAATTTTTTTTGCAATGCCTAAAAGCACTATTAGTCATATTTGGCTAATAGGGCTAGTGGCCCTTAATTAATAAGAGGAAGGGCGGTTGAAGGGAGTAGTTGCCCTGGGGAGGGTATTTAGGTCTCCTTGGGATGGGTGGGAGGGTTTAACCCCTTGGTCACCTTAGCAGTTAGTAATGCATTGCATGGCAATGATTTTCTAGCCACTAAGGTGGCCAATGGGGTATGTAGTTTTTTTTTTAATGTATTAACTAACCCCTTTGGGATTTTGGTATACCTTGGTAACCACAGTCATCAAGCGGGTTAATGTTATTTTTATCATAGGCTTCTGTTATAATAGTTATTACAGAAGCCTATGATAGAAATACTGTAGTATTATTGTGATTGTGATGCAGTAATTAACGGATTATTAACGGTCGCATTAATTCCCACATCACAATGGTGGGCCAAATATCGCAACCGGTAAATTATTTCATCAATCTTTATTAATCCCATCTTAAAATTGTGGTAATAAGACCCATATTTATTTTCTACTTTTAACCACATTGATTTTAATAGGAGTTACCGCCAGATCGTTTACACTAACCCATAACAGCGCTTCATGAATTTGCCCCTTTGTCTGATATTAAGCTACTTTATTTACATTGGTGGGCACAATTTTATACTTGTATATTACTTGTAAGTGCTCCTTCTGTACTACAATTGTCTATAGTAAACAGCCTTATCTGTTTTAATTTTTATACATGTTAATAACTTGGCATAGAGAGACCACTATTTGACCTGGCTCATACCCTCACAGAATATATATACTTAAGTAACAGCAATCAGATCCAGTTGCGTAAACCATTAAATATCTTTTTCAGATGTAGCAGTGTGAGGATCGGGCTCTGGCTTCGCTCCAGAGTTTAATCCAGTCCTTGCTGCTGCTGGTTCCTCATCAGTGCCTGCCGTTGAGACCCTACCCAGCAACGAATCAGAATACTGATTCTAGTATCAGCTTCTGCTGTGCAGATCTTCAGCGATTGGCTGTTCGTCCTTTATAGGCTCAGCGATTGCCTTTGCAAATTGGCTGAGCATAATAGTATTTCATTTGTGACGTCGTGCTGGTAGCAAGCACTCTGTTTTGCCTTGTCATGCCTTGCCTTGTAATGCTTTGCTTTTCTATACCCATACTCCCTCCAACACTCAACTACGACTAGTGACACCAACGATCCATACCCTCTCCTACCTCCGATCATAGTGAGTATATCTACGTTCCTCACTTCTCCAACCCCGACCCGGCTACCCACGATTATAAATCAGCGTTCTGGATGTGATTTCGCGGCTCCAGGTTGGTGTTCCTATATCCCCAACTCGGCCTCGCGGTTCAGTCCAGTTTGTGGAGAGCACTCGTTACAAGCAGACATTATTCCACACATTTTTTATTGAGCAATTTAATGTAGCTCTATTCAAACAAATGGAGCCAAATGTTACAACATTGTACCAAGGATTGGTATCATCTCAGAGGGTAGTCATGTATTCCTCTATGGAAAGAACAACAAATATAACTCAATATCTTATAGTAATACCTTACACATGGAGTAAATAAGACGACAAGAAGAATAGGGTTAAAACATGTACCTGTATTACCAGGCCCAGAAGTGAGCAGTAGAAGTTAGCACACAATGTAACAAACAATTTCATACTCTTTTATAATTGAGGAATAACCAGCAGGCAGTGTTGTTAGTTGTTCGAATAAGTAAAATGTAACTCTCTCTACATTACCTAGCAACTGGCTGAATGAGTGTAATGTGTATGCTATCATTGTTATTTTGGGCCTTATTCAGAGAACATTCATAAAAAAATTCGCCAGGGAATTAAAAATGAATGTTTTTTGGGCGTTGCTATCACGGTATTCAGAAAGGCTCGAATACCTGTGATAGCAGAATGCCCAAACCTGGCGAGTTGCTGCCAGCGAGAGCCTCGAGCCTCTGCAAAGGCAAAAACCAACGATTCATTTCTGCTGCAGAGAGAGCTGCTTTGAGAGAGCCGCCTCTCCCAGCGGAAATGTCGCCCGAAATGTATTAATTTAAATATCCATTTCTTTAATAGTGTAGAGGTGCAGGGGGTCTCCGGAGCTGAACCACGTTGGTTTTGTGTCCGGGGACCCCCTGCTTCCCGAGATACAGGCCTCTTTATGGGGTGCCGGTATCTCCTATGCAAGAAAATGCGGGACGCGGGACATTTCAATGCAGAGGGATACCGGCACCCCATAAAGACCCCCTGCACCTCTACACTATTAAAGAAATGGATATTTAAATTAATATGTAAAAACACATCAATACACGCCCCCCCCCCTGCCCAAATCCATACAGTACAGTAATGGGCAAATTAACTATTATCCAGATATGGATAGTATATTATTTGCCCATTATTAAACACTGCAGTCGCATACATAAATAAAATAAATAAATACAGTTATACTTACCACAACAGCAGGTCCCTCTGTCCTCCGTTGCCAGAAAGCATATATTGAAAAAAAAATACATTCTAATGGTCCCTAACCCCTTAATCACCTACCCACCCTGACCCGTGAGGCCTAAGCACCCACCCCAGAATGACTATACCCATCCTATACCCATTGAGTAGTATAGTGGTACATCATACCCATATAATAATAATATGGGCATGTGTGTCACAAGGTATTTCAGCCAATCAGATCGTGGGAACCAATTCCACACGCTGATTGGCTGAAATACCTTGTGACACGGCGGCCATCTTGGATTTACTGACGTCATGTTAAAGGTAAATGAAGCACAGCCATTCTGATTGGCTGGCATCATTCCCTTTAAGTGACGTCACAGCAAAAAAAAAAAAATTAAGTCTGCACATGGTTTTAACAGCCAATCAGGTGGCTGTTAACCATTGTGAGGGTAAATGTGACGTCACAAGCCATATTTAAGGCCGTGACGCCTCATTTGAGCCCAAGAAGCCGACGAGACAGCATCGGCTGGGATTTAACATGGGGTTTTATGGATTGACAGATGAAGAAAGAAGATAAAGAACAACAAGAAATGGTTACAGATGAAGATAGAAGACGATGAGTAAAGAAAGAAAAAAGAAGTTTGGGGTACCTGAGCCGGATCCTGATGGATGATGGCATCGGATGCTGTTGGAGGCCTTCAAGGTACGTGAGCTTCCTGTTACCCCGGGAGTCGGAGGGCCACCACTTCTAATGGTAAGTAAGATATTCTATGTCTGTAAATGTCTCTTTTTACAGGTCTGTTTTTTGGGTGTGTTTTTTGATTTTTTGGGGGAGACACATTGACTGATAATATATTAATCTGTACCTCTTCGGGTACAGATTAATACATTATTATGCCAATATTTGGGGGGCATTTCTCGCTTGTTATTGATGTGGGTGTGATTGTTTGTTTATGGTTAATGTATTAAAAGGTTTGCGATTGGTGTTCGCTTGTACTTAAAGTTATATTACACTGGCGACACACTTTATTCGAGCTTGGCTAGTCCCACGAATTCGGGTATACCCGGGTGTATTGAGGTTTGTGACTGTTTTCTGCCCGAGTGCATTGAGTTATTTTCCAAGCAGGGATTGAAGCATTTTATTCCCGCTGGCTGCAATACTGCACAGTATATATATATATACTGCATTACAATTCATGAATTTATGCCATCTGGTAGACACGCGAAGCATTGCAGCCTATTAAATCCTAATCATTATCATTTAACAGATCAGCCGCCCATCAGCCAGGCATGAACCCAGGCTGGGAAGGCAAATGCAACAGGGCTTGTTAGAGGTGAGGAGTGGCGCATTCCAGGTATCTGCCAGGTACATACCGGGTATTTGCTCGAATAAAGTGTGTCGGTGCAGTATGTTAGCTAATGTGTTTTATGGATACTTCAGAGATAGTTTTAATGTATTTATTTGTCTTTTAATGGTTACATTAATTAATGTAGGATTAATTCATTGTTTACTTTGGTTAGTGTTACTATTCATTTTGCGTTGCTTTATGGATTAATTGTTTTGATTGGGTAATGGTTTAATTAATTCATTGTTGATGTTGTAATTGCTTCTATTGATTGGATTAGCTGGCTACTGATTTTATTTAGTGAAGTGTGTTTTTTGGGAGTATAGTTAGGTTTTATTACTGTGTGTCTTGTGTATTACTGTATTTTTATTAGGGTGCTCATTGAGTGCTATAGAGGCTTATCATGCCCATATTATTATTATATGGGTATGATGTACCACTATACTACTCAATGGGTATAGGGTGGGTATAGTCAGTCTGAGGTGGGTGCTTAGGCCTCACGGGTGAGTGAAGGGGGTATTAGCCCTAAGGATGGGTGTTTAGACCTTGCGGGGGGGTAGCGGTTGGGTTAACCCCTTTATTACCTTAGCGGTATTAACCGCTAAGGTAATGAAGGGGTTAACTCCCCCCGCAACTCCCCCGCAATGCCTAAACAGCCACTAAGGGCCAAATTCCCCCTTCACCCACCCCCGATAGCCACAGTATTGCATTGTACTGTATGTTTATTACTGTAAGCCTGGCACGGGTGTTTAACCCCTTCATTGCCTTAGCGGTTAGCCGCTAAGGTAATGAAGTTGCTGTACATTCCTGTTTCCTGCCTCAGATGCATGCCGGGGGGGTCTGGAGCTGCTATTAATGGCTATCAGCTCCGGAGACTCCCGGCATCAATCCGAGGCAGGAAAGGGGCCTGATTTCTTCTAAGTCCCGACCCATCGCAGCTCATCGAGGCCATCTCCCCACCAATTGTCCAACAATGTTGTGGGGAATTGGATTTGGGGAGAAAATCGTTTTTTAGGGCTGCGATGGGCTGCGATAGGCCGCGACACCCGACTCGCGGGTCTCTGAATAGCGGGAGTTTATCAACCCTCCGAAAATGGTCGATAAGGGCCTGATCGCTGCTCAGTCAGCGAATTTCGAACGGAGATAAAATTTTGCGTCGATACAGGCCGTTATCGAGCACTTATCGAGGCTATCTGAATACCAGTAGCCATTTTGGTCGATAAGTGCTCGATAAGGGCCTTATCGAGGCTTTCTAAATAAGGCCTTTTGTACCCAAGACTTTGGGCCTCATTCAGAAAGCGTTCATAAACCACTTAGCAAGCACTTATCACCCAAAATGCCTACTGCAATTCAGTAAACAGTGATAAATGGGTGATAAAAGACTGAATTGCTCCCAAAAAATTGGTCATAAAAAAATCACAGAGGCAGCGGTGATAAGCCACTTATCACCACTTTTCAGCATGTTCATAAACTTGTTCAATTCTAGTAGCAGTGATTTGGCTATGAACGCCTATCACCGCTCTAGAATGATGATTTTATCACAAAATTCTAACGCCACAAAAAGTTGGCTTAAAGGTGTTGGAAACCTACAGAGAAGCGGCGAGATGGGACTTAGAAAAAAAGTGCATTTTTCCGGCATAGGATTGATGCCGGGAATATCTGGAGCTGATATCCATTAATATTAGCAACAGAGACCCCTGGCATGAATCCTGTGCAATAAAAATGCATTTACAGTAAACTTCATTACCATAGCGGATAGCCTCAGGGACCCCTACTTCCCGAGATACAGGCCCCGTTATGGGGGGCCAGTATCTCCTATGCATTTAAATGTCCGCGTCACGTGACAATGGGAAGAAAATGCATAGGAGATACCGGCACCCCATAACGGGGCCTGTATCTCGGGAAGTAGGGGTCCCTGAGGCTGAAACCAATGCGGTTCAGCTCAGGAGACCCCCTGCTCATCTAAACTATTAACAACATTTAAATTTATACACATAAATTTCGGGCGATATTTGCACACGGAGAGACGGCTCTCTCAGAGCAGCTCTCTCTGCAGCAGATACAACTCGCCGGGTAAGGCCTTTTCAGAGGGTTGTTCATCAGATCACCGGCTTATCACCCATTTTGTGAATTTTGCTATGACAGGTAATGAAGGCTTTCTGAATACCGTGATAGCAACGCTCATAAAAAGGGTGATTTAAATGGTCCGGTGATTTTTTTTATGAACCTTCTCTGAATGAGGCCCAATATATATGTTTTACTGTTTTTGTACCAATATTCAATGGCGCTTTTGACCATAAAGTCACAAGTGCTTGAAGGTGTTTTAAGATGAGATTGAGTGGATATAATGTACATTATATAGCACGTCATCCTTTAGTAAAGTAGTCTCTCTCTCAAGAAGTAGAAGAAGAAGTAGAACTAGAAGAAGAAGAAGACATCTGCATATTCCATCGCACTGAAGATGAAGACATAGTTGAGAACGGCTGAAAGCCATCCATGACCAGTGGCATTCACCAATGGTACATTTAATAGCAAGGAACTCTAATTTGTGAGCAGTGTAGTTAATTTCTGTAAAGTACAGTCTTCTACTGATAAATGCCACAGGATGTTGTCAGTGTGTACCTGATGTAATACACTTTCAAGTCCATCATGACTATCATTGATATGTAGAACATAGGATTTCTTTGAGTCTGGGAAGATCAGAACTGGAGCTGATATTTGACATTTCTTCAGCTTCTGAAACTTTGTCACACTTCTCATGCCATCAATCTCCAAGGTTTTCATGGAGACTGTGCTTTAACACGAATTGACCATTGGCACACTTGAAACAGTTGGTTAATTGGCCTTGCAGTACTGGAATACCCCTCTAGCACTTAAGGATCTTAGTTCTGTGATGCTCTGTGGTTTCAGTCAAGTTGTTATCACTTTAGTTTTAAATTGATTAGTAGCTATCCTATGTTTCTACACTGTGTCCCTTGTTTAGACAGTTGTTTAAAAAAAAAAAACATAACAACGTATTTTGTTTATAAAATACAGTGGAGACCATTGATGGAGAAGATAGTAGAGTATAAGGTGTACAATAAAGGAAGATAGGGTAATTGCTAAAAGACTAAATAAATAATGTACAACTGTCTTTGCTATAGAGGATATCATTGGAAAACTCACACCAGAGACAGCCTTCGAAGGTAATACATCTAGGGAACTACAGTATCCCCAAAAGAGAAGAAGAGTCAAGAAGTAAAAAAAATAAGGATGATTAACAAAGATTTTGAAAATAAAATAGAAAATACAGTATAATATTGTAATTAAAAAAAATAATTACTTAGTCCATATCTAAAACACTGCATTAAGCTCGGGTAATCTCAAACAGAACATAATGGAGATCAGAAAGTAAAATGAACGATAGCTAAAATAGTAAAAGATATGACATGTTTACCTTGTACATACCCGAAACTGACAACAATTTTCAGGAAAATAAATTGAAATAAATTACAAGGGTTTGCCCTACAAAAAGGTGTGGGAGTCATGTGACCAAATTGTGTGAGGTCACATGACCGATGTGCAGATCATTTTATGAACGACAATTGCCTTCTCTATTACTTAGCAGTGATATTCCATAAGACACCTTCTGGCATGGATGTCACCTTATGGCCCATCCATGTTGCCATAAGAAGTATACATGTTAATTATGCAGTCTCGGTGAGAGAACCAAAGTAAACCAAAGTAAATTAAATGTATTTAATTATTTATTAAATATTTTATATGGAAAACATACATTACAGATTGTTACAGCTTCAATCCACGTGGATTAATCCAAAACCGCCATTGGATTCAATCCGCTGGTGAATTTTAACAATCCGCCCATGCATTCTGCAGTCCACTGACGTATTTTAAGAATCTAATCTGTGAATTCAGAAATCCGCACGCGGATTGCTGAAATCCATGGATTCTTAAAATCCATCAGTGTATTATTATGGAATCCGCAGATGAATTGTCAGTGTTATAAAAAAAAATCGCCAAGGGCGAATCGCCAGAGGTCCCGTGCTTTCTAACCTACGACAATTAAGCTGATTGCGGGAAGAGAGCACAGGGCCTTTGTAACTTTCTTACCTTCTCTGGCGGCATTTCCCGCATCCCCTCCGGCATGGTCTCATCATCTTGGCTCCGCAACGTCCAGTGGTGTCACATTGCCATGACAAAAGGACGTCACGTGTTGCTAAGACCTCATGATGCCGCAACGTCAGGGGCAGATGCTGGGAGGAGAATATGTCTCCGGATGATGCCGCTGGAGAAGGTAAGAGCCAAGACCTCACACATGTGAATGCATCTGGTATTGTTTATATTTCAATGTTATATTTATATTATATTACATATTTATATATGATAATTATATTATATTTTCATATTATGATACTTCCATTTATTATAGATACATTTACAGCATGTTTTATGAATATAAGTGCAATATGGGTTGGTGCAACGCACAGCAAAAAAAGGGGGTGATGGCAGGTCTGGCAAAAATGTTTCTTTATTATGTGGACATAAAAACAGAAGGCTGCAACCTTCTACGCGTTTCGTGCAGACAAATTGCACTTTATCTTCTTGATAAAGTGCAATTTGTCTGCACGAAACGCGTAGAAGGTTGCAGCCTTCTGTTTTTATGTCCACATAATAAAGAAACATTTTTGCCAGACCTGCCATCACCCCCTTTTTTTGCTGTGCGTTGCACAACCCATATTGCACTGGATTTCTCCCTACTGGCAACTGCACGCAGATTGAGAAGGACTACTGGTGACACAATCGTGAGTACTTACCTGGGGCCAGCCCAATGAGGTTAGGGGGGGTGTCTTTGTGCATTTACCCCTGCCTTAAGGGCAACTGGAGCTCTTTAAAGGTTTTATATCTCATGTCCCAGAAGTGTCCCCCTCATATACTCAGAATAATGGGATTCCATGCTTGAGCACCAAATCACCTTTACTTTATGAATATAAGGACTGGCACTGTGTTTGAAGCAGGGTAATCTGGTTCAATTCCCAGTGTTGACTCCTTGTGACCTTGGGCAAGTCACTTTATCGCCCAAAAATATAGATTGTAAGCTCCACAGGGCATGGACCTGTGCCTGCAAAATGTCTCTGTAAAGCACTACGTAAAACTAGCAGTGCTATACAAGAACATGCTATTATTATAACATTCCAATGTTATATTTACATAATTTAATTATTTTATTTATTATAGATTACAGAATGTTTTATTAATACAACAAACAAACAATCCTTTCATTAAATTGCTTATGGTACACTTTTTCTGTTGTTGTTGCACTTCATTAAACTTTGAGTAATCATCATAATAATATGAGCATCTTAGACAACATATTTCAGGCTGTACATATTATCCTAGAGTATCTGGATCATAAAGACAGCCTGAATTCAGTTTATTGAATTCAACAACAACAAAAAAACATGTGCTTACAAATTGTTTGCCCTTTGTGACCCCCCTGACAATATGACAGTTGTAAATGCATGTGGGCAAGGCAGTTCTTCTTTAAGTATAGATGTAGTGTAAGAGTAGATGGAGAAGAAATAAATGCAATACATATACAGTAGAAAGAAGAGCATTCATAAGGAATCACATTATTATTGTGAAAGCTATTAAATGGTGCCCTTGAGGAAGTCTTTTATCAACAGGGATTTGAACGTAACTCATTAATATTAATCCCTTTTTATCTCTTTAAGTTTACTAATTGGCCCTCATTTCCACACACTGAATTCTAATTCAAATTAATTCTGAAATACATTTAATTAGGGCTATGCTGTAGGTTGGCCACTTCTTTTCAACCAAATTTTGAACAAGCCATATTCTGTACGTATAATAGGAAGAACAGTAAGAGGACAAGATATCAATTACACTGGCTTTGTCTTATTAATCTTATTATCTTCAGGGCAAGTGGTAGAAAATTAAACAGTGCAATAATGGCCAATCATGGAGTATTGTTATTGCATTTGCATTCTTGTATTTATAAAGCAACCGATATGCAGAAATATAGTTGAAACGTGCACAGGAATAGGCTGCACACAGTGTTTTTGATGAGAGAGTAATTTTTTTTTTTTGATAAATGTCTTTGAAAATGTTGTGAAGAGAAACATAGAAAAAATATCACAGCAGACAACTGCAGAAAGACTAACATGGTCCTGTTCAGGGGAACCCTGGTCCAGATTAGTAAATAAAAAGTGTTGAAGTTAATGAATTAAAAACAAATTTCTAAAATTATGGGCCCCATGGTTAGCCCAAACAGACATCCCGGGGATAGACGCCGACACAATTTTGCACTAATAAAAGCAGATGCGTTCTCCTTTGACAGAGCAGATCGGACGATGACATAGAGACGGATAGAGTAGGGCTCTTCTTGTGGTCAAAGAGATCTGACAGGTTCACATACCGAGGTGCAGCTCCTCCCCTCCGCAGAAGCAATCTCCAGTGCTCCTCCCCCCCCCCCACCGGCCCGTCCAAGTACCCATATGTGTCCCGCCCCAGTCCGGTAAGTCATGTTTGTCCCATTGGTTTGTCTGTACATGTGGTTTGTCTAGTTCGTCTGTCATCTGGTCTAAAAGTTATGGTCTTTCCAACAAATATGGTTATTCATTAATGCATGCTAATGGGTGGTGATGTAATGTATGCATTGTAATACCAAATAAAAATGAAAGTTATAAAAAAAAAAAAAAAACAAGGGTCAGTATTTTCTCATATCTCAAACTTATGTTATTATTTTAAACTAATTATGTATTTTACAGTAACGTGGCCCTATCTCTACTACTTTAGTCCATACTACCTTCCTCAAACAGGAAGTAAATATTGAAACCAAAACACTTAGGGGCCTATTCACTAAGTTTCGATAAGTGACTTAACGTCTGTTAAGTGCACTTTTCAAGCGATAACATGGCAAAATTGCTTGAAAACGTTTTTTAACAACTGTTCGCCCTCTTGCTATTACAAGCCGTGAGATAACTGAAAAAATGCCCCAAATTGAAATTGTTTGCCAGTAACTGTAATTCACAAAGCTCTGATATGAAACATTCTGAAAGGGTGCGGCCAAGGCATTCGCGCCAAACCACAGTTGCTCTGCAAATCTTTGATACCTTGCCTGCACGTTGCACTCCTGATTTTGCTGGGAAACTTCTGCAGCCATTGTAGTCTCTTTGCAGGAGCAATAAGCAATTAAACACACACACAGTCCAGTATATGCTGATAAGTGTAGATTTCCATGAGCACAGTCTTTGTAACAATTTGAACATTGCAAAAGCATTTCTTGGGGTTCCAAAAGTTCCAAACACAAACCCCAGGCACAAAATCTTCAGACTCAAAAACATTTCACTCCTCAAAAGCTCCATATTGGACGCCAATGTAACACCCCTATCCCCTCCCAGCTGCAGGGATAGTGTGTACAAATAATATAGTGTGGATATAACAGTCTGTGACACCTCTGACAGGGTTTTTACCTGCTCCTGGATGTATGTTACCTTAGGGGGTTACCTGTTTTCTCATGGCGTCTTTCAGTAGGTTCAAGCTGAGACTGTAGTTGAGGTGTGATAGAACAAACATAGAATTGTCACGGGACTATAGGAGTGCTCACCACAAACCGGACTGGACCGCGAGGCCGAGGTGGGGATACAGGAAAACCACCGCCCTACAGCTGCGTGAGCGGGTCAGGTAAGCAGAGTAGTGTGGATAGCCTGGGTCGGGGCAGGAGAGTGTAGAATCGTAGAGGTACTTGCCGGAGTCAGGGTCGGAGAGATCAAGAGTAGTCGAAGTCCAAAGCCAGGGTCGAGGAGAGGAGAAGGTAGAAGTCCATAGGGCGAGCCGGGGTTCATGGGTGCCAGAGGTCAGGAATCCAGATTCAAGCAAAGGTCTGTAACAGAATACAAGAGCAGACTGCGAAGTAGCTTGTAGCAAGCACAACCAGAGACTGACTATGCTCAGCAATCAGCTCTGGGCTGGTAGCACTATATACTGATAGGAGCCAATGGGAACTACCAGCAGTGAGGTCAGATGTAGGTAGAGTGCTGATAGGCTGAGGCTGGATGCAGGACAGGTGTGGGAGGAACAAGTACATTGGCGGCAGTGGAGATGGACATACTTGCGATCGCACGAGCGCGAAGACCGCGGCAGAAGGGGAAGCGGGAGCATGCCGGGTGGATAGGCAGAAACCGTCGGCGCGCGCGGGGGGGGTCTGCCCCGGTGGCGCGCATGTCCGGGAGCAGATGGAGGAAGGGAGGAGGGAACGCAGGGCTGGAGGTCGCACGCCCCGGCGGTGGAGGTGAGTGCCGGAGCGGCGCAGTGGGCAGCGTCCTTACAGTACCCCCCCCTTCAGGGTCGGCCTCCGGATGATCCATACAAGGCTTAAGAGGAAATTTGAGATGAAATGCCCGGATCAGCCTGGAAGCGTGTACCTGGTCTTGCGGAATCCATGCCCTCTCTTCGGGTCCAAAACCCCTCCAATGTACCAAATATTGGAGACCTCCTCTTGAGATACGAGAATCCAAGATGGACTGCACCTCGAACTTTTCTTGTCCATTGACCAGTCTGGGACGAGGTGTGCCGTGTCGGATCTGAGGATTGGGTATGAATGGCTTTAATAGAGAGCAATGAAAGGTAGAGGGGATCTTCGTAGTTGTGGGCAGTCTCAGTCGGTAGGTAACCGGATTGATCTTCTCCAATATAGAGAATGGACCGATAAATCGGGGTGCCAGCTTCGGGCATGTGACTTTTAACCGTATGTTCTTTGTGGATAACCATACCTTCTGACCCGGGGCATAATTGGGTGGTTTCTGACAATGGCGATCAACCTGTCTCTTCTGCATAGCCGTGGCCCATCTGAGATTATTCTAAATCCTAGACCAGGAAGCTTGAAGATCCCGAATCCTCTCTTCTGCGGCCAGAACTACTGTACTAGGTCCAGACTGAGGAAGGGTGGAGGGGTGGAAGCCATAATTTAAAAAAAAAGGAGACTATAGTGTGGACTCATTCCTGAGATTATTCTGAGCGAATTCTGCCCATGGGAGTAGGTCGAGCCAATTGTCCTGAGAGTCAGATATGAAACAACGAAGGAACTGCTCCAGAGACTGGTTGGTTCGTTCAGTTTGACCATTGGTCTGTGGGTGGTATCCAGAGGAGAAGTGAAGCGCCACGTTAAGTTTTTTACAGAAGGCCCTCCAGAATCTCGCGACAAACTGCGACCCACGATCAGAGACTATGGTTTGGGGTGACCCATGGAGCCTGAAGACTTCCCTCACAAATACCTCGGCAAGTTTAGGGGCACTGGGTAAGCCTTTGAGTGGGATAGAGTGCGCTTGTTTAGAAAAGCGGTCGACCACTACTAGTATCGTGTCCATATCCTTAGATTTGGGGAGGTCGAAAATAAAGTCCATCGAGAGATGTTCCCATGGTCGATCAGGAATGGGAGGGGGTTGCAGGAGTCCTGGAGGTTTATTCCGTGGTATCTTGTTTTGTGCGCAGGTGGGGCATGCTGAGACGAAATGCTGAATGTCCTTGCACATGCCTGCCCACCAGAAGGTTCATTGCAAGAGGTCGATAGTCCTTTTGATCCCCGTCTTGGCCACGTGCCCCCATTGCATTACCTTCTGGTGAAAGGTAGGGGGTGTGAAGAGTCGTCCAACTGGCACCCTGAGACCCTGAGGAATCTGATCTTGAATCTTGGTGATCTCCGTCAGTGCGTCGAAGGTATTGGCCGACAGGACACATTTAGAGGGGAGGATAGTCTCTTGGTGGTCCTCGGTCTTATCTTCTACTGCGAATTGACGAGACAGTGCGTCCGCTTTAACATTTTTAGCACCCGGGAGGTATGAAATAAGGAAGTTGAACCGGGTGAAGAAGAGGGACCAACGTGCCTGCCGGGCACTCAGATGGCGGGCAGTCTCAATATACAAGAGGTTTTTATTGTCCGTAAGGATGGTGACGAGGTACTCTGCGCCCTCCAGCAGGTGACGCCACTCCTCCAAGGCCATCTTGATGTCAAGGTTACCCACGTCATAATTCCGTTCTGCTGCGGAGAACTTCTTAGAAATGAATGCACAGGAATGCAATCTGGCCTGTGGGTTCTTTCTTTGGGATAAGATCGCCCCTGCCCCTATGTCCGAAGCATCCACCTCGACAGTGAAGGGCTGTTCCGGATCAGGATGCACCAAGATGGGTGCTGTGACAAAAGCTTTCTTGAGAACCTGAAAAGCCATGATGGCCTCGGGGGACCACAGTGCGGGGTTGGCGCTCTTCTGAGTGAGGGCTGTGATGGGTGCGACCAAAGTGGAAAAATTCTTTATGAACCTGCGGTAATAATTGGCAAAGCCTAAGAACCTCCGTACCGCTTTCAGGGAGAGGGGCCGGGTCCAATCCAAGACGGCTTTCACCTTGTTAGGGTCCATCGCAAGTCCAGTGTCTGAGATTATGTATCCCAAGAATGACGTGGATGACTGGTGGAGTTAGCATTTTTTAAGTTTGGCGAACAGACAGTTCTCCTGCAACCTCTGAAGTACTTGTTTGACGTGCCAAGTATGTTCCAGGGGGTTCTGGGAGAATATAAGGATGTTGTCTATGTAGACCACTATGTGTTGATCCAGGAGATCTCTGAAGACGTTGTTAACGAAATCCTGGAAGACGGCTGGCGCGTTGCAGAGGCCGAAGGGCATCACAAGGTACTCATAGTGCCCATCACGCGTGTTGAAGGCCGTCTTCCACTCATCTCCCTTACGAATCCGGACCAAGTTGTAGGCTCCCCGGAGGTCCAGCTTGGAGAAGATAGTGGCACCTTGTAACCTGTCGAAAAGTTCGGCAATCAAGGGAAGTGGGTACCGATTCTTGACAGTCACCTTGTTGAGGCCACGATAATCAATACAAGGGCAGAGTGTGCCATCCTTTTTCTCTACAAAAAAGAAGCCTGCTCCTGCCGGAGAAGAAGAATTACGAATGAAGCCTCTCTGGAGGTTCTCCTGAATGTAAAGTTTCATCGCCTTGGTCTCGGGGGAGGGGGGGAAGTGGGTAGGTACAACCTCTGGGGGGAATCGCGCTGGGAAGAAGATCAATCGGGCAATCGTAAGCGCGATGGGGTGGTAATTCCTCCGCCTGAATTTTGTCGAAGACGTCACTGAACTCCCAGTAGGCGTCCGGAAGGAGGGGATTCTTAGATTCCGGACGTGTGGCACCTACTAGAGCCTTAGGAGGATCCAGACAAATCTCTCGACACCGGTCTCTACAGGTGATGGGTTGTGACCGGAGCCAGTTGATCTGGGGGTTGTGGAGCTGGAGCCAGGGAAGACCCAATATCATGTCTACAGCCGGCGTGTTAATGGCATCTAACTGAATATGTTCGGAATGGTGACCGGTCATCTTGAGACGGAGGGGAATGGTCTGCTGTGAAATGATTGCGGGCTGCAAAGGCCTACCGTCAATGGCTTCAAGGCCCACGGGCCGATCCTTGGCTATCAGAGGAATACGGTTTTTCTCAGCAAAACCCTGATCGACAAAGTTTCCACCAGAGCCGGAGTCTAGGAAGGCCTGTGTGGTGATGTCCCCAAAGCCTCCTGATAGGGTTATAGGAAGGAGTATCTTGGATGGTAGTTTGGGAGAGGAAGGAGAGGTTACCATACCCAGTGTAGTTCTCCCAGTACTCACAGGGGGCTGGCGTTTCCCAACTTGGACGGACAGGTACTCAACAGGTGTCCACTATTTTCGCAGTAGAGGCAGAGGCCTGCCCGATGCCTGCGTAGTCTGTCAACGAGAGGTGAGTCCCACCCAGCTGCATGGGTTCTTCAGTGGATACGGCGGCGGACTCCTCTGGAGCTGTATGCGGGAAGGAAGTGGGTTGGATACCTTTTTGACGCTTCCCTTTCTCTGCTTTTCGCTCCTGGAGCCGCTGATCCATACGGATACAGAGCGCGATGAGTTCCTCCAATGCTGTAGGTCGTTCCAGGGCAGCCAGTTCGTCTTTGAGGGAGTCATTTAAGCCCTGCCAGAACACTGCGGCGAGCGCTTCGTCAATCCAACTTGTTTCTGCCGCAATAGTGTGGAATTCAAGTGCGTAGCGAGCCACAGAGCGATTTCCCTGCATTACGTTGAGGAGAGAAGATGCGGCTGTTAACCTCCTACCTGGTGTATCCAACACCCTCCGGAATTCAGCACAGAATCGGTCCAGGTTGGAAGTCAGATCCGGCCGTTGCTCCCATATGGGTGTAGCCCAGGCCAAGGCATCGTCGATCAACAGCGAGATAATGTACGCGACCTTGGAACGGGGAGAAGGAAAATGAGAGTGTAGAAGCTCAAATTGGATGGAACACTGCCCCAGGAAGCCTCGACATGCTGAAGGATCTCCCGCATAGCGATTGGGAGTGGGTAGGCGAGGTTCAGAAGGTGTAGTTTGAGGTACCGGCGGGTAGAAGATAGGAGCAGGAGGAGCGGCAGCAGTATCAGGAGAGGACAGAAGAGATTTGAGTTGTTCAGAAATGGTGCCTAGGAAGGTTTGGAGCAGTTCCATACGCTGGTTATTTTGAGAGAGACAAGTCTCTACATCTTTGAACAGGCCATCGTGTTCGTGTAAGCGTCGACCCACCTCAGTGGAGTCCAGGTCTGTTGGGCTGAGCATAATGTCACGGGACTATAGGAGTGCTCACCACAAACTGGACTGGACCACGAGGCCGAGGTGGGGATACAGGAAAACCACCGCCCTACAGCTGCGTGAGCGGGTCCGGTAAGCAGAGTAGTGTGGATAGCCTGGGTCGGGGCAGGAGAGTGTAGAATCGTAGAGGTACTTGCCGGAGTCAGGGTCGGAGAGATTAAGAGTAGTCGAAGTCCAAAGCCAAGGTCGAGGAGAGGAGAAGGTAGAAGTCCGTAGGGCGAGCCGGGGTTCAAGGGTGCCAGAGGTCGGGAGTCCAGATTCAAGCAAGGGTCTGTAACAGAATACAAGAGCAGACTGCGAAGTAGCTTGTAGCAAGCACAACCAAAGACTGACTATGCTCAGCAATCAGCTCTGGGCTGGTAGCACTATATACTGATAGGAGCCAATGGGAACTACCAGCAGTGAGGTCAGATGTAGGTAGAGCGCTGATAGGCTGAGGCTGGATGCAGGACAGGTGTGGTAGGAACAAGTACATTGGCGGCAGTGGAGATGGACATACTTGCGATCGCGCGTGCGTGCGTGCGAGCGATGCCCGCTGCAGAAGTGGAAGCGGGAGCATGCCGGGAGGATTGGCATGTCTGGGAGCAGATGGAGGAAGGGAGGAGAGAACGCGGGGCCGGATGCCGTGTGTCCCGGCGGCGGAGGTGAGTGCTGGAGCGGGCGCCGCGGGCGGCGTCCTTACAAGAATAGGCACCAGGAACTTTTAACTTGAAGCACTTTATTTAGGAACAGCAGTAACAGATAGTAGCATACACCCATTTTTCACCATCTTACAATCTTCCCATTGGAACAGTAGAAGTCCATGTCTGATCCCAACTTAAATCAGAGCATGGAATCTGCTCCCAGGACCTTGCATATCCCTGGAACAGGAGTGCTTCCTACACCAATGCATATTCTAGCATCTTAGGCCCCAACAGGCTCACCTCCTACGCATCTTCATCGGGAAGTCTGGATATAGAAAAGCTTTCTCCTTTCACCCCATATTGTGACAGAATGCCTCCCACTCCTGTACTATAGGGGCCCTATTCTTGAGCAAAATGTCCCTGCCTGGAAAATAATAAACTGACTGCTTGTTACTCCACAGGCCAGGTGGAACTGGAGACCTCAATTGATGTTAACGATCTTTTCTAGGGCTGATAGTAGGATGTAGAATAGAGGTCTTCCTGATGGTATAGAAGCCTCATTGTGGTCTGAATAAAAGAAGGGGGCCCCCTTTTTATATCAAAGGAGTTGCATTTATTCTGCCCCAGTAACTGGGCAGAGCTAAAACTTGCCACATGTCAATCAACTAGACATGTGAATCATCCAACAACTTCCAGACATTACCAGCCAGACATGTGCTTCGAAGTGCAACATTGTAATCACTAAAGGGTGAGTGAAAGGACTTTGAGCACTGCAGAACAAAGTATCAGGCTGGCGGCAGCGTGCAACAAAAAAGCTTTAATGTGGCATATAAGCTCTGATTAAAATGACATACAGAACAATTGTTCTGTATGTCATTTTAATCAGGGCTTATATGCCACATTAAAGCTTTTTTGTTGCACGCTGCCGCCAGCCTGATACTTTGTTCTGCAGTGCTCAAAGTCCTTTCACTCACCTTGTTACTTACTGCTGGGACGGATGCACGCCACGAGGAGAGCAGTGTTGGAGTTCCTTTCCCCTGGACCAACAGCTTACCGGCACTACTAAGGCAGCCCTGTGAGTTTCTACACTCCCTGCCTGAGGACCCGCTGGGAACACGTGACCCGCCAGAGAAGGAACCGCCGGATGGGACATACATTCCGGTCAGGTTAGAGGTTTTCTTTCCCTATTCATAGCGGTTTGATCCTAAACAGTGTCGGGGTACATCCAAAAGCTGTCTTTATGTGTTGCTTCAGTTGAAGACTTGGGGAAGAGATCACACGGCTCGTGAAGTATTTAACCCTGGATTCCCTGAAGACTTTTTAGTTTCATTTAAGTCTTCACCGACACCAGTTTGGAGCACCCAAATAGGGAATATTTCCCTTACCAACCTAATCACTAAAGGGAACTGACTCACATGCACAGCCTTGTGATAGCTGTTAACCTTGGCACTGCTTGCAGCTGACAAGCTGACATGAGGAACACGGAAATAATTTAGCAGGGTGCTTCATATGTACAAAAAAAAGGGGGGGGAGGCTTCTTACAAGGAACATTGATAAAAGTCACCCAACCTGCCAACTTGGTCCATATTTACCAGAAGCTAGCCAAAGTTTCCAGATGCTCCCCAAAAGCAAATCCAATTTCAATAGACACAAAGGGTAGATTGATAAAAAGAGCCTATAGGGACCAAACGCTAATCAGACTACACTATAAGAACCCATCATTTGCAACATACCATATTGTCTAGAGTCATGACTGTAACAGGCAATTTATTGATGCCCAAACACTACCTGGCAATGCTTGCTATTCTTGAGAATAGACAAAGACCCCGGATAAGAATGTTAAAAATGTATAGGGCTAGTTAGTGTATTTCGTATACGTAATGATGAAGTACTGTACTCCAGAGGTTGTGCCAAACACCTCACATCATTATGGACATTTTGGAGCTGTTTCAAGCAGATCTGCAGTTACATTATGTATAGTGGAGCATGCATTCTAGGTTACAAGCATAATATCAGTAAATAATAGAAGGCAGCGGGGACTTGACTTACAATAGCAAAAAATGTTGAAGATTTATTTCTGCATAATTAGTATACAGTCATAGTTCAGCTACTGAATTAGTTCAGCTACTACACATTAGAACAGCTATCCTTCGAAAACTAGAAAGTTATTGCATCAGAAATTAAACTTAGAAATGCACGCCATGTCATTGGCTGAATATTTGTGAGTCAAACTATTTCCTATAATAACACTGAGCTGCACGTTGGTAGATGCTTTAGAATGTTGAGATTGAAAGGTTTTCTTGCCCAAAAGGAATATATCCCCAGAGACCAGGGTAGTGAGGAGGACATTGACTCCTTGTTCCATATACTTACTAACAAACAGAAACCGAAGAGTATGTTCAATTCCCCTACATATAACCATGCTATAGAAACTAATATTTCTATGTTTACAATGGATATTGAATCTCTCCATTCACATGCAACACATCAATCTAGCCCACATAGGCTGAATATGACCAAAGAAGCACGATCCACTTTAATGACCCTTCAGCACCACATTGGCCTTATCATCAAACCTGCAGATAAGGTTGGTAGCATTATCGTAATGAACAAAAATGAGTACAGGGCAGAAGTTCTTTGCTTATTATCTGTCAGGGGCAGTCTAATACAAATCACTATGGTAACGTAACCCCCAAGGTACTCTGAAATATAAAAATAAAAAAGTTTTATTAACATATATTTAAACAGACACTGTGAACTAATATATATAAGTAAATGTTAAAATCACTTTTAAAAAAGTACCTCGTGGGTTTACGTTACTACTGCACCGACACACTTTATTCGAGCAAATACCCGGTATGTACCTGGCAGATACCTGGAATGCGCCGCTCCTCACCTCTGACAAGCCCCGTTGCATTTGCCTTCCCAGCCTGGGTTCATGCCTGGCTGATAGGCGGCTGATCTGTTAAATGATAATGATTAGGATTTAATAGGCTGCAATGCTTCGCGTGTCTACCAGATGGCATAAATTCATGAATTGTAATGCAGTATATATATATGTACTGTGCAGTATTGCAGCCAGGGGGAATAAAATGCTTCAATCCCTGCCTGGAAAATAACTCAATGCACTCGGGCAGAAAACAGTCACAAACCTCAATACACCCGGGTATACCCGAATTCGTGGGACTAGCCGAGCTCGAATAAAGTGTGTCGCCAGTGTATAGTGATTTTTTATGAGTCTTATACTCTGAGTCCATGAATTCTTACCATTGACACATTTTACTGAAGTAGTGCGAATATACGGGAATCTTTTTGTGGCCCCTGCTGGGACACATACTGTATGTTTATTCATGTTAACATCTTCCCCTTGCACCTCAGTGATCTATTACCTTATCTTATACCAAGGTATTTAGGTTAAGCGGTAGGACATCCTGTTTGTATACCCTATTGTTATGTTAAGGTCGTGTGACCTTTTCTTGGTCCACCAGCTCCCAGGTAGATATACTTATCGCAGGTTGTATTCTTGCTTATTAGTCAGACTGTGTTCATCTCCCATTATGACTGGTTACCTCTCACATAAACCCGGAAAACTGAGGCTCTCAATATCTTTTCTCACAATAGAGTCCCTACAGAAAAAGCATCCGCTCCAGACATTAAAGCTGCCGTTTAAAAAAAATATATATATATTTTCCCATTCAATATGTGCATCAATACAATCTGCACACTGTCAAGTGACTAGCTAAGCTGCAGATCGATCTGTTCTCCTGAAATCGATTGCTTGCTCCGGGTTATTTCATTCAGTTCTTGCACAGCATTGTGGGCAATGTAGTCCTGGAATATGATTGACTGGGCATTTACCAGAAACAATTGGTGCACTGCTAGAGAGAGGGCGTGGCTCAAGAGCCAGAGCCTATCAGAAGTGGAAGGGGGGCTGTCACTTTGGAAATGCTCCCTACATTAGAACATTAAAAATGTCTTTAAATAAAATGAGACCCCCTGCTCGTCTACTCTAGTCTTAAAAATTAAATGTGAAAATATTTAGTAACAACCCACCCCCTTTGCCCCCCCCCCCCCCCAATAAAGCATGATTTCTTTTTTTACACACACGATTAATCACACAGGGTCCCTGGGTGGTCCAGACGGGTGTCCGCAGGCCCCACAGTGCACCCCTGTGGTGCCCATGGGTGTCTGGGGATCTCCAGGAGGTCCTGCTAGGCTCCATGGCCTCCAGGTGGGGTCCACGGGTGTTCCCCGTGGGTGTCTGGATGTCCCCGGGTCATCCCCATGGGTGTCTGGGGGCTCTTGGGTGGTTCCGATGGGGGTTTGGGGGGCCCACAGGTGGTTCCCAGGGTGTCTGGGGGGCCCTCAGGTGGTCCCTATGGGTCCCCGGGCCCCCACAGCCCCCAGTTCATTCCCGCAGGTGTCCCTCGTGGGTCCTCAGGTGGTACCCATAGGCATCCAGGTGTCCTCGGGTGGTACCCGTGGGTCCCCGCTGCCTGCGGTACCAATCCTGTATGTAAAAAATTAAACATGGCCTACATTTCAATAAATACACCCCTCTCCTAAACACATACAATAAAGTAATTGTCAAAATAACAATCCAGATTTGGATAATAGATTATTTGCCCATTATTAATCACAACATTAGCCATGCAGCATAAATAAAGTAAATAAAACCGGTCTACTTACCCCTGCCAATGTGAAGGGCGTCCTCATCAGCTTACTGCAGGTCCATGTCCTACGTTGCCAGAAAAAATACATAGCAGAATACATTGTAATGGCCCCTAACCTCTTAATCAACTTAGCAGTTAATAACCTCTATAGTAATTAAAGGGTTAACCCACCCTGCCCCGCTACCCACCCAAGAGGCCTAACCACCCACCCCGGACCCACTATACCCACCCTGTACCCATTGAGTGTCATAGTGGTACATCATACCCATATAATATATGCCTGATAAGCCACTATAACACTCAATGGGCACCCTAATCACAATAAATTAATGCCCCAAAGACACAATAATAAAACATTCTAAAACACCTAAACACCCCAATTCAATACATTTAAACAGTAGCCAACAAATGCAATTAATACAAGCACTAACCAACACAACAAGTAATTCATTCCACCATTAACCAACAAAGCAATTAATTAATAAAAGAACTCTGCTAAACAACAAGAAATTAATTCAACCACTAACCAACAACGCAATTGATTAATAAAACAACTCAGCACCACAACCATTAAAAGCATTACCCAACACAAGACATTAATTTAAAAAAGAAAATCAATCGCAAAAAAAAGACATTATTCATTTAAAAAAGAAAAACAATCGCAATTCTTTTTTCAAATAAGGCAGCAAAATGACAAACAATTACATCCACATAATAAACATACATAGAAAAAAATCAGTTCCCGCGATCTGATTGGCTGAAATACCATGTGACGCCGCCATCTTGGATTTAGTGACGTCATGTTAAAGGGAAAGGAAGCACTGCCATTCTGATTGGCTGGCTTCACTTCCTTTATATGACGTCACTTCGCCCCCCCCTCCCCAAAATGCACATGATTCTCACAGCCAATCTGAGCTGTGAGAACCATTTCCAATCAAATGTGATGTCACAGGCCATATTTAAGGCCGTGATGCCTCATTTGAGCCCAAGAAGTCAATGAGACAACATCGTGTTGTGGATCTACCATTGGGTTTTTGGATTGACAGATGAAGAAAGAAGATATATAAAATTTAAAAATAATTCTTTCTTCATCTGTCAATATAGAAAATGTAAAAATAATTACCGAAGAAGATAGAAGAAGCGGATTAAAGAGAAAAGAAAGAAGAATTGGAATACCTGATCCGGATCTTCATGGCGGATGGCATCGGATTCAGTTTCAGGCATTCATGGTACGTGAACTTCCTGATTCCCTGGGAGTCTGGGGGCCAATGCTTCTAAAGGTAAGTTAAATATTGAATGTATGTAAATGTATTTTTTTACAGGTTTTCGATTGGATATGTTTTTTTATATTTTTGCCCATTGACTGATAATGTATTAATCTGTCCCCACGGGGACCACCTGGAGGCCACGGAGCCTAGTGGGGACCCATGGGTACACCCCAGGGGGCACTGTTGAGCCTGCAGACCACCCGGGACCCCCGCCGGCCTGTGGTATTAATTATGTGTGTAAAAAAATAAATCATGGTTTAATGGGGGGGGGGGCACAGGGGGTGGGTTGTGTATTAGATATTGTAATGTTTATTGGAGGCCTAGGAGGTGGGTAGTAGGGATATTGTGTGTATTTGTGTTTATTGTGGGTAGCGGGGGTGGGTGAAGGGGGTAGTAGCCCCAAGGATGGGTGTTTAGGCCTTACGGGTGGGTAGTGGGAGGGGTTAACCCCTTCATTACCGTAGCAGTTTTAACCACTATGGTAATGTAGTTGTTGACTCCATTCACAACCCCCTGCAAGGCCTAAGCACCCACCAAGGGCCAAATACCACCTTCACCCACCCCCGCTACCTACAATAAGCATAGCACTGGTGGTTAACCCCTTCATTGCCTTAGCAGTTAGCCGCTAAGTTAATGAAGTTGCCTGTAAATGCATTTTTCATGCATCCGATTCATGCCGGTGGTCTCTGGTGCTAATATTAATGGGTATCAGCTCCGGAGACCCCCGGCATCAATCCGATGCAGGAAACATGCATTTTATTTTCTAAGTTCCGTCTCGCCGCTTATCGCCTCTTCTCCCCAGCCTCCAGCCAACTTTTTCTGGCGTTTGGATTTGGGGAGACAATCGCCATTCTAGAGCCGTGATAGGCGTCAATAACCTACTCGTGGCTACTAGAATTATACGAGTTTATGAACATTCCGAAAAGCGTCGATAAATGGCTTATCGCCGTTCACTGTGCGATTTGTTTTTGAACAATTTTTTGGGGGGCGATTCAGGCCTTTATCAGGCCTTTATCGTCCACTTATCGAGGCTTTCTGACTACCAGTAGGCATTTTGGGCGATAAGTGCTCGATAAGTGGCTTATGAACGCTTACTGCATAAGCCCCCAAGAGTGCTGCTCATCCCTCAGCATTGGTCTATATGGTTTGTGCGTGCTCTGATTTGATATGTTTTTATACTTTTGAGAGTAACAACATCTTTGCACTATCTCAGACTCTTTTGTCTGAGGAACCCACCCCTGAGATGACTACCTAACAGCCCAAGCACCTATTTACATATACTGTGTAGCCCTCTCCCCCCCCCCCCCTTAAGTGAGATTGGGGTGTGTAGGTGTATCTGACTACTTCTCAGTGTGGTGCTATACCTGTTGGCTCACAGGAGGGCTGAGCTTCCGCCACGGGGAACCTGGGGCATTTATACAAGGGGTACTTACTTCCAACGATGCAGCGCCTCCACCTGCGATGGCTCCCACCAGAGGGGGAGTGGTTCCTCGCAGGACAATCACAATAATCGATACTCACACAGATATATATATTAACTAGGGACTTTACTGAACATGCAAGAAAACATATCATAACATCATAACCTGTGCCCCTCTCTAGAGGAGACACCCACCCAGTGTCCCGAGAATCCCCACCCAATGTCCCGCACTCTAGTAGAGAACGTGGGTGACTGCGCAGTCACTAATTAATGTGTTAGGCCTGTTGGTGCACATATATATTGAATACCTTCCGAGCACTCCGATGCTCGGGCCTGCAACACTCTTCTAAAAGTGTCAGACGTGCGATGCATCCGTCTGATCCTATCCAGGTACTTCTCCAGGAACCCCAACGAGGGTCCCACCGCTTCACGGGAACACAACCGTCTCACGGTAACAGCAACCGAATCACGGGAACAGCAACCGCCGCTATCCCTGTCTATCCCTAACTAACCCTAACGTGACAGGAACCCTAACCTAGGGCCTGTCCCTGATGAACCGCAACCTGGGGTGACTTGGGGAAATCTCCTAGGGCCTGCGGGGGTAATAACCTGCCCCACTCCCCTAACTCGTCCCTGTCCTGACTCTCACTAAACACTAACACTAGCAGCTACGCACTGCAACTTCGGAACGCGTACAGCAACTTGCTGCACACTAGCACTATGCCTTCTTGTCAGGCCTCACAGCCCTGCCAGCCGTGATCCTGACAAGACAGCACACACACACGCACTAAGGGCAGCGTCCCTGTCTTGGCCCATCCCTCAGCACTTACCCACTAACCTGGTGGGGAGTTGGGGCCTTACTTGGGATGTGGGGGACCTTACTCGATGCAGGAGCTGCATATGCTCTCTGCACCCTTCCTTCCCTCACAGCTCCCCAGCTCCAACTGACAAACGTGCTGCAGCCCAAACAATGTATCTCTTTGCCTGCCTGGCCTTCCTAAGCCCTATTGGCTCCCTGGTGTCACGTGGGGCATACAGAGGCTCATGGGATATGCAGTCCCAGCTCAGAGCCTTCCCTGGTAGGCTAGGGGTTCGCGGGCTTTTCCTACTCTGCACTGCGCTTGCGCAAGCTTTCCCGGGCTGTCTCGACCTTCCCTGAGCTGTTCCTATGCTCGCGCGACTTTGCCCTGTCTCTGGGGCTCTCCCTGCGCCTATGCGTCCCTGCGCATGCGCAACCCGCATCCCAATGGCGGCGCCCTGCTTCACCGGCCGCCGGGACCTTAGAGACGCGATCGCG
This sequence comes from Ascaphus truei, assembly GCF_040206685.1. Classification (NCBI taxonomy): domain Eukaryota; kingdom Metazoa; phylum Chordata; class Amphibia; order Anura; family Ascaphidae; genus Ascaphus; species Ascaphus truei. The sequence continues at coordinate 86,387,917 of NC_134484.1, forward strand.
GCCTTAGCAACGGCCCGATCGCGTCCCCGGCAACCGGCCGCAGGCAGGGGAAGCCGCGCTGTTCCCTGCTCCAGCCCCCACCCTTGGAAGCAGCCGTCGGGTCTTTCGGCACCCGCGATCGAGCTGCTCAAGGGGAGGGGGGTCTCAAGGAGCTGCGGGAGCGCCAGGCTACAACTGTATCAGATGGCTTTATTACCATCCAACCATATGCCAAACACTTGACAGAACACCAGTGTAATGCAACAGTGTTAAACCTGCAGAAAATTATTGGCGAGTATACTACCAGAGAAAAGATGTTGCTATCTGTATGTCAATCACGTTACACAACACAGAATGGAGTGTATCCTGGAATGATGCTCGGTAGCTCCTCCACCTGTGCGGGATTCTATGGTATAGAATGACCCCGTCACAGGACACAAAAAGAATACACCCTTTGTTAAGCAGAACAGTTTTACTATATACACTAACATAGTATAGCCTACCCACCAGACCTCGCACGGCCGTACCTCCCAATACTCCACTCTCTCTCAATGGAGTCACCATTCCCCCCCACCTTGCAGCATCTCACTGTGTCCCTGACCCTGATAGTGCTAAGCGGGGCAATGTCCCTGTCTAAGGGCAAGTCTGTATAGCAGCCACAAGCTATGTGGAGTCGGGGCCTAGCTGAGGCCTAATAGGGGGCATCTGGCCTAGTGCAGGTGCCACAGACACCTGCACACACAACCTACCCCTTCCTTGTCCCAGCTCCGACTGGCGTGGTGCCCACAGCACGCAAAATGTATCTCTTTGCAAGCAGGGAAGTTCCAGAGCCCTATTGGTTAGAATGCCCCATGTGACCCTGGTCCCTGAGGCTCATGGGACATGTAGTCCCCATATAGAGCCTTTCCTAGGGGCCACCGATTTGCGCGTTTGCACTGCGCATGCACGACTTCCTGCGCATGTGCGTCTTTCCCCATGATGGCGACGCCCTTTACCGGGAGCTGCCAGGAGTCTCTGCGACACAGTCGTCCTCCGCAACAGCCTGCAAAGGTAAGGGGAAAGGGGACCCAGGGGGGAACCTAGCTACAGTACATGTATTAATATGAAATTATAGAGAAGAGATTGGAGACCGAGTATAACTGCTATTTCTCTTTCTGAAATGTGATCTGTGTGTCTCTCTGCCCTGTCACACTGCTTGCTTTTTGTCTGTTTCTTGGTTTTGTGTTGGAATCTTTACTTGTTTGCTTGGAGAGGGGGTCGGGATGACCATTTCCTATGCTTTCTTACCGTCTTTCTCTTACTCTTTCTCTTACCGTCTGCTCCTTTCCTCTGCATGCTTTGTCTGTCTTGCTTTTTTCATTTTTGTTTTGTAACTCTTTTTTTAACTCAAGTGCAAGGTCTTCAGTCAAGACCCACTTCCCTCCTCACCCTTTGCCAGCTGAAGCAAAATGACATACAGTACTGTAGCTTCCAATGATAAAGACATAAATCCTCTGACAGGCTACAGTAACATATTAATGTTAATGTGTTTTCCTAGATGAGAAGTGAACATGTTAAAGCCTCTGTCAAGACTATGTGCATTACCAAATGTAACGTTTTCCCTGTTTCCTTTAGTTTTTGCATCACTAAGTATTTATGCATAATGTTTATTAACATAAATAAGGGTTACTTCCTTGTGATTCTTGCCAATTTGTCAGGACTGCTTGGATAGCAGGTATCATTAGGCACCAGCATATATTGCCTAATTGCCTCTCAGAAGCTATTAGCACAGAATAAAGTGTTGCATCAGGGACAATTTAGGGATACGTTAAAGCCAGTTTTATGTCTCATTTCCTTAAATCAAAGGAAACTGGTGCAAGCTGCTTACTGAGACACAATTACCTATGAAAAGAAAGGAAGGTAAAAGGAAAGCAATTACTATTGTCAGCAGTTCCAAGTGTTATGCAATAGTACATTTATGAAAGTGCATATACATACATATGTAAAAGATGTGTCAATAATGTGTGACTGTTTTCATGTACAGTGTCTATTTCCTGAAAGTACATAACTCCAAATGATGAGCATCGAAATTGAAAATAATTGAGTTCAGATGGGGACAAACGTGATAACGGGTATAATTTAAATTATTTTTAGAATATTATTTGATATTTTAATATTGAATGCATAGCATTAATAGCGTATGCGTAGTGCAGTTAGCACTAGTTTATATACAGTATGCTGGATATGTAATATAAAATTAACTATGTTGGTTTTCAGTTTAAATGTGATACTCGAGATATATTTTCTGTTTTATATTTTTATATTGTACTTCTATTGAATTAGTACTATTTCACTTTAATACTAATACTGTACTGTTTGATAATATGACACCTCAAAACTAGTCATAAATGTACCCACAACTGTCAGCCTTAATTAAGAAGATCATGCTAAAAATATATTCAGGGGCCTATACTATAAGCCTCGATAAGCCACTTATCGAGTGCTTTTCGGCTAAATTTCCTTACTGCATTTCTGTAATCCTCGATAAGTGGGCGATAAAGGCACGAATAGGCAATTTTTTTAGCCGTCAAAAAAAGATCGCCGGGTGATCGGCGATAAGCCACATAGCGGCAGGTTCTGAAACACGTGCCATTCTAGTAGCCTCGATTGGTTTATCGGGGCTAATCGCGGCTCTAGAATGGCGAGTTTCTCCCAAAATCCTCACGCCAGAAAAAGTTGGCGTGAGGCTGGGAGAACCTGCTGAGAAGGCAGCGATAGAGGACTTAGCAAAAAAATGCATTTTCCCTGCATCGGATTGATGCCGGGAGTCACCGGAGCTGATATCCATTAATATATAGGAGATAGATAAAGGACTGGGAGGTCCGAAATGTCGCACCCCCATTCTTGTACTGACCCCTTATGCTTGCCTGATGCATTAAATTTGATCTATATTTACCAGAGAGTGCTGCAGAATTCTTTGACTTTTTGTGATATCTATTTCACTGCTGGATGGTGGTCCCGGCTGCTCTGCAGGCACCCTGATCTCAAGATAAGTAATTTATTCTTCCCTTTAACTCATATGAGTGCCCTGAACATCTTGTATTTAGCACCAGAGACCGCCGGCATGAATCCCATGCAATAAAAATGTATTTACAGGCAACTTCATTACCTTAGCTGCTGACCGCTAAGGCAATGCATGGGTTAACTACAAGTACCATTTATTGTGGGTAGTGGGGGTGGGTGAAAGGGGTATTTGGCCCTTGGTGGGTGTTTAGGCCTTGTGGGGGGGTTGCAGGGGGAGTTAAACCCTTCCATATCTTAGCGGTTAATACAGCTAAGGTAATGAAGGGGTTAAACCTGCTATCCACCCAGTAGGTATAACACCCAGCAATGGCAACATACCAACTTCACCCATCCTCACTACCCACAATAAACATTTAAAAACAAAACAACACTACTACCCACCGCCTCTACCCACAACAACCTTCCCCAACGCATACAGTACAGTAATCTAATGGCCCCTAACAAATTAATCACCTTAGTGATTAATAACCGCTATAGTAATTGAGGGGTTAACCCACCCTCCCCCGCTACCCACCCGGGACGCCTAACCACCCACCCTGGACCCAATTTACCCAGCCTCTACCCATTGATTGGCACAGTGGTATATCATACCGATAAAATATGGGCATGATAAGCCACTATAGCACATAATGGCCAACCTACTGTAATAAAAATCATTAAGTCCAAAAATACACAAGAATTAAATAAATACACAAGCACCTAAACACTCCAACAATAAAAGAACTAAAATAGCCTAACAGTACACATCACTAAAATAACAAAATAATTAAAATGATGTTATTCCAAAACATAACAATACAATTAAATAAACACCTATCCAAGCAAACTATTCAAGAAATAAAACCACTAGCTAACTGATCAATTAAATAAATAAAAGCACTAGCCAACAAATCAATTAAATAAATAAAACCACTAGCCAACAAAACAATTAATTAATTTAAAATGTTCACCAACGCCAACATGTACTAAAAACAAGCCATCCAAATTCAAAACAATTTAATCCTAACAATAAACAGAAATAGAAAAAATAACAATCAATTGAAAACAAGCATTTGCCAAAAAATGCATTGCCAAGGGGCACAGATTAATACATTATCAGTCAATGGGCAATCACAAACATAAAAATAAATAAATACAATCTAAAAACCTGAAAAAAGACATTTACATACATTCAATATTTTACTTACCGTCAGAAGTCTTCACCCTATATTTACGAAATTTTTATGTTTGTGATTGCCCAGTAACTGATAATCTGTTAGTGTACAGATAAATACAGTGACAGGCCTTGCATTTTTGGGCAAATGCTTGTTTTCAATTGATTGTTATTTTTTCTATTTCTGTTTATTGTTAGGATTAAATTGTTTTGCATTTGAATGGCTTGTTTTTAGTACATTTTAGCGTTTGTTAGCGTTTTAAATTAATTAGTGGTTTAGATTAATTAATTGTTTTGTTGGCTAGTGGTTTAAATTAATTAATTGTTTTGTTGGCTAGTGCTTTTATTTATTTAATTGATTGGCTAGTGGTTTTATTTCTTGAATAGTTTGCTTGGATAGGTGTTTATTTAATTGTATGGTTATGTTTTGGAATAACATAATTGTAATTATTTTGCTTATTTGATGATAGATACATTTTAGTGATGTGTACTATTAGGCTATTTAGTTCTTTTAATGTTGGGGTATTTAGGTGCTTGTGTATTTATTTAATTCTTGTGTATTTTTGGACTTAATGATTTTTATTAGGTTGACCATTGAGTGCTATAGTGGCTTATCATGCCCATATTATATGGATATGATATACCACTGTGCCAATCAATTGGTAGAGGGTGGATATAGCGGTCCCAGGGTGGGTGGTTAGGCCTCCCAGGTGGGTAGCGGTGGAGGGTGGGTTAACCCCTCAATTACTATAGTGGTTATTAATCGCTAAGGAGATTAAGGGGTTAGGGGCCATTAGATTGTATTTTTCATGTACTCTTGCTGGCAACGGAGGGCAGGGACATGCAGTATGCTGATGAGGATGCCCTTCATGATGGCAGCAGTAAGTAGAAAGTTTTATTTACTTTATTTAGGCTGACTGGCTAATGTTTGATTTTATAATGGGCAAATGAGCTATTATCCATATCTATTATCCATATCTGGATAATAGTTATTTTGCCCATTACTGTACTGTATGTGTCGTGGGGGGTCGTTGGGGGTATGGGAGGTAGGTAGTGGGGTTTTTGTGTTTATTTTTGTTTCTTGGGGGTAGAGGGATTGGGTAAAGGGGGTAGTAGCCCCAAGGGTGGATGTTAGGCCTTCCGGTGGGTAGTGGGACTGGTTAACCCCTTCATTACCATAGCGGTTCCCACCGTTATGGTAGTGAAGGGGTTAACTCCTCCCGCAATGTTCCAGGCAGGCTTAAGCACATACCTTGGGACTACAACTCCCTCCATCCACCCGCTCTGCCCTAATAAACAGGCTATTGAGGTTTTACTCATTCATTGCCTTAGCGGCTAGCCGCTAAGGTAATGAAGCTGTTTTCATAAAAAGTTTAAAACTAGTGTAGATGAGCAGGGGGTCTCCGGAGCATAACCGCATTGATTTGAGGTTCAGGGACCCCCTACCCCCTGCCTCCCGAGATACAGGCCCCGTTATGGAGTGCCGGTATCTCCTATGCATTTTATTCCCACTATAACGTGACGCGAGACATTGAAATGCATAGGAGATACCGGCACCCTATAACAGGGTCTATATCTCGGGAAGCAGGGGGTCCACGGACCTGAAATCAACGTGGTTCTGCTTCGGAGACCCCTGCTCACAAACACTAGTATTAAAATGTATATTAAAATCTTGCGGTCGCTGGCGAAATATGCGCAGGGAGAGGCGGCTCTCTCTGTGCAGTTTTCTCTGCAGCTGGAAAAATCGCCGGGTGAGCCCTTTTGAGCGAGGCGATCATCACGTCGCCGGCTACTCATCCGTTTTGGGAATTTTGCTATCACAGATAATCTAGGCTTACTGAATACCCTGATAGCAATGCTCAAAAAACTGGCGGCATAAACGGCCCAGCAATTTTTTTTATGAAGGCTTATAGAATAGACACCAAAAGGGCATCAGTTTGACTATGAATCAGATTAATGAAAGGATCTATCAAGGACCAGGAGCATTCTTTCTAAAAGGCTTTGATATGGGATTAAAGAATTCATAGAATTCTACAATAGCAACATCATTCTTAGTACTGTATCTTATAATGATAACTTTATTTGTTATAGCGATTTTCTCCCAATGGAACTCAAATACAGTATAGGGTGTGCTATGGAGCACAGTCCCTGATCTGATGAGATTACAACCTATGATTTTGATGCCCGAGGCACAGGCAGATAAAGTGATTTGCCCAAGTGTACAAGGAGCCGGCAACGGAAATTGAACCTGAATCAAACTCTGTTTATAGACTCAGTGTATTTTCTCACTGAAGTCCAATTCATGGGAAGCGCAAACATGTAAGACATGGGAACAGGTGAAACGTGTAGAGTGTGGAGTGTGGAAAGACACTGTGGAAAGACACTGTGCAGAACGCTATTCACAGTGCTACTGGTTCGCCGATCTAACATCTGGGCATCCAAACCAGGAAGTGCGGGAGCCAACCAATCGCGGATGAGGGAGGAGAGACGCAGAGAGAGCTGGAAACTCGAGCGAGGTGAACGCTGAGGGTCTCAAACGGCGACTACGCTATCCCTTGTCATACATATGCATGTTATATTATGACACCATGTGAGTGTGTTACATTACACTGGCGACACACTTTATTCGAGCTCGGCTAGTCCCACGAATTCGGGTATACTCGGGTGTATTGAGATTTGTGACTGTTTTCTGCCCGAGTGCATTGCGTTATTTTCCAGGCAGGGATTGAAGCATTTTATTCCCGCTGGCTGCAATACTGCACAGTATATATATATATATACTGCATTACAATTCATGAATTTATGCCATCTGGTAGACATGCGAAGCATTGCAGCCTATTAAATCCTAATCATTATCATTTAACAGATCAGCCGCCCGTCAGCCAGGCATGAACCCAGGCTGGGAAGGCAAATGCAACGGGGCTTGTCTGAGGTGAGGAGCGGCGCATTCCAGGTATCTGCCAGGTACATACTGGGTATTTGCTCGAATAAAGTGTGTCGCAGCAGTACATCATCAGATAAAAAGATTTTTATCAGTCTGCACTATTGGAGCATTATTTTCTACAAAGGTCATCACACGTTCAAGACGCTTAAGGAAAATATATAGCCACTGATTTCTGGATATGCTGGATAGTATGTGAGTACACATTCTATAATCTCCTGAAACTAAGACCTATTCTAATTGAGAGACATATTGCACTATTTTGTGTTTGTGTTTTCTATTCACATTTGCACTCCCCGTGAATTGGACTCAACATTACACAGGATTGAGAGAGCAATCCAAACAAGGGTTTGAGCAGCACATTACAGGTTTTTTTTTATTTAAAGCATTTTTCTTCATTACAGAATTATCTGTTTCTATCACTGTATAATTCACTAAATATATTCTTATATAAGATTTGCACTTATATTTAGCTTTAGAGCGCAATTTATGATAACAATCCTTTTCTTCACTTATTTTCTCACGAGCCACTACTTCTCCCTACCTTAATATATTTTACTACCTCTAAAGAGTGATTAAGAATTGAGTGATTCTTAGTGGAAAATACAGCACATTAACCCTTGGCACTAACCAAACCAAGACATGTGGGCATCTGTTTATCAAAATCTTAGAGACTGGAGGGGGAGGAACTGGAGGAAATTAGGGAGAACTAGGGAAATGTGGATAGAGACTGCAAGGGAAATGGCAGGAGGAGGTTGGAGATAGATGGGAGACAAAGAAACAGGAAGAGGTTTGGAAGAAACAGGGGAGGGAAGATCTGGAGTTGGTTGGGAAAAAATTACAGGAAGAGAGGCTAGAGAAGGAAGTAGCCAGACGAACTCCCACGGGGGAAGCAAATAGCGGTGCATAACCACAAAAGATGAATGGATGCTGGATCACGTTGAAAAAAACTTTGTCTACCTTGACAATACAATAAAAATCATCCTCCAAGAGCAGGAAAGAACACTCTAACGCAAACAAAAACAGAAAGGCCAGCACAACATACAAAATGACACAACATATAGTACAATACTTCAGTGCTTATCTGCTCATGAGTAAGGGTCATTTAGTTAAACCCTTTGGCCAAAAGGTTAAAAGCCTGCAGCCACTTCACGGCATGACCAATCTGCAGGACCTAACACTACCTGGCACAATTTTCATGTACCTCTCTTTTATGCTGGAGGGATAAACATATTTATCACTGAGTTCATTCTTTTCTTCTTACGCACAATTATTTTCTTTTTGACACTCACTATTATTTATAATCACGGTGTACTGCTGTAGGCACTTGGGAAACCACATTTATTTTTCGTGACACCAATTTATATAGTTCTAATATCAAATTCTATCGTAGATATATAGATTACCTTATTTTTATTTGGGAAGGAGGTGTTTATCTATTGGAAGAATTTTTGGGATCCCTGAATATCAATAATTATAATTTGCATTTTACTTATTCTTTTCATCCACATCATATTGACTATCTGGATATTTACCTCTTTATCGACATCAACACTAAGATTCAGACTGACGTTTTCAAAAATGCTACTTCAAAAAATACCTTCCTGGGAGCTACGAGTGGACATCCTAAATCCTTAATCCGAGGAATCCCTAAAGGGCAATACCTTGGATTAAAAAGGATTTGTTCAAACAAAGAGTTGTTCATCGAACAATCCAGAGAGCTTGCTTAGAGATTCAGACAGAGGGGCTACGAGGTACAAGATATTAAACATGCATTTGAGAATGGTTATTTTACAGACAGATCTACTTTACTTAAAGATAAGCCACAAAAAAACATTAGACCTTAAAGATGATACTGTATACCACTTTAATTTATTACACAATATAGCAGATATGCGGATGACATAAAACATATCATGTCAGTGTGTGCGTCACTGTGCGTGTGTCAGTCAGGCAGTCAGTGTGTGTGTGTGTGTGTGTGTGTGTGTGTGTGTGTATCACTGTCTGTGTGTCACTGTGTTTGTGTGTGTATCACTGTGTGTGTGTGTGCGTCTCGGGGGAGCACAGAAGTTTGGTATGGGTGGGGGGGGTCTGTGTGTGTGTGTTGTCCTCCTCCCCTCTGGTTATTGGTGGGAGCTGGCAACACTGACCTCGCTGATAGACTCTTCTGCCAGCAGTGGCATAACTTCCTGCACTGTACTTCCGTCACCATCAAGGCAATTTACTGCCAGGGAAATTTTCATGTGGAACAATAGGTGCCGCTAAAGAAGTTTCGCTTCAAAAATATTTGGGTAATGAGTTTATTTATTTTATTTATAAAATGTTTTACAAGGAAGTAATACATTGAGAGTTACCTCATGTTTTCAAGTATGTCCTGGGCATAGAGTTATGATGACAACTATATGGTTACAAATACAGTTACATTCAGTGAGCAGGGTTATACATTATATACAAGACATTGCATGCACATTTAAAGATAATACATGTTATATGAGTATATAACAGTTACAGGCCAGGTTAAAATGTGACTCAGCTTTAGTTTTGAAAGAAAGACTGGTGGTGGCTATGATAGTCTCTCCGGTAGATTGTTCCAGTTTTGGGGTGCACGGTAAGAGAAGGAGGAGCGGCCGGATACTTTGTTGAACCTTGGGACCATGAACAGTCTTTTGGAGTCAGATCTCAGATGATAAGTGCTGCATTTGGTAGGGGTTAGGAGCCTGTTCTGATAGGCTGGCACTGTTTTAAAACATCTGCAAATATTTATTTTATTTTATGTTCCAATGAAATGGACAGTATGTATCGTCCCATTCATCATGCTGTCAGGATTAAACTGTGAAGCTTCAATAAATCAGCTTTGCTCTTTAAAACAGACAGACGCAGCTGCATATTTTTACTTCAGTTCTGCAATGTGAAAGGATCATGTTTCTAGCTCTTTCAAGCTTGTGTCCTGCCTTCCTCAGGATGATATAGTGTGTGCTATTATAAAACAGGTAAATGTATTAATAAAAACAACAAGCGCAGAAGGTTGAGGGTGACAGTTGGGAATGTGTTCAAATTTCTAGTGTCAGAGAAAAAGACTCTGCAGGATCTGCACTTCCCCTGAGGAAGAAAGTATAGCACTTATGAAATGCGCAGGCACAAACGGACAGAATGTGCAGTCACCTACACCTATTGAAGTCATGGATGTAAGGAGAGGAAAGGAGATACACCACTCCTACTGTACATGCAGGGACTCCCTTGAGACTCCAACTACAGATAAACTTAACAGATTTTTTACATTGTAAGAGCATTACTTGTCACAACAAGACATTTCAATTGTATTAAATATACTACACCACACTTCTCTGTGTGCACTTCTTCTCTTCCATAGATTGATGGATAGAGCAGAACAGGTGTTTTTTCCTTCAGAAGGGGCTCCCACCTCAAGCAGGGTGCAGGAGAAACCTCATACATACAGTTCAACACAAGGCCTCCTAGCAGTATGAATAGAGGAAACATGTATCCGGACAACATTTGGACAAACAACCCACAGTATTTGTCCAGGATTTAGACTGTTGATTTCCTATCATGTTTAAATTCCATCTAAAGGAACTGCACACAACAAAAATATTGTAAGTAGCTGTCCTTGTAAGGCTGAAGCAACTATTGCAGTCTACATTGTGCATGCATCAAAATGAGGTTAACCGACATCATTGACTTTCTTCAGTTTTTTCCTCCCCCTCTGTTCCCACTTACGTTCTCCAGAGCCACATCCACACTCTCTCCATGGCCCCATCCTTCTTTCCCTCTTTGCAGTCACTCTTTCTCAAATACTGTCCTATCTCACATGTTGCCAGACCCCTGTTTATCTCCACTCCCGGTTCCAGAGGCAGCACCATGTACGCAATTATCTCCTTTTTTTGCATTTATGTATTTGGGTTACAAAGGTAGAAAAATGGTGTGGTACTAAGAGCTATAAACAGATATGAAAATAGTATTGTATAAAAAACAGAGTTCCAGTGTAATGACCCTAGGAATAACAATATATAATGGAATGTGGAGAGGTACAGTATGTGGTATAACACACTTACCTGGAAACCTCATAAAACACAGATGTGAAGATAAATCACATTGAATGTCCACAATTGGCAGTGTGACTTGAAAATCCAACCATACCTTAATCCATCTGTTGATAAGGGGATGTTTGTCATCAAACGGACTCACTTGAAAAGTGCAGCATCCTGACGTTATTCCCCATGTCCTTGGGTCCTAGGAATGCCTTCCATTGTAGGGTAGAAACAATGGTGGATGAAAACGGAGCACTACTACTTGGTAGCACTTTATCAAGGTACTGTATCTTGATTAAGCGCTGTGGCATGAAACACGTTAGTGGAGCAATACCTTCGCTTTTTTCATATGACCAATAAATACTTTTTTTATGCATTACACACTTTCAGCCTTTTTCTTCAAGTGTTCTAAGTAGTAATGCTCCGTTTTCATCCACCATAATGTATTTGGGTTAGTCTGTTTAACTGCCAGTGTTTGCGTGTGTGTGTGTGAGTATGGTTATCTATAATAACATTTTGGGGTTCAGGCATATTGTCTGTGTATCATGTAACAGAGCTGAGCAGAGGTACAAAAGAAGCTCTGCAAAGGTTAATTGATTAACTATAGTCTATTGATATGACAGAGGAGCTGAAGTCTCCTAAATGACAAAGGAAGAGCTGATCTACTCAGAGAGAACTGCATGAGCTAAAGAAGGGAAGTATTTATGCATATCTTTATTTATATAGCACCTACCTTGAAAGTAGCCCTTTACAATGCATGTGACATAATATTATAACACCATGGGAAGAAGTGCATCAGACATTAAACAATAGGAAAAGGAGTACCTGCCCTTAAGAGCTTAAAATCTAAGTGGTAAGTGGGGAGAACTTACAGAGAGAGATGGAGGGTGTTATGGTAAGTGTGTCTGCAAGGGGCCAGGGTCAGGGCATATGGGATGAATAATATAGTATAGTGTCCTGTGAAGCGCTCCCAGCTGCATGAGCTAATGTTGGATAAGAGGGAAAATTCCTTATTGATGATGTGTTGAGTGTGCTTTGATATATGAGTCACAATAGAACCACATTTCAGACAATAAGTATACAGTTTAAAATTGTTATGGTGCGTGAAAAAGGCAACAAAAAACCTCCACCGTTAACATATAGCCAATAAAGAATATCACTTGTGAGCAGCACATCCACATGTCTTAGACAGGTCTGCAACCCTGCCTTTCAACCATTATCACCTAGCATACAGTGCTCCCACTGCAGCAAGGGATTCTGGGAAATGACATGCAAAGAGCACACAATGTGTCACCTTTTGCCTTGAATATCCATTCACATGGAGCCCATTTATGCTAACGGTGGAGGTTTTTTGTTGCCTTTTTCACCCACCATAACTTAAAATGTGATATGGTAAACCTACCCAGCCTAGAAATATTTCAGAGCAAGTATAAACCAACCTCACACTGATGATACCCATCAAGGTTGAAACATGTCTGTGAGTGGTTTGACTTGCTTTGCTAAAAAGCTTAAAAGCTGTGTGAACGGCGATGCATCAGCTTAAATGGGCTCCATGTGAATGGATATTCCAGGCAAAAGGTGACACATTGTGTGCTAGTTTGCATGTCATTTCCCAGAATCCCTTGCTGCAGTGGGAGCACTGTATGCTAGGTGATAATGGTTGAAAGGCAGGGTTGCAGACCTGTCTAAGACATGTGAATGTGCTCACAAGTGATATTCTTCACTTATACAGTATATTCTTCACATATATATATATATATATATATATATATATATATATATATATATATATATATATATATATATATATATATATATATATATATATATATATATATAAAAGCAGGGGGTCTCCGGAGGTAAACTCTCTTAATTTCAGCTGTGGACATCCCCTGGTTCCAGAGATAATAAACTGCGAATTAGGGGCTGGTAGCTGTTCGGCAAGCAGGGTTAACAATATATCTGCAGTTCAGAGAGCTCAGGCCCTGTGGGTCAATCGGAAGTCGTGACGTCATCGGTGTGACTTCCTATGGCCCATGTGATGAGGGAGCTTCAATTTGAAAGCCCTACTTGCTGACACAAAGCAGCTACCTGCACCTATTTCGGAGGCAAGTATCTCCTGAAGTAGGGGGAACACCGGAGCTGAAATTAATGCGGTTCATCTCCAGTCCCTCTGCTTCAATTTTATATTTAAAAAAATTGCTGACTAGGACTGCTCCTTTAATACCTTTTTATCAATAAAACATATCTTATTCATTTTCACAACTTTGCTGTCCTAAATTTGGTTCTACTGTCACTTTTGGGGTACTCAAATAAAATTATCTAGTTTTCATTTTATAATCAATACGTTTTATATATCCCCTTATTCTCTACCTTTTTTGTGTGACTCTGCTATTCTCTTTGCACCTCTTGCCCCCCTTATTTTTGTCTGTCCCTTAGCTACCATAGTTTTTGTAAGAGGGGACTTATCCCTGTTCAGAAATGTGCCTCTAATCCAGCAGTGTGGTGGTTAACTGCTGGTAGACAATTAACCAACACCACCTGGCTGATTACAGGTGTCAGAAAAGCCTGTCTCTGAGACAGGAAGGGAGACTCCTGAGCTTACACGTGGGCTGAAACAGGAAGGGACAGAGAAGTCTTGAGCAGCTGTATACTGACAGCCAGACAGCAAGACAACAAGGGGGAGAACACTTCTAAAGCTGAATGTGCCTTAGGACAAAAAGGCTACACCAGGAAAGCAGAGAAGGATTCCCCCCTACAGCTACCAGAGAGACAGATAATACTTTACTTTCTAAGACTGTTGTATATCTGCACATATCAAAATATATGTTTGGGGCTGGGAAACATGCTAATCTAAAGGGAGTTGTGGACTGCATATGTTTAACTAGAAATAATCCCAAGTGGAACAGAAGCTTTGTTTGACCCCTTATTTGCATACATTGATGATTTTCTTGTGTTAAAGAAGCAGGCGCAATAAAAGCCTTATTTAATTTCACCTTAAAACCAGTCTCTTTTGCGTACCTCTGCACACGTCTCTTACATATGGTGTCAGAAGCGGGGTGAGAGGTGGCACTTGAAGTTCAAAGGGGCCCCGGAGACTGCCTGTGAAAATTTTTGTGCTTTTGCCTGCATAGCTCCTAGAAACGGTCTGAGCAACAAAACCAAAGAAACACACCCAGGCAGCAAAACTGCACTGCCTGTGAAAAATGTTGTGCTTATTTACCTGCATATAGTTCCTGCAAACAGCCTGAGCAACAAAGCAAAGAATCACATGCAGCAGGGACCAAAATTAAAGGGACACACATCCAGGCAGGAAATCTACACTGCACTGAAGAAAACCACAGATGGACTCTTTTCCCCGATCCCAAGAGGAGAGAGAGAGACTGCTGAAGCTGTTAAACCTTACGTGCCCATCACAATAATGTGTAATATGGTTGTTGAAAAGGGGGCTTTGCCTTCCAGCCGTAGTCAGGGTTCAAGAAGTGAGTTAGCGCTCCAGAGGAGCTAGGCTTTGTTTATTGTTTTCTTTTAAAAAAAAAATAATAATTTGCGCTGAAGCAGTGAACACAGACGGTGACCCATGAGCGGTACTGATTCTGGAAGTAAAGGCTGCCACATCACATAGGACTACCAGTTGTGAATGGAGTATATGCAGAAAAGTGTGAAAATTGATGCAAGACTGTGCTGAAGCAGGGAAACTTTTACAGACGGTGACCAACGCAAGGTACTGATTCTGGGAATTTAAAATGGCTGCCCAGCTGAAGTAAAATACAGACTCTGCAAAAATGGGGAAGAAAATGTTTTCCTGGTTTAAAGAACCCCACCACACGGAGCAGTGTCCGTTCAGGCCTTATTCAGACGATGAGAATAAATGCATGCACAGCACTGCTAATATTGTAAAACTTACCCAAGGGAAGAAAAAGTCAACAGAGATGCCTGTGAGAGCTGCGACCTCTACAAGCAAAATATGCCCACCTGTAGGACTACCACAATTTGGGGTTCTAGCAAATACAGTGATAACAGTTGCAATAGCGCCTCCTGAGATCAGGAAGAAAAATACACCTGATAGCCCCAAAATGGAGGACAAGATGTGGCGTTCCTGTAATGAACTCTACCCCACGGAAGAGTGGCCCTTCCAGTCCGATAAGGAAGAAGACATCTCTTAAGGGGAACCCGAACCGAATCACACCCACAAAACACCCCAAGAATGGTGGGGTGTCTGAACTCGGTACGAACTGAAAAGACCACTCTCCATGATGACGAATGTGATTGACAGGAGGAAGCGCGGGAACAGCAGATCGCTAAATATTTACGCCACCTAATGCAACTGCAAGGAAAACATGGCGGATACAGTGAAGCTATAGTGAAATAAGAGAAACTAAACTACAAACCAAGCGCTCAACCTATTGTGAATGTGTTGTGACACTAATATATAATGTGACAAAAATATTAATAAAAATTACAAATTGTGAAATAGTGACAATTATTTAAACAACATAAACCATTACCACCAGATTAGGGGAGGGTAAAGGAATGGGGCTGCCTAGGACTACAAACAAGCTATTCCATATAGCTAAAAACAAGTGATGTATAGAGAGCAAAGTCCTTGGCGCAGTATCAAGTGCGTAAACCTGATATTTCAGTCCTGTTCAGGAGAGAAAGTTCGTAGAAATCCACAGTCTGGCCACTTGCTTCCCTTTTGATGTTGATATATCTGGAATCAGAGAAAACAGGAGACCATTGCGCTGTATCTTATGTGTATTGAAGCCTCAATCACACAGCTGCTAGGTACTTACATCTAGAAAATTGGAAGCAGGCCTTGAAAGGTATCTTTAAACCGGGGGTCTGTGTTGCTCGTGGGGTTATCTTAGGTTCTCCAATTGCAATACTCCCGCTCCACAGATGGCCGATTTGCCCAATAGTACAAAAAGATAAAATATCAAATAGTGTGGTACAGTACAATTTAATAAAACATTAAAAAAGATCAACAGTCAGTGCACTCACATGCTATATGATCTTGCTGCACGATTTACAACGTGCCGTCCGCAAGCATGAGGAGGTGAGCCGTGGTGTGTAGGGAGGCTGGATCCCGCGTGTACCTCTCCCTCGCGGCCGCAAATCAGAGCGCCGGGTCCACCTCAGATGACGTCACCACCCTCAGCGATCTCCTCTGCTGGTACTGGCACGCAGCAATGCGTGCAACTAAGCTCCACCCTACGCGCGTTTCGTGACTCCTGACGTCACTTCCTCAGGGGTAATGCTCATGCTTGCGGATGGCACGTTGTAAATCGGTAAATTTGGTACCTGACCAAATAATCAAAATGTCATCTATGTACCGCCGGTAATATTTAAGATATTCCCCATTAGCATTATTGTTCCAGATTCATCAAGTCCCCATTTTCCCAAGAACAAGCCAGCATAGTTAGGGGCAAAACGTGTCCCCATGGCTATCCCAGTGGTGTGGAGATAAAAGTGTCCTTCAAAAGAAAAATTATTGTGATGAAGTATAAAATGAACACTATCTATAATAAATTGCTGTTGTGAATTAGATAAAGAATTATCAAAGTGCATGAAATAAGTGATTGCTTTTAAATCTTGGGTGTGACGTATACAAGTATAAAGAGACGCTACATTTAAAGTGACCCAAATAAAATGCTCTTCCCATATAATATTTTCTAGAGAATTGAGTACAATTGTGCTATCACGTAGAAAAGAAGGTAGTCCTGCAGTGAGTGGTGCTAGAAAATAATCAACATATTGTGATAAGTTCGCAGTGATAGAATCAATCCCAGACACAATGGGAGGCCAGGGTGATTCTCAAGTGTCTTGTGTATCTTTAGAATGTGATACAAGATGGGAACTTTTGGACACGCTTTATATATATATATAGGAGAATTCTTTGCCGGACAGTACCCCCAAATTAAGTGCTTTACTCAGGAAATCTTTAATGATGGACTGATATTTCAGTGTAGGATCGCCTATTAGCTATTCATAGGAGGCACTATCGTTGAGAAGGCGATACGCCTCTCTAATGTAGTCATCTCTATTTTGTAGGACAGTGCCACCACCCTTATGCGCTTGGCATATGGTGGACATATCTCAGAAGGAGGTTCACACTCTCCACACAGCACTGGGTACCTCACACCAAGAGATCAGCAGTTGCCGCACAGAACTGGAAGTCTCTAAAAAGGAACTTCACAGTCTCACTAAGGAACTGGACATCTCTCAAAAAACTATCCTCAGTCTTAATATGGATCTTAAAGTCTCTCAGAAGGAGCTTCAGACCCTCAACCTACAGATGGAAGTCTCACGCCAGGAGACCAGGACTCTCAAAGCCGGAGTGCGTAAATGGAAGGGGGACTACAAGGAGGCCCTGAATATTACAGAGACTGCAAAAAGAGACCATTTAAGACTAAAAGAAGAAAATTCTGATTTGACAGACCACGTCAATGAAAAGAATGAAAAGCTGCACGAGCTTGAAAAAATAAAGAAACTTTTGGAGGATGAAAAGTTTAAAGCAGAGCACCGACTGCAGAACCAACTGCAAGGTCTGCATACACACCTCCAGAATGCCGAGGAGAAGCAGCAAACTCTGCAGGAAGAAAATCTGCAGGCTGCTAAGGAAATACAAGTGCTGCAGGAACGTCTGATAACCCAGTGTGTCCTCGCAAAGCAGCATGATAAATTGAAGGCTACCATGACCATCACCAAAGCATCGCTAGAGGCTAAGCTTAGAGGCCAGGTGACTCAGTACAAGAGGGAGCACAAAAAGGTCCAGAAACTGAGACGAGTATCTGCGGCCCAAGCGAAAAAGTTCACAGTGCTCCACAAAATAATGAATGATAAGTGGAAGCAAGCTCAGAGAAAGCACAGGGAAGAAATAAAGACCATGAAAGGAAAATGGCAGGAAACACTCAAGAAACAGAGTGAGACTCTACAGACCAGTAACTTACAGATGCCTCCAATACGGGAATAGGTACAGACTCTGCCCAAGCATCGGTATCCCACAGTAACTAATGCCCGTGAGGACAAGGGTACAGTGAGAGCTGGGGACACCACTCACCTTCAAAACAAGATTACGAAGTTTGAGCCACCTAAGAAAGCACTAGCCAAACCTGCGACCGCCCAAAAGGCAAAAAACAGAGGTAGGAGTGCAGAATCAAAGCCAGAATAATCCTTAGCTGAGAAGCTGAAAAGTTAGGACATTCTCTGGAAATGTAGCTGGAATCACAACTCAATCCCAAAGAAGCTGAACTGGCGACTACATTGAATGGGAAAAGTGCAGGAAGACAGCCTCAAGAACTGAGGGCTCAGGTGGCTGTTCTTGGGCACTCTTGTGATACTATGAAATGGACATTTGGTGCTAAAGTGGAGTACATGGGAAAATGGCGAGAGAAAGCGATTTGCATAAACGCTCTGCGACTGTCGCCATACAGTCTGCCTACAAAATGAGGAGCGCCCGACATAGGGGTAAGCTCATGACCACGTGATCGGTAGAAAGACTGGACTTGGAAAAAGTTCTCCTTGAGTGACTGAGGACTGCTGATCTCAAGCACCTTCTGGAGGAGACACTACTAAACTGGAGGAAAGGCTCCAATCCCAGCGGGACTGGGGGTTCTCCTCCTCATCCACTCTCATTCAAGTCACTGAGATATCTCAAATGAGAGTGGAAGGATGGGCTTTGGCCATGGCAAGCCCGAGCTTCCCACAAACAGGGGAGGTATGTAACAGGGGACTTATCCCTGTTCAGAAATGTGCCTCTAGTCCAGCAGTGTGGTGGTTAACTGCTGGTAGACAATTAACCAACACCACCTGGCTGATTACAGGTTTCAGAAAAGCCTGCCTCTGAGACAGGAAGGGAGACTCCTGAGCTCACACGTGGGCTGAAACAGGAAGGGACAGAGAGGTCTTGAGCAGCTGTATACTGACAGCCAGACAACAAGACAACAAGGGGGAGAACACTTCTAAAACATGAAAGCTGAATGTGCCTTAGGACAAAAAGGCTACACCAGGAAAGCAGAGAAGGATTCCCCCCTACAGCTACCAGAGAGACAGATAAGACTTTACTTTCTAAGACTGTTGTATATCTGCACATATCAAAATATATGTTTGGGGCTGGGAAACATGCTAATCTAATGGGAGTTGTGGACTGCATATGTTTAACTAGAAATAATCCCAAGTGGAACAGAAGCTTTGTTTGACCCCTTATTTGCATACGTTGATGATTTTCTTGTATTAAAGAAGCAGGCGCAATAAAAGCCTTATTTAATTTCACCTTAAAACCATTCTCTGTTGCATACCTCTGCACACGTCTCTTACAGTTTTTTTAGTGCAACTCTGCACATTTTGCAGACTCCATTTTGTTTTCCATGTCTTATTATTTTTGTGTTACAGATGCAGCGGCCGTTATCTGACCATTTCTCGAATTGGTTTTCGAGATCTCCCCAGAATCCATTCAACATTTGCCACGGCAGACTAATGGCCCATCGGATTAACACAGCAGGGGTCCCTGCTGTGTTAATCCTACTGCGGTCTACCAGTCTGTAAGAGACGCGCAGTAAGAGATAGGCTGAATCAGTCACTGCGCACCTCTAACAGGCGATTGCGGGGTTTATTTAATTTTAAACACTACAGTATTGTAGCAGGGGGTCTCTGGAGCTGAACCGCATTAATTTTAGGTCCGGGGACCCCCTATTACCTAAGTTACAGGCCTCGTTATGGGATGCCGGTATACCCGCCATGTTAAAATCCGGTGGGTCACGTGAACGTGGGATCTAAACAAAACAGAGGGATACGGCACCCCATAACGGGGCCTGTAACTCAGGAAATAGGGGGTCCCGAGACTAAAATCCACTTTGTTCAGCTCAGAAGACCCCCTGCTAGTGTAGAGGAGTTTAACTCCCCCTACCCCCCAAAGAAAAAGTCATGGCATTAGCGGATAGCTGCTAAGGTAAAACCCTTTGCCCCCAATAAACCTGCTCACAAACACTATGAATAAAAATAAATTGTAAGCAGCTTCATTACCTTAGCGTTTAGCCACTAAGGCAATGAAGGGGTTAATGCACAATAGCAGGTTTATTGGGGGCAAAGGGTGTGAGTGAAGGGGGTACTTGGCCCTTCACTCATCCCCTCTGCCCCCAATAAACATTACAATATGTACAATATACAATACTACCCACCAATACACAACCCACCCATCCCCTGTGCCCCCACATAAAAACATTTTTTTTTCTGCACAGGATTGATTCTTTTTAACCATGTGAGAACTTCCAGTTTTTTTAAAGGATTTGACATCATCCCTTGATGGTGTCACATCCTACTGTAGTGCCCAAGGTTATTCTAACACAAACTAGTGGCAATTGCCAAAAAGATCCAGGTACACCCAGGCACATGCTGGATACATGCCTTAAACTTGCCTTAAACTAGATCCAGCATTTCTGCATTGATTAATGGCCCATCAGATCAACAGCGGGGGTCCCTGGCAGTCCGATTCGTTTGAATGGGACTGCCAGGGACCCCTGCTGTGTTAATCCTATGGGTCATTAGTCAATGCAGAAATGCCTTAAACTTGCCTTAAACTAGCCAGGTTACACCCAGCACATACCCAGAATGTAACCGGGCTAGTTTAAGACAAGCTTTAGAATACTCGTGGTCTCGTCTATATTTAAAATCTGGCTGGCATCACATGGTTTACTAGAACCAATAGGATGACCCCCAATCAAATTGGTTCTTGTAAACCATGTGATGCAGACATTCTGTTTTTTGTAACGTCATCTTAAAGGGAAAGGAAGCTGAGCCTATCTGATTGGCTGGCTTCACTCACTTTTGATGATGTCACATCCTCACCTCCAAAAAAGTCACATGGTTATCCCAGCCAATCAGATGGTGTAGGAAGCATTTAACAATCAAATGTGACATCACAGGAGGTATAAAAGCCTGTGCAGCCTCATTTGAAGGAGCTGAAGAACAACACGGATTCACAATTGGATTGACAGATGACGATAAAGAAGAACCAGGAGTGGATTACACGTAAAGATGAAGATAAAGAAGACCCCCAAAAGTGATTCCAAATTACAGATGAAGAAAAAAGAATGAAAGATTTTACCTGTGGACCGTGGCTGTTGAGGAGCATTGCGTCGTTGACCAGGAGTTGCTGCTGCTGTTGCTGGTGTTGGTGTTGGAGTCGGATTTGGTGGGTGACGACACCAAAAAGTAAGAAAAATATGACCTGTATTTTATTTAATGTTGTATTTTTTTTTAAGGTTGGCATTTGCGATGGCATTCTGTAACTTTTGTATTCCAAATGTAAATGTCTTTTGTTTGGTGCTTGTTTTTTCATGTGCAGGGTTTTTATTAGGTTGGTACTGTATTGGCATTTTTATTAATTAAATTATTGTGTCTTTTTTATTTTGTGCATGTATTTTTTTTTGCAGTTGCCCATTGATTGCCATAGTGACAGACCATGCATTGGTGTGGTACTGTGCCAATCAAATGGTTTATTGTTTTTTTTGTTGTTGTTATGGCAATGCAATGTGGTTTCTATTTGATGCATGTACTGTACTGTATTTATGTTTTTGCAGGTTGTATGTTGCCTGGAATGATGGCAGCTCATGCCCACAGGTCATAGGTGTGCCACCATCCAATCAATTGTTCTTTTTGGCATTTTTAAGATTACAATTGAATGTGTTTTTAATTTGAGACTTGTTTTGGTGATTGCCAGATTGTATATTGCCTGACATGTTTTTTTGGCATTTGTAAAAAATGTTTTAGCTTTCCCATTTATTTCTATAGTGTTAAAGCATTCCCATATTATATATGCTTTAACACTGTGCCAATCAATAGGTAGTGGGGGTTGTGTCCCCAGGTAGGGTGGGTGGGCTGTGGGGGAAGTTGGGTTAACTCCTTAATTACTATAGTGGTAACTAACCGCTAAGGTGATTGAGGGGTTTGGGGCCATTAGATTGTATTTGTTTTTATTGGGCTGTTGCTGTGGGGGGGGGGAGGGGGAGTGTGTGTTTATTTGAATGTATTGCATTTTATTATGCACAGGATTGATACCGCAGCCAGCGGGGACCCCCCAGACACCCGTGGGGAAAACCTGGAGGCCCCCAGACACCCACGGGAACAACCCAAGGACCCCAAACACCTGCGGGGAACAACCAAGGACCCCCATGGAGCCCCCATACACCCACGGGGATCACCTGGAGGCCCCCAGACACCAACAGGGACAACCTGAAGACTCCCGTTGGTCCTCATGGACACCCGCGGGGACCACCTGGAGGCCCCCGGACACCTGCTGGAACCACCCGAGGACCCCCAGAACACCTGGGAGGATTACCCGAGAACCCCCAGACCACTGTGGGCCCCCAGAACCTGCAGAGAACACCTGATGACCCCCGCCGTCCTCTGGTATCAATCCTGTGCAGAAACTGTTTTTTTTTATGTGGGGGCACAGGGGGTGGGTTGTGTATTGGTGGGTAGTACATATTGTAATGTTTATTGGGGGCAGAGAGGGTGAGTGAAGGGCAAGTACCCTGTAAGAGATGTGTGCAGAGGTAAGCAATGGAGACCGTTTTTAAGGTGAAATTAAAATAAGGCTTTATTGCGCCTGTCCCTTTAATACAGCAAAACATATGAAATAGTGAGCCAAACAAAACCTGCTACACTTTGGCATATATGTATCCTTATATTCCAGCCCTTTTTAACTGGGTGGCTACCCAAGCTATTCATCAGCCCAAGTCATATAGATATATATAGACAACAGTCATAGGAAAATAAAGTCTTATCTGTTTGCTGGGTTGCTGCCTTTTCTCCGTATAATCAGCATCCAGATTTAGAAGTCTTATTTGTCAGCTCCAGACATCTGTGTTCCCTGGTCAGCATCACCTGTGAGACTCAGGAACCTCTGCTCTGTTTCCTACTGTAGTTTAGCTCACGTGTGAGCTCAGGAAGAATCTCCCTTCCTGTCTCAAAGGCAGGCCTTTCTATCAAACCTCTAATCAGCCAGGTGAAGTTGGTTAACTGCTGGATCCAATTAACCAACACACTGCTGGATTAGCGGCATATTCCTAACAGGGATAAGTTCCCCTGTTACATACCCCCTTACCTAACCCCTCTGTACACAATAAACATGCTATTTTGCCTTAACCTCTTCATTGCCTTAGCAGCTAGCCACTAAGGTAATTAAGCTGCTTACATTTTATTTTTATTCATAGCGTGCATGAGCAGGGGGTCTCCTGAGCTGAAACATATTGATTTCAGAATTGGGGACCCCCTGCTTCCTAAGATATAGGCCCCGTTATGCCTGTGCTTTGCATCACGTGACCGGAGGCTTTTAACATTGCAGGAATATTGGCACCCCATAACGCGGCCTGTAACTCGGGACGTAGGGGGTCACCAGACCTGGAATGAACACGGTTAAGCTCCGGAGACCTCCCTGCTACAATACTGTAGTGTTAAAAATTTTAATACCTAGGTGTATGGTCTGAGGAGAGGACGTGTCTGTCCTGAAACGCCACGTGTTTGCATATACCTGCTCTGATGCTTTGAATACAAACCCCTTGGTGTTACAAGCCCCAGCACTCCTAATAACAACCAGAGACTCTTTCGGGTCGCCGGAGTGAGTTTCATTGTGGAACCGGCGTTTGAGGTGGGCTACTATTCATGGGTCCTGCGAGAAGCCGCAACCCGGAAGGAAGAGCAACGTGGTGCCGAGCCAGGCAGCCCCAGCGCGCGGGACTGACTAGTAAGCCTCAGCACCATCCCCCTGCGCCCAGGACACCACCAGGACTGTTGCCCCTGCACTGCTCTACTGGACTTATATATCCCTATATGTAAGTTTTTACTTGTTATTTATCAATTTGTTTTTATTAAATCTTGACCCTTGGTGCGCTCTTGTGTTTCATTTTCTATTGACACCTGACGTTTGGAGCCATCCTACGACGGGATCGGTGGAGGAGGGGTGCCTTCACATCACATCAGCTGCAAGAGGGAAGAGTTGATCTACTTCAAGATCTTGTTAGGAAGCAAGAGCGCGGTTTGAATTTACTACCAGGTATATAGCAATTAATTTAAGAGAGGACCGTATTGACTTTAGAGGCGGTCTGCCTATGTATTCTCTCACTCCTACAATATACATCTATATAGAATGTTCAAACCTTGATCCAACAAAACAGAAAGAGCCGGCCGCTCAACCTAATATGCATATAGCTGTGTTAGGTAAAAGGTGGTGCAACAGTTATGTATCGAAAGGGATTATTGTGGACGGGCTCCAGCCACGAGTAGCCTTAGCTACCAACAAACACGGGGGCAGTGTAACAGGGGCAACCTGTTAGCAGCAGCTAGATCTGTTGAGTGTTGGCCAGGTAATAGTTAAATCCCTGCCTGAAGGGAGGCAGGACTATTAACGAGCCAGGCTGAACTTAGAAAGAGGTTGAAAAGGCAGGAAAGCAAATGGTTTCTCTGCTCCCTGGTCTGTGTAGAGACCACACGTGTGTGTGTCCTTGAACTCTAAGGACACCAGGGCAAGGAGGCCAAATCCCTGTGTCCTGGATGCCAAGGTACATCAAAAGGACTCTGGATCTTTACAGTATATGCTGGGGAGACTAGGTCAAAGTTAAGAGAAACCCTATCCTACTGTATATATTGCTGCACCTTGGTCAGGAAAAGACTGTTTTTTTGTTTATTGCACTTTGTCCAAATTAAAGCCTACATTAATTTTCCCAAAGCAAGTCTCCTGTTATCACTATTGCACACACCTCCTACAGTACAATATACAGTTGTGTTAAAAAAAAAGTGCACCCTCTTTGAATTCTATGGTTTTACATATCAGGACATACTAACAATCCTTAGCAGGTCTACAAATTAGGTAAATACAACCTCAGATGAATAACAACAAATGACATATTACACTGTGTGATGATTTATTTAACAAAAATAAAGCCAAAATGAAGAATCCATGTGTGAAAAACTAAGTACACCCTTACTGCTTCCATAGGAATTAAGATGCCAAGTAGCAGACAGGTGCTGCTAATCAAATGCCCTTGATTAATTGATCATCAGCAAGTGTGACCAACTCCTATAAAAGCCAAAGTTTTAGCAGTTTGCTGGTCTGGAGCATTCAGGTGTGTGTTAACACAATGCCAAGGAGGAAAGACATCAGCAATGATCTTAGAGATGCAATTGTTGCTGCCCATCAATCTGGAAAGGGTTATAAGGCCATTTAAAAACAATTTAAAGTCTATCATTCTACAGTGAGAAAGATTATTCAAAAGTGGAAAACATTCAAGACACTTGCCAATCTTCCCAGGAGAAAAAGTCAGTGTGTCTGACGAAACGCGTTAGGAAGCAGCGCCGACACTACGTCATCAACAAGGGTCAGAAGCAGTGGTAAGCTTCCAGCCCTGCTGCACACAGCCCCAGAATTGGCGCAGTTGATAGCCGGTCTTGTATGGAGAGACTGACAACTCAGGACTCCTAATATTACAGGTTTCAACACCATCCATGAGGTCTGAGATCGTGGGACACGAGCGGGCGGCGTTTGCTACATCTGACGCTGCAGGAGATCTTGCCGTGCTGTTCCCGTGGTGGTGATATTATTATCATACATGCCTAATTACATTTTATGTTTGTGTGAGCTTGTTTCTCTCTCTATATATTTTTATTAAACTTTTTATACATTTTTACGCTATGGGTTGTGCGCTTTCTCCTTCTGTCTAATAGATTTTTGTGGAACTGGTTCTTCTGCTGAAAGCTGCCCCACACCCATTCAAGCGACAACAACTGACTGGACATTCTGATGAGTGGATTAGTATCATCTTTTTATTTTTTATGATTCACTGCTTTACCTGTTTTATTTTTGATATAATTTGTTTTTATTTCAAAGTTATCACTTGTCATTTTGGCGCTACTAATCTTTTGATATATATATGTATGGCTTATCTGCATATGTTCTGGTCCGGCGTCTCCGATTTCCCCAGGCACTTAAGACACAGGAGTTGAAGTCCTGCTGCTCCCAGAAAGTCGTTTGCCCTATTTCTTTGCAGGCTTCTCTACAGTGTGGGGCTTTGGGTACCCCTCTGTTCCCAGGCAAAACCCTCTGGTGAACAAGCCTGGATCCCTGCATGCAGGGATCTCTGTTGTCTGTGTTCCTCTAACAGACTCCAACAGGGACTCTGAAAAGCAGCTATTTCCTGCCTCTTACACCCTGCTCAATCAGGAGTTTCACGCATCACATGCATGAATCCCGACACCAGTGCAGTTTCCTGCCCTGTAAAGGGAGTATAACTCTTTTACTCCCTTACAAGGTCTACATAGTTTGTAAGCTCTATGGGGCAGGGACTGTGTCTGCAAAATGTCTCTGTAAAGCGCTACGTAAAACTAGCAGCGCTATAGAAGAACAAATAATAATAATAGTTAATATTTTAACAGATGTATTCCAGGCGTTAGAAGTTTGAAATGTCTCTTTTTAGGGCTTGATTTTTAATTGCATTTTTTGGCACTTTGTGTGGCAGTTATTTAATTTCGAAACCTCGTTCCCTTGAGGTTTGCAAGTGGAGAATGTTTTTTTTTTTTTTTTTTTAAAGGAGCAGCATTTTTTAATTAGTTGTTTAAGTTTTTTTGTTGGCTACTTCAGGTAACCCGGTTTGTCCAGTGTTTTTGTTCAAAGAGTATTTCGTTAAGAGGTTTATGTATAATGGTTACTTTTGTAGCATGCAGATTCTTTTCCTTTAACAATTTTTCAATTTAATAGTATTAAAAAAAATATGTAGTCCTGTTAGGTTTTGATGTTAGGCAATTTGGTTCTCATTCATTTAGAATTGGGCAGATTCTGAGGCATCTAGAATTGGTAGTTGGAGTTCAAAGAGACATAAAAGTTATATTATATGAAATCTTGCTTAGAATTTTTGTTTATTTAGGAACTGTAATATCTGTTTTGTTGCCTATTGTTTTGTACAGGTGCTTCTATGGCTGAGGTACTATACAGTATGGATTGTCAGAGATTTATATATATACATATATATATACACAGTATATATTGGGCTAAGAAGAGGGCTTCTGTCTGCCCATATGGTCTTACTTTAAATGTTACTTTTAATAAAGTAAAGGTTTCATGGTTGGGTTTTAAGAATTTGATTTGGTGGTAGGGTACTTGTGGAATTCTTAAACCTTAAAAGATGTAAGAAACATCCTAATTTTATAATTCTGCATGTGGGAGAGAATGATATTGGTATTCATTCTTATCGGTTTTGTGTGAAGAGGTTTACATTATTTGGTCCGAAGCAGAGATTATTTTGGAAAAGTGCAACGGATATTAATACTATTAAAAAGTGTAGGAGGAAATTAAATAAGGCCATTGTTTCATTTATTAAGGATACTAGATGATCAAAGTCCAGATTCGCAAAGGTTGCTGTAATAACAATTACTAATAATAAATTGTGCCTCTCCCTCCCTTCTTCCCTATCTCTCTCCCTCAGCCTTCTCTTCCCCCTCATCTCTCTTCCCTATTATCTCTCTCTTCCCATCAATTTCCTTTAATACCCCATGATGTCCCTAATTCTTTATGCCTCTCCCTCCTACTCCAGCCTTCTTGCTTTCTTCTCACGTGTCAGCTGACTTCCTATCTTTCTTTGTCTGCTTTCTGTCTAAACTTTATCGCTACCTGACTCTCCTTATATGCCACCAGGCTGTGTGTATTATGATGCCACATGCCAGAAACACAGCCTATCAAGTATAACACCCACTAGCAGACTTGCTTGTCAGAGAAATTGTAATCAATCATAAAATTAATGTGTTTCAATAAAAGTAAAATAAGAACACCCACCCCTAAGGTCCCTTTAATATGACTGCAAAGTTTCAGGTGTCTAGATTTCATGTTCTTGGAGCTATGGCTCAGACTGACAGACTCTCTTTTATTGTTATACATTAGATTTGGAGTTTTGTTATACGTCATGTAGATATTCGGTGACAGTTCAGGTTTGTACTGTATGTACATTTATCTGAAATATGTATTAGCATCTTTAATTTATGGTCATACAAGTTATTAAATGGCTTCAGCAGTTCTTTCATGCCCAATCTTTTATGTTGTGTAAGAAAGGGGTAATGTTTTTCTGACTGTGGGAGTGCAAAAAGGGTGTTGAGGCACAGTAGATAGGATATAATAATAATATCCTATTAATTTAATTATATAACTATATAATAGTACTATTAATATTAATGATGATAATAACTTTATTTATATAGAGCTTTTCTCCCAATAGGACACTAAGCACTTCACAGTTACAAAAAAGTTACAAAAAGGAAAGAAGAAGAAAAAAATGAAGGTTATAAAAGAGACCAAACACAAGGAAAAATGCTATACAGAATAGGATGGTACTTTTGTTATTAAGTACTGAACATGTTGTGGTTACTTAATTAAATGCCTGGGTAAACATACTAAACAGGTACAGTAGATCTTGTGACTTTTTTATAGACTTCCAGAGAGGGGGCCTCTCGAACTATACGATGCAGACCCAAAGGAAGTCAAGGATATTCTGGCAACTGTTAGGAGTCCTTTATCTGCAGATCTAAGTGAATAAATGGAAGTGTAGGCAATTAGTTAGGAGTTTGAGGGGAGGAAGGTGTATATTCTCATAATATTGAATAGATGGAAGTCTCAAGATTTTGCAGTGGACTCAATTTGAGGAACGTAGAAAATGGAGGAATCAAAGATAATTGTGGTTGGGGTATTCAGAGAATGGTGGTGTCTATATTAGTGTGATAAAATAAGCTGTGGGGTGGAGTTGGGGGTTGGAAAATGAAAAGTTCAGATTTCGATATGTTACATTTGTGATAGTGATCAGATCTCTTGAAGGAGATAGCAGAAAGGGAGTTCAGGACTGGAGAATATGAGCCTGAAGAGTATGTGAAAGGTTAGGAGAGGGAATTAATAATCAGATTTAAGATGATATTGAAAATAAATTATTGTTTTAAATTCACAAGAGAAGAGGTATAGAAGGAAACGAGGAGAGGCCCTAAAACAGATCTTCACCAACAGAGCGTGGGAGATACCAGCAAATGAAACACTAAAGGAGAAGTTAGTTAGATATCAAGTGAACCATGTGTGGCAGTCTATTAAACTACAAGAGAGTGCAGTGTGTGGAAGAGGAAGGGGTGATCAACAGGGATGAAAGCAGCTAAGAGGTTGAGTAGGATTACTAGGGAGAACTGCCCCAAGGATATTGCTATCAAGAGAATATTGGCGATGGTCAGTATCAGTTAGTGGTTAGGATGGAATGTATACAGAATTTTTTTGAGAAGAGAGTTTGAAGAAAGGAACTCTAGCATACTGTTATTAAGAATGGATGGCTCTTCGGATTCCCTGAAATTAGCATACAGATACAGTACCAGCATATGACTACCCTCTACTACTATACATATAGTACTATACCAAGGAATCATTATCCATTGGGTAATACCGTTAGGTTACCCACTTGAGCATACTAGGTTGGTATATACATACCAGCATCTTACCACTCACTAGTACCATACCAGTGAAGCAGTTTCTCTTAGGGAACACTGTTTAGTTCCCTTTGTTGAGTATACTAGGTTGAAATATAGATAAATTAATCTGACGCCTCTCTTCTACTATACCAGTCAATCAGTTTCATTTTGGGCAACATCATTAGATTATCCGTATTGTGTATTCTAGGTTGACATATAGATACCAGCATCTGAACGCTCGCTATACCAGTTAATAAGTTTCTATTGGGATACATGGTGCTGGACATACCAGGTTAGTATATAGATCCTAGTATATGGCCACTCTCTACCACTATATCGTGCCAGTCAATATGTTTCAGATGGGGAACACAGTTTGGATACCCATGTTGGGCATTCTACAGTAGGTTGACATATAAGGTGTCAGGAACTGCGTTTGGTGGTAGGACAGGTTTCGTATATGGCTGGTAGGAGGATGCTGTTGTAAATGAAAGTTGATATCACTAGTCAAGAGGCTAGAGAGGAGGGAGAAGTGGTTTGAGTGGTTTTAGTAAGGAAGAAAACTGGAGGGGATCTAAAGATTGTAGGTAGAGGTACATTTGTGAAGATACAGGTGAAGTAGAGGTGGCATGAGGCTGGCAAGGTAAAAAAGATTAGAAGATTATCAGAGACTAGAAACAAAAATTGCAAGCTTTAGCTCAATGTATTTATGAACAGGCAACGCAGTTGTCACTTAAAATGTTACCTGTCTGCTTCAGGACATAAAGCTTTTCTCAATGTAAAATCAGGCTATTTTCTCACTCGAATACCTCAACGGCGGCTGTCACTAAATGGCATAGAAAACCATTTTATTAATGTGCTTTTTAAATTGTCTTTTTCTCAAGGACACATCATATCCATTAAGCTTGCTGAAGGAGAGAGTTTCTCTCTAAAAGTTTAGGTTCTTCCTTGTTAAAAACAGTTTTTTTCTCATGCTGTGCAGAAAATCATTTATTTTTCTACTTACTATTGCTTTTGAATGAACCTGCTAATTAATAAATGAAGGTTTACTATTTGTGCTGAATATGTCCTAAATATACAGTATATAGCCACATCACTTAGAACCTGCTAACATTCCTCTGAAGCCTCAAAGTTGTTTTTTTATGGAAGACAGATACAGTAATTACCTATCTTATAATTGTCATGATCAAATTGAGTGATAATTTGGTGTTAAAAAAAAGGTCTTAATTATATGTCACAACTATATTCTTTAAACATTTTTAAATAATATATGACTATACATGGAGAATTGTGAAGCTTGAACCCCCTGAGAATTTGTAGTTGAATTATTCATCTTTTCCACAGCATTTAAGGTATTTTCCCCATGTCTGCGTCCAAATTGTCTCCTACTTTGAGACACATAAAATATGAGAGTTTTTAAATCTGTATAATTCTTATAGTTATGAAAATACAGATACTGTAGCTGCATGACTACAGCAATGTATAGTAACTATGTACATTGGAAATGTTTTATTATCCTATTTAAGGCTCAATTATGTTATAGAGTTTACTACAAATGTTGTATATTTTTTTAATTTGCTGTGAGACAATGGGGCTTATGCTATAAGCGTTCATAATAAAAATAGCTGGCGATTTAATTCGCTTGTTTTTGGAGCGTTGCTATCACGGTATTCAGAAAGCCTAGATTACCTGGTATGGCAAAATTCCCAAAACGGACGAGTAGCCGGCGACGTGAAGATTGCCTCTCTGAAAAGGCCTTACCCGGAGATTTATTTCAGCTGCAAAGAGAGCTGATCAGAGAGAGCCGCCTCTCCCTGCGCAAATCTCGCCCGAAATTAATGTTTTATAATACATGTTTTTATTAATTGTGTAGATGAGTGGGGGGTCTCCAGAGCAGAATCATGTTGATTTGAGGTTCGGTGACACCCTGCTTTCTGAGATACAGGCCCCGTTATGGGGTGCGGGTATCTCCAATGCATTTTATTCCCACGTTCACGTGACACGGGACATTTAATGTATAGGAGATATCGGCACCCCATAATGGGGCCTGTATCTCGGGAAGCAGGGGGTCCCTGGACCTGAAATCAATGTGGTTCTGCTCCGGAGACCCCCTGCTCATCTACACTAGTATTAAAATTTATATTAATACAGTTGCTACCCACAATAAACATTAAAAACACGAGAACACTAATACTTACATCCTCTACCCCATATGATTGATACCACAGCCTGCGGGTGTCCGTGGGTCATCAAGTAGTCCCTATGGGTGTCTGAGAGTCCTCAGGTGGTCCCAGCAGATGTCTGGGGGCCCTCGGGTGATCCGTGCAGGTTTCCGCTGTCCTGCGGTACCAATCCTGTGGCCAAAAATGTGCAATACATTGAATAAATATACCCCATCTCCCACCGCCAACACATTCAGTACAGTAATGGGCAAAATAACTATTATCCAGATATGGATAATAGCGCATTTGCCCATTATAAAATAAAACATTAGCCAGCCAACTTAAATAAAGTAAATAAAACTTTATACTTAACCCTGCCATCATGAAGGGCATCCTCACCAGCGTACTCCATGTCCATGTCCTCCATTGCCAGAAAGAATACAAAAAAAATAAAATCTAATGGCCCACAACCCCTTAATCACCGTACCGGTTAATAACTGATATAGTAATTAAGTGGTTAACCCACCCTCCCCCGCTTCCCACCCTAGCAGCCTAACCATACCCCCTTGCACCACTATACCCACTCTCTAACCATTGATTGGCATAGTGGTACATCATACCCATATAATATGGGCATGATAAGCCACTATAGCAGTCAATGGTCACCCTAATAAAAAAAACATTAATTTATTGGTTGGCTTGTGGTTTTATTTCTTGAATAATTTGCTTGGATAGGTGTTTATTTAATACTATTGTTATGGTTTGGAATAACATAATTTTAATTATTTTGCTATTTTGGTGATAGATACATTTTAGTGATGTGTACTATTAGGCTATTTAGTTATTTTATTGATAAGGTGTTTAGGTGCCAAAAATACACAACAATAAGTGCTCATTATTTAGCAATAAAATCATTACATATAAGCCTGGGTAGGAAAAAAATTATTGCCAGAATAATTAATGGACTTAAGTAGTATTTCTTAAAATGTCAAGGAGATACACTGTAGTTCATTACTGCATTAAATAGAACGCTGCGAGTAAGGTCTTAATCTTTTTGCTCATGATGTCCAAATATATAGGAAGATAAATGTAGGAGAAATTGTAAATTGATTACCGAATGGCATTTCGATAATGTACAATTGGACAGATAGATTGCAACTCTGATTTAATTTAGACAATGGATATGCAATGTGGCTGGGAATAAGAAAAACATATCTCAAAATTCTATTTGTGGATGCTAATATGCATAGCTGTGAAGAAGAAATGAACCTTTGAAACATACAATATAAATAAAGGAATAGGAATGTTGCATCAATAATACAGAGCTATGCTCTGAGCATGGGGTAAACTTATTATTGTACTGTTTGGTAGATTAATCGCATTCAAGGACATTGAAGAGATGAGAATAATTAACAGTATGATGTAGCCCCTTTACTGATTGTTACATATCCATCTTACCTAATGCTACATTATGTTGTCAGCTCCACCAACATTGTAAGGAATTTGTAATGGACAGCAAGTTATATAGTTACATAGTAGATGAGGTTGAAAAAAGACGTAGGTCCATCAAGTTCAACCTATGCTAAATTTAGACAGCACATACTTTATCCTATATCTATACTTACTTATTGATCCAGAGGAAGGCAAACAAAAAACCCCATTAAGGGGAAAAATTAATTCCTTCATGACGCCAAGAATTGGCAATCGGATTAATCCCTGGATCAACATCCTTCCCATGTATACTTATTTGGTATATCCCTGTATACCTTTCCCATCTAAAAAGATGTCCAACCTTTGTTTGAACAAATCTATTGTATCTGCCATCACAGTTTCCATGGGTAATGAATTCCACATTTTAACTGCCCTTACTGTAAAGAACCCTTTCCTTTGTTGCTGGTGAAATTTCCTTTCCTCCAACCTTAAGGGATGGCCCGAGTCCTTTGTACTGCCCGTGGGATGAATAGTTATTTTGAAAGCTCCTTGTATTGTCCCTGAATATATTTGTATGTAGTTATCATATCCCCTCTTAGACGCCTCTTTTCTAATGTAAATAAATCTAATTTATCTAGCCTCTCCTCATAAGTTAGAATGTCCATCCCCTTTATTAATTTGGTGGCTCTTCTCTGCACTCTCTCTAGTTCCATAATGTCTTTTCTTAGGATTGGTGCCCAAAATTGTTCTCCATATTCAAGGTGTCGTCTTACTAATGCTTTGTAAACGGGCATAATTATGTTTACTTCCCTTCCATCCATTGCCCGTTTGATGCAAGATAAGATCTTGTTTGCCTTTGCAGCTATTGCATGACATTGGGCACTATTGATAAGCCTACTGTCTACAAACACTCCTAAATCCTTCTCCATCAAGGATTCCCCCAATATATCTCCATTTAATTTGTAAGTCGCCTTTTTATTCTTGCATCCCAAATGCATAACCTTACATTTATCTGTATTAGACCTCATCTGCCATTTACCTGCCCACATTTCCAGTCTCTCCAAGTCCTTTTGAAGAGAAATTACATCCTGCTCTGATTCTATTACCTTACACAATTTAGAATCATCAGCAAAGATGGAGACTTTGCTCTCGATCCCAACCTCAAGGTCATTAATAAACAAGGTGTTTGTTGAAGGTGTTATATCACAATTTAAGGGATATTTTGGCAGTTCCAAATGCATATTTCATGTCTGTTTCATGGTTATTAATTGGTTTCATTCCTTTTAGTTAAATTAATTTGCATATTATTTCCATATTAATACCAGCAAGAAACAACATGTACATTTTACAATAATGGTACTGTTAATCTTTAGGCGCACACAACTACAGGATGCAGTTACTAATAAAGAACATCAAAATATAAAAGCATATAATTGCAGGCTGCTATAATTCCAGCAGGTTTGCTATAAATATGTTTCCAGTTTGCTTTCATTTCTAAATCGTTTGAGCAATGATAGGCACATCAATGACTTGACAATATGAATATTTGAGTGTTTATCACCATGAGTCATGACCACCGGCAAGAAGGGTGTTGCTGTTGTGTCCACTTGCTGCAGTTAGCTCAATGTATGAGAGGTAGACAGTGTGGTTCTGACACGCGCTGACTTCATAGGCAATATTAACTAAAAGACTCTATGCCATAAGACACCTTATGGCCCATTTACTTGAATAGGACTTATGGGGTTATATTTACTGAGCAGCCTTTTTCTGTAGGACACCTTCTGCTGTGAAAAGATATTAAAATGCCCATTTAAGTCAAAAGATTGTAAAGTGTGTTCAAGCATCAGAACATGTCTTATAGCAGAAGACTGATTAGTACATACCGATGAGGCTAAACCTAATTTGGGTTAATTTGTGCAACCTTATCAGCACTATATTATCTCAGTAATGGTCATCTCATATATAAATACATATAATAAAAGCTGCGCCAAAATACTTATACAATAGGTATTCCTACTAATTACAGATATAATATACCAGTACATATACTTACAGTTGTGTGAAAAAGAAAGTAAAGTACACCATGTTTTACATAATAACAATCAACTGTTCCTTAGCAGGTCTTAAAATTAGGTAAATACAACCTCAGATGAACAACACATGACATATTACACCGTGTCATGATTTATTTAACATAAATAAAGCCAAAATGGAGAAGCCATGTGTGAAAAACTAAGTACACCCTTACTGCTTCCATAGGAATTAAGATGCTAAGTAGCAGACAGATGCTGCTAATCAAATGCCCTTGATTAATTGATCATCAGCAAGTGTGACCACCTCTATAAAAGTCAAAGTTTTAGCAGTTTGCTGGACTGGAGCATTCAGGTTTGAAAGACATCAGTAATGATCTTAGAGAAGCAATTTTTGCTGCCCATCAATCTGGGAAGTGTTATAAGGCCATTTCCAAACAATTTAAAGTCCATCATTCTACAGTGAGAAAGATTATTCAAAAGTGGAAAACATTCAAGACAGTTGCCAATCTTTCCAAAAGGGGACGTCCCAGCAAATTCACCCCAAGGTCAGACCGTGCAATGCTCAGAGAAATTGCAAAAAACCCAAGTATGGTTTGTTTGGAAAGGTTGCCAGGAGAAAGCCTCTTCTCTCAAAAAATAATGTAGCAGCACAGCTTAGGTTAGCAAAGTTGCATCTGAACAAACCACAAGACTTCTTGAACAATATCCTTTGGACAGACGAGACCAAAGTGGAGATGTTTGACCATAATGCACAGCGTCATATTTTGCAAAATCCAAACACAGCATATCAGCACAAACACCTCATACCAACTGTCAAGCACGGTGGTGGAGGGGTGATGATTTGGGCTTGTTTTCCCAGGACCTGGGAACCTTGCAGTCATTGAGTTGACCATGAACTCCTCTGTATACCAAAGTATTCTAGAGTCAAATGTGAGGCCATCTGTCCGACAGCTAAAGCTTAGCTGAAATTGGGTCATGCAATAGGACAATGATCCCAAGCACACCAGCAAATCTACAACAAAATGGCTGAAAAAGAAAAGAATCAAGGTGTTGCAATGGCCCAGTCAAAGTCCAGACCTCAACCCGATTGAAATGCTGTGGCTGGACCTTAAGAGAGCTGTGCATAAACAAATGCCCACAAACCTCAATGAACTGAAGCAACGTTGTAAAGAAGAGTGGGCCAAAATTCCTCCACAACGATGTGAGAGACTGCTGATAAAGTTATACACAAAACGATTACTTCAAGTTATTGCTGCTAAAGGTTCTACAAGCTATTGAATCATAAGGTATACTTAGTTTTTCACACGTGGCTTCTCCATTTTGGCTTCATTTTTGTTAAATAAATCACGGTGTAATATGGCATGTGTTGTTCATCTGAGGTTGTGTTTACCTAATTGTAAGACCTGCTAAGGAACAGATGATTGTTATTATGTCCTGATATGTAAACCCATAGAATTCAAAGAGGGTGTACTTTCTTTTTCACACCACGGTATATACACTAGTAATATATATAAAAGGCTATGTGAACAATATTATAAAAATTCATATATAAACAACATATAACATGACCAACATTTAACTGTAAGAATACCAGTCCCTTCCAATAATCCCACGTGGACAAATCAAATCCAATTCCAGGCACTGGCTGCTTTCAATTGGAAAAAACACCTCCAGCAACCTAAAAAGAAAAAGAAGAAAGCGCACGGCCCATAGAGTGATATGGTTTCACATTTAATAAGCTCACACACAAGAGTAGTATAAAAAAGAGCACACAATGATAAATATCACCTTTGGCTGGCAAAGTCCTCCAGATGGATCCTCCGGGTGTAACCCGTGGTACAGATTCCAAATCAGCTGTTTAAGTGATGAGCTGAGCTGACAGAGAATTGAACAGGAACTCCCTGCTCCACAGAAGTCCCAAAGACAGGCTGGAAACAATGTGCTCCGTGCATTGACAGCCCACACAGCATGGATCCGGTCCCTCAGTGATGACGTAGAATCAAGGTGTTGCAATGGCCCAGTCAAAGTCCAGACCTCAACCCAATTGAAATTCTGTGGCTGGACCTTAAGAGAGCTGTGCATAAACAGATGCCCACAAACCTCAATGAACTGAAGCAACGTTGTAAAGAAGAGTGGGCCAAAATTCCTCCACAACGATGTGAGAGACTGCTGATAAAGTCATACAGAAAACGATTACTCAAGTTATTGCTGCTAAAGGTGGTTTACAAGCTATTGAATCATAAGGTATACTTAGTTTTTCACACATGGCTCTCCATTTTGGCTTTATTTTTGTTAAATAAATCATGACACGGTGTAATATGTCATGTGTTGTTGTTCATCTGAGGTTGTATTTACCTCCTTTTAAGACCTGCTAAGGAACAGATGATTGTTATTATGTCCTGATATGTAAAACCATAGAATTCAAAGAGGGTGTACTTTCTTTTTCACACCACTGTATATAACATAAGAAGATGAACCAGCACACTCAAAGTAAAAAAAATATTCATGGTGATCTATTAGCCAGGTTGACAGATTGGTCCCATTAGGGACCATTTTCAATATCTTGAAAAAGGTCCAATTGGGGCTTAAACATCGATCTGGCTAATAATGTAGATCACCATTAATATTGTTTTTACTTTCAGTGTGCTGATTCATCTGTTCATGTAGCTACTCTACCTAACTGCTGCACCTCATTTCAATTATAGTAAAGGTGTATGATGCCGTGCAGACAGTAGACCTTAAGGCATCAAAACTTGGTCATGTTTGCATAATGGGTGATTTTAATTATCCAGACATAGTTTGGGACAATACTATTAGCATTACAATTAAAGGAAACAAGTTTTTCCTGGTGCTCAAAGACAATTACATGGCCCAAATTATTGAGGAACCAACCAGGAGAGGGACAATACTGAATTTGGTAATATCAAACAATATACAGTAGAAGTAATAACAAATATTCAGGCCCGAGAACATTTCAGAAACAATGATAATAACATGGTCTCATTTGAAATAAATGATTGAAAACAGTATTACATTGGTTCAACAAAGACTACATCTTAGAAAAGCAGATTTTAATAAAGTGATAAATTATCTACAAGGAATAAATTGGGATGATGTTTTTGCAAGGAAAGATGTGGAAGATAAATGGGCAGTCATTAAAACATTGTTAGTAAAGCTCACTTATCAGTGTATACCCTTAGGTAATAAATAAAAAAGAAACAAGTCTAAACCAATATGCCTAAATAACCAGGTAGGGGACTACATGGAAAATAAGAGGCAGGCATTTAGATTCTTAAAGTCAGAAGGGATGGAGGCATCATATAAGAATTATAAGGAATGTAACAAAAGTTAATCCAACATCACCCTGCATGAAGAAAGGAACTTGCTGTAAAAGGATTCCCAAGAGAGTTCAATGAACAAGCCAAAGAGAATGTCATTGGATATCCGATATACTGACAAAAAGAAGGAATAACAATTCAGATTGGAAAATATACTATCGACAATTGATGATAGTTGTTTATAATCCATGGCTCTCAAAGAAATGAAATGCACATAAACAGGTGCGCCGACGAGTATTCTAAAACTTGCCTTTAACTTGCATTGAAAAATCTGGGGCTATCACCAACAAGATCCATGTACATGCTGCAGCATTTCAGTGACATTTCTGCAGAGACTAATGGCCCATCGGATTAACACAGCAGGGGTCCCTGGGAGTCCCATTCAGTTTGAATAGGACTGCTAGGGACCCCCGCTGTTAATCCGATTGGCCATTAGTCTGTCTGCAGAAATGTCACTGAAATGTTGCAGCGTGTACCCAGCATGTACCTGGGTCTTGTTGGTGATTGCCCCAGATGTGTTTTAGAATACTCGTCAGCACTACAGTAAATGTGGAAGTGTGTGCATCTGTTAAACGTGTAAAATATC
This sequence comes from Ascaphus truei, assembly GCF_040206685.1. NCBI lineage: Eukaryota > Metazoa > Chordata > Amphibia > Anura > Ascaphidae > Ascaphus > Ascaphus truei. The sequence goes on from NC_134484.1 coordinate 86,427,126, forward strand.
TATACAAGTATGTATAACATTTATCATTTATGAACCTTCGCTAGAGCACCAGGTTCGAACTCAGCCAACCCTGGACCAAATGCTATCCACAGTATTCCCACTTGCCCATGAAAAGATTGGCATACCTGGGTGCAAACCTGGTGCCCATACCTGTGCCCCATGTAAATAAATTATATGTCTTTGATGATAAAGTCTTGCTGGAAGGTTGGAATACTGGGATACTAACTCAAAAAATATTTAATAATTTCACATCCCAATTTATGATCAATGCATGTGTACAGGGATGAGACATCAGCTTACCAAAATAAAATGTTCTTCCCAAGTAATATCTTTCATTAAATGTAAAATATGAATATTGTACTGAAAGGTGTTTTGTTTCAGTTGAAACTTCCTCTGGGGTAACTGAAATGAAACGCGTAGGGTTTATGTGTTTGGACAACCTGCTGAACTGCCAGTTGGACTGCATTCACTATCTTAGTGCACCATAGTCTAACAGAGCACAGCAAAATGTGCAGAATCGGCTCTGGGACTATCACAGCCCAAAGATTTCCTACATCCTGTCAACGTCATTGTCAGGTGAAGAGAGGAAAGGAAAAATACCTTGAAAATGTGGATTCTTGGATTCGAGCAGCTCTTCCAGAGCATCCCAGTGTGGAGGCAGAGACGTCGACATATACCATCTCCGTTGATGCTTTGATATCGAAATGCTGTTTATTACCACTACATTGTAAGAAACTGTCCACCATTGCGTGATAAATACAGTCTTACAGTACTTCACCATATTGGCTTTCTTTTTATCATTTTCAGGACCGTATCCACTGGGAATACTAATACACTTCTCTATGTTATATGGAACTATTTAACATTTCCTTATAGTCTATTGAGGTAGACAGTATTATACAGCACCGCCGACGAGTATTCTAAAACTTGACTTGGAAAATCTGGGGCAATCACCAACAAGAATCAGGTACATGCTGGGTACATGCTGCAATTTCAGTGACATTTCTGCAGAAAGACGAATGGCCCATCTGATTAACACAACAGTGGTCCCTGGCAATCCCATTCAGTTTCAATGGGACTGCCAGTGACCCCCGCAGTGTTAATCCGATGGGCCATTAGTCTGTCTGCAGAAATGTCACTGAAAAGTTGCAGCATGTACCCAGCATGTACCTGAGTCTTGTTGGTGATTGCCCCTGATACGTTTTAGAATACTCGTCGGCGCACCTGTATACAGTATCTTAATTGTGCCTGTGTTTATTTTCCCATTGTATCTAACTATTGGCTTTGTGTAGAACCTGAAACATTGTGGCAGAATCAAGAAGTACATTTATATCCATACTAACAGGTATTTTGTCATTTGCGCATCCACTTTTCTTACACCACATATGTATATACAGATGCATTGGCCATAATTTTAGCAAACAGTATGGTTTATACCGCGGAATAACCATGTGATGGCGTGCGATTTCTTCCAACCATACCGTGTTTTTATCGGGTTCAGAAAATTGCATTTTAGCGCGGTCTTCAATACCGTCGTGAAACTCAAGTGGGTGATCGCTAGTTGTTGTCTTAAAAATCTAATACCCTGTAGCAATTCAACCTGTCTTTTATTGCCGTACAGTTCTGCAAGTGTGTACAGTAATCGTAATTTGAAGATTAACATTACGAGTTCATACTGTATGGTGTACAGTACATGGGAAAGAAGTATTTTGTACGAATTAAGTGTTGTATTTGTACAGGATAATAAAGGCAATAATAATACAAAAATACAATGTTGCTTCTTCTTCCGAATGTTAAATATTTTTCCCGCCCATGTGTTTACAGTACAGTACAGGTATGACTTTGCTAAAAAAAAACAAAAATAAAAATGTATATCTTTTATTCTATACGGTATGTCTCACTGGAACCTTGTTGAATCGCATATGTGTGTCATCACATTTAGACGCATTCATGTGTGTCTCATTGGAACCTTGTTGAATCGCATATGCGTGTCATCACATTTAAGCGCATGCGTGTATGTCTCATTGGAACCTTGTTGAAACGCATATGCGTATCATCACATTTAGGCGCATGCGTGTATGTCTCATTGGAACCCTGTTGAAACATTTGGGGGAAAAATAGACCCCTTTTTTTCTTTTGTTTCTCGACATGGGCTTGCATAACAATTTTTGCTATTCTTAGAATCAAATCACTAGCTTTTTAATTCTACACTACAGTCATGTATACTGTACTTTGAGGTGGGAGGCATACTGTACTTTTTATTTGGGGGTGTGGGTTTCAAAACATTATGATGACCTGTTCAAAAGATTTATTTTAACTAATAATCCTGCATACATCCTCTACAACCCCCCTCCCCCCCACACACACAAAGGTCAAATGATTCTCATGAATTTAAAGAAGGAACTATTTTATTTGTGCAGGATAATCATGGAAAAATGAATAATAAAAAAATACAGTAGGTCGTCTCTTCTTCAAAATTTACAAGTTTGTCTTTATCTTCTTCGTAATGGTTAGTGTAAATTACTGACTGTTACTACCATATACACACAGTACAATACTTTTACAGATGTCCCCCCCCCTTCCTGTAGTGCTGCAGGTCTAAAAAGAAAAGAAAAAATTAGTGCATTAAGGGCATTGAGTATTTCACTTTATTTCACTTTATCTATATTGCACTAACTATATACTGTATAACTATAACACTGTGATATATATAGATAGAGGGGTAGGGAAGAGCTAGGAGTGCTGCAGGTACCCTTGAACTGTAGTGTTGGTCCAGGGACCATCCTTCAGCTGGGTAGCCGATCCAGACACTGCATTGGGCAGGCAACTGCTGTGTTACTGTGTTACTGTCCTGGTACAGAGAGAATAAACCATTCCTGTTCAATATACCTCCGGCCTGGTATGTGATCTTACTGGGTGGGGAGGTACCCATTTCTACCATAGGAGATCGACTCCATTCATCTGGAGCCTATGGCAGATGGAGGCGCTGCACTGCTAGAAAACCACGTGGGTAATCCTGTGTCCCCACTACCATCGGCGGATGACTCAGCCCTCCTGTTACCAACAGGTATCCACACCACACTACCTGTAATGGCAGAATCTCCTATAGGGTGGGGGAAACACCATTAAATGTGCAACACTCTTAAAACTATCATAATTTATAAAGATTCAGCAGCATAGAACCTCTACAAACAGTGACAAAGATATCTTACTGTAAAATAAAAATATGTGTCCTAAATTTTTCACGGCATAACATTTTTTATAAAACATGATATTATCTTAATGCATACATTTTGTAAAGCAAGATTTAACTAAGCTTTCATCGGAGTGGCATTCATCTATCTCCAAATGTATAAATCTGTAGGACCATCCCATAGGCCCCACCCACAGCAGAAGCCTTATTAATGGTGTCACAGGAGACAAGGTTTATTGTACACCTTTTACCAGAATCATATATTGAGCAAAACAAGATAATGATAAATTGAGATTTATTCACAGGAATAGGCATATACACAGTGGAATACAAAATACAGGAGAAAAGACACCCTTATTTGGGGACTGGGGTAAAAAACTAGACTTTCCTAGCTGCTGTGCACTCTAAAACAGAGTTTTTCTTTGACCGGGACTTAGCTCCAAATGTCCTGGAACTAAAATCTCCTTGAAATCCCAACCGCGACTGCTATGTTCCTTTCTGAGTGCTTGGTCGCAAAAAGCTGGACTTAGAATATTTTCCGGGCAGAGTTTTCTGAAGCCGGTGCTCTGCTATTTGCGCAAGAAAAGCCTGCCCGCACTTCTGGCGCTCAGAATCGCTCTGGTGATTGGCTTAGTGGTTTCATATAGTATATTGCAGTTAATTCACAAAATACTACAGCCAATCAGACCGTGGGAACATTCTCAACAGCCAATCAGAGCGATGCCGGTCTGGAAAGCCGTGTAAGCCGGGAATCTGAATCTGCCAAGGGACATGCTCAAGTTTGCCACCTTAGTCCCTTACTATTCAGATGCCACCCGCTGGGTCAGGCTCCTCTTAGTCTGGTGAGGCAAATGGCAGCCCGGACAACTGCCATTCATTCCAGGACATGGGCACTTGAGCTTTTCCCTGTTACCCAAATGGTCTTTGCACCCCTGACATCCTCTGGTGGCTTTCATCTCCGATATCCTGCAGACTTACTGGCACCACACTTGCCCTGGTAAACTGTTGGAACATTGGTTCTGAAAGTCCCTGCTCATTTACCTTGTACAACAGTACATTTTATACTAAACACAATGTTAATAAAAATATACTTTTATATGTCCAAAGTCTCTGGGTATGGGGAATAGAATAGAAAGCTGGACTTTATTTTCTACTAGCCTTTATTCCCCACACACTATCGCATAGACGTGGACTGGACTCTAAGAGTCCACTCACAACCTCATAATTATGGTTGGAGTGCCCATGAACCCCAATACAGGTTCTGGGCTATCTGGGCATTACCTGGGTATCCCCCTTAACCTAGGGACCCCTCATAGTTACTGGGACACTTTACATCGCTTTGCCCCCTTTACCTTTCTGGGCTGTGCTGAATCAGGGAACCCTAGCGGTGAGTCACGCAGGTGTTTTCAAGGGGAGATATTGCAATGACAATTTGCCTACATGTATCCGAGAACCAAGCATGATTCTCGGGTACATTTTTAGGGGAACCGACAACTCCGGACCTCAACTACCTACGCACATTCTGACAACAATTTCTCCGCAACCCCCTCCCCCCTTGAAACTCATACCCTAGCAATCCCTGCTTGCTGGCATCCCACAAAAACACAAATATTCTTTATTACCGCAAAATACAGGTTATGCAGTTACAGTCACTGGGCTCAAGAGCTGACACTCTTGAACCCAAATATTTGGATCAGAGGTAACCAAAACAGGGCTTGACCTTTATTAAGAGCCTGGTTACCCCCTCACCATCACAAATGTCCATCGTGAAAAACAAATATTGCCCAGAGAAATTGGAGGAGGTTTTGAGTGTAAACGCCATTCAAGTTTGTAATCCCCATTTCAACTTCAGATGAGGATAATCAGTTCCAATAGGATATAGGGACTGGTTCCACACATTTACTGTATACCCAACAACACATTTTGAAGCTAGCCCAAGTATGTAAAGTACTTCATTATGGAAGGGCCCCTAATCTCCACCCTCCACCCTCCTTTCACCTATTACCTTATTAGTCCAAATCTGTTACACTACAGTGCAGTTAGTGACCTTTATTAATCATGGGACATGTAACACATAACAGATCAGTCTTATGCTGCACAGTCACATATACTGTATACATACAGTAAAACTAGTGCCACTTCCACAATTGCTTCCCTCTGTTTCTCAAAGATGTCAATAAGCCAACCCGGAACATAGGGATAATTCTAGTCCCATCCCAGAAGTACTGGATATGGCGATGGACTGTCCGCTCTTCCCTGCTAACCTTGTATAGATCTCTGTGATGCGGCTTCCCTAGAAGAAAGATGTTGGCCTCCTATGATGTCACATAAGATATCCCAGGAATAATACAGCTCATGTAGAACACCATTGAGATACTTTATTAGTTCTTCCTACTTCTCTCCCTCATTGAAAAAGTGCTGCTCCCGGCAGTGTAAGGGGACGCATGGTGCTCCTTTTATATGTATAGATAGTATGTTTATCTTTATTTAGCGTCATCTATGTACTGTACATAGTGCTTCGCAGCAGTAATACACGTGACATAATAATATACAGTAAGCATAATGGTGCTTCAGACATAAAAGTAACTTTTGGAAAAGGAGTCTCTGCTCCAAAAAGCTTATACTCGAAGTGGTAATTAGGAAGAACGTACAGTGACAGTAGGAGGGCGTTGTGGAAAGTGCATCTGCAAGGGGCCAAAGCCGATGTATGAGGTGTACAGTATCATCCGCAAAGCTACTCATATGCTTTGTTATAGAAGTGTGTATTAAAATGGGTCTTAAAGGTGATATAGTGATGTTGCTGAGGTGTGGGGCAGTGAGTGAGAACGGTATAAGGTGGGAGAGGGATTTAGATACAAAAAGGGTAGAGAGAAATCCTTGAGCAGAACGCTAGAGTTGGGACATATAGCGAGAAATTAGGACTGAGATGTAAGGAGGGGCAGAAGAAGGTATAGTGTTAAAAGTGAGAAGGAGACTTTTGTGTGTAATACAAGATTTGATAGGAAGCCAGAAGAGAGATTTCAGCAGGAGAGGTGCTGAGACATATTTAGTAGAGAGTAAAGTAATTCTAGCAGCAGTGTTTAGGATAAATTGAAGGCGAGACAAATGAGAGGCAAGAAGGCTGGAGAGAATAAGTTTACAATAGTTGAGAAGGGAGAGAATGAGGGCCTGCATTAGAGTTTTAGCAGTAGGGTGACAGAGGAAAGGGCGTATCTTTGCAATGTTACAGAGGAAAAAACGACAGGTTTTAGCTTATATTTCCAGCTGCTCTATTGATGGCCACAGTGCCTTTTCAACTGCCAGGGGCCGAGTAATTTCCTGGTCCTCTTGTGACTATACCATTAATTTTGGGTGCTTTGGAGCTTCTGAAACTGACTGTACTGGGTACCCAGCCGGGGATTTCTTCCTCTGCTGTGGTTGCCTGTGTATCTACTGCTTCCATACCCATGGACTAGAGCTCTTCCACAGGCACTGGAGTAAGTGATCTTGCTGCCTCCTTCTGCCCAGCAAGGGTGTTTGATACTTCCTCAAGTTGCAGGCAGCCTGGGTACCTCCCTGCACGCGTTTCTTGTTCAGGGTATTGAAGAGGACTGACATAAGCCAGATGAGAGTACTTTGTCTGTGGTGTTGTCTTCCATCTGGCTTGTGACATCCTTGGACAGGTCTCTCAAAAAGATAATTTCATGTAGACAATCTTTAGTTTGACTAACTGAAGATCCACTCTGACATACTGCTGGATGGAAGCAATGGCACTTTATTAGGATGGGAAGTCGGCATCCAGGGCATAGGGCTACATGGTGCAGGATGTTCCTGAGTTTGCGATAGTAGAAGCATATCGGCTGAACCCCTAACCAACCCTCCTCTGGTTACACCAGTATCCTCCTGGAATAGCTCTACACAGTGAGGGGATACTCCAGATCAGCTACTGTAGCTCTCACGTTTTCTTGCCATGCTCCTTCTTATTAAATTACCAGTCTTACATAAGTGGCCTAGTCTAGGGAGGGTACCTGTTCAGCCAGCGGACCACTCCCTCCATGGCATGGCTTGGCCAATATTAAGGCATTAATTTGCACACTTTTATAAGCACCATTTATAGTTACTTAGCTCATGGCAATTTTGCAAACTTTATTGCAGATTATATTTTATTGGTGGGAAACGTATTTCAAATAGTATAGAAAAAGGCTGGAATGATTGCAAATGCTTAATCCTTTTGGGGATAAAGCTCTTCCAACTGCCCACGCATTCCAAAGCACAATGCAAAGTTCCGAAACAGGATAGCACAGAGAAAACTCTTCTATGGTATGCATTAATTTTAATGAGCTTCACAAATTTGTCAATATAGATTTCAATTAAGGCTGATGCAGATTGTATACAGTAGTAATTAATGTGACCCATATTTGCTTGAAAGAGATAGAAATGTTGAGAAAATGGAAACAGAAGGCTTACAGAGTTCTGTGTGCATTATCAGTCTCCTTCACAAATACATCAGAAATTGACAGATAGAGTCATAAAAAGGCCAGAGGCTTATCTCCTCTGACTCATCCAGTATCACTTAGCTCTTGAGTTCCTTCAAGCCAAAGAACATCAGTCCATGAATTCAAGAAAAAAAACTCTAGCATTGCAAGTGTTATAAAATATAGCTAAGCTGAAGATTTTACTGAATGTGTTTCAAATTGCATTGTTGACACAAGTGTCAACTAACCTCTTGCTGTGATTTAGCTTTAAAAGCTTTGATGAAATGGACACATACAGTACATAAAACATGAGCAGACTGATTGCTAAAGGATCTGCACAATCGTCTCTCTTTTTTTTAGCTGCTGCTTGAGCCTTTACGTAGATATGCATCATCAGAACATGAGAGTTTGTCTGATAATTATGTTCTCAGACACTTTTGGGGGCATTTTAATAATCTTGAATCCTGAGCATGTTGAAAGCCAAAATAAAAGGGTGTTCTAGGAGAAGACAATCATATTGAAAATCCATAACTATTAAAAAGAAATATGGCATAACATTAGGATTAAAACATAAACAGTATATTTAAAACTATTTGAGCAAAACACACGTCTTCAACCATTTGAACAAATCGTGTGGCTATTCAAATTGCTAATCCAATCCCATTTAAAGATGCACTTATTCCCAGAATCAAAATAAAACAATGACAGCTACATGTTAAAAGGTTGACAAATAATGCCTTTTTTAAACCAGATCAAGATTTTGATTGAATGATTTTGTTAAAGCAGAAATACGACATGCCCTTTTTATTAATTTTCTCATTATACTATGTAAAGCATGTCCCAATGTATAATTCTACATTCCTATCTACAGTGGCAATTGTTTGGTGCTCCTGTTAAAAATCTGTCAAAATCCTGGTTGTGTGCCTAGCATAATGGTCACCTTTCCATTTCAATCATTCTTTAAGTCAGTGAAACTCAGCAGCTATAATGTATCCTGATATTAATAAGGTAACAATCTATTGTTACAGTTTACAGCTCAAACTGCTGGGAACTTTGCTGGACAATTGACTCGTATGACGCTTAGGTAAACAATAATGTCACCAAATTAGTGAATGGAATCAAACCCATCATAAGCTGCCAATCTGAGAGATCTTGATCTGCTTGGCTGCGTGATTCTTCTCCATGGATAGTTTGGGATGATTATATATAAAAAAGAAATAACAAGAACACAAACATAGTGTATTACCCTAGGGATTAGAATTTCAATATAAACTACAATTTGGGTAGATCTGATTAAAAAAATTGGGGGCGATAAAGATGCATCAAGAGGTAATTTTACTCCTTAGGTGATGCCATCACAAAACTATAATGAAGGGAACTCACTGGTGGAACCAGATATTGACTTGGAAGTGGAAGTACAAAAGTTATTTTAATAAAAAACTAAGAGTAAATGCAAAATAATTAACAAATTCAAAACTCAAAACCAAAATTCTTCTTAGCATCACGACCATGGGTTCAAATTGAAATACTACTCGCAACAATTCGCTAGGTTATGAACAGGTAAGCAGATGATGGCGTGTTTGTATTGAATCCCAACTGGTCTGCCCAGTGTGCTGCAGACCCGCTGCTCTGTGCACTTTCTTCTCATTTCCAGTCTCATGCATAAACCGACAGATGACGTCACGGATTTGCTCAGACTGCAGCTGGGGAACCTCCAGATCACTCCTGCATTAACTAAAATGGTTTATCTGTTTCCCTTCTATGTTTTCAGAATTATCTAATTCTGAGGAGCCAAAGTGAGACTAGCGTTTCCCAGTAAAAGGACTGATATCACCACTGTGACTAAGGAATTTATAAGCATTTTTTGCGACAAGGACATTGTTACTTTCATTCTGGAGTAGTTATTAATGTTTATATAAATGTATAGTTCAGATATTTGTACAATAGTATTTCCTTCTTTCTCCTAAGATCGTCCATAACATCACACATAACTGGATGTTGCCTCAGCCTGTGTTGGAGATACTCACCACAATACACCACTGAGTGTGACGTGCTAACTTATGCTCACATATATGTGAGTATAATAATTGAAGTTTATTTCAATTTTCTCATCTAAACGTACCTCAACAATACTGTTTTATAGTCATATTTTTGCTTTTTTTTTTTACATATGACTACGATGCCCCCAGCTCCCTCATCTTGTTGGATTAACAATTTATTTACAAGTCATATCTGAATGAGATTGCTTCTATTTTCATCAATGAGTATTACAAATACATGTTATATCTGAATTAAATTATTAACAAAGCCATTATACTTTACCATTTGTACTCCTTTTTCATTATATGTTTATGTTTACAGTTGCCATTGTGTAGATTTCTTTGGATTTATCTTTGAAATTTCCACATATAGCTTTAACATTTTCATATATATCTGCTAGAATGGGATCTTCGGTTTAATTTTTCCAGATACATACTGTAATAAAAAAAGCTGTGTGTGCTGTGCACGCGCGTAGTAAGAGAAACTTCTTTGACTTTTGTCACAGAAATTGTATTTGTGTTGGTGATGTTTTAATTAAAAATCAAAATACAATTTCATTGACAAAACGCAAACAAATTTGACTAGGAATGTGTGTGCTCGGCACACAACCCCTGTATTAGATATTTGCACTAAGTGTGAATTCCTTGTGTGTGCGTGTGACTGAGTGTGCATGTGACTGTGAGTGTGCGTGTGACTGTGAGTGTGCATGTGACTGTGCGTGTGACTGAGTGTGCGTGTGACTGAGTGTGCGTGTGACTGTGAGTGTGCATGTGACTGAGCGTGTGTGTGACTGAGTGTGAACGTGACTGAGTGTGCATGTGACTGAGTGTGCATGTGACTGAGTGTGCGTGTGGCTGAGTGTGCGTGTGACTGAGTGTGTGTGTGACTGAGTATGCATGAGCGTGTGACTGTGAGTGTGACTGTGAGTGTGACTGCGACTGCGTGGGACTGAGTGTGACTATGCGTGTGACTGTGCGTGTGACTGTGCGTGTGACTGTGCATGTGACTGTGAGTGTGACTGTGCGTGTGACTGTGAGTGTGCATGTGACTGTGTGTGTGTCAGTGTATGTGTGTGACAGTGTATGTGTGTGTGTGTGACAGTGTGTGTCTGTGAGTGCGCATGTGTGTGTGTCTGTGTGTGACACAGTGTGTGTGCCTGTGACAGTGTGTGTCTGAGTGCGCGTGTGTGACACACGGTGTGTGTGACTGTGTGTGACACAGGAGATGAGTACGAGTATATATGAATGATGGATGGCAATGCTGGGCCCCTCCTCCACCTTGATCGGGTGCTCGGTGTAGCAGGACGAGCCCTCCCCGTAGTCCTCCACTTCCCCAGAGTGGGGCGGCTCCTCGTCTTCCTCCTCGGCCCCCCTCAGCTGCTAGGTCTCCTCCGCCTGCTCACCTCCCCTGCACGGGGGGTACAGGGGGAGAAGCAGGATCCCGGGACTCGGGTCGGGCAGGATCCCTGCACGTCCGCCTCCCCCCAGATATCCAGCAGGGCACAGGTCTCCATGTCAGACAGACATCTCGCCGGGCAGGGGGTCAGTGACCGGCCCGGAGCTCAGCTACAAGCAGGAGGCAGGCATGTGAAGCAGCAGACGTGTGGGGGAAACGACGCCACTGCCAGCCACTTTTCCGCGTCCGTGGCGTGAGCGGGCGGGTGGGGGTGGGGGGAGCGGCGCTCGTTAGGAGCTGTTGCGGCGGTGAGTAAATGTTGAGCGGGTGGGTGGGAGCCGCATGTTAGCAGGTGGGTGGAGCGGTGCTCGTTAGGAGCTGTGGCGGCAGTGAGTAAATGTTGAGCGGGTGGGATGGAGTGGCTTGCGCCGCCACCGCCGCATGTCAGCGGGCGTGTGGGGGACGGCGGCCGTAAGAAGGCATGTGATTTGCCAGAACACAGCCCGGCCTCAACTGCCAGCACTGTGACATCAGCACTTTGACGTCACATCCGTTTCATTTTCTGCCTCCACAATCCATTTTTGTCCCATTACGAACGAGGAGCCACTAAAGAAGTTTAACTTCAAAAAATTGAAGCAACCCAAAATATTCATCCAATATATAAACTTTGTAAATATAATTTCCATTGATTTCTTGGGCTGTCATAAATATGTAATATAAGTACAAGGAACATCTGACTCAGATTCCTTGCAATTTCACCAATGAGTGAGGCAAATGCACGTTACACCTGAATCAAATGATTAACAAAGACATTGTCATCTTAGAATTCGTACTTCTTTTTTAGTATATTTCTTTTTATGATATGTTCATTTCCTATGTTTTGTGCTCAGCATAGTTTGCATCTGTCCTTTATATGTAAGGGACACTAATTGAATGCAAATACAATGCATATTACTATTGTTAATATGAAAGTGTCTATATGGAACTGCTTTGCCACAATTACCTTTATCCTTTTTATAAAAATCAGTGGACTAATTACAAAGGAATAACTCCCACTGAACTTTAAAGTGTTGAGCTTTAAGAGCATACTGTATAAATAGCTACAAAGAACTAGTGCCCACAATTCTAAAACCCCTGAGGAAGCAACGCATAGTCGTGAAACACATAGGATGAAAGGTTAATGCAGGATTGATCCGTAGATATCAACGGATGCTTAAAACTCATTAAAAATGGCATTAAGAGTTGAATTTAAAAAAACAAAAACATATAAGATGTTACATCTTTTGCTGCTTTAACATAGTCATTTAAAAACTGGAAGGAATTTGAGTCCATCGCCTCTCTTTTGCATATTTTTACGACTGTATGTAATAAGCATGACACCAGCAATCTCCTTTGCCTGCTAAATATTTTTTAACAAGAAATAACAAGCATACAAACTGAAAGGAGATATTCTAACCGCCTGGAATAGAAGAAATAGCTGAATACTGATGATGGATTTTTCCACCTCTGTCAATAATTCCATGGATCGATTCTTATATAGTTACATAGTAGTTACATTGTTACACAGTAGATGAGGTTGAAAAAAAGACATGTGTCCATCAAATTCAACCTATGATAAATTTAGACAAAAGATACTGTACCCTATATTTGTACTTACAGTATATTGATCCAGAGGAAGGCAAATAAAAAACAACAGTGCAACATCATCTAAAGATATCTCATAAGGGGAAAAATAAATTAATTCTTTACTCCAAATATTGGCAATCAGATTACTCCCTAGCAGCAAGCGAACACTGAGGATCCAAGCCTATCACTGTTTCCGTTTTTCTCTCCCTCTGCTGATCCTTGGTGTTCTCTTGTTGCTATGGTGTCTATCGGAGCCTATTAGATGCCTCACCGTTGGTCCCATGGGATGGCACCGTGACGTCAATACTGGCATTTAAACAGCCGCTCAGTCCCATTCTGATTCACAGGCTGTATTGTGTGTGGCTTGGAGACAGAAGGGGAATCCCCACCCATATCTAACTCCATGGCCTCTAAATAGAATAGTTATTTCCCTCATGTCTCTCCTTTTAGCCAGTCTTATTGGGGCAATGTCGTGAAAATCTGAATATCCGCGTCTTGAAAACAGATTGTATCCTAATTTCTGGTTTTGTGGAGGATCTCTTCCTTCATTGAGAAAAAATGGAGTCTGGTTATAATATCCCTGGAGCCTCTTCGTAGTCCCTGGGTCTCAGGTCCCTATGCGCTCTATACATTTTCAGCCTCTCAGTGGTGGCTTCTGGCAATATACTTTGGAACAGTCTTTGTACGTAGGTAGGGCCTGATGTCACCCGGTGCAACCGTCTCTGGAACATTCCTTATCCTGATATTGTTCCTTCTGAACCTGTTCTCTGCATCCTCCTGAAGCGTCGTTACTTGTTCCTTGAGCTACTTGATGTTAGAGTCCATAGTGATCTGACTTTATGTGACATTCTCCATAGCTTCTTCTAGACCTGAAGTTCTTTTTTCCACTGCCACTCCACCCTTATGCCTTTAGGCCCTTCATCTGCTTAATATCTTTGACCCAGGCTCTCAGGTCCCTCCGATACTCGACTCTCTTTCTGAGTCTGCATCCGATTCGACCTCCTCTTGATCTTGGGATGAGGACCAGTGTTCTTTCCCTGGTGTGGTCATGTTCATTGTTCTTTTATTGAAGAATGTCAACGCCTCTGGTTTTTGCGGTTTTGGGGGGGGGGGCATTTCTGTGTTACGCTGGGCAGCTCACCTGCTGTTTTTTGTTTACTGTGCTTGCTTGGGATTGTCTTTTATCAACTAATTACTCAGGTGTTCTGACAGAGCCATGAGCTCATGTAGCTATTTTAGGTGGTGTCTTGGATGTCTCCATATATATTCTTCCTGTAGCCCAGTTTGCTTCTCTGAACTGTATGTATTTTAATGTGCCCTGTTTTGGCAATTCTATTGTCAGTTTCAGTGTGTATCTGAGGATTAATGACCATGGGTGGCAACACCTCTCCCCTGCTCTGTGCTACTTTCCCTGGGCCTCTCTTGCCTGAGACCCTAGCCACCTGAGCCGGGCGTCAAGAGTAGAAGGGGGTGTCTGGTTACTGCCAGTGATCTGGCTCATGCTGATGCTGTGCTATGTGGCTGGTTTGGGAAGAGGTCTGCAGCCTGATCACGTCTCTCCCCTCTGTCTCCGCTTTCCTGTGGTCACGTCCCCCCCGGGGTTGAGTCTCTTCTCTCTCCCCCGCTTCTCCGGTAGGTCAGATCGGTCCAGCGGGTGGGGCTAGGCCCGCTTACTGTGCCACGCTTCTGCTGCTCTTCCTCGTTGACTCCCCCTCTTGCCGCACCTCTCCAGCAGCCCTGTCAGGTCTCTCCTCTCCCGCTCCATGCCTCTCCTCCCCCGCTGCCTGAACAGCGCTCACCCGCTCTGCCGTTCGCTCACGTCCTCCTCCAATTTCCTACTGCTTGGTCTTTTACCCAGTGGACATCTTGTGCCTCTGCTGTAGTGGGGGCAGAGACCCGTGATCTCATTGTCGGCGACTGCTCTCTGGCTTCCGGTGTCCTCGATGCGGTCTGTTTCAGCGCGTCGGTTCCCGCTTATCTGTTTTGGCTGGTTCTAGGGCTATTGTGTGCTGTTTTGTGTGGTACTAAGGCCGTATTTCTGGCGGAGCTGAGCTGATGTGCGACCAGCTGAGTCAGTGTCCAAGCCACGCCCCCCATTGCTGTTGTTTCCTGATGAAATTAACCCTGTCCATTCTGGATTAGGGCACAGGTGCAGTGAATGGGAAGCATGGTGGGGAGACCCTCTTTGGGGAGCCGCCTTTGGGGAGACTTGTGTGTTCTCAAATTAAAGAAGTCCTGAGGTGAATTGATAGCAGATGGAAGCAAACAGTCCCTACCAGCAAAAATGCAGGTGGGGGAGGGGGTGAGAAGGTGACTATCTTCAGGTTTTTCAAGCTATTCCTGTACTTTCTTGATGAAATAAACCCTGTCCACACTGGCTTAGTGGACAGGAGCAGTGAAAGTACAGCAAGGTGGTGAGACCCTCTTTGGGGAGCTGCCTTTGGGGAGACTTGTGTGGTCTCATATCAAGAGGTCCTGACATGAAGTCAACTTCCAATCACTTACAAGAGTTTTATAAAGATACTCACTAATCAGCTCCAACAGCCTAGAGAACAAGGGGGCTATCACTGTGGATACAACACAATGGACCACAAGTTTCACAAGAAGTGATTACCCAAAGTAATTAATGCTATCACTCAGTTTAGGATTTGTAGATTATGAAAAGCATTTGATTTGGTCTACATCTAGGCCTTTTCAAATGCATTAAGAAAACAAAGTGTTGAACATTGATATACTGAAATAAGAAAAATGTATGAGAATGCCTTTAGATTACATGAAGATACAAGCAAGATAAAGATCAGCAAGGGAGTGTGACAGGGAGACACAATGTCACCAAAGCTTTCACAGCAACACTAGTAGAATTGTTCAACACATTGAATTGGGAAGAAAAAGGAATCAAAATCATATCAGATAATACTCATACTCTATATGTATGTATGTATGTATGTATATATATATAAGTATATATATGAAAATAAAAAATGCTTCATCTAATGTTTCAATGGACTTGGTCATTTTTGGTCACTTTTTTTGCTATATCTTTTTGATATTTTTTGGTCTCATTTGTTGTTTTTATGGCATTTTGTCATTTTTGTGGTTCTTCCACGTTATCTCTTTGCTTGTTGCTAATGTTATTTGTTGTTTTCACTCTATCTCTCTGGTGTCTAATTATTTGTCTGGTCCTATGTGCTCATCTATGTGTTATCACACTTTTTATCATCTTTTTTTGTCGTGCCTTCCCTCCTCCCCTTGTCTTGTTTGTTCCTTCTGTGTCCTGTGTTTCACTTGGTCCCTTCTTCCTTTCCCTTTCCCTTGTCTCACATCCACATTGGTGTTTCAAGTAGTTTGTCCCTTTCCTCCAGGCGCTGTGGTTGTTAGGTGTGCTTTTGGTGCGTTTATATTGGCTCCTGTGGCTTTCTAGCAGTTTTTTGTTTATTTATTTATTTTTTTGCTCACTGGTGGTGCTATTCACGTTGCGCATGCGCGACGTTGCGCATGCCTTCTGCTCCATTGTGCTCGAAACTACTGCGCATGATTCTGTAGCAGTCTCTGCATATATTTATTTATTTTCAGTCCCTTCCTATGCCACTCGCGCCGCGCATGTGCGACCACACTGCCCTTTTTTACTTATTACGATCCGCACTGACTACACGGCTCCATAGCGACTCCTGGATATATTTATTTATTTTCAGTTACTCACTGAGGCACTTGCGCTGCGCATGTGCGATGCTGTTACATTTAGCCTCATTGACTCCATGGTTACCTATGACGCTTTTTTATGCTTTTTCCCTCCAGCAGAGGTCGCATATATGACATCATTCTCAGATCTGACTAGTGAGTGTCTGCAGCTGTTTAGTGTTGTGACTTGACCAATCAGGACTCTGCTTGTTACTTGGTGGTGGGTATATATGTATGTTTGTCTTCACTATGTTTAGAGCACTCCTTGAGAAAGGTCCTGTTTCTAGGACCGAAACGTCGGTTAATGTGACTGTTTTCTACTAAAACACTTCTTTTTTTTGGATACTACTGAGTGTGCTGTCTCTTCCTTGCTTTGTGGGCCTGGAACTCTGGATCTGCCTGGTAAGGAGCTTATATATATATATATATATATATATATATATATATATATATTTATATATATATATATATATATACAGTAGCGACATACTTTATCGCACTAAATGCCGGCGGCATGCCGGGATCTACCCCAGCTGCCGCCAGTAATATCCGCGCGCCGCCGCGTTTCCCACACACACCCCCCCTCCACCTCGCGCGCAATTTACTATCCTTCCGGACCCTGAGCCCGGCTTCTGCTCTGCCCCTCTGCTTCCCCGCACCCCCGCTTACCTTAATTTGATGTCCAGGGGTGTCGGGGAAGCCTGGGGAAGCCGGGGAAGACGGGGAAGCCGGGCGCGCCTGTGACTGTGACGTCACAGTGCGCCGCCACGCGCCGCGGCTACCCGCTTCCCAGCCTCATACAGCCAGCGGCATTTGCTCGAATAAGAGCTGCCGCTGCTGTGTATATATATATATATGTATTTATGTATGTATGTATGTATGTATGTAGAGGTATCTCGGTATAGTGTTAGCCGAGCTTTAATAATAAAAGATAAATAGACGATACCGTTCTGTAGCTAACAAAATGCTTTTATTTGTGCGAGCTTTCGAGATACACTGTATGTGTATTGATTATATATACACACACACACACACACACACACACACACACACACACACACACACACACACACACACACACACACACACACACACACACACACACACACACACACTTAGATCCAGAAATAATTGGACACTGATACAAGTTATTTTATTTCGGCTGTGTACCAAAATAAATTCAAGTTACAGTTAAATAATAATATGGGCTTAAAGTGCAGTCTATCAGCTTTAATTTGAGGGTATTCACATTCAAATTTGAGGAAGGGTTTAGGAATTACATTTCTTTAATATGTAGCCCCCTCTTTTTCAAGGGGCCAAAAGTAATTGGACAATTGACTCAAAAGCTGTTTCATGGACAGGTGTGGGCTATTCCTTCGTTATTTCATCATCAATTAAGCAGGGAAAAGGTCTGGAGTTGATTCAGGTGTGGCATTCGCATTTGGAAGCTGTTGCTGTGAACCCCCAACATACGGTCAAACAGCGCACAGACAGCACACTGGCAGGAACAGGTAGCAAGTGTCACAGTGCTGGCACCACGCATTTATGCCGACAGTGCGACCACAGACAGCGCAGATTGATTTGCTCTCGAACCCTCACCATCAGGTATCCACCTGGGAGGGAGTAGTTGGATACTTCCAATTCAAGAGATTCGCTAGAAGCAGTCATTTTGCTGTGATTTCTTACTTTAGTATTCAGCTCCTCTCTCTCTAACAGTTCACAGATGAATGAGCCTTCAGAGGCAGGGCTAACTCCTCCCAACAATAGCTTCTCTCTGATTGGTTGATGGAATCGCTGTTAGCTCCTCCCCTTGGTGGAATTAGAAGCAGGGGTGGAACAGAGTGTGACCTATAATAGGTTTTAGATCCGGTTTAAGATATAAACATACTCCACCTCCCCTTCTATTTTTTTGATACACTTGGAAGTCTCTGGAAGGGGCGGGCTCATGGACTGTACCTATCTTTGATAGGCTGTACATAGGCCATGAGTCACCAGCTTACTTCCTTCACTTACAAGAGGAGCATAAGGGGGAGGGGGGGGTCACTGGCCCATATATTAAACTGTTACTGCCTGGAGCTAACAGGTATAGAAAAACGGACATGGCATAATACATTTTAATAACAATAAGTAAATAAAAGTGGATGTACTCACAAACGACTCTGTTTAAAAGGCATTGGTGAATTGCTTTCCAGCCTTGTGTTCCTCTGCTCCAGTCCAGGTCTCCCACGTCTGTCCCTATGCCTTGTGGCTAATGGGTTGCTCCATGTTGTTTGACCCAGCTGCTCCAATGTGCCTCGGTGTCCTTGCTTCACAGTGTCTCTCTCAGGCTTCACACAGCCTGGTTTGTGCCTTCTGATTCCGTGCCTACCAGGGTCTGGTATGCGCAGTGTTTCAGAGGTTGGTCAGGGGTTAGCTGATTCGTCAGTTGCCGGTTTCTAGGAGTACGGTGGCTCACACCGGCCAAAATTAATCAAACGCGTTTCGCAATTAGCTTCCTCAGTGATGAGGCACATCTGCTTGGGCACCTGACTGCCTGCCCCTTTGCATGCTGGGGGCTGTAGTCTCCGCGGAGCCTACCCTGCCAATGGTTGCCGCTCTCTCTCTGCGCAAGTGCGGCCAATCACAACATGGTGGTGCTCTGCAAAGGGAGCCGAGGGAGCCTCTGCCGAGCCCGTCACCCGCCGCACACTCTGCCCGTTCCCCCGCTGTAGCGGAGGTAAGTGGGGGGGGGGGGGTTGAAACCGGGGACAGGTTACCCTGCTATTCTCTCCCCCTGGTGAAAATACCAACATACCTGCTTGGCAAAAGCATAACACAACAATAACCACACAGAGTTATATATGTGATAGATTCATGTACTAAGCACTGGGTCCAATACCTAGTAATGGTTATAGGCTGACTCCACAACAAAATAAGGATTTTTATTATCTACTGAAGTTCTGAACGAGATTGAGCACTGTTTTTGGGACTCTTGCCCCATAACCACATACAACAATGTATATACAGTAGCTCATCGGGGGATGGACATTATTACTGAAGGAATTTATGAGAGACCAGCTTAAGTCACTACAGACGGTGTTGTTCAAATATTCAATTTTAATATTGGTTTTGGGGGATTTGTTTTTCGCAATGTAGGAGGACATAGAAATATCTGAATCAGGTGACTCTGCAAATGATACATTTGTGCGTAAATGTGCAGACAACACGGGGAGAAAACGCAGGGCTGCACACCTTTTTGAGAATGTCCCACTAGACATGGCTGAAGACCATGCAGATCTGGAAATATATTTTTCTAAACTTGAAAAGATCCTACTTACCAACATAAGGCTATGGTGGGACATCACAACCTTGGACAACTACCTCCTCACGAAGAGGATCCCTAGGGGTCTCCGTGTGAAAAAAACACCATCGTTTGGATTTCCATCAAAAGAGTTTGAGCAAGAATGGACTAACACACTGGATGAGTGCTCCATGAAGTTGATGGACTTAATTATAAAAACCAAAATTCAGGAGAGGGTTATTGTGAAAAAAGGTATTAAAGATATCCAGCAGAAATTAAACTCACTCAAGGATGTGGGGGATTTTCAAACACTGGACAAAAAATTGTCAAAAAATGTTGAGAAAGCAGAATCAGAAATCATGCTAAAAAAACAACAAAAATTCGAAAGGGATCGTATGGACTATGAGCGCCACCAGGTCTATGTCTGGCAGAGACCACCCCCACCGAGGAATACTACACGTCAGGAGTCTGGACGGAGAGGAGCCCAGAATAATAATAACAACAAGAAAGATAGATCAAGAAGCTCAACACCCAAGAGATCAATCTTGAAGAAATCGGCTGAGACATCAAGTATGTCGGACATCTCTGACGGGGAGAATCGCCAGCATACAGTATCATTTTCCACTGATGAGGACACGGACAGATACAGTGCAAACACTGAATACGAGGCCCGCAATACAAGACAACAGAATGAAGCATCAACATCTTATGATCTGAGAAGCCAGAGAACGGCAAAAAACTCAACAAAGGGACAAGGCGCTCAAACAAAAGACAGGGCACTAAAGAAAAGGAAAATGGACCCATGATAGAAAGCAATAATGTTATAAATATCTCAGGGGTCACCATCTCCGATGGAGAGATGGCCGTGTTGAACAGAGGTTTAAATTTTGCACCAATGAGGGATTTCAATCTGTTCAACACGGTCATTGATCTGCAAAAATATGTTCGAAAATTGTCTCTCAAAAAATGTTTTGCAAAGGATCAAAGGGTCACTGAGTCCCCTCCCCTGTATGAGGGGGGCCTTGTTGACCCCCCTCACACAGGTGATGAGACTCAGACAGATAGATTGTCCTTTAAAGAATATGTAGCCATACAGGATTTGACAGATCTAGATACAGACAACACAGTGGTAGACGCCGTTGGGGAGGAGGAACAGTTTTTGTTCCTTAGTGGCACTAAACATACACAATTTAGAAATAGGTCCATTTTTTGTCCATCCTTTTCAAAGGGTCCTCATTTACAAACATACGAACGGCTTGTAGAGCAGGATTTGCAGGCCTTGGCTAAAGGCTACATGTTCACTGCTCCCTCTTTTGATAACCTATCTAGAGTGGATAGGATGAATCTGAATATACTAAAAAAGAGATCCGATATCATTATAAAAAATGCGGACAAAGGGGGAGCAGTGGTCATCATGCACACATCAGCCTATCATGCAGAAGCACTTAGACAATTGTCAAATATACAGGCATACTGCAAATTGGACAAAGACCCCACTCAAATGTACCTAAGGGAAATTTATGATCTGTTGGATCTGGGCAGAGAGTTAGGAGTGATCAACAATCGTGAGTCAACTTATTTGTACAATTCCGTTCCGGTTGTGCCTATTTTTCACCATCTCCCAAAGATCCACAAGACTCTGGTCTGCCCTCCAGGCAGACCCATTATATCGAGTATTGGATCTTTGGGAGATGGTCTATCTAGGTACGTCGATTATTTCTTACAAACTTTAGTCAAAGAATTACCGGCTTATCTTAGAGACTCCGCAGATTTGCTCCAAGATATTCAAAAAATCACTTGGCTCAAAGGTTACACTTGGGTTACCCTTGATGTAACTTCTTTATACACAATAATTGATCACACTTTGGGCACAAGGGCTATCAGTCACTTTCTTAATCACTCTAATTTGAATATGGCACAAATCACTTTCTTGTTAGATTCAGTCACTTTTTTATTACAGCACAACTACTTTATGTACGATGCACAGTTTTATTTACAGTCACAAGGCACAGCCATGGGCACGTCATTTGCCCCCTCATATGCGAACCTTTTTATGGGATTTTGGGAATCTACCCACATTTTCGGTGATCACAATTCCTTTAGAGATAATATTATTTTTTATCGTCGCTTTATTGACGACTTATTAATCATTTGGAAGGGGGACACCGACACTCTACACGAGTTTTTTGAATATCTTGGAGCAAATACATACAATTTAAAATTCACACATTGTTACAGTGACTCACAGATTGATTATTTAGATCTTCATCTATATATAGATGTTGGACAACAAATTCAGACCAGCATCTATAGGAAAGTAAATTCCAAAAACTCTCTGCTCAGATCAAACAGTGCCCACCCGAGACCCCTGATTAAGGGAATACCCAAAGGGCAATATTTAAGACTAAGGAGACTATGCTCCACTGATGAGTCCTTCTTGGCACAAGCTGATGAATTGAAGAGCAGGTTTAGAGAGCGTGGCTATGATGAGGGGGACCTTGAGAATGCCTTCCAAAATGCCCTAATGACCGATCGCAATGATCTGATTAAGAAGAGGAAACCTGGGAAGTCCTCGAAACGGGAAGGGGCAGCACAGGTCCCACTCTTCATAACCACCTTCTCTAGACAGGCAGAGCAAATACGGCACATCTTGCAAAAACACTGGGGGGTTCTGCAATTGGATTCTGAACTAGATCCATATACTATACACAAGCCTAGAATAGTATTTAAGAAGGCAAAGACCATTGAAAATTCTGTATCCCCCAGTTTATTTTGCTCAAAAAAGAAAAACAACACACAGCTACCAAGGGGATTCTTTAAATGTGGCAATTGTAACCTGTGTAGGTATGCGGAACCTGTCAAATCCCTAAGGGATGTACACACTGGTCACATCTATAAGATTGAGTCATTTATGACATGTAACACTGAGTTCGTGATTTATCTCTTGAAATGTGCATGTGGTAGTGGCTACGTTGGCAGGACAATTAGAACAGTGAAAGTGAGAATCACAGAGCATATACGCAGTATCAGAAATAAAGATGAACGTTTCCCAGTAGTGCGTCACTTTAATACATGCAAACAGGGATCAATCAAAACCCTTACATACAGTGCTATTGAAAAGATCTCCATACATCCTAGAGGAGGAAATAGGGAGGCACTATTAAACCGTCGAGAAATGTTCTGGATTTATGCCCTTGGGACAATGGCTCCCAGGGGCATAAACCAGGACTGGGAATTGAAACACTTCCTAAATTAAAATAAACTAATGGTATAACCAAATATTATCTCATAATATATTTATATTTGAGTAGTTTGGGGTATTCAATTATCCCTGACCGGAGTGTTCAATAAATATAAATGTTTTTTGTGCCTCGATCTAAATGTATTTACCCCCAAGTGTCTCGCAGTGATACAGTTCACAGTACGCACATGTACACTTATCCCAATAAGCAGAAAACTAGTCCAATATTCAGAGTACAGGAAAGATAAAGAGTTAATTACAATTCGTATGATGATAATAATTTTAAAGCCAACAATGTATGTCTTTATCATAAGATATGATATCATATGGTACCTGAATAGCTCCACGGCGGATATAAGATTCGCAATATAGTATTTTTAACCTTTTTTTATGTATTGTTTATTGTTGTGTTTGATATGTATGTGATTTACTTATTGGTGATATTCACATGATTTTGTTTTTCTCCCCCTTGTCTCATTCACTGTCTTATTCCTTTTCCTTCCCAACCCCCCCCCTCCCCTCCCCCCCTTCCCCCCCCTTCCCCCCCCCCTCCCTCATGGGGTGAACCTTATGTCATGTCATTTTTCTGCAACATTAGAACAATAGAGTGAAGTGAGGTGAATTATGTTTCCCTATACATCTTTTATGGTTGCTTAGATATGATTTGGGACACATGAGGAGGTTGCAGATGATCTATTTAGACAGTAATTCATTATGATTGATTGGGGTTGCACTGAGACACGCAGCGTTATGACCTAGGCAGTGTTCTATTGCGGCCACCCAGCAAGCCACATCGTGTGTTTACGAGAGGCAATAGCACATGGCTAATTTATATTCACTGCACATTCTCACACGCTGGACAGGGTTACGCTGATAAACGCAATGTCATGACGTAGGCAGTGTTTACTGCGGTCACTTAGCAACCCACAGCGTGCGTGTGTTGATAGTAGAGAACAACACATGGCTAATTAATATTCACTGCACCCTCCAACACGCGCATACACAGCTGTTAGGTATAGACTAGTTATCGATTTTTCGCGCCAAAACACACAGCGCAATGACGCAAGGGGGAGGGGTTTTACACTATAAGACAGGGGGTAATGGAGACGCGAATCAGCTCTATGATTAAGGACCACGCAGGTCCGAAACGCGTCAGAGTGTGTCCCCCATACCATATGTTTTTTCAATAAAATTTCATTTTTAATCTACACCTTGCTGGTCTCTCATCTCTACAAGCTGTGCACCGCTGGAATCTTCGGATCCTTCCTACTGTTATATAATAAAAATGCAGTAAATTATATACAGTACATGTCATAGCTCTACATGAGATTGTACATCTGGGTAAACATGACAATTACCGCATATATTTCACTCCAAGACCACTGCTGAGCCTCATAGTGGGGTGCCCAATTTGATCATAGGTTACCCTATTGGGAGGGTACCTAACTCTTTGGCTCCACCAGAGCTGTTCTTCAGCTACTCCCTCTGGGGAGTAAAAGGCATAGTCCTGAGGCTCAGCCTCTCCCATTGGGGGTTATAATGTCTTTGAATAGTCTCTGTTTGGGGTGAAGCATGGGCTTCTGGGGTCCAGGGGTTGGCTCATTTGAGCCACCCTAGAAGGTGTCGTTTGTCGGGGCCCCTTACCCATGGCTCCTCCGGGAGGTGCGCTGGGACTTTGGGGTCCCCTTTGAGAGGGTCCCTCCATTGGATCCTCCACAGTTTCATTAACAGTCTATTCACCCTCTGGGTGATCATTAATGGTCTCTTGGCTATTGTTTACGTGCTCCGGCTCACCGTCCAGCCGGTGTTTCTGGTTCATCGTCTCCTACTTGTGTTTGGAAGAAGATGGTTATGGTGCCAGACCTTTACCCAGTCATCCGTGTCTTTTATCCGGTAGACCAGGATATGATTCGACCTCATAGACACCATCACGCCAACGGTCAGCGGGTTTGTGCTTGCCGGGAATCCCTAGGTTGCGGAGAAGCCCGGCATCTCCAGGACAGATTTCCCGGTGTCTGACCTTGTGGTCATAACGCCTCTTGTTATTGGCATTTAGTTTAGCCGTGGACTTCTCGGCTTGCTGGTAGGCCTATTGCAGGTTTTCCTGAAGCCTTTGCACGTATTTGAAGTGCATTGCGTTGTGTATCCCATCGGTTGATACTCGTAGACGTACATCTACTGGCAGCCTGGCTTCCCATGGACTCATGTCGGGTACAATTATACGCATGTACCAGGGTCTCCACATGTCGGCTCCATGCTGTCTTCTGAGCACCTTTCAACGTGCCGAGCATGTCCAGCAACATCCTATTGGATCGCTCCGGCAGAGTGTCACCCTCCGGATGGTACGGAGTTGTCCGAGACTTGGTGATGTCCAGGATTTTGAGCAGCTCCCGGATTAGTTTGCTTTTAAAGTCCTGGCCTTCATCGGAATGGAGGCGGTTGGGTAGGCCATAATGCACATAGTACCTTTCCCATAGAATCTTCGCTACCGTGATGGCCTTCTAGTCTTTGGTCGGGAAGGCTTGTGCGTATCGTGTGTAATGGTCCGTGATGACCAGCACATTACATATACCCCGGGCATCAAGCTCGATGCAAAGGAAATTCATGCACACCAAGGGCTCTATGCAGTAAGCGGCGAAAAAGTGCAATGGCCAAGCTTACCGATTTGCCATGATGTTGGCGATTTTCCCTCTCCGTATGCAGTAAGTGCCGAATCCCTTAAAAATCAAGTCGAAAACATTTCCGCCCACTCTCACGATGATTTGCCGATCACACACAGGTGTATCGGCGTGCATGGCGGGGTGCTGTTAGGTTCGCCAATAAAACTTCTTGCTGAATCAGGCGAAGCAAGCATGTATTGGATTGCGCGGCATATTTAAAGGCAACGTGTACTGTTAATCATTCTCTGTGTTGTTGGGAGTGAGAGAGAGAGAGACGCACAGAGCTGGGCGATTTAATATTTGCATATTGACTGAGAGAGTTGTGTATTGTGAGAGCTTTGTCCATTGTTGTTTTGTTTACATCTTTGTCTTGTTTTATATGTGGAAGTGTTCAGTGTGATTGGCTTTACATTTCTTTTCTGTTATTTGTGAGTGCAAAAGGTATGGCCGCAAAACGTGGGAAGAGTGATGCTGGTGTGAGTGGTACTGCTAGACGTGCAAGTACGCGTCGGAGTGAATGTACTGTTCAGGGGAGTGATGTTGCTGGGAGTGCGAGTGCTGTTGCTGGGAGTGCGAGTGCTGTTGCTGGGAGTGCGGGTGCTGTTGCTGGGAGTGTGAGTGCTGTTGCTGGGAGTGCGAGTGCTGTTGCTGGGAGTGCGAGTGCTGTTGATGTGAGTGCGGCTGGTGGCTCAGTTGCTGATGGGGTGTCTGGTGGTGGCGTGCTTGCTGGTGGCCCGCTTTTGGAGTCTCTTCCATTGGAAGAAGGAAAGTCCAGTCAGCACCAGCCAAGCTCTGAGCCTAAACGTGCTCGGAAGAAACGTGTGGAGCAGCCACGTAATCCTCGCTTCAATGACAACGAAAACACAGCTCTTGTCACTGGGATTCTGGAGCACTACGACAGTCTGTTTGGCCATTTAGTATGTAAGTCTACCTTTGCATTCATTATTCAAATACATGTTATCGTAGGTCATGTGAGGTGTCATAATATGCAAATATGGGTCCATAATGTCTAGCAATTTAACTTTTGTTGTAAACACATATTTTAATCATGCTTTACAACGACAAGAACACTCAATTGTTCAATTTGTGCAAACTTCATACAATATTAATGCAAGCTTCATTACATGTCTATGTTTACAAGTGAATGCTCATGGGCTACACATATTACACCTAAACAAGCATGTTTGGTATCTCTTGGAACAGCTAGCATTGTAGGAAATGGTTAGTTGTATTAGTAAGAATTAACGTCATATATTTTTTATGTATTTCAAGCGCGGACAAGTACAGCATCCAAAACAGAAAAGTGGAGACAAATACTACTTGGTGTGAATGCGTGTGGGAATCGTGTCAGGGACCGGAATAATTGTCGCAAGAGATTTGACGATATTAGGGCAAAATGTAAAAAAAAATACAACAACAACGCTTGCATTCTTCTGGCACTGGAGGTGGCCCGCTAGCACAACGTCTCATCTTAACTCCATTGGAGGAGCAGCTTCGAGAAAAATTACTTCCCGGCATCGTTGAGGGTTTGGCCGGTGACAGAGATATTGGAATTTATTCGTCAGAATTTCCACCAGGTGAGAAATGTTACTGAACTAGGCGTGTCGTAGGTTACAGTTATTTTCTATATTTCCGCTGCTATTTATACTTTCTTCCCAATAGAACCATACCTACATCTATATATGTATATATGTCTCTCTCTATATATATATATCTATCAATATATATTTGTATTTCGTTGTCCTACTACAATCACTAAATAATATATAACGTGGCACTGCGTGCTCATTTGCATGTCATCTCCCACAATCCTTTGCTGCAGTGGAAGCAATTAATGCTGGCAGAATATGGGGAACAACAGGTTTGCACACATGTCTAACACATGCAAATGAGCAAACATTAATATGTACTGTTGCAGTACATACATATATATATAATAGTAATTTATATTTAATTTATTTAACACCTACAAACATGACATTACTGCCTCTTCAAATCATGCATCGAAGATATTGCATGCAACGGCCAACAAACATCACTTGCACTAACACATTTGCTTTTGTTTAGAAAAAGGTCCTTTTTTTGCTTCATCTCATATACAGAGAGCATAATGAGGCACACGTTGCATATGTTATGTTATTGTGTTCATAGGTAGCACACTTCAGACTACTATTTAGCTCATCTACCATTGTGTTCAAGCAGCTGCAATTAATATGTCATCACAGCATACACGTGAACTCAGGGGGTGGGGTTGTGCACACAGCCAAATAACAGGGTCATGATACGGTCAACTTTGTTGACACCATTTTCTGCTGCTTGAATTAATTGAAAGGTCAGGGTGATTTTAGTTTTTGGGGGAGGGACTAGTTCTTAAAACCTGACAAGCTAAATAGAAGTTAATCAAACTCATTTGAAATGGTAACTCTATGTACAAATTCACCCACCAAACCATTATGTATCAAACCATACGTTACACATTCGTTCACTCAGATCTATTGTTCAACTTATATCAACACCACATTATGATACCAGTAGCATCTGTGAGCGACACACTGCATGCCTTCTGTTGTTGAGTGGCAGCCACATTCACGCCTGCAACAGCTTCTATTAATGTAGCACACATATCCTGTAACAAAAACAATAACTTATCCAATATTACCTACTTAATGATAAGCATTGTCAACGTTGATCTCATGATAGTGATGTACATTATTATTGTGATATTACTGCACAACATATGCAGGGTATGTCCAATATTCATAATAATTTGCTAACGCATTACTGCATAAACATTGTATGTTGTATGTTAGTGAACTAAAAAGTCCAAAGTACACTGGCATGTACATTGTTATTACAACGAATAATGTTCAGTTTGCCACACACATTTTCAAATCATGAAGTGATGCTGTTAGTTAGCCATAAATACTCAAGATACACGAACTCAATGTTCATTATGTACACATGTCCATTAACAACTGATGTTATTGTTGTATATAGTTGCTCCTGGAGGACATGTGTCACCTGAGACTGAACAAGTGTCTTCACCGGGGTCATGCAGCTCATCGCACCTGGAAGAAAAGTGTATGAGGTGCAGGTCATATAATATGTTCATTTATATATGTTATGTTGTCATGTTAATTAATTGTTTTTGACATGTTATTTAAATTGGATCAGTTAGTGTCATTGAAAATGAAGTGTTTTAAGAGAACATGTATTGTGTTTGTGATGTAAAGTATCATGTAGGAGTTGTGAGGTTTGGACAACCTTTCATTCATTCTTATTTCACACTGAGTCCAAACATAATTCTTAAGTCAAGGTACATTTTAATGTGACGTCATAAAACGTATGGAAATATGTTAGGGGTTACTTGTTATCACAGTGTATAATTACATAGTAAAACAGCAGACATTAGCATGCCATTTCATCATGTGTTCATTTATTTTTAGAATATGATGATGCCAAAGACACAGAAATGCAATCAAGTGACCATGAAGAGGTTCCTATTCAAAGAGTAACACAGGCCATTCCTCCAGCAAGTAACACATACGCAGCAATAGCAGCTTCTGAAGAAAAAATTGTTGAAGCAGAAAATCGTCGCCATTCAGATCTGATGTCAGTGCACGAAAGGATGATATCACTGCAGGAAGAAATGATATCACAATTGTCACATCTCCACAGAGTCTTCATTGAAGTTCCTAAACAGATACAAAAATTAAACACGACATTAGAAGCAGTAGTTGTTCAGCTAACCCAAGCTAATCACTTGAGAATGACTACAACAGCACATCATTTCAACTTTAACCCATCAGAGGAAGGATCTTTAGATGCTGCTACTTTTTCACCCCATGCATCTGATCTTCATTCCCCAGGTCGGGATGTTACCGGTACAGTAGCTGAAAGTTCTGTGCATGTTCCTCTCAACATCCAACCGCTGCCATCTGTAGAAAGTCTGGAGCTGACACCTACAAAGGAGGTACCAAAAAGAAAAATGCACAAGCAGTTACTACTGACCAGTTTTTGGAAACAAACTAAAAAAACACAAACATGAAACGGAGCAAGCATCAGTTGTGCACTGTGTACCAACTTGTTCACAAGTGTCACAGGCCACAAGCCCTGCCCGTGAAGTGTCACAGGCCACAAGTCCTGCCCGTAAAGTGCCACAGGACAGTCAAACTGGCTCTGTTTTGCTTAAAGTTGTAGCCAAACGGAAAAAAAACCATCAGACAACAAGCAGGCCTGTGACTCGGTCTCAAAAGGAAAAAAAAGAATAAATGTTATAATTAATTATATCTGTATTTGGCCTTGTTTTGTTGACTTGAGATTATCTAATGAATATTGTATGTATGATCAAGACCTGTTGTTTCCAAACATTCAAGTATGTCCTGGTACACGTGAAGGTTTGGAAATGTTCACAGTCCGAATGAATGCATAATGTAATTAATATTTATGTATTAATCATCTGTTCAGTAATGGTCCAACATTACACACTTGCAATGTTTTGAGAAGCTGACATTCACTTAGCTGCAAAAGATTGTATTTGGGTGTGTTTGGTCGGTAATTTAGGTAATCATTGCATGTTAATAGTATTCACATGCAAGTTAAAATAAATATATATTTAACTGCTAACATTCTACATTTCAGTTTTGTGCAGGATGAACTGTCAAATATTACTTACCTTCACCTTCCTTGAAGCTTCTTAATGTTGGCCTTTCATCATGTATGAGTACTGGTTTCAATAACATATCTGTGAATGTGTAGTAATATATATGTAGTATCTATGGATATATGTACACACACAGTGTATAACTAAAAAAAAATATATATATATATATATATATATATATATATATATATATTAATGTTTTAAACATGTAAATTTGTCTAGAGGTTTTTTATCAAAACATATATATGATGCTTCCTTGTGAAAACACAGTATTGAAATAAAACAGGCCTTATGTTAGTGAAATATACATGATCTGACCCTTTAACAATATGGGCCTATTATTATGAAGCACTTAATTAACTCCCCTTGATCAGCATTTAAATAGGTTTAATACAAGGCCTACTTACTGCCATCAATATGTTCAGTGTATAAGTGGATTAAATAGATATATTATAGGTTGTAACACTACAGGCCTTGTAAACTCACAAAAGGCCTTGTTTGATGTTTACTCCAAATTGGACACAGCTGACTCTAATAGGCCCTCAAACATACTTACCCTGTAGTGTTTAAACCTTTAAATAAGTCTGACCAATATAACAATCCCTGTTTACATATAAGGCCTTAAATACCTTAACATACACACACACACACACACACACACACACACACACACACACACACACACACACACACACACACACACACACACACACACACACAGATATATATATATATATTTCATTGTTGGTTTTTGAGACATATATAATTATAAATATTGTAAAATATACATATGTATATGTGTTTATATATATCTAGATATACACACATAGTCAAACTGTGTGAGACAGACAGGGAGTTAACCAGACATAAAGATACACACAGTGAAATGTTGAAAAAAAGACAGAGAAAAACACTGTAGCATTTCTCACCCACATTTTTTTTTAACTAAAATCCTAAACTTCTTTTGAGAATGTAGATTACGTTAAAAAAAATGTAACTTTCACAGTGAAAAGGCAATCTTAACCAAAAAATGTGTGCCAATTTTTTCAACACATTTTAATAGGTGGTTTAAAAAAGGAGTGAAACATGGAACTTGAAGTCTGACCTTGACAAAAAAGCCACAAAAGATAACATTTAAATAGTTTCACATTCTGAAGAAAAACCCTACAACTCAAGATTCACACACAGAGACGCAGCAATGGCACAGAATAGAACATTGAACACCCATCCGCATAAATCTTATAAAATAATGATCGCAGAGGCCATCATATCAACTGAACAACACAAAGCCAATGTGGGGCAGATCTATGACTTGATCAGAAGTAAATATCCATATTACCAAGACCCGTGCCGCGCTGGAAATTGTAAATCATCTGTACGATTCACTTTATCAACAAATGAATGTTTTGAACGTGTCCAGGATAACCTACATTAAAGGTATGGATTTTGGCAGATTGCACCACAATTTAAAATGACCATGGAACATGGCACATATCTTCTGATAAATAGCATATTTATTCATAATACCAATAGCAATGGATCCGCTACTACTGTTCCGTCTGAATCGATACCTGCTGCAATATCTGCACCCTCCATTCCTGAAGCACAGATGCAAGTTGAACATAAATACAATTATGTTTTTCCAAACCTTTTTGGTGAAAACACATTAGAATGGCAAAACCAAGAACTGTACGTACCTCCGGACGTATTGTTTGAAGAAGGCAGTGGCAATTCCTATGAGCGCCTCATGGAGATGTGTGTCCTACAGGATTCAACGGTTGCGTCAACCATGGATGAAAATGCATTGTCTTTCTGGAGCGACCAGTTGCAGCCAAACGAAGTGTTACTTCTACAAGAATGGTAAATATAATAATTGTTATGCGTTGACTCACCGTTAAAAGTTTAATTTTTTTTCTATTCAACATGTTTACGCTAAATGCGTGGATACAGCGTAACATTGCAGACAGAATAACATGTAGCGTTCCCAAACACATTGTTTCCTATTACAATATACTACAACCAGAAACATTAGTACACATTGGTAACGGAATAAATATACCTAGTTTCCTATCTCTTAAAAAAGATCATTACAACATGTTACCATAACTTTAATACACACCTATTTTTTTTTCATGCAACATCTAACAAAAGAGGGTCGGCCACATATGACGTGGGACACTTGTCATGTACCAAGGCGTCCTTAAAAAGGATTACGGATGTAAGCCCCACCCCCAAACGACGTGCGCGCGTCAAAAAGCCTATTGGCTGTGTCCGTTTGTTATTGTTACGGTCACTGCACTGTGTCATGCTCGCGCGTCTGTGTTTGTGGGCGTTCACAGTGCGGTAGCCCAATGTTAATTCAGTGGGAGGAGTGTTTGCGTACACTTCACGCTGCCTTAACATGACTTCACACGTATTGTATTCGCTCATTGGGTGATCGCCCGTTGTTTCCGTCCACACATGTCCGTTGAAAAAGATTATAGAAGTACGTGTTTAGAAAGAATGTATTTTCGCGTTCATTGGATTTGAAAGAAATATAATATGCTTAATGCTAGTAACAACATGTATTGAACGCACAACGTACACATTGTTTAGCGCATGCGCTAACACTTAGTCGACCCAATCGGGAAGTGCGTGCGCAAATTAAGATGTGCGCGCACATTATTATGTATACTGGCAACGGAAAGATCATATCCATAGTTATGGCTGCTACGCAATTAACAAAAGGATACATAATGATGTGTACTTGTAACCTTGCACTTCTAACATATAAGTGAATAAGCGTGGATATATACACAATCATACTGTATAGAGATGTGTAACGCGTTGTCAAGGCGACACATATATAAAGGTGCCATCTGTGACCATCATCTGTTTGCTGTACAGTATTTCAGAGATGTCGGGGAAGAATCAATGGGATCAATGTATGATTTCAGAAGAGTCCAACGTTATATGAGATGATTGTGAGGAGGAGCGACCGACTAATATACTACATATGCAACAATTTTTATAATGCTTGCAGCGCATATTAACAAACAATACAAAATGTGATCCGGTTATGCCTATATTTCATAACCACTTAATTAACATAATGATGTTGATAAACAATGCAGTTTGTAAATTAAATGTGTGTTCTTTCTTTTGTACTAACATTATATGCCATGCTCTGTGTAATATATAACAACCATTGCCACTCTGCAAACACATTAGTGTAGTATATTGTATAATGGAACGTACTGTATGACTGTAGAAATTATGTAAAGGAGACTTAAAACCAAGTAGCCATTTCATGTAAAAATTCTCATGTTACATGGGGATGTTGTTAAAATTGTTTTTGAGTGTGGCAAATAATCTTATTGCCAAGATGTAGTGCTCAACTATAATGCATGATGTTAAGAATATTAGGTACAGATCATGTAAACATGTAAGTTTCTGTGTATATTTAATTTACCAAACTAACTATATTTTACTGTGTTTATTAAACCTTCAACACATACATAGTAATGTGAATATGATGATATCAGCTACCATAATAAACCTGATGGTATCATTTGACGGTGTTATACATGCAGCATACACAAATTGATAC
Source organism: Ascaphus truei (assembly GCF_040206685.1). Taxonomy (NCBI): domain Eukaryota; kingdom Metazoa; phylum Chordata; class Amphibia; order Anura; family Ascaphidae; genus Ascaphus; species Ascaphus truei. The sequence continues at coordinate 86,460,945 of NC_134484.1, forward strand.
AGACACAAACAGTTGTCTTGAAAAGTGTGCGTATGCAAATGTGCACGTGATTGACGTTCATATGTTGAGAATACTTGTAAATGATCATCATAATAATGATGAACTGACGTGAATGACATTCCAACTATATTAACAACATTGTCATTGTGAGAAATGAATTATGCAAAATTACTAATAATTTAGTGAAATATTTTGGTTTGTGTTAACAGTTTGACACTTGTTACATGTAGGTCACATCAACACACATGTGTGACTTATACATACACATGTGACAATGTAAAACTAATCTTTACAAATAATTGATACCATTACTAATCACATACATTGCAACATATAAGATGTACAAAGCATTGGTGTGATTACAGGCATTTATGCATGGAGTGTTATGATCACTCATGTGCATCCATCATTAATCACCACCCCTATGGAAAAAACTAGCAGCATTTATCCCCTTCTCTCCACCCACCCCTATATTAGATTCATGGAAATTGTAAGGGAACATAAATTAAATGTGATGTCATGTCACTAATCATTTTCAAATACAATGCACATGAAAGCTCAATAGTAGCTAAACGCATGTACATGATACAGAAACTAGATGTATGTAAGATTTGAAGTTGACAACTATGTTGGGTTTATACATCCTATAATTATACGTATATAGAGGTAGGCACATGTTATGACAGATGTCATTTCATATACTGTCGCGGCCAAGTTTATTTGAGCATTTACCTGGTCTCGGCCGCGACAATAACCGGGCGCGCGCCGTGGTGGCCCGGGCGCACGCCGAAGCCTTGGAGGAGCGGCCCTCCGATCGGGGCTTCCCCCTCCCCTCTCCGGGTCCGCCGGGTCCCCCGGAACCCCCCACCGCCGTCCCCCACATTGCGGGACACCAGGGCTCCCTTGGGGAGCCCTGGGCACGCGCGCAGGGGGCGCAGGCACCCGATGAAGCGTGACCGCGCATCGGTGACGCGCGGCACGCCGAGGGGATTCGGCTAGCATGCCGGGACATCTCCCGGCTTGCGGAACTAGCCGAGTTCAAATAAAACGTGTCGCCTCTGTACATACCATGATCAGTCATAGAGGAGATATACCTATAAAAAAATGGAACAATATATAAATTGCAAACATTGACATTACATCTTCATTAACGTAAGCACACACCAAAGTGTCCATTTGGTGTTACATATGAAACACCATGTATATTTTGTCACATAAAATATGAAATCTTGATCCACGGGGGGGGGGAAGGGAGCGTATTCTCAGGAACACACCCAAAAAATAAAAAAATATACACAATAATGGTGCAGTATATTAAGGCAAAAGGGAATGGGTGAATCTTGGCTCTAATGCAATTCCTACTTACAGCAGGTAAGATTTAAGCAGGCAGTGGTCTGACTCTGTCAGGATGATGTAGGTGTAGGGTTAACACAGAGAGGGGAACTTAATAGTAGATAACTTCATGCGGGATACTCTCAAGGTATAACAGCTCAGATTCACGCAGAATTACATAGGAAAGAGAGACGGACCATAGTATAGATCATAAAGTACAGATTTTATCCCATCAAGCATGGTGCACAAACGTACTTACAATAAGTACTTGAAAGATATTCACGTAGCAGTTTCGTGAGACAGTAGAGGGCTTTTTTGGCGATGGTGAGCTGGCTGGCTGGATGTCTTCCCTTAGCTTCTACCTCCCCGTCGCGGTATGGCGTCTGACGTCACTTCCGGCAGCACGGGTGATGACATCCGGTGGAGAGCAGGGGAGATGAGTCTCAGCCGATCGCTGGTGTAAACAGCAGGCACCTCACACGTCTTCACGTACAGCAGGACTGTGGTGGACTAAAGGCTTGGCTCAACACGTTTCGCTGTTCTGAAACAGCTTCCTCAGGAGCAGATGGTGTCCATTGAAAGTTGTGACTGTTATATACTCAAATTAATTGAGATTAATTGAAGGACAAGATGTGTGTACTAATTGATCACATAATTAACCCACAGGTTGCCACACAAATGGCACATCACGCTGTGGTTCAAAAAAAAAAAGGGACATCTAATAACATAAATGGATTACATTTTATTACAAATACCATAGTAAAATATTACACTAAAAATAGTTTAAAATGTATGTTTCTGACGCTTGTAGTAAATAGCGAAGAAAAAAATGGAAGAGAGAGAGAAAACAAACGGGTTAGTAGATCTTTTTGCAACAATATCATAAAAATTGTATAATTTAAAAATGATAAACATTTAAAAAAGCTGATCTTATAAAAGTCTTTAAAAATTATTAAGACGGCAAATATAATGTATATGGTGCAATCAGGATAGAGCATAAGTTAAAGGATATACATTAAGTGCAAAATTGCAAATAGTGAAGTGAAATGCCACCAATGAGATAGATAGAGAAAGAAATAGATTATCACTAGCATTTTTACAAAGATGGAGAGGGGGGGGGGGGTTGAAAAGAAGAAGGGTAATCAGATCAAAAATGGCATAATTTCAAAATCAGCATTTAAGCCTTTAGGGATCAGTGTGTTCAGTTTGTGAACCCAAAACATCTCTCTTTTGCTTAGATCTAATTCTCTACTTCTTCCCCTCCAATGTTGTAAGACATTCTCTATTGCAGTAAATTTTAGGCCTCTGGGGTTTGAATTATGGCATTTAGCAAAGTGCTTGGAGACACTATGTGTCAAAATTCCCCGTCGTATATTGCTCAAATGTTCTAGGATCCTCGTTCGGATGGATCTTGTGGTCTTCTCCACATATTGTAGCCCACTTGGGCATTCTAGAATGTAAATTACAAAATCTGTATAACAATTCATATATTGTTTAATTTTGAATGTTTCTTTGGTATTATTGCAAACAGGGACGGGGAGGTAGAAGCTAAGGGAAGACATCCAGCCAGCCAGCTCACCATCGCCAAAAAAGCCCTCTACTGTCTCACGAAACTGCTACGTGAATATCTTTCAAGTACTTATTGTAAGTACGTTTGTGCACCTTGCTTGATGGGATAAAATCTGTACTTTATGATCTATACTATGGTCCGTCTCTCTTTACTATGTTATTCTGCGTGAATCTGAGCTGTTATACCTTGAGAGTATCCCGCATGAAGTTATCTACTATCAAGTTCCCCTCTCTGTGTTAACCCTACACCTACATCATCCTGACAGAGTCAGACCACTGCCTGCTTAAATCTTACCTGCTGTAAGTAGGAATTGCATTAGAGCCAAGATTCACCCATTCCCTTTTGCCTTAATATACTGCACCATTACTGTGTATATTTTTTTATTTTTTGGGTGTGTTCCTGAGAATACCGCTCCCTTCCCCCCCCCCCGTGGATCAAGACTACTTATGTAAGGAATCTGTACATATTCCTTGGAAGGTGGAGAAGTGTGTTCTTCTGGGATACACACCACTCTTAAGTATTGCATTCTGTTATTGCACTTAATTACAATAAGGTGTCTATTAGCGCCGGTACAAGTCATTTGGTTGCACATAAAATATGAAAAGCAGGCTGGTGTACACATCATATTGATGCGCATGTTACAGTGTAACAAAACATTGTATGTTACCATACTGCAAGAATGAATGACTATGGCCATACTATGTGTATTGTGTTTGCATAATCAACAACACAATGTTACGAAATTACTCATTTGTTACACCTGTTGTATTCACATACACACAACTAATTTACATTCGAAGAAGGATTATATAACCTGTGCAAGAATAACATACCGGTGCCACATGCCTTTGTCCACACAGCAGAGAAGAGAAAGGTGTGCAACCCATATTCATCTGTGTCCTAACAGAAGGTTATGTTAAAAAATGTAGTGTTAATATAACATAATTAATATATAAAAGTAGTACTAGGAACATATATGTATTTACTTACAAGAAAAAAAAGTATTTATGACATTCTGGCGTGTCTCGGCACCACTGGCTGTTTGTTCATTTTCAGTTGGTACATTGGTGGGATGCTCCTCTACCAAAGCCTCACCTATGTCTGCGTGTACATTATGTCTGATTGCCACATTGTGCAAAATGCAACAGGCAAAGATTATATCAGACACTTTTTGTGGCTTATATTGAAGAGCCCCACCAGTTCTGTCGAGACACCTAAATCTTGTTTTGAGAAGGCCAAATGTTCTCTCTATAACGGATCGCGTAGATATATGGGCAGCATTGTACCTCTCCTCTGCTTCAGTTTGAGGGTTTAGCACAGGGGTCAAGAGCCACGGCCTAATTCCGTATCCTGAGTCACCTATAATCAATGGAGCACACATAAGGTAACATTAGTGATAACATTCTAAAATAAAATCGTTCCTGAACAAAAATGAGGTTTGTGTTACAACATCCAAATATGTACTCACCCAGCAGCCAACCAGGTCCAAAATGGCCTTCTTCGAAAACATGGAAGACTGATGAGTTCCTCAGGATAGAGGAATCGTGACTGGAACCAGGGAATTTGGCTACCACATGCATTATCTTCATCGTGGCATCGCATACCACCTGTACATTCAGGGAATGGTAGTGCTTACGGTTGCGGTAAGCATGCTCACTCTGACTAGGCGGAATCAAAGCAACATGGGTGCAATCGATTGCACCCAGCACACATTGTATCCCGGCTATGGCATAAAAGCCATTCCTGACTTCCAGCCACTGTGTCTGCTCTTTAGGAAAATAAATATAATTCCTAGCGCGTCTATTGAGTGCATAGAGAAACTGGGTAAAGGCCCGCGAGAATGTAGATTGCGAGACCCCGCCCACTATGCCCACAGTTGTCTGGAATGACGCGGAAGCAAGATAATGTAATGAGCACAGCATTTTAACAAGCCCAAGGACTGCACGACCTCTGGCTGTCAAAAAATCTAAATCTCCCCTTATCTCTTCATAAAGAGATAAGATTGCTGCTGAACTCAAACGATAGCGACTTACTATCTGCTCCTCACTCATCCCATCTAACAGGGTTCTCTCCCTGTACACACGCGGACGAGCCACAACTTCTCTCCTCTGTCTTCTCTTCTGATCTCCTGTCCCTCTCCCTGTCCCTCTCCCTGTCGTGTCCGCGTGCCTGTCCCTGTCACTGTCCCTGGCTCTGTCCCTCCCTTGCCCTATGTCATTCTCTTCATCAGCAAGCCACTCGTGCAAAAGAATGTTACGATGTCTCCTAAACAAGCGCAACATTTTGAAATTTGTAGCTGTGAATGAGCAGGTAATGGCCGTCCTTTAAATAGTTATGTGATGATGTCAGGTGAGTTTGTAAAATGCAACGTGTTACATTAACATATTAAAGTACTTGCCTCCCAAGCTGTATCCATTTGATCTAAGAAGTATTATTTCTGTGTATTCAGCAGCCAATCCTGATATTTCACAATGATGTAACGTGAAGCTTTGTACAAGCATTCATTGTAAATGATTAGTGAAATGTTTGATGCATCTAGCACTTTTGAACGCAACACTCAGTCATGTAATTATGCTAAAACCATGAGATTGACGTAGAAAAAGTTTGCAGCAACATGTCAAATTTGCCATGTTAGTGTCACATGTTCACAACAATTAATTCTCGTGTGCATATGCATACATTTATGGCATCAGGATAGTTGCTATTGAATCAGTTTGAAACGTGTAACAATGAGTAACTATTGTAGATGTGTGTATAAGTTAGCATGAATTGCTTGTAATGCAACGTTTACAATGTAAACATGCAATGTGATTGACTGTCCAATAGCAGATGTCATCAAAAAAGGGAGGACACAAAGTACATGTAAACATGAGAAGAAAGATGTACATGAACGTTTGATGATGCGTTACACATTACAAGCATTGTCTAATGTAAAGCAACATGAATATACGGTGGATGTGTTAGATGTGTGACATGGGTAACATCATATAATAAATTGTCGCACAGGTCAGTAACATGTATGATATGATGTGATGTTCTCCTTTAAGAGTTGAGTATAGGTTTTTCCCTTGACACATCATCACATGATGAGTAATGTGACACGCTAATGACGAAAACATATAAAAGTACAATGTTTTGCAAATAATAAACGTCAGGTGTGACACAATGCAGTGAATGCCCCCAACACTGTAATGCTAAACACATTTGTATTGTGAGTAATAGAATGTAAACAGTACTATAATGTTATACGTCCCCGCTCCATTGACTCCATTGATGTACAGAAGAGTTTTTTTTTTCTAAGTGCCGTTCCGGCAGCCTTAGCGATCGTTCTCCCCTCCAACTTGCCAACTTTAGTTGGCGGGACAAATTGGCCATGAAGTCTCAATTTCTTAGTGCCGATCAGCCCCGATAAGCTGATTTTGCTACTTGAATACAGCCGAATAAAAAAGTGGCGATAAGTGCCGAAAACCGGCTTATCGGCAGGCGACTGGCCATAACACAATTATCGGATACGAAAACTGGCGAAATCAAGCAATTATCGGCGCTTACTGAATCTCAAACCCAATTTTGGCGGGAACATGGCAAAAAAACCCTTATCAACGCTTACTGCCTGAGGCTCCAAATCCATGGGACCCGAGCTCTTCAAGTGAGCCATTGGGGCAGCTCGGGTAGGCAGCGTCTTGCTTTGAATACACCTGGAACATCACCGACATTGTTATTCTACCACCACATGCATGACCTTGGAGCCTGCGAGGAAGCTCCCCTTCTGATCACCCCCCCCCCCCAAACATATAAATAAACAAACGACAAAGGTCTGGAGGTTCAAGGGCCACGGCTTTATTTACACAAATAATAATAAACCTTGGTGAGTGCTACCTCTGCTAGCGTGCTCTCCCGCCCGGGTAAAGGCCATTGGCACCCCAACCATGGCCCGCACACCCACCAAGCCGGGCGCCCTTTGGCCCGGCTCTTAAGCGATACTGGGCTCAGGGAATCACGCACAAATGAGCCCTGCCCACTCGCTCCCCACCCGAAGGCTTTAGGGGTTATCTGCACCATAGAGCCCCCGCTGGCAAGTTTACCGTGCACTCACCCCCCCAACAGCCGCCGTGACTAAGGCAACACCTGCCTTTAAAATGTCCACCTCAGGTATGTCAACATCAAAGTCCTTTTTTTATCCACATTCTGAAAGGAGAAAAAAAATACAGCATACACAATATAATTAAATTCTGTCACGTTTAACACACAAAGGGCCGGGTGGGTTGGAGTTCCTTCCTGTGCCTGACTGCCTTCCTGCTCCCTCCCCAGTTTAAATCCCCTAAGCCCCACCCCCCCCTGAGGCATGGTGGGAAGGAAAGGGTGGAGGGAAGGGGGAGGGGCGCGCGTGCAGAAGGGAGGGGAAGCAGTATCCGGCCGGCCGGGACAGGGAGGCAATGCGCTTCCTAGCATAAAGGTGAGGGGACCCCAGAAGGGGTGAGGGAACCCCGCAAGGGGTGGGGGTTACGGTTAAGGGGTGGAGTCTGGCCCCAGCGGTCATGAGCTCCGTCGCTGAGGGGCTCCAAGCTGCCTTTTTGGCCAGAAGAAACGGTCTCTGACGAGTCTGAAAGTCTTTTCCACTCTGAGGTATCCATGCTCATCGTGCAAGGCTTTCAGGACCATACTGTATGTTGTAGGTTCCTGGGGAGAACCAGTTGTCGTCTATCCGGGTGATTATGGTATTGCACCACCCTGTAGAGTAGCTCATTGTCGATCTTGAACTTATCGGATTCTCGCATGAGAATGGTGACCATGTCGCTAGGAGCACCACGCAAGGGGTGAGGGAACCCCGCAAGGGGTGGGGGTTACGTGGGAAGAGGAGGGAGTCTGGCCCCAGCGGTCATGAGCCCCGTCGCTGAGGGGCTCCAAGCTGCCTTTTTGGCCAGAAGAAACGGTCTCTGACGAGTCCGAAAGTCTTTTCCACTCCAAGGTATCCATGCTCATCGTGCAAGGCTTTCAGGACCATACTGTATGTTGTAGGTTCCTGGGGAGAACCAGTTGTCGTCTATCCGGGTGATAATGGTATTGCACCACCCGGTAGAGTAGCTCATTGTCGATCTTGAATTTATCGGATTCTCGCATGAGAATGGTGACCATGTCACAGGAGCACGTTTCAGAATTGCAGGCTTGTTTCTCTGGACAGATTGACGGATGATACCAGCTATGGTGTCCTGGATCTGATATTGGACCATATCCTTCCATGCTATGATTTTATTGTGAGTTATATTCATCCCTTCTGGGTCACATTAAGTGGCAGGGATGGCTTTAGATTGACATCCTATGGAGTCCGCGACCTTCAACTCTGAGAATGCCACGATATCTTCTATGGCTGCAGCCGTGCTGCACATGGCTCTCATCCCTGGTCCAGGGATCTCTTCCCAGCCGTCATCGTCTGAATTGGGGCTCAGCCCGGGTCTTCGGGATAGAGCATCTGCTCTGATATTCAGGGTCCCTGGTTTAAACTTCAGCGTGAACTGGTAATTTGATAACACTGCCAGCCATCAGTGGCCAGTAGCATCTAATTTGGCACATTTCAGTATGTAGGTGAGGGGATTTTTATCCTTCCTCACTTCGAAAGATACGCCGCACAAATAATCATGGAGTTTTTCCACGATGGCCCACTTCAGGGCTAGGAACTCCAACTTGTGTACCGGAGAATTTTGTTTGCTAGGAGTCAAACTGTGACTGATGTAAGCTACTGGTCGTAGCCTCTCCGGGTGCTTATGGTGCAAGACTGCACCTAAACCGTTAAGACTCGTGTCTACATGGAGGACATAGGGCTGTTCTGAATCGGCATATGCAAGAACAGGTGCCATGGTTAAAATCCTCCTCAGGTCCAAGAAGGCCCATTCACATTAAGTCGTCCATTTGTCACCAAACGGCTGTCGAGCAGAGGTGGCCTTTCGCCCAGTATCTTTGGGGTATATCTTGAGGAGATTATTTAGAGGCTTGGCCTTACTGGAATACCCTTCCACAAAGCGACGGTAGTAGCCACAGAAACCGAGGAAAGAGCATAATTCCATAACATTCTCAGGTCAAGGCCAATTCACCACAGCCTCGACTTTGGCCAGATCAGTGGCGATTCCATCGGCAGACACAATGTGTCCCACATAGGTCACTGCGGTGCGAGAGAACCGGCATTTGTCAAGTGACAGTTTCAGGCCCTCTTGCCCCAGACGGTCCAGCACTTTAAGCAGCCATTCTTCATGTTCTTCCGGGGTCTTACCGAAGACAATAATATCGTCCAGGTAAACCAAATATTCCAGAGGATTCATGACTCCAATGGTTTTCTCCATTAGGTGTTGGAATATTGCTGGAGCCCCGCAGATGCCTTGGGACATGAGCAAAAACTGATAGAAACCCAGGGGGCAGACAAAGGCAGTCTTCTCCTGGTCTTCTTTACCATCGTTACCTGGTAGTACCCAGATCGCAAGTCCAGAACACTGAACCATTGGCTCCCAGTTAGTGCGTTGAGAATCTCTTCTATGCGGGGAAGTGTATTGATCGGGTACGGTACGGTTGTTCAGTGTCCGGTAGTCGACACACAATCTTACCAATCCATTCTTCTTCCTCACCACCACAATGGGCGAGGTGTAGGGGCTCCGAGATTCAGTCACAATTCCTGCCGTCTCCATCTTGTGTAAGACGTCTCTCAAATCGCCCACTTCCCGAGGGGCGTTGCGACGAGAACGTTCTCAGAAGGGTGTAGCGTCACTCAGCCTGATGGTGTGTTGGGTGCTGCGGCTGCAACCCACATCCATCTCACTCGTGGAGAACACAGCTCTTCGTTCTTCCAATATACCCAAATCCCAGTTCATTCGCCTGAAACGAAAATGCTCTGAGCATGAGACATTTGCAGTTCAGGTCAATGAACTAAAAAACAAGTTTATCAATAGGAAATATTCTGCAAGCCAATTAGATAAAACATTGGAACAAGGACAGATTGAAAGGTCATCTTTATTAGAGTATAAAAATAGCCAGCAGTCCACTGAGTCTAAAAATCGTTTATCATTTATCACACAATATAATCAAATGACTCCTAAAATCAGAAAAATATTTAATTGGCATTGGCCGATTCTCCTTAGAGACGACACGCTTGCACAGATTCTTCCAGTCAAACCTAGTATTATTTTCACTAAAGCCACTAATTTAAAATCAAATTAGCACCTAGTTGTCCACTAGCATGGTATATATCATCCTCGTCCAGTAAAACGAAAGGATGTTTCACTTGTACTGCATGCACAGCATGTACGTATGGCATAACTGGAAAAACCTTTAAGTCCAATGTCACTTCAAGAGTATATCCAATGAAATAATTTATGAACTGCCATTCCACATATGTGATCTACCTCCTGCAATGCCCCTGTGGCTTGAAGTATGTAGGGAGAACCAGTAGGACCTTCCAATGGAGAGTATATGAACATGTATATAACATCAGGAAAGGACTTACCACACAGTGTTTCACATCATTTCTTGATGCACCATAACCAAAACCCATCAGGTTTGGTGTATCAAGCAATAGAGACTGCACCGATGAGTTGGAGAGGGTGTAATAAACTCAATCAAATCAGTAGGCGGGAGGCATACTGGATATATGAGTTGAAGACCCTCTCTCCTAATGGACTAAATATCGTCTTTGAGCTGGGAGTGTTCCTTGAGAACTAACCACATTCTAGGGATTAGTTTTCTCTCTCCAAAGCTCCTTTGTATGTCTGTACATGTAATAGGTCTATTTAAAAATGAAGTGGTTATATACTGAACATAGAAATCCAAACAGGGTATAAAACCCTGATAGGACAAGAAACCCACAACTGCACTCTATGAGGACAAACACTTAGTGGAACTAAAAAAATGTCTCAGGCTGGTAGCCTACAGTGCTAAATGACGCAAAACAAAAAAAGTTTTATTAATACATACTAGGGAACAAAAACAGGGAGTGTGGGGTGTAAACAAGGTGAATTAAAACTCAGGTGGTAGTGACACAGAATAGAGGATAATAGTTCCTCCACAGCTCACCGTGGAACATCTCATGTATAGGAGAATATACAGTATATCAAAACATATTTAAAGTATCAACCATCAGGTATCCACAAAAACACACTAAGATTAGCAGTTTAAAGCTCCTAGTAGTGAGCTGTATAGATGCTAGTTGCCTAAATTGTACTGACAGAGTATCAAGTAAAGTCCCTACAGGCAAATGGGGATACTGGCACAATGTAACAATGTATAATATTATATCCCCAGCTTGCTCAATGCACATGAACTTGCAAAATCCACAAAGTGATACAATATGTATCGATGGGTAAAGTATATAGTAACACTAGTATGAAGCAGGGGAGGTAGCGCTATCAGCGTATACACATAAGCACTTGCAAACACCGTCCCCTGAATTAAGTTATAGCCCATCAAAAGTCGCAGACAATGCCTTTAACCATGCATATTACTCAACATGTCAGGTAAGTAATTCAATGCGAAGGGGAAGTTAAGTAAATGCCAGCATTCAATATTACCAGTATCACTGAGTTGGTGTCAGTTTCCACGGTACGCTGGAGCTCCTAGCATCGCAGGTCGCCGCCAGCGACGTCAGAGAAATTACGTCATCTAAAACCGATGGGCATTTCGCGTAGAAAGCTACGCTTCGTCAGGGCAGCGATAAACATTTTGTGTGTCTTTAGTGGTTATATACTGCAATTTATACTGTTGTTTGCTATATACATACTGTATGTAACATAGGCTCCCGGCAGTTACTTCTTTTTCTTGGCCTTTCCTCTGTCAGTCCTGTTAGCGCAGGCAGTGGAAAGGTTAATTCCTTTATTATGCCTGTGTGTGTGTATTCCAGTCTTGAACAATGTATCAGTATTCAAGGGCAGGCCTAGCAACTCTGAGGATGTCAATCTGGACACGCCCTCTGGTGTATGTGGGCCAATCTGTATCCGGCTCTGGCTTGCTATGAGTCAGAGACACTCACCAAAGATATTCAAATTGGGACATCCTCCTAAATTGTCAGTTAGTTCAGTTGAGAGAAGAAGTTAGTGAGTCCAGAAACTCTCTCCCTCCCACCCATGCCTGGGTGGGAAATATGCTACCTAGTCAGGGATGAGAAAGGATGTTGTTTGCGATATACATGTATACTGTACATGTTGTTTGCGATATACTGTACATTTATACATGTTGTTTGCTGTATACCTATATACATGTTTGCTATATACCTATATACATGTTGTTTGCTATATACATACAGTTCAATCCCGTTATAACCCGATCCGTTACAACATGAATCCGCTTATAACGCGATGCAAGCGTGGCTCCCAATTTTCGTATTTAGGAATACTTTACAACTAATTAATGTACAATGCATACAATTGTACATTATTTCTAACATGATCTGCTTATAACGCGATGTGATTCTTGGGACCCCAAGCACAGCGTTATAAGGGGGTTGAGCTGTATATACATGTTTTTATGTGTAGATTCCTTTATTAAGCCTCTGTGTTTCCACATAAGTGTCGGTTTCTTGCATTTTTATTTATATATGTAGCCCCGGTAAGAAATGGGGGCTATATATCTTTCTCCTACTGGTGTAAGTCCTGCTAAGGGCAGGCCACCAGTAGTTATCATGGGTTTCCCCCGCTTCAAGCCCTGCCTTGATTGATGGAGGTAGGCCCCCTGACTCTGTGTGGAAGGCACGAGACACAGGGGAGGGCCTGCTGACATCATGAGGGGTGGGGCTGACTAAACTTAGTCCTGCCTGTTCCTGTAAGTGACAATCAGTTCTATCTTGGGAGTAAGGAGAGAGAGTTCTGTCCTGGGAGCAGAGAGTGCTGGAGTGACTGACCGGAGAGGTCATGATTAGAGTGACACCTGTGCTTGGAGGAGAAGCTTTAGACCTGATAGCACTATAGTGCGGTGGACCAATGCCCCTCACCCTGCTCAGGGGGTGAGGGGGGGGATCTTGCCTCTCCCAGAGGGTATACCCTTGTGGTGGGTGTTGGGGGTATTGAAGCCCCATACAGCCCATCCTGCAGGGGTACAGCCTGGAGGAGAAGGAGTGGAGGACAAGACCCTGTACATGAACTGCTGCTGTGTGCTGCTACAGAGAGAATAAAGAGACATTGCTGCTTTTATCAAAGACTTGTGTGTGAGACTGAAATCTCTCGCACTGAGACCAGGGCATCTCTGGGAGGATTTCACCCTACCGCTATAGGGCTCGCCACAGATGGAGGCGCTGCACCACCGTTGCTAAAGAAGATGGAGGCATATACCCCAGAAGCCTGTCCCTGTTGTCCCCTCGCGGGAGACTCAGGCCCTCCTGTTCCTCACAGGTACGCACCACCATAGTACACGTAGCCAGTCCTCACTACACCCTAGGGGTCCAGTCTACGACCGGGGGGGGGGGCGGTACATGGGTTACATATATATGCATTTAGTCATATCTGTTGCTGCTTTTTTTTTATAACTTTACATTTTTATTGAATCAAAACAGCAGAAAATACATTACAGAATACTTCTGTCTTGTATGTAAACAATATTTTAACAACTGTGTAAGTAGCAACGAGGTCCTACTGTGCTTCGGGACCCGGTCTTCCGGGTATTTTGGTGTGGACCATACATTCCAAGCCGTCCCTACTTAAGTGGACAAACAGACACTTATAACTCAACTTAAAAGGGGAGACAATACACACTCACAATAAAAAAATAATAAAAAAAAAAAAAAAGGAAAAGGGAGGAGAGGTCGAGGCGGAATGGGGAGGGGAGGGGGGGAGGTTGGGGTTGAGGTAGGGGGAGTGCGTTGGTAGTGGATGCAACACGAGGCCCTGCGCCGAGCATCTCAGACGCTTGCGGGCTGAGTCGTCTCTCACATTACTGACATTATAATGCTGCTATATAGGGTCTTGGGGGTATAGAATACCTCCTGTAAGCTCCTCCCAAGGAGAACGCAGCTACTGCTATAAGAGCCATATTGCGGACCTCTCAGTCCCCGGGATATATGTCTGTGCCAGCCAAGGCGTCCAGACTTTTAGAAAATTGTCACTAGTGTCGTTAACTAAACTCGTTAATTTTTCCATCTGGCAAATGAACCAAATTCGATTCCGAATCTTTGGGATGGTTGGGATATCAGATTGTTTCCATAATGCTGCGATCTCGCACCGCGTTGCAATTGCAAAATGGGCAATTAGTTTGTTATGTGCTTTGGAAAGGCCCGTCTACCACGGGTCTGGGGGAATGGTGAGATCGAACAGTCTCTGAATCCAATATCTAATCGCCTCCCATAGTGGAGAGATCCGTGGGCAAAACCACAGCTTATGTAACAGGTTGGCTGTTCCTCCGCACTGGCGGGGGCACAGGGGGGAGGATCCCGGCACAAACCTTCATAATTTCAGTGGGGTGAGGTACCATCGCATTAGGACTTTATATGCGTTCTCCTTGAGAGTGTTGCATATGGAGCTCTTCGCTGTGGCCATGAATATAGCGCTCCATTCTTCATCCTCTAAGTTTTCTCCCAAATCTGTTTCCCATTGAGATCGGAATGAGGGTATCTGCTGCTCATGTTCACCAGAACTGATCACCTCTCCGTATAGCTGAGATGTAAGTCCCTTCGTGTCGGTCTCAGCCAGACAGAGCTTTTCGAAAGATGTTAATAGGGGGTATGGGGCAAATGTGTTATAAAATGCCCTGATCTGGAGGTATCTAAAGAATTCTGAGTGGGGAATCTCTTTTTCTTGCCTGATATGGTCGAATGTTTTGATTTTTCTATCATGACCCTCCAGATCTCTAATCCGATTGTAGCCCCTCTGTCTCCAGATTGAAATATTACTGACTGATAGACCCGGAGCGAACTCAGCATTATTCCATATGGGTGTCACCATGGAATGTTTTGTCGTGAGGGAATGCCGAATTTTCGTAGACTCCCAGATTGACACTGAGTTGGCCACCGAGGAGAGTGGCCTGGTGGTGAATTTTCGTGCCGTTTTAGGTAACCAAATTAAGCTGCTTGGTTCCAGAGGTGTACATGCAGCATTTTCTAATTACACCCATCTCTTCAACTTTGGGTTAGATTGCCATTGTACAATCTGGCTTAATTGTGCCGCCTTGTAATATGATACCAGGCAGGGTACTGCTAGGCCGCCAGCCACCACAGATCTTTTCATTTTTAATTTACTTACTCTCGGTTTTTTACCTCCCCAGATAAATTTGGAGATTTCAGATTGGAGTGAGTGCAAGTCCCTCCATCTGAGTGGCACTGGAAGAGTTTGGAAAAAGTATAATATACGGGGGGAGTAAATTCATTTTGACACTATGGATACGTCCAATCCAGGATATCCTTTTGGATGTCCACTTCCGTAGATCAGATTTTAAGGTCCGAATCAGGTTGGGGTAATTTGCATTGTACACGTCTTTTACAGTTTTGGTGATGTGGACACCCAAGTATTTTATGTGGTTTTGTTGCCAGTTAAATTTGAAATTCAATTTTAGTAATTTCTCCATGTGTCTAGGGAGGTTGATGTTGAGGGCTTCAGACTTGGATTGATTAATTTTGAAGCCGGAGACCTTAGAGAATCGGTCTAGTAGGTCGAATAGGTTTGGTAGGGAAGTAAGGGGTTTTGTGATAATCAAGAGGATGTCATCTGCATACAGGGCCGCTTTATGGGTCTGGGAGTATGCATTTAACCCTGAGATGTCTGGATTTCCTGATTTGTGCCGCCAGTGGTTCGATACATAGGGCAAATAAAAGAGGGGATAATGGGCAGCCCTGTCTCGTGCCACTTTATTTGGAGTGGCAGAGAGGGGTAGCCTTGGTGTATGACCCTGGCGGTGGGGTTAGAGTACAGCGACAGAATCGCCTCGCTCACCCGATCTCCAAAGCCAAATGTCGCAAGCGTCTCTTTTAAATATGGCCAGTCTATCCTATCGAAAGCTTTTTCTGCATCCAGACTTAACAACATGCTTTGAGTTGCCTTACTATTTGCCAAATCCAACAGATCAATAAATCGTCGTGTATTATCCGCTGCTTGCCGGCCCTTGATAAATCCGACTTGATCTGGGTGTATAAGTCTGGGTAGGATGAGACTAAGTCTATTGGCCAATAATTTAGCGTATAATTTAACATCAGTGTTAATTAATGATATAGGCCGATAACTTTTGCAATCTTGTGGGTCTTTCCCAGTTTTATGAATTAGTGATATTGACGCCTTTAACATCTCCTTGGGGATGGGGGCTCCTGCTAAAATTGCGTTAAACATGCAGAGCAACCTTGGGGCGAGTAGCTTTATAAATTTCTTATAGTAAAGCCCTGAGAATCCATCTGGCCCAGGAGCCTTTGATGGTTTCAGTTCTTTAATGGCCTGAGATAGTTCTTCAATAGTGAAGTCAGCATTCAAAGCTGCTCTATCTGTGTCCGTCAATCTCCCTAGTTTCGAGCTGGTTAAGAAATCTCTTAGGGCACTGCTCGTTATAGAGTTATGTGCCACTTTTTCACCGTTATATAGTGTTTCATAGAAGGAGCCGAATTTGTTTACTATTTTCTGAGGATTAGACGTGGGGGTACCAGATTTTAAGCGTATAGCTTGGATGTTATACAGGCATACCCCGCATTAACGTACGCAATGGGACCGGAGCATGTATGTAAAGTGAAAATGTACTTAAAGTGAAGCACTACCTTTTTCCCACTTATCGATGCTTGTACTGTACTGCAATCGTCATATATGTGCAAAACTGATGTAAATATTGCATTTGTAACAGGTTCTATAGTCTCCCTGCTTGGGTACAGGTTGGGAGCTAGTATTGCTGTTCAGGACGTGCTGACAGGCGCATGCGTGAGCTGCCGTTTGCCTATTGAACGATATGTACTTACTCGCGAGTGTACTTAAAGTGAGTGTCCTTAAACCGGGGTACTTAGCTTGCCTGTCCTTTAGCATGCGGGCCAGCATTGTATCCGGCCTGTTCGCTTTCTCGTAAAATTTTCTCCTTGACCAACTCAGTGAATTGTCAGCTCTGGAAGCTAGTAGCATGTTAAGTTCAATTTTGACATCTTTTATCTCCTGTAGATTTTTAGGGTCTAAAGTTTTTTTTATGTTTCAAGGAGAAAGTCTGTAATTTGGTTTGGAGAGTGACAATTTTGGTCTCTCGCTCTCGTTTTCGTCTGGCTGTGATATTGATTAACGTGCCCCGTAATGTTGCTTTATGGGCTTCCCATAGCACTAACTGTGAGTCGACAGAGCCTGTATTTATAGTAAAGAATTGGTCTATCTCGTTACCAATAATATCACAGATCTCGGGAATTTTTAAGATTGATTCATTAAGTTTCCAATTCGTCCCAGGTCTATCAGTTCGGATATTATTGCACCTTAGCTCTATTGGCGCATGGTCAGACCATGAAATATCATGGATCCCAGCTCGGGAAACCATAGGAACCAGTTGACAGGATACAAAAAAGAAATCAATTCTGCTGTATGAGCCATGGGGGTGAGAGAAGAAAATGTAATCACTGTCTGCCGGATGTAATTCCCTCCATATATCTGATAACTGGTTGGTCTTGAGGCCCCGGCGCAAAGATACACCCGCTCCTTTGTTGTATTGACCTACAACCCCTGACCTATCCAGGTGAGGTTGCATGACCATGTTAAAGTCACCAGCTAGCACGATGCACCCTTAGGCCACTGAGTTCAGGGTTCTGAAAAACTTATCGAAAAAGATCGTGCTCTTCTCGCTGGGGGCGTACAAGCAAGCCAACGTAATTCTCTGCCCCCTAATTGCTCCTACAACAATAATGTATCTACCATCAATATCACGTTTAGTTAGCTGCACTTCGAACGGAATTCTGTTCCGGATTAATATAGCTACCCCCCGTTTTTTAACTGCTGCTGCAGATGTGAAAACCTGGGTAAAATCCTTGTCAAGATATTTGGGGGCGCTAGATTTACTGAAGTGTGTCTCCTGCAAAAAAAGGATTTCAGCGTGTTTCCTTTTATAGTCTGTAAAAGCCAGCTTCCGCTTGGTTGGATTGTTACAGCCCTGTACGTTATGGGAAATAAGTATCAGCGCCATTTATTAATGTGTGTGTAGAATAGCTTCTGGATATCTTTGGACTCACCCAAGACTCCATCCTTCGAGCATGCCCGGTCCATAGTTCCGAGACGCACCTGTACCATCTGTTGTGTGTTTTGCCGGTGTGGCTGATGTTCCTCTGAGAGGGGGAGGGAGGGAGAGGCGGGAGGGAGGGGGGAGAGAGGAGGGGGGGAAGGGAGGGAAGGGAGAGTGGGAAGGCGGGGGAGGGGGGACCACATGTAGGTAAAAACAGTAGGGAGGAAACAAAAAATAACGTACATATACACTGGCGACACACTTTATTCGAGCTCGGCTAGTCCCACAAATTCGGGTATACCCGGGTGTATTGAGGTTTGTGACTGTTTTCTGCCCGAGTGCATTGAGGTATTTTCCAGGCAGGGATTGAAGCATTTTATTCCCGCTGGCTGCAATACTGCACAGTATATATATATATACTGCATTACAATTCATGAATTTATGCCATCTGGTAGACACGCGAAGCATTGCAGCCTATTAAATCCTAATCATTATCATTTAACAGATTAGCCGCCCGTCAGCCAGGCATGAACCCAGGCTGGGAAGGCAAACACAACGGGGGCTTGTCAGAGGTGAGGAGCGGCGCATTCCAGGTATCTGCCAGGTACATACTGGGTATTTGCTCGAATAAAGTGTGTCGGTGCAGTATAACATCAACATGGAAGTGACATCAAATAATAAAAAAACAAGAGTCCACCTCGGGAGCCCCCGAGGGTGTCTCTTGCACCCACGGGGTTGGTCTCCTGGCCCAGTCTTACAGAGGGATCTCTCCATCTTGCTGGGACCCGACCTCCCTGGGACTTGTTTGCGATCCATCTTTATCCGAGATCGTATCTGGAAACGCATGCACACCGACACGGGGGACCCTGCCGGCATGTTTTTAGTAATCAGCTACTATATTCAACTCCGTAAAACTCTTCAACGTTGGAAACTGGAACAGAAACTGCATATCAAAAACACCTCCCAAACATAACAGAAAACTTTGCCATGTGTCTACCTTCTGTCGCCCTCCCTAAACCACACCACCCACTTGGAACCCATCTAATTAGCTCCTTGAAGAATGCTAACTCATAGACCTCCAGACGATCATGTCCATAGCATCCCTCTTCTTCTGGGTAACTCTACCGTGTATGAGGATATTTACACTGATGAACAAATTTACCCTACCCCCCCGTGAATCTGAGCCCAACAGAACAAACAATTATCCCTCGTCAGTTTGTCTATACCCCCTAACCAACCTTACCCCCCTTAAATTGTGATCTACATAACTCCTAGCAGCCCTATGCAGAGATCCCTCTGCGTGAGCGCCATAGACGTAGCGGAAACAGCATGCCTCCCAGCTCAAGCATATCTTCACTATCTATATACCTCCAAGAGCTACGTTGTTCAGCAGCTTAGCTGCTCCTGTGCCATGCATCCTGGCATCTCAAGCTGGGAGGCTAGTATCCCAGCTAGCGCTTTATAGAGATTCATAGGCTTTAGTCTCTCTAGAGAGTGGTCGTGGGGCTCAACTAATTTTTTATACCTTTTATAATAATCTGGTGGGATTGGTTTCTGTGTGTGGGAACCCAGCCAGCCTCCCCCTCTCTCCTCTCCACCCCTCTCTCCTCTCCTCTTCCCCTCCCCCTCTCCTCCTCCCCCTCCACCCCCCCCTCTCCTCCTCCCTCCCCCTCCTCTCCTCCTCCCCCCCACCCCCCTCTCCTCCTCCTCCCCCCCCCCACCCTCTCCTCCTCCTCCCTCCCCACCCCCCCTCTCCTCCTCCCCCCCACCACCCCTCTCCTCCTCCCCCCTCCACCCCCTCTTCTTCTCCCCCCCACCCCCTCTCTCCTCCTCCCTCCCCCTCCCCCCCTTTCCCTTAGATCCTTTTTATTATGTGCGTGCTTATGGGAAACCACAGTTCTGGAGCAAGCACATGAGCGGAGGCCTCCATTCATGGTCCCTTGTAGTGTGGCCTGAGTCTCGCCGCAGTTGTGCCCCCGCTAGCCTCCCGTTCCGTGTGTCCTAGGGGGGAAACGCCGTGGTAGCGCCCCTCGTTGGCCATCTTGGTGAGGGGCTGCGTCGTCAGCAAGTGCCTCCGCTTACTCCCTCTACTGCGCAGGCGCCAGGGATCCAACTCTCGCGCGAAGGCGGCGCGGGGTGATGACTTCACTGAACAAGCCCGCGAAGATCAGTGATGTTCTCGCGCGCCTCGGAGAAGGAGCAAGGGAAGATGGCCGCTGATCCAAAAACATGAGTAGGACCTGCCGCATTGTAGGGTGCCGATTCCCCTCTCTAGGGACTGGTGACGGCTGCGAAAGAAGTCCCATACGGTCCCATGTGGTCCCAAGGTCGTTAGGGGCAGTGTTGGGGTTGGTCAAAACAGCAGATTCCAGTGGTTATGAATAGAGGAAGGTCTCTTATGCAGGGCTCAGTGTCTCAGTCGTGGGTTAGATCATGAGGGTGCGGGGGCGCCATCTTTAGCCGCCGCATGGTGAGGGGAACTCTGCGCTGATCCCAGGACCCTCCTAAGGAATCCCTCAGTGTCCTCCATATTTTTGAGGGTATGTGCCACTCTGTTTTTAAATACCATGAGGGCACATGGGAATAGCCAGCGATATCTGATATCTTGATCGCGTAGCGTTCTGGTAACTGAGGCCATTGATCTCCGTTTTGCTAGCCTGGCAGGTGACAGATCCTGATACACTTGAAATTTTATTTGCTCAAACTCCACCACCTTCAGTTCCCTCGCTATCCGGCATGTTTCTTCTTTGGCGCGGTAGCAGTGGAATCTAAGCACCACGTCCCTCGGGGGGTCTCCTTGCTGAGGTCTTCCCCTCTGTCTAGAACTAGGTCTCTGGCAGCCATGTCTGGGAATATATGTTCCAGCACCTCGAGGTGAATTCCTCTGGATCTGTTATAGATTCTGGCAACCCTCTCAGCCGTATGTTACAGCGCTGGTCGCGGTTCTCTGCGTCCTCAATTTTATCTTCTAGAGAAGTGATCTGTGCCTTTAAGGTGGTCATTTGAGTTCGCGTTTGTGCTGTGGATGTAGCTGTCTCATCTGCCCTGGATTCCAAAGCGGCCATACGCTCCCCCAGTGCATCCACATCCTTCCGAAGCGCCCATAGTTCAGACTTAAAGAATTGTTTCATATTGCTGCAAAACTCCTTCATGTCCTTATGGCGCATTACAGCCATATCGTCTGGTTCTTCAGGTGAGGAGTCCATTTCTGGGTCTGCTGATGCTGTCAGCACTGGAGGCTCAGGTATGTCAGCCCTGGCAGCCTCTTTGCTCTTAAAATAAGTAGACACCGGCTGTGTTTTTCTCCTTAAAGTCTTGGTTGATGCCATCTCTGTATATTCAGACACGTTCTGCAGGTTCTGAATTATGCAGTTGCTGTGTTTTTGCTGGAGTTAGATAGTTTTGAAACGCTGGAGGGATGGAGCTCTCACTCAAAGCTGCCATTCACCTCCCTGTCGTGCAGGCGTAGACCTGCTGCTTTTTATAAATGTGTAGTTGTATATGGTTATTTGTAGTAATATATTTATTTTGTAATGATGTTTAGTGATGTCCGTTTGAAGTTTGTTGTGATATGCTAATGAGCAATTGAACTGTCTGCCGATTGGTTAGAATTGCACCAATCACAGCCGCTGAATGGGTATAAGTAATTTTACCCATTACACAACATTAAACCCCTGAGGAAGTGACGAAACGTAACGCAACGCGTATGGTCAGAGGTCAAGGCAATCTTGGAGAGGAGTGTGTGCAGTGTTTCAAGCATGGGGCATCTTTCCAGCTAATCAGCAAACAGCTGCTTTCCCCCGGTGAACACATCTAGGGCCTTATTCAGAAAGCCTCGATAAGGCCCTTATCGAGCACTTATCGCCCAAAATGGGCACTCGTATTCAGATAGCCTCGATAAGTGCTCGATAACGGCCTGTATTGACGCAAAATTTTATCTCCATCCGAAAATCGCTGACTGAGCAGCGATCAGCCCCTTATCGACCATTTTCGGATGGTTGATAAACTCGCGCTATTCAGAGACCCGCGAGTTGGGTGTCACGGCCCATCGCAGCCCATCGCAGGCCTAAAAAACGATTTTCTCCCCAAATCCAATTCCCCACAAAATTGTTGGTCAATTGGTGGGGAGATGGCCTCGATGAGCTGCGATGTGTCGGGACTTAGAAGAAATCAGGCCCCTTTCCTGCCTCGGATTGATGCCGGGGGTCTCCGGAGCTGATAGCCATTAATAGCAGCTCCGGACCCCCCCGGCATGCATCCGAGGCAGGAAACATGCATGTACAGCAACTTCATTACCTTAGCGGCTAACCGCTAAGGCAATGAAGGGGTTAAACACCTGTGCCAGGCATACAGTAAGAAACATACAATACAATACAGTGGCTTGCGGGGGTGGGTGAAGGGGGAATTTGGCCCTTAGTGGCTGTTTAGGCATTGCGGGGGGGTTGCGGGTGGAGTTAACCCCTTCATTACCTTAGCAGTTAATACTGCTAAGGTAATAAAGGGGTTAACCCAACCGCTACCCACCCGCAAGGTCTAAACACCCATCCTTAGGGCTAATACCCCCTTCACTCACCCATCAGGCCTAAGCACCCACTCCAGACTGACTATACCCACCCTATACCCATTGAGTAGTATAGTGGTACATCATACCCATATAATAATAATAATATGGGCATGATAAGCCTCTATAGCACTCAATGGGCACCCTAATAAAAATACAGTAATACACAAGACACACAGTAATAAAACGTAACTAAACTCCAAAAAAACACACTTCACTAAATAAAAACAGTAGCCAGCTAATCCAATCAATAGAAGCAATTACAACATCAACAATGAATTAATTCAACCATTACCCAATCAAACCAATTAATCCCTAAACCAACTCAAAATGAATAGTAACACTAACTAATGTAAACAATGAATTAATCCAACATTAATTAATGTAACCATTAAAAGACAAATAAATACATTAAAACTATCTCTGAAGTATCCATAAAACACATGAGCTAACATAATATAACATTAAGTACAAGCGAACACCAATCGCAAAGCTTTTATTACATTAACCATAAACAAACAATCACATCCACATCAATAACTGCAATAACAAGCGAGAAATGCCCCCCAAATATTGGCATAATAATGTATTAATCTGTACCCTAAAGAGGTACATTTTAATATATTATCAGTCAATGTGCCTCCCCAAAAATAAAAATAAAAACCCAAAGAATACACCTGTAAAAAGAGACATTTACAAACACTGAATATCTTACTTACCATTAGAAGCGGTGGCCCTCCGACTCCCGGGGTAACAGGAAGCTCACGTACCTTGAAGGCCTCCAACAGCATCCGATGCCATCCGCCATCAGGATCCGGCTCAGGTACCCCAATCTTCTTTTTTCTTTCTTTACTCACCGTCTTCTACCTTCATCTGTAACCATTTCTTGTTGTTCTTTATCTTCTTTCTTCATCTGTCAATCCATAAAACCCCATGTTAAATCCCAGCCGAACCAATTCCACACGCTGATTGGCTGAAATACCTTGTGACACAGCGGCCATCTTGGATTTACTGACGTCATGTTAAAGGTAAATGAAGCACAGCCATTCTGATTGGCTGGCATCATTCCCTTTAAGTGACGTCACGGCAAAAAAAAATGTTTATGTCTGCACATGGTTTTAACAGCCAATCAGGTGGCTGTTAACCATTGTGAGGGTAAATGTGACGTCACAAGCCATATTTAAGGCCATGACGCCTCATTTGAGCCCAGGAAGCCGACGAGACAGCATCGGCTGGGATTTAACATGGCGTTTTATGGATTGACAGATGAAGAAAGAAGATAAAGAACAACAAGAAATGGTTACAGATGAAGATAGAAGATGGTGAGTAAAGAAAGAAAAAAGAAGATTGGGGTACCTGAGCCGGATCCTGATGGCGGATGGCATCGGATGCTGTTGGAGGCCTTCAAGGTACGTGAGTTTCCTGTTACCCCGGGAGTCTGAGGGCCACCGCTTCTAATGGTAAGTAAGATATTCAATGTTTGTAAATGTCTCTTTTTACAGGTTTACTTTTTGGATGTGTTTTTTTATTTTTTGTGTATGCACATTGACTGATAATATATTAATCTGTACCTCTTTAGGGTACAGATTAATACATTATTATGCCAATATTTGGGGGGCATTTCTCGCTTGTTAATGATGTGGATGTGATTGTTTGTTCATGGTTAATGTAAGAAAAGGTTTGCGATTGGTGTTCACTTGTACTTAATGTTATATTATGTTAGCTAATGTGTTTTATGGATATTTCAGAGATAGTTTTAATGTATTTATTTGTCTTTTAATGGTTACATTAATTAATGTTGGATTAGTTCATTGTTTACATTAGTTAGTGTTACTATTCATTTTGAGTTGGTTTAGGGATTAATTGGTTTGATTGGGTAATGGTTGAATTAATTCATTGTTGATGTTGTAATTGCTTCTATTGATTGGATTAGCTGGCTACTGTTTTTATTTAGTGAAGTGTGTTTTTTTGGAGTTTAGTTGGCTTTTCTTATTTTGTGTCTTATGTCTAACTGTATTTTTATTAGGGTGCCCATTGAGTGCTATAGAGGCTTATCATGCCCATATTATTATTATATGGGTATGCTGTACCACTATACTACTCAATGGCTATAGGGTGTGTATAGTCAGTCAGGGTGGGTGCTTAGGCCTCCCGGGTCAGGGTGGGTTAACCCCTTAATAACTATAGCGGTTAGGAACCGCTAAGGTGATTAAGGGGTTAGGGACTATTAGAATGTACTTACTTTCTATATATGCTTTCTGGCAACGGAGGACAGAGGGACCTGCTGTTGTGGTAAGTATAACTGTATTTATTTATTTTATTTATGTATGCTAATGCAGTGTTTAATAATGGGCAAATAATCTATTATCCATATCTGGATAATAGTTTTTTTGCCCATTACTGTACTGTATGGGTTTGGGCAGAGGGGGGGGGGGGTGGCGTGTATTGATCTGTTTTTAAATATTTATTTAAATATACATTTCTTTAATAGTGTAGAGGTGCAGGGGGTCTCCGGAGCTGAACCACGTTGGTTTTATGTCCGGGGACCCCCTGCTTCCCGAGATACAGGCCTCTTTATGGGGTGGCGGTATCTCCTATGCAAGGAAATGTCCCGGTCACGTGACGCGGGACATTTCAATGCAGAGGGATACCGGCACCCCATAAAGAGGCCTGTATCTCGGGAAGCAGGGGGTCCCCGGACATAAAACCAACGTGGTTCAGCTCCGGAGACCCCCTGCACCTCTACACTATTACAGAAATGTATATTTAAATAAATTATTTTCGGGCGACATTTCAGCTGGGAGAGGCGGCTCTCTCAGAGCCGCTCTCTCTGCAGCAGAAATAAATCGCTGGTTTTTGCCTTTTCAGAGGCTCGATGCTCTCGCTGGCAGCAACTCGCCAGTTTTGGGTATTTTGCTATCACTGGTATTCGAGCCTTTCTGAATACCGTGATAGCAACGCCCCAAAAAAAAACATTTTAAATTCCCTGGCGATTTTTTTTTATGAACCCTCTCTGAATAAGGCCCCAAGTGTTTGAAAATTACAACATAGTGCACCGGTGATATTGGGTAGTTCTGCAGGCCACCCCCCCCCCACCCTTCCCCCCCACCCCCCTTGTGACTGAGGAGAGAGAAGGAGCTGTTTTGCGACAGTTGGACTCACAAGCTTGAAACACTCTGCTGTGTTGTAAGTAGGATTCTGTTTTTATAACCAGATCATCTTCAACAAGCCATCTCCATTTTTATTCAACATAATTGTTTTCAGTATTTTTAATAAATTAGTTTCATTGTTCATTTAGCTTCTGTTTGTGTTCTATATTGATGTTTGTCATTGGAGTTCTATGTTTGTATGTTTTTTATGTTATATTTAATTTTAACAAGCAGTATACACTATGATTTTTCTTTGTGTTTGATTTCACATATCACGTGACACCATCCACGAAGTCTGCAAGCCAGTCCAGGTGCATATGATTGGATAATCCTATAAAGAATAGATGCCACCTACTTACTAGTGCATTTGGACATTTGCTTAGACTGTATTTATTTATTTATTTTATTTATAAAATATTTTACCAGGAAGTAATACATTGACAGTTACCTCTCGTTTTCAAGTATGTCCTGGGCACAGAGTTAAGACAAATA
This sequence comes from Ascaphus truei, assembly GCF_040206685.1. Taxonomy (NCBI): domain Eukaryota; kingdom Metazoa; phylum Chordata; class Amphibia; order Anura; family Ascaphidae; genus Ascaphus; species Ascaphus truei. The sequence goes on from NC_134484.1 coordinate 86,487,166, forward strand.
ATACATGGTTACAAATAGTTACATAAATTAACAGGGTATACATTATATACAAGACATTGCATGCACAGTTAAAGATAATAAATATTATGGGTGTATGAAACAGTTACAGACCAGATTAAAATGTGTGACAGCCTTAGATTTGAAAGAACTTAAACTGGTGGTGGATGTGAGAGTCTCTGGTAGGTTGTTCCAGTTTTGGGGTGCACGGTAGGAGAAGGAGGAACGGCCGAATACTTTATTGAGCCTTGGGACCATGAATAGTCTTTTCGAGTCTGATCTCAGATGATAGGTGCTGCATGTGGTAGGGGTGAGGAGCTTGCTCAGGTAGCTGGGTAGCTTGCCCATAAAGAATTTGAAGGCAACACAGGAAAGGTGAACTTTGCGCCTAGACTCGAGTGATGACCAATCTAGTTCTTTGAGCATTTCGCAAATAGTTGCATTGGAGAACAAAACGACAAATTGAACTGTAGAGGGTGTCAAGTTTGCTAAGGTGGTTTTGAGGTGCCGAGCCATATACTATGTCTCCATAGTCAATAATTGGCATTAACATCTGCTGTGCGATATGCTTTCTGACCAGGAGACTTAGGGAGGATTTGTTCCTGTAAAGTACCCCTAGTTTGGTATAGGTCTTGGTTGTCAGGGTATCAATGTGCATTCCGAATGTTAAGTGGGAGTCCAACCACATACCCAGGTATTTAAAACTAGTAACATTAGTTAGGGTGGTGTTAGTGTTGGTTCTAATCTGGTGCTCAGTCGCTGGAAGCTTTAAAAATTTAGTTTTGGTCCCAAAAACCACTGTTACAGTCTTGTCAGTGTTTAAAAACAGTTTGTTTTGGGAAATCCAGTTTTCGAGTCTCAAAAATTCAGACTGAAGTACGTGTTCAAGGTCGGAGAGGCTATGGCTGTGTGCATATAGGATTGTGTCATCTGCATACATGTGTATTGAAGCTTCCTTACAAGCTGTGGGAAGATCATTGATGAACACTGAGAAGAGTAGGGGCCCAGAACAGAGCCTTGCGGGACGCCACAGGTGATATCCAGGGGGTTGGAGTTATCTTTAAGGTGCCGGTTTGTATCTGTTTTCTGCATTGTTTCTCTGATTTAGTTCAGTTAGTTTTTCCGGGCAGCCTTGGCTCATTTATATGAGTTTACTTTGCACTATGAAATATTAGAGTACACTTCACAGTATTGTTTTATTATTTATTAAGCTTAAGCGCTTTTTCCAGCACCTTTCTTTTTGTTGTACAGAACGTGTCAGGCTATCGTGTGGGTTTACCCCTCCTCATGCTGCCTCTCTGAGTGACAGGGGTGGTGGTGAAACTGGGTCTGTGTACAGCCAATTATGGTGCATATCTTGTGCCCTCCCCCTCTGTGCCTTAGGGAGGAAGTGTTCCAAATTGTAGTTAGTTCTGCCTCCTGGGATAAGGAGTGGAATTCAAGTTCTTCCCGGCTGGGAGTGAGGCATGCCTTCAGCCCCTCCTGGTGCTGAGTGCAGACCAATATTTGTGCAGAGAACAAGACCTCAATATTGCAAGAGGGCCAGCACCATTCAGAGGTCTGGGACCCAATCTAAAATATGATGCATAGGCTATAATATCAACTGCAGTGGCTGCTTCAATAAAGAATCATTTTTATATACCCCTGCCTAAGTAACAGTATATTGGGTAGGGGTATGCTTGAGAAGTCTGTCATGGTGGGGACTGTCTCTGGGAACCCTGGAGCCGGCTCTGACTGGAGGCATTGACACCAAGATATGAACATGAGGATCACCAAAAGCCTGTCCTGTTTCCCCTTACCATCATGGACACTCATCTTTCCTGGACCCTCACAGGTAACAAGCACCAACACAGCAGTAGTCTTAGCAAGATCTCCCAGGGACGGTGGGGGGGGGGGGGAGAAACAGCGCTACACATAAAAACAATAAAACACACACTACCTAACCCCCGTTGCCCACCTTAGTGCTAGTAAAGGATGGCATGCATTGCTTTACTAACTGCTAAGGTAACAAAGGAGTTAACCCCTCCCGCCACCCACTTCCCCCTCGCCACCCCAGCCACCCTCCCCGGGGCAACTAGCCCAATCACCTCACCCACCCCCCGCTATTCTAATGTCAAAGATTTATATTAGTTAAATGTTGCTAATAGTGGTTTTGGGCATTAAGCATGAAAATACACATGTACCCAGCAATAAAAAATATATATATTTTAACAATATTAAAATAAATGAATAGTTCCCTTCTTTACCTTAGCGGCTCACTGCTATGGTAATGATTGTGTTAACCCCTCGTGTAACCGCCCAGGAGGCCTAACCATGCCTGCTTGGGCAGCTATCCCCTGTCCCCACCCCTCCTCTAGACTAATGGCCAATATCTCTATTAGCCAAATGTGGTTAGCCGCTATGGTAATGAAGGGGGATATACTCATAGATCTCAGATAGTTGCACTCTTATCTTTCCCGACTTGAAGGTCGCAATATATCATATATGCATAACAGCAAGCCGGTCTTGTGTGGCAAGGAGGATGCGCCATGTCCCATGCTAGGCACAAAAGTTATGAGAAAGATTCCATAATGGATAGTTTTTTTTTTTAATAAAGTGTGAAATTGCGACAGTACAGTAGATATGTACTGTACAAGGTAATTACACAGAGAGACGTGTATATTTTATCTTCTCCTCAGACACCTGCTTCAGAGACTGCACTGTACTGTAGCCTTCAGAGTATAATACAGTAGGCAAAGATATTCAGTGCGCCACCTGCCGGACATTCACTGAACTGCAACAACACAAAAGAGGTCCATGCAGGCTCAGTGCAGTGAGGTGCACTGCGAAGCCACGGATCAAGTGCACACTTTTTGGCTGCAGTTTAACATAAATCATGCTTTATTTGTATATAATAGGCAGTATATTAGCCATTATATACATAGGAAAGGCAGGGCTAACGCCAGCATCAACTACATGTAGGTGATTAATAATTTACACAAAATTGGCACTTCGCCCCGTTTTGATATTGATCAAAAAGGTAATAATGCATATGTTTACTAAAATATGCGCTATTAGGATGATTTTTACTAGGTGTGCTATTGGTTAACGCATGAGATCAAAATTTACTTTTTTTCTTGCGGTTCAATGGTACTGCATGCTAGTAGATATATTTTTACTTATTTTTGGAAACAATATCACCTTTTTAAGGTTATCGAAATTTCATGTATCCGGCCCATAGTGTTCCTAAATGTTAAACACTTAGGCACTACATACAAATCATGCCTCCCATGTATTTGACTATCATGACTTTATTTTCTCTTTTCTCTATGCAGTGGAGAAAATACAATAGGACATAGTATGCAATTGGAAGTGTAGGTACATGCTGATAGAGTCTACCCTGATGTGGTGGCAGTCTTGATACAGATGTAGCATCATTTACTGACTCTGTTGCTACAGACTGCTGCTGAAATCAGAAATGACTGACAGTATATAAAGATAACAATAATAAAAGTTTTGATTGCTGTAAAAGCTGATCAGGGAGACACAGAGCAACAGCTTCTCTCTGGGTCTCATGCGCAGCTCTTTTAGATGCATGGCTGGCCTGATAGTATTAACTCAGTGGTATTCCCATTCAGAAGCAGGGATACCTGTCACGGGAGACCAAATCTTATTAACACATTAATACCGGGATTCTGGATCGAGCACAACAAGGAGGGTAAAATAAATTGTAATTTATTTTCTTTTAAGACAAACACACAATTCTTCACAATTACACTTAATATACACTTACTAGGATGTGGAAACTAAATATAATGTCCACGGAACAAATAACTTGAAAACAAAGTCTCTAGGCACCACTGCACCGGAGAGGGGTGGTGCGCGAATAGAGCCGTGCGGCAGTCCTTGGCTAGGGGCACAGAATGCAGCCACTGTATCTCCGCCAAAGGAAAACTTTTCATTAAGTCCTTATAGGATTCGTTCGGGAATCCTTAGCTCAAATGAATTCTGGAAGAGGGGTGCAATTCTTTGTTACAATGTTTTAAACCCTCACACTCCGGAACTCCACTGATGCTGGAATGGACCTTGCTTGAAGCTTAAGATGTTTCTAAGCTGAATCTTTGGTGAACCTGATTCAAAACCGAGCTGCAGGGTTGCAGGCATTCTTATAGGTTTAAGACTAATATCCTTAACCTATAAAGCCAATCCCCCCGTGGGAATAACTTTTTTCACCTATCCCAGACTTGCCAGTAGCTCATAAACCTGGCAGAGGTGGCTTCCCGGTCTGCTAAGAGCATGCTCTAACTTAGCACCTATGCCGCTTAGCATACGGGACCCAACTCTTACCTGGCGACAGTAAGTCTGGGTGTCGGCTACCATTTGTTCATAGCCCATACTTCACACCGGTACAGGGTACTTTACTGTATCCCGCCCGCCCTAACACTTCATGGTCTCTGAGGGTTTCATCTCCCTCCGGACTTCTCTAGACATTGGGGCACCAGCCCAGCAGAGTGCCCTTTGAAGTACAGAGTTGGAAATCCCTCACCTCATTTATCCCAAACATATCCGCATTTTAATGGATTCACTGCCGGGCTGACAGAAAAAGGGTTCCTGTCTTCATATTTTAAAATACCTAAAACAAGGTTTATTTTCATATGTGACTTCTATATGAGCTTGGGGTATTAAAACAACATGTATGTGTATGACTAGTCCTTAGCTATCTGCATTTCAAAAATTAGAGTGCTAGCTCCCACCTAACGCAAGTTAGCCCCTTAATTGAATAGGCTCTGTGATGTGGTTTGCGGTTTGACTTATAATCATTCTGCGGCCAGAAGCCGGCATACAATGTAGCATTGCTTGTCAGGATCAATAACCGCAGAAGCACTTCACTAATTGCCCTTAATTGGTTAACGAGACCGCAGGATACATTGTTGCACTCCACCACTTCAACTAGACCGCAAGCCACTTATCCACTTGGGTTTGTGGTTAAGGCTTTCCCGGAGGGTTTGCGGTTTAGGAAGGGATTCAGGGCTTCAATGTAGCCACCACAGGCACGCTTATTCAATTAACTCTTTGCACAGCACTAGGAGCCCCCTTTGCGTAGCGGGCACATTCTACACATACAGTATATATTAACAGGACTGCAGCTAGGTTCTGAGCTGCAGAGCTGATACTCCATTTCCACGATATGACCCAGGGGACATCACAGGAGATATACAGGGAAAACATGGCATTACGGTGTATTACATGGCATTACGGTGACCATACAGTTAACCCCTTCATCCCCAACAGGGTTTAGGGGCAACCAGCCGGGAATAATACCTTTATTATTGGTCTGGTTACCCCCTTCACCATCACAATACCCACTGAGTTAATCATTCCGGGCAGCTTACTACTTTCTTGGTCACGGCCCTGCTGCAACCTGTTGCTACTGTACATCTGTATGTTTTGGCCAAAAGATTGAACTAAATGAGCCATACTTATAAGTAGAAAAACATATAGAAATGAATTACAGTAAGTAATTTTTCATGTTGGATGTGCACTAGGGCTTCTTTGTTTACTGAAGTAATTATAGGCCATGGTGCTGCGGGAAATATAAATAAATCATATTATAATTACATTGCAAAAACTGCACAATTATGGTATATTTATTGAATGTAAGAGTGTGAGCGTAAACTTTATTGCATTCTTTGGTTTACTTCTTGCTAAGTAAAAATATATTTCTGCTATACAAAGCACAATAATTTATCTTCAGCATCTACAAGTGTAAAATAACAAAATACCAGCAATCCAATAACTTATAATGTCAGATTTCTCAAATAGTTTTTAAAGCTGCTTAAAGTGATAATTATGAATACAGAACGCATTGTAAGTTTTCAAAGTGTGATAACATGGCTCCAAAACTGCAAGACAAAATAACACATTAATTCCTAATGTGCTAGAGACAATGATAACAGCTATGTCATCAGTGTGCCACATTAAGGAAGGAGTTATACAAAACACCCTAATCATCTCACAGTACAGAGAAGTACTATGAAACTCACATTGAAATACAGTGCTTGATTATTTATGATTATTTTATACAAATTATTGTACGTAGAAAATACTCTTGTTTTTGTTCAAAAATACATTCTGAAATGCAAAACATAAATTAACAATGCAATTAATCAGCATACAGTATATAAGCTACAGTGAATGTTCCCAGCACTCCAATAAAGAAATATGAAACGTACTGCTGCGGCCCCTTTTAACCTCCTACATCCCCAAATTTTTTCGGGGATGTTCTCCGTATGCCACACACTTTCACGCGTTCAGCCGCATTCAGCGCTGAACGGCTAGATAGCGCTAATAGCGCTAAACAATGAAAAACGTCCGCGGCGCCTAAAACGACCGGAACATGCCTCCGGCCGCTACCTATTTCCCCTGGCCCCAACAGTGTAAGTCCTGTTAGGTATAGGCAGTGGATGGGTTAATTCCTCCAGAAGGCCTAGTGAGCTAAGGCAGCCTTGGATACCCTTAGTGTATCCAAGGTCAGGCCTAGCAACAACTAGAGAGTGTCAGCCTGGGGGTGGTACTGGCTGGGTGACATGTGCAGATGTGATACCTGTCAGTATCAGACCTGCCCTGTTATGGGGCAGGGTTACACACCCAACACCAGTGTATATAAACTGTCTCTGTCCCAAAAGTGGGTGTGTCTCTTTCCTCCCCAGTGGAGTGAGCAACAGCTACCCTTTGTTCTATAAGGGGATACAGGAGGAGCACCAGAAGGAAACTTAGATGGGCCTCAAGCCTTAAAGTAGCCTTCCAGGGAAAGCAAGAAAGGAATGTACTGCTGTAACAACTAACCAATGCAATAAATACCATGGAACCATATGCAAGTGTGATTCACTATCTTGGGATATGGAAAGGTGTCAGCATGGACCATCCTACTACCACAGGATCTTCGCTGACTGGAGGTACTGCCAACAAATAAGGTACCCTTGTAAGCCTGTCCTGATAATCCCCACATCATCGCTGAAGTACTCAGCCCTCGTGTTACTCACAGGTATTCACCGCATCGCATGAAAGACACTAGTAGCATACCAGATCTCACTTAGGGTGGGAGTAAAGGGGCTACATGTAATACAATCCTCCTGTGATGGAATAAGCCATATCAAAAAAAATGTGCTGTAATCTTAGTAGTACATTATAGACAAGGCACAATATAATACAGTGCTAAGACAGCAGAAATCACAATCCCAGCAATTAATGTGAAGCTAACATAGCATACAGAGCAAAAGGTAAGATGCACATAAATTGCATAGATTCAACATTTCAATTGTCCATATCAGCACAGGTGATTATTGCTATCAAGCTAATGCACAACTAGACAGACAGAGGAACTGATCCCTGTATAAGTCCTCTGAAGAGACCTGGCTGTCTCTGTCTGTGACCCAGGTCACAGGGGGGACCAAGTGGATCTGTTTGTTGCTGTTAGTTGATAATTGTGTTCAAGCTTGAACAAGGTTTAGGTTGACCAAACGCACAGTTTGGTGTAATCAATTTTTGTTGTAATTTTGTATTTTTAATACATTTTATAATTGAATCTGCATATTGTAATCTCCTTGGAAATCGCGGTACCAATTGTTTGTACAGAATATTACGGGTTAATATAATAGGTATAGTTTCATGTGCTATGGTGTTTCATTCCTATCCATTCTGTATTTGTTCTAGGGAACAGAGAATCCCCTACCATTCACCCAAGCAGCAGTAACTAACCAAATTACATTGTAGTGCACTCAAACCACCATATTGTAGATAATTTACATTAGCGCCTCCATTTTTTCTTTCTTCACTTATGAGCTATTATCCATATCTGGAAAATAGTTTTTTTGCCCATAACTGTACTATATGTGTTTGGGGGTGGAAGTATTTATTGCAATGTATTCCGCATTTTTTATTTTTTTGCAACAGGATTGGTACCGCAGGTCAGCGGTTACCTGCAGGGACCACCTGTAGGCCCGTGGACACTCGCGGGGACCACCCAGGAACCCTCGCCAGCCTCTAGTATCAAGCCTGTGTATAATTTTTTTTTAATGTTTTTATGCGGGGGCATGGGGTGGGTGGGTTTTGTATTGGTGGTTAGTATATATTGTAATGTTTATTGGGGCAGAGGGAGTGAGTGACAGGCCAAGTACCCACTTCACACACACTCTTTGACCTCAGTAAACTGGCTATTGTGCCTTAACCCCTTCATTGCCTTAGCGGCTATACGCTAAGGTAATGAAGCTGTTTTAATGTAATTTCTATTAATAGTATGTGGGAGCAGGAGCAGGGGGTTTCCTGAGCTGAACTGAACTTTGGTTTCTGCCTCAGGGACCCCTGCTTCCAGAGTTACAGGCCCCAGTATGGGGCATAGGGTGCGGCATCGCCTCCATTTTTAAATCTTCTGTGTCACAGAATTGGGATTAAAATATTGGAGGAGATACCGGCACCCCATACCAGGGCCTGTAACTCAGGAAACAGGTGGTTCCTGAGGATGAAATTAATGCGGTTCATCTCAAGAGTCCCCTTGCTCCCGCACACTATTAAAACAAATTACATTAAAGCAGCTTCATTACCATAGCACATATCATATCCGCTACGGTAACGAATTTGTTCAAATTGTTACTTGGGTTTTAATAGTAATGAATTGTAGCTGAGGGTCTCTGGAGCAAAACGTCATTTGGTTTCAGGTCCGGGGACCCCCTGCTTCCTGAGATACAGGCCCCGTTATGGGGTGCCGGTATCGCCCATGCATTTTATTCCCACCGTCACGTAACCTTGGGAATAAAATGCATAGGAGATACCGTCACCCCATAACGGGGCCTGTATCTCGTGAAACAGGGAGTCCCCGGACCTAAAATCAACGAGGTTCTGCTCCACAGACCCCCTGCTAATATACACTAGTATTACATTTTATATTAAAAATGTTTGATATCTGGCGAGATTTGTGCAGGGAGAGGCGGCTGTCTCTCTGCAGCAGAAAGAAATCGCCGGGTGAGCTCTTTTCAGAGGGGCGATCATCACGTCGCCGGCTACTTGCCAGTTTTGCAAATGTTGCTGTCACAGGTGTTCTGGCCTTTATGCAGACCATGATAGCAATGCTGTCAAAAATGCAATTTAAACTGGACGGCGAGTTTTTTCCCGGTGCTTATTATGTACTGTATGTATGTATGTCTTTATTTATATAGCGCCATTAATGTACATACAGTAGCACTTCAAAGTTGTAATACACGTGTAACGGTGTTTCTGAACCGGCCTGACCCACCCAATCTCACATTGGCCCCTGTGGTCTAACCGGCCCCCATTACAGTGTGGTAGTGTCTGGTGGTGCACCTGTTGGCAACAGGACTCCTGAGTCTCCCGCATGACGGTGTGTGGGGAGGACCCGTCCAGACAGGCAGCTGAGGTAGTGTGCTGAGTCTCACCTAGTTCCAGTGCAGCGCCTCCATCTCATCAGGGTCCCTGCGTCCGCATGGGGATGGTCCTGTTGAGGAACTCCTCCGTGGTGCTCCTCTCTGTACATTCACTCCACACATGTACACGAGAGGGTTTGTGATTGAGAACATCTTTATTGTCTGAGTGGGCTAGCTGCCCCTCGCAGTAGATATCTAGCCACTCATGTCCAGTCAGTGCCTCCCTTTAAAAGGTGTATTTCTCCTTTGATAGGGATTCCCTATCCCCACAGGGATCACTGCCCTGTGCCAGGTCCCTGGACACAGTCTCCTCTTCAGTTACTATAACATAACTAACTCTCAGTAACTCAGGCTGGGACTAGAACGTGAACTCCTCCTCTTCTTAGCTGAACTTGTACTAGAACTAGAACTCTGGCAGGACTACATTTTGACACAGTGCTGTGCCTTATGTACACTCTGGAAGCTGACATACCTCTGACATCACTAACCATGGAGTCAGAGCATGTGACTACTCCCATCCATACACAGGGCACCCCACCAGGGTGTGAGGGCAAACCTCCATAATTACTGCTGGCATGCCCACAACTTACCAGGCCTTACTGTCAGCAGGAGAGATGACTGTAGCCATTTTACATGACCGCTACATTCTCCCCCTGGTGAATCCCATCGTCTCGCTGGGACCTAAATTTGTATACCCTTTTCCAGGAAGCACTGAAATACAACACATAATTAGGTTAACTTCACATACAAATTTCCATGGTATATAACAAAATGTCTACAGTACATTCCGCCAAGCCCGCCCCGACCAGCAGCCACGAACCCGCGTAATGTATTAGTACCCCCTAAAAATAGTGACTCGGGTCAGGTTTCTTAACCTCTCTACCGCCCATGTCTAGGACCGTGACGTGATAGTGCCTAGGCAGTCCCCTCTCGGGCCAATATGTCACCCTGTGTTTGTAAATGTTTCTGCCAATGCCCCATACACGCACTAAGTGCTCTATCCGCTCCTCGGCCTTCTTCCCTACTACTGCACTTCCTCTTCCTACTAAATGCATTTCAATGGCCTCCCTAAGCCACCTCTCTCTGTTTTCCTCTATTTCGTCCATAAGAGGCTCAGGGACATACGGGTACTCCAACCCGTGGGATGATTTATACCGAGCCATTATGGTCCGCTCGGCCCTACTTATCCTGGTCAGGTCAGCCTTACCAGCCCTCCCAGGTAACACCCATGATAGGGGCTCATCAGGGTCCACGGGGTCTGACAGGATGCTAGGACCCATGGGTTCTATCTCCCTATGCTCGATCTGCAGCCACCGCTCCTGCAACTCTCTATCCCTTTGCTCAGGTGTGAACTCTCCCGCAGCCCACCAGTAATCCACTACATCTTCTCGCCGGATGAGGAACCGAGTGCGGTCCATCCATGCGGAGTACCCTTCGAATAGTGGGGCCCACCAACGGTGCTCTCAAAATCTATGTGACCCCCCTGACTCCCTATCATCTTCTAGGGAAAATACCCCCGATGACCGTTCAGATCGCGGTACAGACCACCTATAAGATCCCGGGGCCTTTTTCACCGGTTCAGGAACTGCAGGGGGCAACCACCGGCCTACCGCGGCCACTCTCAACTCTCCCCCTCCCCGAGAATCGCCCTCCGTAGCGCCACTGCGCTGTCTTTCCCCAGTCCGTCTCTCCTCCCCCCCCAAAGGTATGTCCATAAGTTCCAGGCTAGGCAGGGATCCCGTGGAACAGGTGACAGGGGCAGGAGCTTTATCTAGGCCAAGGGATGGGGCATAGGGGCGAGTGATAGGACCCCATGGGATTACGACCCGTTCCTGGCTGTCCGTAGACTGGTCCAATGAGGACATCTCACCCTCCTCAGTCCTCGGATCGCCCATCCAACTTCTGGGCCTTGGAGGGGATCGGGGACCTTCCCCCGATTGCCGAAGCGTCGCTGCATCGTTCCTAGCGGTTCCGCTGTCGCCACCGGAAGTGATGTCCTCCCCGGAACCGGAAACGCCGCCATCTCGGGTCGGATCCCCATTCGGGATCTCTTCTTCGATGACGACATCCGGAAGCTCCGCCGTCGTCTTCACCGGAAGTGATGCCGTCTCTCCACGTGCGCCTGGGGCCTGGCACGGCCCTTCCTCCGCTGCGCTGTCTGCCGGGACAAGGTAAGTGATGGGGCTGCTTCTCTTACCAGTCCGCAGGGGCGTTGGCGTCTCTCTCCCGTCGCCGCCCAGTCCTGGGACGGCGGGACTCCGTCTCTCGGCTCGCCGATCTGCGGGGGACGCCCTGTTTTCCAGACTGCCACTCACCCCACGGGGTGTCGTCCGTCCTGGGTCCCTCTTGGATCCCGATTTCGCCACCGCTAGTTCACGGAGGTCCTCATCTGAGTAATCTCCCTTCCCGGATCTCGGGGTCACCGAGCGTGGCGAAAGTCTTGTCTCTGCGCGGTCGGGGAGTGACCCGACCGCCTCGGTCGCTACTGACCCAGCCGACTTGGTCGACTCCAGTCCCCTTTCTCCGGGACTCGCACGGTTGAGCCACAGTGCGCCAGGGGACTCGGCGGAGCGCTTAGCCGTATCCCCCGGGGGGTCAGCAGGTTGAATAGGTATAAATGTGAGCATGGGCCACAAATATAATGTCCCGCAATGTGGGCAACGTGCCGCCGTGTTGACAGTGCCTCCGGGCAGCCCGCATTGTAGGCAGAGCCCGACCACCGTCTCGGTGTTAGCCACCCTTACTACTAGTAGCCCGCCGGGTACTGAGTAGGGCTGGGTGGAGACCATAGTTCCCACAGCGGAGGGGCAGGCCATTCTTTTTGTGGGGACCACTTTCAGTGTGGGTCTCTCCAGGTCAGTGGTTCCTCGCAACTGACCGGTAGAAGCTTCTGGGCCAGCCACTTCCTGCTTCGGCTCCTCCTTCCGCTGACATAGCTGGAACCCGCCCCCAGGGGTTGCAATTATGGGCGGGTCCCACAGGGGAATATCATGCCCCTTAATTAAGGCCGCGCCTCTCTCATTCCTGGTGGGCGCGGTCTGCGTTTGAGCGCCAGTTTACTCCTCAGAGCTGGGTTCTTTTCCCGCGGCTAGTTCCCGCCTTCTCCTTGCAGCGGCTTTGCGTGCAAAATATCCCTCTTTCTTGCAAATCACTTCCGCGGCCGGAACTACTTTTTGTAGTGGCGCCGTCTGGATATCAGTCCCTGGGCCCAGTGGGTGCATTCCCACAGGCCATAATTGAAAGTCACTCCCCCTGGTGGAAATCAGGGGAGGGTCCCATAGACTAAGCGGTTGACTCAGCACAGGGGCTGAGTGAGTCACTGTCCATGAAGGCGCAGCCATAGCTTTAGCGCCATGCCCCCCATCAGGGCGGGGCTCTGCTGTTCGCGCCATTCCCGGCCAGCTCTTTGCAAATTCTGTATCAGCCATTTTCTCTGCGACTGTCCCATGCGGTTTCCCTGGCAAGCGGGAACCGCCATTTTGGTTGGCTTTTAAGCCCAAAAAGTCAGTTTGTTTGCTCTCCTCGCGGGGTTCTCCCCCAATTATCACAATTTCCTCACACTCTTCAAGGGTGGCCCCTCGGTGTCCCAGACAGGATAAAAACGGGGCAGCCACGGCCTTCGCTCCACTCCAGAGCAGATTGGTTAAAGATAACTCGGCGACAGTTTGCTCTTCAGTGGGGCGCACGCCACGGGTGCCTTCCCCATCAGCCTCTGGTCGCCATTTTGCATTCTCCGCACCACGCGGATCCTCCATTCTCTCGTAACAGTTATCGTACATGGGGCTCCGCTCTGCGGGGCAGCCACCACACCAGTACAATAAATATTGCTCAGATGCACCACCACATGTGTACCTGATCTAGGCTGGACTCATGTTGCACTACCTCAGGCTAGGCTCACTCTCTCAGTGTCTGCTGTAACTCCTTCCTCCCAGTCTGTGCTCCCTATGGTAAGTGTTTGGAATGGGCTAGAGTACTCTGGCTCTGCCATGCAGTACTTGGGGCGTCTACCTCTCTTGGTCAGCCTAGCGCAGACCCTCTCCAGGATTCCTGACCATGTTAACAGGCTATCCCTTCTGGCATCCTACCAACTAGCACTGCCTCAAAGTGACTCGGTCAGCTATAGCCCGGCTCCAGACCCCTCACTCCTTTCAGGCCCCTAGGTCGTCCCTGCGAACTGACAATATCCCGTCAGCCCCCTGACCACCCCTAGGTCCGTCCCTACGCAGCACAGAGTGGCAGCAGACATTCTCCCTGTTTCCCAGTGTGCCTAGCTAGAGCCTGTCCTGATGACAGATCTGCATCTCAGCAGCGCCTCCAAATGTAACAGTGTTTCTGAACCGGCCTGACCCACCCAATCTCACATTGGCCCCTGTGGTCTAACCGGCCCCCATTACAGTGTGGTAGTGTCTGGTGGTGCACCTGTTGGCAACAGGACTCCTGAGTCTCCCGCATGACGGTGTGTGGGGAGGACCCGTCCAGACAGGCAGCTGAGGTAGTGTGCTGAGTCTCACCTAGTTCCAGTGCAGCGCCTCCACCTCATCAGGGTCCCTGCGTCCGCATGGGGATGGTCCTGTTGAGGAACTCCTCCGTGGTGCTCCTCTCTGTACATTCACTACACACATGTACACGAGAGGGTTTGTGATTGAGAACATCTTTATTGTCTGAGTGGGCTAGCTGCCCCTCGCAGTAGATATCTAGCCACTCATGTCCAGTCAGTGCCTCCCTTTAAAAGGTGTATTTCTCCTTTGATAGGGATTCCCTATCCCCACAGGGATCACTGCCCTGTGCCAGGTCCCTGGACACAGTCTCCTCTTCAGTTACTATAACATAACTAACTCTCAGTAACTCAGGCTGGGACTAGAACGTGAACTCCTCCTCTTCTTAGCTGAACTTGTACTAGAACTAGAACTCTGGCAGGACTACATTTTGACACAGTGCTGTGCCTTATGTACACTCTGGAAGCTGACATACCTCTGACATCACTAACCATGGAGTCAGAGCATGTGACTACTCCCATCCATACACAGGGCACCCCACCAGGGTGTGAGGGCAAACCTCCATAATTACTGCTGGCATGCCCACAACTTACCAGGCCTTACTGTCAGCAGGAGAGATGACTGTAGCCATTTTACATGACCGCTACACACGTGACAATCATATAAATAACAAGTACAGTAATACAAATAACAGATCATGGGAAAATGTGCTTAAGACATTAAAGTAAAATTTCGGAAGAGGAGTCCCTGCTCCGACGAGCTTCCAATCTAATTGGTAGGTAGGAAGAATGTACAGAGACAGTAGGAGGGCGTTCTGGTAAGTACCCAGGTTTTGGGGAGCGCAGGTATATACATAAAAAGATAGACACAAGCAAATAGTGCAAATATGTTTTTCAAAGTCTCAATCTTCAATATATCCTTAAACAAATCCAAATAACTTTGTTCTCACAAATTACTTAGTATAGACGTGTACATAAAGGTATCTTTGCCCTGTAGCATCAAACTTGTCAGCATATGTATATATGTATACAGGGACCTTAGTGGAATAAAGCAGAAAAATGGGACATAGCGCAGAGTGATAAAACTTTATCTTAGAAAAATCAATGGTAGCATACACTCGCATTGTGCAAGATAAAATCAAGTATTTGGAGAATAGAATCGACGCCGACAGCATTCAGCTCCTGTGCTCTGCATGGCGTGTGTTGTCCGTCCCCACGAATCTGGATGGAATCCCCGAATGGAGCTGGAGGTGGAGGGGAAGGTAGGCAGGTAGCGCTACTTCATCACTGGTCAGCCTCACATCTCTGGGTGGAATCTCCGGATGATGTTCGAGGTGGAGAGATAGGCAGGCTGGTAACGCTGTGTGTATCCTCCTGCTACCTTGTTACTGATCACTGGTCACACTCTACGCATTTCACCTTATCAAAGGTTTCATCAGGAGTGTCTTACAGTGATATTGTATGCTATAAGTACCCTATATAAGCAGTTGATGCTAGACCAATGGGGAATGCCTCAATCAGCAACCCAATCATATGATGTAACTAATCCTACGTTGCTGGATACAATATATGCATTCAGTAAACACCATAGTAGCCATATTATGATATTAGAAAAATGCTATATAGTAATCTTTACATGGTGTGAGCTAAAGAAGTTTAAAAATTCGATGCAACACATGCAAAGAATCCCAAATATACATGTAATAAACACGTACTAAATAAATACTCCAATAAAAACAGGATATGACTGAAGATAATTATATTCATATGAACTGATCATTGAAGATCTATGAAAGAAAGAAAAACAGATCAGAACATAAACAAGTAATATATCTATTACAAGCATAATATTATCGTAATACAGATGTAGGAACCTACACCTAGATGAAGGCACTGAGATCAAAATCCACATTTAGACCGGCGGGGAACAGGGTCCCCAATTGGTATATCCAAAAGGATTCCCTCCTAATAAGATCAACATTACGATCCCCGCCTCTCCAATGTGGCATGACTATTCTGGTAAGTGCATCTGCAGGGGGCCAAGCTTTGTGTATCATTTGTATATTATTAGCCACTGTGCTACTCATATGCTTCTTTAAGCAAGTGTGGCTTAAGGTGGGTCTTAAAGGTGGATAAAGAGGGTGTTAGTCTGGTATTGAGGAGAAGGGCATTCCAGAGGTGCGGAGCAGTCATTGAGAAAGGTTTAAGGCGGAAGAGGGCTTTAGATACAAAGGCGGTAGAGATAAGGCTTCCTTGAGCAGAACTCGAGAGTCAGGATGGTGCATAACAAGAAATTAGGGCTTAGCTGTAAGGAGGGGCAGAAAAGTGTAAAGCTTTAAAAGTGAGGAGAATTGAAAGCGAGATGCAGGATTTGATAGGAAGGCAGGAGACTGATTTCTGCAGGGGAGATGCTGAGACAGATTTAGGAAAGAGTACAGTGATTCTGGCATCAGCGTTTAGGATAGATTGTAGGGGAGACAGGTGAGAGGCAGGAAGGCCAGACAGCAGGAGGTTACAGTAATAGAGATGGGAGAGAATGAGGGCTTGAGTCAGAGTTTTAGCTGTCGAGCAAGAGAGGAAGGGGCTATCTTTGTAATATTGCGGCGGTAAAAGCGACAGGTTTTAGATACGTTTGGAACATGAGAGGAAAATTTGAGAGAGGAGTCTAGTGTGAACCCTTGGCAGCATGCTTGGGCTATTGGGTTCTTCCAACAGTAATGTAGAAGGAGGTAGTAGGGTCAGGTGGAGGAAGTATGAGGAGCTCTGTTTTTGCCATGTTTAAGTCAGTGGAGGACCATCCAAGATAATATCGCAGAGAGACATTCAGAAACTTTGGTCTGTACAGCAGGTGCAAGGTTAGGGGTTGAAAAGTAAATTTGTGTGTCGTCAGCATAGAGGTGATATCTAAACAAAAGAGATGTGATTAGGTCACCTAGAGAAAGTGTGTACAGAGAAAAGAGAAGAGGTCCCAGGACAGAGCCCAACAGAGAGATGGATTGATAGGGTCAGGAGCAGAACTGAGAGAAGAGAGGGAGGAGTGTAAAGTGGAATCAAAGGCTGGTAGCTTAATAGAGGCCAGGTTCCTGCAGAAACGAGGGGGAGATAGAGATTGAGAAGGGGAGAAGTGAGAGAGAGAAAATGAGATGAGGTGATGGTCAGAGAGAGGAAAGGGGAAAATGGAGAAATCAGAGAGAGGAAAGTTTTTAGTGAAAACCAGGTCTAGGTAGTGGTCATCTTATGGGTGCTGGCTGCAGTTCGCTGTTGAAGGCCAAAAAAGAGGTTAGAGAGAGAAATCAGGAAGCCCAAGGGAGAGTGGGGTCATCAATGTGGCAGTTGAAGTCCCCAAGAAGAACAGGGCAGAAGGGGGATGAGTAGAGGTAGGTGGGCGATAGATGACCACCACGTGGACAGGGAAAGGAGTAAAGATCTGGACATGCAGAGAGAGGAAATTGTTAGAATGGAAGCGAGCATTCCAAAGGGCACAGGAGAATGAGAGAGAGGAGGGAGGGTGGCAGCGAATGGGTATGAGGTTGGAGGGGTTGACAGCAGAAGGAGTAGAAGTTGCATTTGGCAGGCGAGGATGAGAGCATGTAGAAATCAGGCAGGGACTATGATTGGGAGAGATATCCCCAGAAGCAAGGAGGAGAAGCATGGATAGGAAGAGAATGTGTGAGGATGATTTGTATGGGGTGTGTGGAAGGAAGGAGAGATGGAGATACTGTATATTAATGGAGTTTGAGACATAATGAGGCTGGTAGAAAGAAGTGCATAATTTGAAAAGAAGTGAGGCCATAGTAAATGTAAATAATAAAGGCGGCATCAAAGCAATAGTAAAGTGCTGAGATGTGCAGTCGGGGATAGATAATATCTTCCTTTCCAGCATAGATCAAATTCAGGAATCAGAGTGAGTAGGTGTTGTCTGCTTGTTCACTCCTTTTAAAGTCCAGCACTGCATGCTACTTTAAACTTGGATAGTTTAAACTTGGATACTTCAAGACATTAGTGCATAGGCCCCACAGTCTATTTTTAAGGGCAACCCTCTAGAAGCAGATTTTTACAAATATTTAAAATAAAAATATAACATTTTTGGGGACCATTTTTACTTATACACATTTGCAAAACCTAAAATGTGTTATTTAGAATTACTAGTCAATCATTAGATTGTGTATTCCGCAGTTACTTAAGCAAGCTGACACTTTTAGTACTGATCAGACAACTCCAGAAATTGTTAATACATACGACTAACTTTCATCATTACCTTTGCAAGATGTGAACATGATAAATTTGGTCTTGCACAGTATTAAATTACTTTTGTTATAGTTTTTCTTATCAGTTATGATGAATTTGTCCTGTGCAGTGTTGAGAGGTTTGCTTCCATCCTACAAGTTTTATTGTCATCCAGGAAGCCATTAAAAACAAACAATATTATTGATTGTGGCATAGAACTGAGATTTCCCTTGAGCAAAGATCTGTGAGGCTACATACATTTACAGCATCACTGAATACCTTCTTTCCCCCCCCCAGATGTAGGAACAAATTGTGTTGATATGTAACGCTCATGTTTACATTTACCATAACGTGACAGTGATGACTTAGAATATTCACAATAAATAAAGTGCCATTTAGGGATCCGAAAAATAAATAAATACATATCCACAGTGTCAGTGTTTATTTACAGAAATGGAACAAGTTTGATGGCAAAAATAAATGTACTAGCCAACTAGCTTTTAATAGAACTAAACACGTTTATAATTAATTAATCAATGCCCATGTGTATCACTTTATCTCATAGAAATAATGGTGAAATATATTTTGCCAGTTTTGGTAGAATGCCATTCTATGAATTACAGTATTAGCTGAAATCCAAACTGGCAAGTCATTTTATTGACACATATTAATAGCATATACACACATAGGAGGTAGGATTGTAGAAAATCCCATCCCCACAAGAAACCCTCACAATTGCACTCATGTGATGTAATTATTGCTAGGATAGCAGTGATCCAGGATAGTATCCTATATAATCAGTCATAGTGAGTAGAAAAAAACAAAAAATCATTTATCAATATCTGCAAAATAACACACTGGGTGTGGAATATATACAAGGGAATTAAAATATTGGCAGTGGAGTGTGACTAAAGATAGGGGAGTACTCATATATGTGAGGAGATAATCTTATTCCCTACATAGGGGTTAATACTCCCTGAGTAAAGAAACTCCACCACAATTAATCACAGTACAGGGAGCTAAGCTAGACAGTGCAAGTTTATCTACTGGATGATAAGTGAGGGTTAATACCCACTAAATGTAGATAATTGAGAGAGACACTTGTACTCTATATGATATATTGGGGAGATGTAAATATCAAAAGTGTAACCCTATATACTCCTACAATATGTCTTAGATACGCAGTCCTAAGAGAAGTAGTGAAACAGCAAATAATCTGTCACTGTATCCCTTCAGTAAGGACACAATTAGAGACTGAATGAAACTTGCCAACACCATTGAATGACAACACTGGATATTAGTCACAAAAGGTTTGAAGTGTGAATGATATATTATGGAGATACAGCTATTCAGTATTGAATCCCCATAAGCTAACACATACTGTCTTATTGGGATAGTTCTTGACAAGGATACAAAATAACACATGAGCCTATTGCTAAATCCCTATGCAAAAAGACACAGTGTGGAAGTCTAATTAAATCTTTCAGATTGTGACTACAAAGTACAGAAATTGCAGCACTGCACTCCGGACAGAATAGATAGCATATAATATCCTGGTTACTGCAGATGTAAAAGTGGAATATAGCCATTGTAATATAGATGTAGCATATACAGTAGTAGCAATCTTTATATCCTACAGCTATTCCCTAATACTAATACCTGACAATACTGTACCTATAGGTGTTTTCTACCGGTTCCAAGCAAAATGAACTTATAGTAAATAAATAGTCACCGTTGAACCAATGAACTGCACACACATAATAACAGGAATATGTATGAAATAAAGCAGTATACACAAGTATTACTTACAGATATTTGGTATATCCCTATATAACTTTCATTAAAAAAAGATGTCTAACCTTTTCCTAAACATATTTTTTATCTGCCATAACAGTCTCCATGGCTAATGAATTTCACATTTTAACTGCCCTTACTGTAAAGAATCCATTCTTCCGCTACTGGAGAAATCTCCTTTCCTCCAATCTTTAGGGATGACCCTGTGTCATTTGCAATGTCTTTGGTATAAATTATTTTTTTGAAAATTCCTTGTATTGACCCGAAATATATTAAAATGTAGTTATCCTATCCCCTCGTAGGCGCCTCTTTTCTAATGTAAAAACATGTAATTTAGTTAGCCTTTCCTCATGTCCGACCTTCCATCCCTTTGTTCAATTTGGTGGCTGTTCTCTGTACTTTTTCTAGTTTCATTTTTTGTTTTTTATGGCATGCTGCCCAAAACTGTACACCATATTCAAGTTATGGTCTTAGTAAGTATTAAGGAAATAAGGTAGGAACTGATCACAGCAAAAAAGTAGGGCTGGAGGCTTGTGTCCAAAAGGAAAATAATTTATTAATAGCGCATAGCAGCAAAAAGAACAAAAAAGGTCCTCTGACGCGTTTCTCACATATAAAGCCCCCTCCGGGTGAGAAACACGTCAGAGGACCGTTTTTTGTTCTTTTTGCTGATATGCGCTATTAATAAATTATTTTCCTTTTGGACACAAGCCATCAGCCCTACTTTTTTGCTGTGATCAGTTCCTACCTTATTTCCTCATCTCTACTTCCGGACTGAAGCACACCATGCTATACCGAGACCAGAGACGTCACTACCGTGAGCATAGTCGCCGACAGCCAGTGTATCTGCATACCACTACAGCCGCCTACACCACCAGGTTGATGTCCGTGTACCATACTGTATTAGTCATTATCTCCACTTACCCACGGTTTCACGTTTTTTTGATCCCCCATGTTGGTTCGCAACGGGGCTACATTGTGAGCAGGATTCTTCATTGCTACTTATATATACACTCATGGTGCAGTGTCGGTTACTATTTTATGCCTTATATTGTCTCGGACTTGCCTTTGATATTTTGACTCTATGTTGATACCCAGTAGCACCAGTGTAGGTGAAGATCTTCACTTCTCCTAGCCCTACTACTTAGTAAGTATTAATACAGTGGCAAAATTATTTTTTCTTCCATTCCATCTTTATCCCGTTTTATGTATGGTAATATCTTATTTGCAGCTACTTCCTGCCATTGAGCACTATTGCTAAGAATACCGACTACAAGCACTCCTAAATCCTTCTCCATCAAGGATTAACCCCATTGTATCCCATTTAATTTGTAAGTAGTCTGTTTGTTCTTGCTTCAAAAATATATAACTTTACATTTATCTGTATTAAACCTCATCTGCCATTTTCCTGCCCAATTCTCAAGTTTACCCAAGTCCTCCTGTAGAGAAATTACATTCTGCTTGGATTTTACTACCTTACATAATTTAGTGTCATCAGCAAATATGTATTGTATTGTATATCTTTATTTACTGTATATAGCTCCATTAATGTACATAGCGCTTCACATTAGTAATACACGTGACAATCATATAAATAACAAATAATACAAATGACAGATCATGGGAATAAGTGTTCAGACATAAAAGTAATATTTCAGAAGAGGAGTCCCTGCTCCGAAGAGCTTACAATCTAATTGGTAGGTAGGAAGAACATACAGAGACAGCAGGAGGGCATTCTGGTAAGTGCGTCTGCAGGGGGCAAAGCTTTATGTATCATGTGTATAGTATTAGCCACGGTGCTACTCATATGCTTCTTTAAGCAAGTGTGTCTTAAGGTGGGTCTTAAAGGTGGATAGAGAGGATGTTAGTCGGGTATTGAGGGGAAGGGCATTCCAGAGGTGTGGAGCAGTCATTGAGAAAGGTTTAAGGTGGGAGAGGGCTTTAGATACAATGGGGGTAGAGAGAAGACATCCTTGAGCAGAACTCAAGAGTCAGGATGGTGCATAGTGAGAAATTAGGGCTGAGATGTAAGGAGGGGCAGAAGAGTGTAAAGCTTTTCTTTTCTCTCTATGCCAACCTTAGGGTAATTAATAAACAAGTTACAAAGCAGTAATTCCAGTTCTGAGCTTTTACTGTATATGTTGCTACTGTAGGTATTGTTGAAAGGTATATTTGGTTTTCCTCCTGCGCAGCAATTCTAGTACCATTACTAGGAAACAGTGAGGGTGGTGGAAGGGCACATGGAGCTATTCAAGGTGCTGAAATGGATAAATGTATGAATTGCAGGTTTGGGCTGGGGAGAGCGACAAGTGATCAGGTAGGGATTTAAATACTGGTTTTAGGAAATCTGTGGTCTGTTAAAGTGGGGGATAAAGGTATGAAATGCATGTTAGAACTGGGGACAGGGACTTTATATTAATTTTGGGAATACTATAGATTAGTGATCAGGCAGGGATTGAAATACGAACTGGTATGTATATTACTACCTGATTGCTTGCCCTCTCTCAAGACCAACCTTGCCACTCATACATTTAACTATTTCAGTAGCTATGATACTGTAGATGCAATGCGCGTGCGATCAGCACATTCTCATGTGGTGACCAACTTAGATATGACAAAGGCATTTTTGGCATCATTTATGTTAAAGGGGTGACTTCTCCATTAGCTACGAGGAATCACATAAAGAACTTGGGTACCTTGCTACTTTAACACGGATTCAAGGAGAAATAACTGGGCACTGGTAGAGAGCAGCTGCGCTACACATTTTATATACAGTATGACGTTTTAAAGAACAATACATTATTTTTAGTTATCATACACCTTCCACTGGTCTTATCTGTAGGTATATATAGGTAGAGTTTAATAGCTTCAATAACATATTACTATATTCCAGACTGCTCCTGTTTCTGTTTTATATCAATAATTTTTTAATATATTTTGTATTACACAGTCCGGCCTGCATCACTAACTTTACATTTTTACTTTCTCTGAGATCTAAAGAAACAAAAATAAAAACCTACTGTATCAGCCTATGCACAAATGGCTCCAATTGTAGTCCACGTAGAAGTGGAAAGATAGGAATATATAAAGAATTAATCATTCAATTCAATCTTATATCAATCAGCACCAGTGTAAGAACCACAACTGAGATGGCAGATTTGCCAAACTCAAAGAAACTGGAAAAACTATTAAATATTAATATATTTCATTACAATATTGTTATAATATGTGCAATTTATTCCTCTCCACTAATGCTAATTAAGCAACTCAGTCAATATAAATAAAACGCAAAATCTTGTCCTCTTTGTGGTTTATTATAAAATCAGATTATGTGATGAATGTTTTACTGAGATGATGGTAGGTGTACAGTACCTGTCATTTATTTATAGATAATGTACAACACAAACAGATTTGTAGAAGATTTCAGGATTTGCACTAGTATAGACTAAATGTTATTAACACAAAGATGTTCAATAAAAGGACCCGTGTTCAAATTAAACAAATCCACTCCAGACTTGGACATTGCAAATAATTTCTGTCCCGGTATCCCAAATATTGATTTAATACCTTCCCTCGTTATTCATTTACTGGCTTTGATACCGAATGCCAGCTCCATGCGTACTTTGTTAAATCGCTAGTACTTAAGGTAGAAAATAGGAGATGGAAAGCATTGTTGCAATATTATTTTATAACTATGTACAGCAGAGAAAGCAGTTGCATAGACAAATTAAAGAAAATAATAAAGTATATATTTTCTATCTCACTCTGATTACTAGAGAACTAAATAAAATACAAGTGTTTTAAACTTCAGAATAAAACGTTATCTATACGAATAATAAGAGATCTATTGAAAATTGTAGCAAGAGAAAATTAAATGGATCATTCATAAAAACATAGAATTTGATGGCAGATAAGAACCACTTGGCCGACTGTATCTACCCATTTTCCTATCTACTGTAAAACCGCAGACCCTATTTGGTCCTTGGCTTTCTTTCATATTTGGGATAGCCTTATGTCTATCGTATATAAATATATATAGGGAGGAGCGTGGTATTATGTACAGTTTCTAATATTAGGCAATCCTTTTCCTTGCTGCATACTTCCATAGGGCATTTTAAATTTAATATCTCTGAAACGTCTTAAGGGTAGGTTTATTGCCTCATCTGCTTTACATAGCAGTTACTGAGCCCTTACCAATTTTCCAATTAGTGCAGGTACAGTATAATACACCCCCAGTGTCAGTATGGACATCACCCTCCATTGAATGGTAGGTGAATGTGTAAGGCTGACAGAGAGGTATATATGTGTAACTTTTATTATATTCACACCAGGGAATTTGTTCACCAGTTTACCTTTATAGCAAAGGTAAGTATGATACTGGCTTTAGCCAGATTTTAATTGCACTACTCACATAAGCCCATGCTTTATTTAACCCCTTCAGGTCTTTTACACTTTTTTCACCAGTCCATGGGACAACTATTACATATATATATATAGTGTAGGTACCTGCATTAACGGGTGTGCCTTGACGTGGCATGCAGGCTTACAAATGTTTTGGCCAAAGGGTTTAACAAAATACCCTTTTTTCATGAGAATATTATTTTATCTTAGCCTAATTGGTATATGTATGTATGTATGTTGCCTGGTTCCAGCACTTTAGGGACCACGGGTTAACTTTATTTTTTGCAAAGCATTTTCAGTTAAAAGTTGCAAAAAGCTGTCAGTAACCTTTCCCTGTAACAGTTTTATTTAACTAATGTTATGTTTCATTTCTACCTACCAATCAGGGGCTGGGCACGTAGACAGCACCTGGCCCTGAATGTTGCAATATGGTGGGTTAAGTGTATAAATAGGTTGGAAGAGAGAACCCTAGCTAGCTTCAGCTCACCTTAGCTTTGCCTATTCATTCTCATGCTTGGCTGAGAGGATTCCAGCTGCTGTGCCAGTTCCTGTACCGGTTCCAAGTAGAGGATCCAGTCTGGTCAGGTCCAAGACCAGTTCCTGTAAGCACTGCAGTTGAGGATAACAGGGGAAATATCTGCAAGGATGGTTCCTGCAACTAGGCCTGCATGTTATCGTCAGTTGTGAGTATGTGTGTTGTCTGTTTATATGTTATTTGTGGAAACTTTTTTCCAATAAATTAATTTTATAAACTCTTGTGTTTCTGTCTGGCAAATTGATACCTGTATTATTCCTGGTCTCCTGTGACAGGCATCACATGGTACATAAACCAATCCGGTTGCTTGATGTACTATGGGATGTCTTCAATGTTGGTTGAGCGGTCATTCTCAACCAAATGTATGAGTGATGACATGGTATATCCACCTGTAGGATTGGTGGATGTATCATGTGACTGTCAAATGTGACGTCGCAGGCCTTTTATATTGCCTGTCATGCCTCAATTGGCAAGAAATGGATGACAAGTCAACATCTGAGGAAAAAAAAGGAAGAAGAAAAGAAGAAAGAACTCACCGGAAACGTCTCTTCTATCAACAGAGGATCCATTGCTTCGGGTCAAGTTGTGGATCCACTACCCAACATCCATGATCGCATCGGGTTGAAAAAAGTCCATCGGGCCTGATTTTACATGGTTTCCATTTTTTGCTTATTTTTGTGTTTTTACTGTACTTGGCCACCGGGAATTGATTATTTTGTGGATTTTTTATGGTTGGGTAGTGACCCTTTACTGGATTTTGCAGCAGCGGCACCTGATGATGAAGAGAATGGCTTTCATCCATGGTTAGGCCTCTCTGGGTGAGTAGGGTATAAGCAACTAAGGTAATGAAGGTGAAGTTATTATTGACCACTAATTGCCAATGTGGCTATCTAGGCTTCCCATTGAGAGGGACCAGTTATCCACAGTGACGATCAATAGTTTCATTTTTGAAATGTATTTTGAATGTTCTTTTTTAAATCTGTATTTTTTTTTAATGTTCAAAACCACTATTAGCCATATTTGGCTAATAGTGATATTGGTTATTAGTCTAGAGGGGGTGGGTAGGGGTTGTGGATGATGGTGCTACTTGCCACAGGGAGGATGGTTAGGCATCCCAGTTGGTGGTAGTAGGAGGGGTTAATCCTTCAATACCTTATCAGTTAGTAAAGCATTGGGGGATCTTGAGGGTGAAGGGAACGTGTTGGTGCTGCAGATGCCGACTGTTATTTTACATACAACATGGATGTTATGTCATTGGTGTGTGGCTGCCAGGTGTCAATTGACAATTCTGAGAGAGATATTAGGGACAGGTATAGCACTGCCTGCCTGCCTGCCTGCCTGCCTGGCACAGCACAGAAGGCACTTAAGAAGCTGGCTTGTTTGGGCCACAACAACTACTATATTTTCAACACTCAAATATAACAAATATACAGTACAATATGATTCCAAATTTGCTTGTTTGGCAAAAAGATAATGATGTTGATGATGGTATGGTAGTTCCGGATGATATGGTTAGATCATGTTAATTACTGCAGGATAGCTAAAGAGATAATTAGCCCTGCATTATTTTGTTCTTCTGATGAGGGTCCAGCATTGTCCATTAAAGTAAATCTATAAATTCATGCGGTGTTTGGACAAATTATACAAGGCAAATATGTAAATAAATATATTCAAATGGTGTATTTACATATTTACCAAAATAGCCCATTAGGTCTACCTTAATTTAGGTAGTGAATACTGTGACTTAAAAGGGTAGTCCCATGTAACAGGTCAACAAATACATTATTTACAGTAACTATACCATACAAATGTTCTTTGGATTCAATCAGCTTTAAAGGGGCAATCCTCCTTAGGACCTCTCCTTAAGTTTTTGTGGTTCTATGATAAAGACATGGTGGAATAATGGCAAAGAAAACACTTGATAGACAAACAGTTCCATATTCAGAAGAACCTATTAAGTAATAAAATGGCTGAGTCACTATATGGAACTGCATCTTTGAAATACCTTTGCCTCCATGCATCCTGTGAAAATATATGTTCATTTTCTTTGGGTCCATATATTTCCTGTAAAACAATGAATTGTTTGCCTGACTCCTGATTGCATAATTTAATCTCTCTACTATTAAAATTGTAATTGATATAAATAAATAAATATAGGATGTCACCCTACTCACGTTCTTCTGTGACCACCCCACAGTTTTTGGACAAGACTTTGCATAGGGTCATTTGAGTGATTACACTTTGGGGACTATAGATAACCTCCGACCAATTGCATGTCCTTGTGATGGTGTTAGTGACTATCTATTTGGAGGTCGGCCTTATCAACTTTTGATTGTACTTTCTGTGCCTAACCATAGTGATGAGTTGACCATGGGTAATTGGGAATTTAGGGGTTGCTTGACGTAGTACTTACGTCTTAAATTAATCTTCCTACTCATTTTTCAATAAGAGAAAGCACTCAGGAGGGTAGATATATGAGGAAATGTAAATGAAGTTTGACTCCTCCCACTCCTTCATCGGTCCGTTTGGTGATTGCAGATAAACTTATGCCCATTGCATGTCCCTGAGACAACGTCTGCTATGACCTATTTGGATTTCTGCCTTATCAACTTTTGATTGTATTTTCTATATCTAACCATGGTGATAACCATGGGTGACAGGGAATCAGGTTTCGGCTATGGAGAGTAAGCTATGTAAATGGATAATACATCCAAGGAAGGCATCAGATACTCAAATTACCAAATACAGTCTCTGAGAGATAGTGACAAAAAAGCCATCTCTGAGGTGCACCCTCAATAAGTGGTTGCTAGAGAATGGATGTCTCCCCATGCCAAGACTCAGGCAGGCAAAATGTTCCACCCCTGCTGTGAGAAGTCACTCTGTTGATTCTCCCTCCACCTCCCTGCCTGTGGAACCTCCTCTTTCTCCCCCACATCCACCACCACACCAAAAACAATGGAACCAGGGAGTGAGAGAGACCTAGTAGGGTAGCCAGGATTCAGCGTGGGACAGGGTCCAGTGCCACACAACAGACATTGAATCACTTCATGTGGCATTATGTGAGGGTTCAATGTCTCTACTGTAGCTCTGTGGCCACGTTATTAGTAGTGGTGAGGGACATGATAGGTTGAACATAATTGCAGATGCTCTGACTCATATTGGCCCGAGGGATTATTGTGGGTCCCTTATGTGGCCTCTAGGTGGTGGAACTGCCATATCTGATCCGTTTTTTCTAAACACCAGGATTTTTTTTCCTCGGTGACATTACTGAGAAGTGGAGACCAGTTAATCAGGGATCTGGAGAATAGAGAGGAATGTCCTATCCTGGTATAGAAAGGAAATTAAATCAGTCCTTTATTGAGTTTAATCAAAAGTCCTAGTGTTATGTTGAGTCATGTATCACTGAATGATATTTAGCAGACATGCTCAAACTCAGATTTATCCTGAGACTCCATAGCAGAGATTAGGAATATACCTGGACTTTGAGGCTGCACAGCTGTCCTTTTATCAGCTGTGTGACAGGATTACAGAAAAAAAATGGCACACAGCCAAAAAGCACCGCACCACAAAACAAAATAGCAGTAAAAGAGGGTGAGCTAAAAAAAACTATTTATCGCACAAACGGAGGATCACACTGACATGTTTCGCTCAGGGGAGCTTTATCAAAGGGATACACATGAGAGAAACATGTGATACAACAAATATCTCAAAAAAACAGTCTCAGTCCATTTAGATCAAAAGTTATGAAAAAAGTTGAGGTGGAAATACCCTCAGGGAAACAATACGTTTCAAATAAAGGTATATAAATGAAGGTGAATAAGCACACACCCAAATTTCTGTCGGTTCTTCCAGAGTCGAAAAAAAATCCAAAATTCCTGGTGGAAAAAGTCAAAAGAAAAAGGATACAGTGTAAACTGTTTAATGCTAACATGCATCAAAAGGCATGAATCACACTTACAGAATAGATGATTCAAACGAGCGTTGGGTGTTGTTTTCACAAGGACACCCAAGCCTTTCAATGACGAAATCCAGGGCTTCGCTGCTCCAGCAGCCTGAGACTGTGCTATCTAACTCTCGATCGGCTGGTATCCTGTAAAGCGTCAGTACCTGCTGTGTTGGAAGATGCTTGCGCACTGCATCCCTCCAATACACCAGATCTGTCCATTGGAGTTCTACCCAATCGCTTTCGCACATGATAAAATTTCACACACGCCGTAACAGTCCAAAATCAATACGGATCTGCAGCCAGATGGACAGATGACTAACTTAATTCACCTGCTCTGGGGCTAATGAATTAACCCTACATGTTTCATCGTTATGATGGCTTCCTGAGGGGTTCTCAATGTTTGCATCATACATGTCCTTTTTATACCAGACTAATTGATCAATGATATCATTAATATTTAGATCAGAAATGGTTAGTTATTTTAGAGATACTACTTAACTATAACATATGACAAACATCTAAATAAAAACATCAATTACTTGTTAGTTACTGTATATAAAGCAATTTGTAAAAATACTTTAATAATAAACTACATTAGACATTTGAACAAATAATATATTAAAAAGAAAAGTAACCAGGGATTCAGCAGAAAATAGCTTCGAGTTGCAAAAACTGAATATTTAGATTAAAAAATAGTTATCCACAAAAGCAAAAGGAACAATATATAAATATGTTAAAATACATAAAAATATATATAAATTCAAAATATGGTCTTATAATTAAAATATATCATACAAGAGGTATCACTACAAATGTGCACTAGATGAGGAAGGAGAAAAAGCAGCATTTTCCGCGCTCGTGCTGTAGTAAAATGTGGACAATCCCTTTGCAGCACGTGCATGGAGCGTCTCCCCGAAGGCTCCTACTTCAAGGTGGTCCCCCCTAGAGGAGGGGGGATGGCACCCTGAAAAACAAAGTAAGAAAACTCGGCACCGTGAAGATGGAACACACCGCTTGTGCCTCTTGCAGGCTCCGTCTCAGCTTGTCAGGAAACACGACAGGTCATCTTCACGGTGCCGAGATCCGGATCCTTTTGCGGTCACCGTGAACCCGCATTCTGCCTTAGTGTAAGTGTCCGTCTCCCCTTGCCAGTTGTTCATAATTCTATGGCAGTTTCATTCCAAATCGTTAGATAGACTTTGCATTTATTTGTTTTATATTTTCCATGTATTTTATTGTGGTTGTTTGCTGTGCCGCTTAGAGCTTAGGTAGCATTGGAGGTACTCTCTAATATCACTGAGTTTTTAGCTGTTTAGCATTTGTAGCTGAGGTGGGGTTGGATCCTCTCAGTACTTGTGTATTTTTTAATAAATTACCATCAACTAATCCCTGGTGCGCATTTGTACATTTTTTCTTACTTAGATGAGGAAGGATTTCAGATCACAGATCAAAGTCCACATTTAACCCACTAGGACTAGAGTTCCCAGTTTAAAATCCAATATGTTTCTTTTTGAGACAGATTTTTCAATCTATTGCCTCCCCTTAATTTTTTAGCAATACAGTCAATACCCCTATATTTCATTCCCTTGGGGTTAGAGTTATTGGTATCTTTAAAATATACTGAAACATTATGTGTCTCTAAACCAATCCTGATATTCCAAAGGTGCTCTAAAATTCTGGTTCTTAGAGGTCGTATTGTGTGACCTACATATTGCAGACAGCATGGACATTTCAGAAGGTACACTATATATGTACTCTGGCAATTAATGTAACATGGTATTTGTTACATACAGTATATGGGCATCTACATCATCCAGGGTGAGGGAAATACAGCCTGCATCTCTTACCCTCGGTGGGGACATGGATCTAGACTGTAGCCAAAGGTGGCTGCAGACAAGGACCCGACACCGCTGTGCAGTTCATCTGAAAGTTAAGTAGCGTTATTCTCTCCCTGCAGGATGACCCATCAAGCAAAGGATTAATGTTGCGGGGTCCATTCAAAAGCATGGAACCCCAAAGCATTAATCCTTCCAGACCTCAAGACTTACTGTCTTCGTGGCCATGGAGGGGCCACAGGTTTGCACTTTTTTGTCCTCGGCCACAGGAGAGTACATCTGGCTACATCTGTAGGGTGGAAAGATATAACAGTGAGGTATTTGAAACCCCAGATGTCTATCTGGTAGCAAAATCATGACTATAATGGTTATGACTATACACTTATTGTTCAAACCCTAATGAATGAGTTACATTTTTGTCGTTTATTTCAAAATAAAAAATGTAAAATAAGATGGGGAACAGAAAAGGAGAAATGGTGCTACAATAACATAGTGAGTTAAAACACATTCACCGAGGGCAGCCAGAGTTCAGTACTGAAGACCTGTTCTGATTGCAAATAGAAATAGTTCAATACACAGTGGCTGATATCAAAAAGGTTATTGTTGTACAGAAGTAGCCTGAGTTGGCTAGTTGACCACTTGCTGTGACTAAGTGTTAAGGATCAGAGTATCTAATGCCAGTAAGGAGCGAGCCCTACTAAATGCTAGTCCCAGCAGTTTCATACAACAGGAACTTAGTCAGAGAAAATATTTAGATGAGGAAAAAGTCTAGTTGGAAACACAGTAGTTATTGAATCTAATGACTGTACAGTAAATGGTTGACATTATCTAACATGTTTACAGTGATTGTTACAAATGGCTTAATTGCATATGTATCCAACAAGCTAATTGCAAGTTGCAAACAATTCTTACAAAGTATCAATTAACTGTTGTAAATGAGATAGTTTCTGAGCAAATAAATGCTAGATTAGGAATTCTCACCAAAGGATGTATCAAATAATTGTCATTAGATACAAACTAATTGAGCTTCGCTCTGGGTAGGATTTAGATTAGCAGGTAATACCTCATAGTGATTTTGAGGCATCTGTGATGTCGCTCAAAGTAAAAACACTAATCTGAGCCCTGTTATTATGCCCTGTTATAAGGCTAGGAAGGGTAAGATGTAGGGGCAATTGAAGGCAGTCCCTAGTAGGAATCACTGTACTTGTACTCACTATGCTTGCAAAGTATGGTGGTAGTGAGAGTGCCTCTTCAGGCTGCACTCAAGCTGAATAGACCAGCAGACTAGCTGACAGGTACTGGTAGAAAACTCCCGGACGCCAACAAGGGTGAAGGTCGATGACTCAGTGAAGCCAGCGATCTTCACGCTAGTTGGCAAACACTGTGAATTGAGCTATCACTAGTTACAATGAGCACCGGTCTTTAATACTGATTTCTGTCAGTCCTCTGGAGGTGAACGTGTTTTTACTCACTACAAATGTGGTGCAATACAAGTTCCTCCGTGCGGCACTTGGAGCAGGTGGACTGCGGCACAAGTGCGGCCCAAGTGCGGACAAGAGTAATCACGGCCCAGGGCAGAGGGAATTTCCCAAAAGGATTAACACATCGGGGGTCCCTGCTTCTGAATGGGACTCCCACAATGTTGATCCTACAGAGGGCCACATCCAGTCTGTAAGAGCTGCACGGTGAGAGCAGAGAGAAGCAATTCCTCTCTCTGTGTCTCCCCACACAGCTCTTACAGCAGATTTCATTATTTGTATTTTTTTTTTAGTGCATAGGATTGAAGAATGGGGATCTCCAGAGCTGAATTGCATTAATTTCAGGTCCAGGGATACCCTGCTTCCCGAAGTACAGACTTCTGTAAGACAATAGCTATTTATTTTATTTTAAAGAAAACTTGTTAAATTAAAATCTTATTTTAATATTTTGTTAAAATATGTACTTAATTGAGGCACCTGTTTTAAAAATTAATTTAAAAAAAAACAAACTGGAAACAGTAATAGTGGTTTACTAAAAATATAAGCTCTTTATTCTTGTTTGAAAATTACTAGTTAAAAAGCTTATTTTTATTTCATTACTTTGTGTTGTTACTTTAGTACATATTACCTGGTATACAGATGTAGTAAGACTGACTGTACCCTAATCACGGTTGAAGAAGCTAAAGTGTGCAGTGCCAGAGACGGTGGGTGCCACGATTGCACTATGGGTGATCCGTATATTTAGGAAATTAACCCCCATGGTATTAATCCTCTGTGACACTAAGGTTAGCTACCTCGGTACAGTAGTTAGCCTTTCTTACACTTGAGGGGCTAAGGACCACTTAGATCATTTTTCAAACATTACATGCTAAAAAGGTGGCATGTGGTTAAAGTTAAGGTACCTCGGATAAAAAGAAATAAAGACTAGATTTAAAGTGGGGGGGGGTCCCCAAAACTGAACCACATTCATTTCAGATCCAGGGCCCCCACTTCTCAGCTAAGAGAGGGGGGGGGGTTAATAATTTATTTCTTGCAAAGGGAAAGTTCCTTTAATACCTTGCTTGATATAATTTTTATTGGTTTTAGACAATGAAAGCACACACATTGTTTGGGAAACTATGATGTTGTTTAATAGTAGTTTTATATTGAGACATATTTACTGTAGCACTAACTGCTCA
Organism: Ascaphus truei; assembly: GCF_040206685.1. Classification (NCBI taxonomy): domain Eukaryota; kingdom Metazoa; phylum Chordata; class Amphibia; order Anura; family Ascaphidae; genus Ascaphus; species Ascaphus truei. The sequence continues at coordinate 86,520,468 of NC_134484.1, forward strand.
CAACAGGAAAACTATATCCTTAACAAAAAAAAGGTAAAAATATTGTTGAATGTTTGGTACACAAAACAGCATGCTGCAATACTGCTCTTTCATTCATTCCCCTCCCCCTCGAGCAAGTGCTTAATCGCCAGCCACTGCAGCCAAAGGAAGGATAGCAGGAAAGGGTAGTGGGACGGGCACTGCTAATTCAAGCAGGCTGGAGGCAAAGTGCTACAAAAAGGGGTACTTTATTACGGCATGACAGCCAATATAAAAACAGGAAGGGTCCTCTGACGCGTTTCGTCCCTTGTGGGGACTTTATCAAAGTCCCCACAAGGGACGAAACGCGTCAGAGGACCCTTCCTGTTTATATATTGGCTGTCATGCCGTAATAAAGTACCCCTTTTTGTAGCACTTTGCCTCCAGCCTGTTTGAATTAGCAGTGCCCGTCCCACTACCCTTTCCTGCTTTACTTCACCTTTGGAACGAGAGGCACGCAGCAGACCAGGAGCTACCTCATCATACCGGCACAAGGAGGAGTGCAGAAGAATTCAACTAGCAACTGTGAGTAAATGTGCTCATCTTCAGTGAGACTAAAGGGAGATTTAAAAAGCCCGCCCAGAGGGGGACCACCGGGTGGTGCAACATACTCACCGGGAACAGGTTAGATGGCTTAACTCCCCTCACCACACGGATTAATTAACTCATGGCTCACTCCACGCTGGAATAATAGGATTGTTTATGTTTCAAGAGGATGTTACCTGGTCTGTATATCATTACTGTCAAATGCTTACATGCAACACTCAGGATATAGAGCACCCAATCAGGGATTTTCCCTTGTCTACAAAGGAAGGATAGAAATGTCCCTGGGCCACAATTGTCTGGCTGGCTCTCCCTCCCCAGAACACCCTGCCTGAGCTGGGTGGGAATTATCCTCTGCGTTTACATTAATCGTTACATAATACAATTGAATATTCTTGCAATACACTGCATTGTACAGAGCCATTATCACTTTTCCTATGGATTCACTGTTTAGTAACACGTGAATAAACTTTAGACTTCAGTACCCTCTGCCTCTCTTTTCATAGGAAAATATAAAATATGAATAAACTATTTAAACTCTATACAATAGATATCTTTAAAAAAATGGTTGGACATATTTTTTAGAAAGGAAAGGAGTGGCGGTGAAGGGGTTAACCAGGCCAATAATAAAGGTCTTATGCCCGGCTGGTTACCCCTAAACTTCATTGGGGATGAAGAGGTTAATTGTTGGTCACCACAATGTCATGTTTCCGCTATACATCAACTGTAATGTCCCTGTTTTGCAGCTCAGAAACTAGCTGCAGTCCTATGAATGTATGTTGAATGTGCAAACTGTATTCGCAATACAAGGGGGAGCTTCTAGCGCTGTGCCAAGCGTTAATAGAATAAGTGCATCTGTGGTAAGTGGCTCCATTGAAGCTCTGTATCACTTACTAAACCGCAAAACCCACCGGGGAAGTCTTAACACAAACTCAAGTGGATAAATGGTTTGCAGTCTCGTTGAAGTGGCAGAATGCAACAATGTATCCTGCGGTCTCGTTAACCAATTAAGGTCAAGTGGTGGAGTGCTTCTGCGGTTACCGATTCCGGCAAACAGTGATACATTGTACGCCATAGCTTAAACCGCAAACCACATCACAGAGCCTATTCAATGAAGTAGCAAACTTTTGTTAGGAAGGAGCTAGCACTCTATTTTTTGGAATACAGATAGCTGAGAATGTAACATTCACATACATGTTGTTTTTATATCACCCACACATACAGAAAGTACATAAAAAATAAAATGTGTTTCAGGTATGTTTTAAAATGTAAAGTTAGGAACCCTTTCCTGCCAGTCCGGCAATGAATCCATTAACATGTCAATATGTTAAGGATGAATGAGCTGAGAAAGTTTTCATCTCCATACTTCAATGGGCACCATGCTGAGTTGGTGCCCCAGTGTCTAGAGAAGTCCGGAGTTGAAAAGCCTCAGAGAAACTAAGTGTTAGGGCGGCTGGATTATTGCAAAGTACCAGATATCAGTGCGAAGTATGATCTATCAACACTTGCAAAGAGTTAACCCACCAGCGCTCAGAAGTATAAGAATAGCTGTTGAATGTTACTTGAAACAGTTTCAGGGATATTGGTCATGGCAAACTCTTAACAAGTGAATATGTAAATAGTCTTTTCCAGCAACTGGCTCTGAGTGAGCACTAATAGCGTTGAGATAAAAATACTCACGTTTGAATGGAGTATATGGCGCCGTGTCCTCACGATCCTCACATAGCCTGTCCAGCCGCCAACCCTTCCGTAATGACTCCGTCACGGTGGGTGGTCACATGACCGGCGGGGACTGCGGTATAGATGGAGTGGCGCCATAACACCACAATGTTCTGAAGATTCATCCGACTGCCAAACCTCCTGCAACAGGTCCGTCGCAGTGGGTGGTAACATGACCGGCGGAGATTACGTTGTTTCTGGGATAGCGGGGAGAACAGCAACAGCCCGGCGTGCTATCGGCAATAGACAGAGATACACAGGAACTCCTCCTGCAGGAGGCGTAGACGAAGCACAGCCGAAATAGAAGAACGATGGAAGGCTGATGAAGTGACTGAAAAAACTTTATTTAGCACAGTGTACTGACGGATCCTCTGACGCGTTTCAGACCATCAGGCCTTTGTCAAAGAGTGATCCGTCAGTGAAGCAAACATCCTGATATAGTGTGTGTAAACCAAAGCACCTGTGTATGTTGCCCATCAACTGATGGGCAACCGGTGCAAAGAATCACACAGCTATAACATGGTTGTATAAACAGTTAAGATACAATAAAAACAGAGACCAGAATCACATGATCTGAGGTGTGTGTATGTCAGACAAGAATAAACAGAATTTGACAAACAAATATAACACAATCAAAAGGTGAACTGGTCAAGACTTAAAAACAAAATAAAATGAAATAAATATCAATGTATACACTGATGCTAGAATAAAATGATAAAGTGAATGAATCTATTGTTATACCCATATGTGAAACCAAATATGACAAGAAATAGCAAAAGTAATAATAATAATATCATAACAATATCTACTAATAATAATATTAAACCATATCTTGAAGAATAATAAAAAATGGTAATAATTAATAATGATTGAAATGGGAAAAGAAGGAAGGGGGGAAGGTGGGGGAGGGTAAGGGGGAGGGGGAGGGGGTGGGAGGAAAGGGGAAAAGGGGTTGGAAATGGGGAGGGGGAGGGAAGGGGAAAGAAGGGAAGGGAAGGGAACAGGGAGAAGGGGAAGAAACAGGGGAATAAAGAATTAATCATGAAGGAAATGTTGTAATTCCCATTCCTCATTTAGACCATGAGGTTGTAAAGTATTGAGAGAAAATATCCATGACATTTCTTTTTTGTTTAAGCGATTCAACCTATCGCCACCCCTAATGTTAGTAGGAATGTGTTCAACACCAAAAAATCTAAAATGTCTTAATCCACCATGTGGGCATTGTGTAAAATGTTTTGACACTGGATGAAACATATCCTGTTTATTGATGAGTCTTATACTGTATGCTCAGAAATTCTAATATATAGAGGTCTGATCTTCCTGCCCACATATTTACAATTGCATCCACATGTAATGACATAGATCACGTGGCTGGTATGGCAATTAATGAACGTATTGATCCTGTGTTTAATATTAGGAAATGATATATGCACTCTCTTGGTAGGTGACTGACATGTTGATTGGAAAAGACTCCTGGAAATAGAAGAAGCTAATGTGTTGGCCTTCCTGAATGCGAATCTGGGTCCAGATTTAGTAAAGGACTCTAAATCAAAGTCCAATTTGAGTATGTTCCAATGTTTGGAAACTATCTGTCTAATTTGTGATGCCTGTTTGCTGTACTTAGTAATAAATAAAGGACTGTCAGAAAATGCTTTTTTGTCTTTGATGTCCTTGTGTTTAATCAAACTAGCTCGGTCTACAGATTCCGCATTCATGAAGGCCAAATATATATCTTTCTGAGAATACCCTCTTAATAAGAATTTCGAACTCAAGGTTTTTGAATGTTGCAAAAATGTGTCCTGGTTAGAGCATAGCCGTTTGTATCTCAGAAATTGACCCTTGGGGATCCTGCGGATCAAGGCTTTAGGGTGACTGCTGTTTGCATGTAGATGTAGTCACATCAAGATAATCAATTTTTATAAATGTCAGTTTGAAACGTGAATTTAAGATTAATATCATTTGAATTTATAATATGAAAAAAAGAGTGTAAACTCCCCATGAGGACTTTGATTTATTTTCAACTATTATTGACCTCCAAAAATACACGAGGAAATTGGCACTAAAGAAACTGTTCTCAAAGAAAATTAATACTGTTCAGGTTTCTAATACTATCTCTAATGTCTATGATTCTGAGAATGATGCATACAATAGAAATGTTTATTCTTATGAAGAAAATGCTTTTAATTTTGATATGCAATCACTTTATGATGAGGGATGTACTGGCGTTCCTATTGACCCCCCTTTTTTCGACCATACAGATTCTGGCCTAAAAAAACGCTTGTCATTCATTCCCAACAATGCTAAGGAACCATGTGTTTCGACCGTTGAAAGGTTAGTAGACAGAGATCTGAGGCTATTGGCCAAAGGTTATTCATTTTCAGATTCATTTTACATATCCGATAACCTTACTAAACAAGAGAGGATAGATCTGGACCTGTTGAGGAATAATAAATCTATTACTATCAAAAATGCTGATAAAGGGGGAGCAATTGTCGTGCAGTCATCCGCCAGATATAGAGACAAAGCTTTAAGACTAATAAGTGACACTGATTTCTATATCAGATTGAGAACCGACCCCACTAAAATGTTTCTTGGAGAGCTAAATAGACTTCTTAAACTAGGTGATGTGCTATATGTTTTAAATAATAAAGAAAGACAATTCCTGGCGTGTGAGTTTCCTGTCATACCCGGTGTTCCACCATCTCCCAAAGATCCATAAATCACTGGAGAATCCTCCGGGGCGACCTATTGTCTCCAGCATTGGATCTTTGGGAGATGGTGTTTCACGATATGTTGATAAATTTCTTCAGCCAATTGTGCATACTTTGCCTTCATTTATTGAAGACACCACAGCTTTATTGATTGCTTTACAGAATATTGTATGGAAAGACGGATATAGATGGGTCACCATGGACGTCACATCACTTTATACTATTATAGAACACAAGCACGGCCTATGGGCCATTTATCACTATCTTTAATTATCTTCACTTTCCACAGCACAGATCACTTTCATTAATGATTCCATTTTATTTTTACCAAAACATAATTATTTTCTTTTTGATTCACATTTCTTTCTTCAAAAACAAGGCACGGCTATGGGGACCTCCTTTGCACCCTCATATGCCAATTTTTTTATGGGCTTGTGGGAATATGTTCACATTTATGGTAGCACTAATAAGTTTCGTTCTAATATTATTTTTTATAAAAGATTTATTGACGATTTGATTTTCATTTGGGATGGTGATTTAGATAGTTTACCCTCTTTTTTTCACTTTATAAATTCAAATGATATTAATCTTAAATTCACGTTTCAAACTGACATTTATAAAATTGATTATCTTGATCAATGGTGATCCTATCACAGGCATTCAAACAGATATATTTACTAAACCTCATGCCAGGAATTCTTATCTACATGCAAACAGCAGTCACCCTAAAGCCTTGATCCGCGGGATCCCCAAGGGTAATTTTCTGAGATTCAAACGGCTATGCTCTAACCAGGACACATTTTTGCAACATTCAAAAACATTGAGTTCGAAATTCTTATTAAGAGGGTATTCTCAGAAAGATATATATTTGGCCTTCATGAATGCGGAATCTGTAGACCGAGCTAGTTTGATTAAACACAAGGACATCAAAGACAAAAAGCATTTTCTGACAGTCCTTTATTTATTACTAAGTACAGCAAACAGGCATCACACATTAGACAGATAGTTTCCAAACATTGGAACATACTCAAATTGGACTTTGATTTAGAGTCCTTTACTAAATCTGGACCCAGATTCGCGTTCAGGAAGGCCAACACATTAGCTTCTTCTATTTCCAGGAGTCTTTTCCAATCAACACGTCAGTCCCGCATAGGAAACATACCCAAGGGATTCCACAAATGGGTTTCTGCAAATGTTGCAAATATGCTTCACCTACCAAGAGAGTGCATATATCATTTCCGAACATTAAACACAGGATCAATACGTTCATTAATTGCAATACCAGCCACGTGATCAATGTCATTACATGTGGATGCAATTGTAAATATGTGAGCAGGACGATCAGACCTCTATATATTAGAATTTCTGAGCATAAAAGACTCATCAATAAACAGGATATGTTTCATCCAGTGTCAAAACATTTTACACAATGCCCACATGGTGGATTAAGACATTTTAGATTTTTTGATGTTGAACACATTCCTACTAACATTAGGGGTGGCGATAGGTTGAATCGCTTAAACAAAAAAGAAATGTCATGGATCTTTTCTCGCAATACTTTACAACCTCATGGTCTAAATGTGGAATGGGAATTACAACATTTCCTTCATGATTAATTCTGTATTCCCGTTTCTTCCCCCTCTCCCTTTTCCCTTCCCTTCCCTTCTTTCCACTTCCCTCCTCCTCCCCTTTCCAACCCCCTTTCCCCTTTCCCCCCACCCCCTCTCCCTCCCACCCACCCCCTCCCCCTCCCCCCCTCACCCCCCCACCACACTCCCCTCCACCACACTCCCCTCCCTTCTTTTCCCATTTCAATCATTATTAATTATTACCATTTTTTATTATTCTTCAAGATATGGTTTAATATTATTATTATATTATTAGTAGATATTGTTATGATATTATTATTATTAAATTTGCTATTTCATGTCATATTTAGTTTCACATATGGGTATAACAATAGATTCATTCACTTTATCATTTTATTCTAGCATCAGTGTATACATTGATATTTATTTTATTTTGTTTTTAAGTCTTGACCAGTTCACCTTTTGATTGTGTTATATTTCTTTGTCAAATTCTGTTTATTCTTGTCTGACATACACACACCTCAGATCATCTGATTCTGGTCTCTGTTTTTATTGTATCTTAACTGTTTATACAACCATGTTATAGCTGTGTGATTCTTTGCACCGGTTGCCCATCAGTTGATGGGCAACATACATAGGTGCTTTGATTTACACACACTATATCAGGATGTTTGCTTCACTGACGGATCACTCTTTGACAAAGGCCTGATGGTCTGAAACGCGTCAGAGGATCCGTCAGTACACTGTGCTAAATAAAGTTTTTTCAGTCACTTCATCAGCCTTCCATCGTTCTTCTATTTTGGCTGTGCTTTGTTTATGCCTCCTGCCGGAGGAGTTCCTGTGTAGATGTCAAGTTAGCACATGCTCTTGGCAAACCGGGAAGCAACGTCTGCCCTTTTTGTGAGCTGCTGGCAAGTCTGGGATAGGTGGGAAAAGTTGTTCCCACGGGAGGATTGGCTGGGTATGTTAGAGAGAGGACCCTTAACCCTATAAAAATGCCTGCAGCCCAGTCCTAGTTATATTCATCTGAGAGTTCACCAAGATCCGTCCAAGTACAGCATCAGCGATTCTGGAGTGTGAGGGGTTAACAACATCGTAACCAAGGATCGTGCCCCTCTTCCTGAATTCGTTTGAGCTAAGGATTCCCGAACGAATCCTGTAAGGACCCAACAAAAAGATTCCTTTCGGCGGAGATACAGGGATGGCAACTTGTGCCCCTAGCCAAGGTTTGCCGCATGGCTCAAATCGCGCACCCACTTGCAAGCGTGCAAGGATGCCCAGAGACTTTGTTTCCAAGTCATTCGTTCCGTGGACATTTTATTTCGTTTCCCCATCCCAGTACGTGTTTATTAAGTGTAATTGTGAAGAATTGTGTGTTTGTCTGGAAAGGAAATTAATTACAATTTATTTTGCCCTCCTTCTTGTGCTCAATCCAGAATCCCGGTATTAATGTGATGATAAGACCTGGTCTCCCGTGACAAAAGGTATACAGGGATATACCCAATAAGTAAACATGGAGTCAGGAAGAAATTTATTTTTGCCCTCATGTGACATCATTGGATAATATTTAGCTGGAGTTTTTTGTTTTCTTTCCTCTGGATCAATCTACTGTAAGTACAAATATAGGATAAAATATGTATTGACTAAATTTAGCATAGGTTGAACTTGATTGACGTATGTCATTTTTCTATGTCATCTACTATGTACCGTAACTATGTAATTCCATCAGCTGTAAACTTACGTCAGCAATTCCTTAAGGTATGCTAATTGTAATTCAGAACCATGGGTTATTGTTATCACAGTTTAGGCTTAAGAAAAACAAAGGCCAGTGCAGCAAGGTCCATAAGAAAATAAACTGGGAGCTCAATATATAACACCCCAATTTCCTTTTATTAATTTAGGTGCAGTGCAGCAGAGTTGAAAACAGTACTGTACATTTTGCTATAGACGCTTACAAATAAAACAATGTATAGATTTACAATGCATTGCTTCTTTTACATCCCTATTGTCATACTGTTTCTTTCTATACCTACTGGTAACACATTTTTGAGATGATTGATGTAATTGTTGCATATTTCAACACTCAGACATTCTTCCCAGTATTTATTTATTGCTTTTACTAGTTCATCTTTGTTAACTGGCTTCAAATATTTGTCCACAGGGTGCTATAATGCATTCCAGACAAATTAGATGGGGTTAAAATCAAGGGATCTATAAGTATTGAGACAAATACAGTTATTTTCATTAATGACACAAAAACGTACATTAAAGATACATAGACAGTACAAGTGAAAACAACTTACTCGTTGCATTAACTGTCCTGTATGAAAGTTGCAGATGCGTTATGTTTTGGGTCGTTATGATGAAAGAGCCAGCAACCAGATGAGCTATAATGACTGTCATGGGAGAGGGGGTTTGGTATTAAAGGGGTTATACCCCATTTGGCCACCCCCTGCTCTCACCTGGGAGGCGAGGGGTAAACTGGAATCATGTCCAGTACAGTAGTTTATGCCCCTGCTTCAGCACCAACTGTGTATCCCCCTGTGAATATGTATTGTTCCCATTCCAGTGTCTGCACCAACACATACACTGGGATCTATGCGGGAGGGAAAGGGTTAATGTTAATTCTGTGTTTATGGCCCTATGTCCCATTTCCCGCCTTTGCAGGCTCCATTTTGCAGTTTCTCCATAGGTTGCCATTGGGGCTCAATACAATCCTATGGAGATTCCGGCGATTTGGGCCCGTTTCCGTAGAAGACCTGCAGGTGGCGCTCGAGAGGAGGAGGGGCGGTTCCCCATTGAAAGTGAATGGAGTACTGCATTTCAATATGGATTCCTAGAAGCTGACCTCCGGAGACGAGCTGGCAGCCTGCCAGACCACAAAACCGCAAGAGCGGCAACATTGTCAAAAAGAGCTTAAATCGCACAATTGTGTGGGAATTAGGGCCTCGGTCAAATTCACGGCCAATTGGCATGGGAACGTTTGTTCTAGGGCACCCAGAAATAAAATTATTTTTGTCCCTAGACCCTAGGAACACCCACACTCGATCACCACCGGGTCCGAGAATTAAGGACCCCAGTAAAGGATCGCGCTCGCCACGAGGGTCGCGCCATTGACTCTAATGGTAGCGAATGTCCCATTGAATCCTATGGTGGCGCCAGCTCATGCATTTCCTATGGAGGCGCCGCTGGAGGAAAGCCGCGTGGCCTTCAAACGGCTAAGTCCGAAAGTGTATAAAGTGTAAACCTATATCTCTGGTTCTGTGAGTACCAGAGGGCTGGGATTTTGGTCGCATGTAGTCACTGCTCCGGCATGACTGCATGGCCATTTCCAGCCCTCTCCGATCAACCAGACGGAGTATGGGCAAATGTGAAAATTGTGGTTTTCCCATTGACTTCAATGGCGGAGTTGCTCCATTGAAAGCCTGTAGTGGCGGAGCCCATTGATTTCAATGGGAGAGTGAAACACAGAGATTTCTTTGAGCTTATAGTGGAGAATCCTGCATTAAAGTTAATAGGGGATTTTAACTTGTTTTTTGTATCTCCGGTTCTGGGGGTCATGGAAGGCTGATATTTGGCCACTGTGGCAAGGGTCCTCCAGCATGAGGACCTGGCAAATTTCAGCCCGCTCAGACCCACAGAACGGATTATTTTAATATGGGTAGATATTAAAGAATGTATTGTATTTTGGGTCCAGGGTAAAAGCCATATGGTATGTTAATACTCAGGGGGGAGACAAGTGGTCTACAATAAACCCCCTGATCAAAGGCTCCCCCACCCTGCTTGTGTATGCTAGCACAAAAGAAAGCAGGACGTGGGTACTTGTGATAAGTGTTGTGTTTCACACCTTGGGACAAAAGTTTTCCTGTCCCAAGCAGACTGGGCGACGCCAGTCTTGTGGGAGGGGGGCTAGGGAAATGAGCCCCTGATTAGAATAATGCACACCCAGTGGGCAGGTATTACTTTGCCTCTCCAGTGAGGTGGCAAGGAGGGATTGGGTGCAGATAATTGTCATCCAATGTCTTGCACCTCCTGTTACGGAATGGGGTTGAAACTCCATATAAAGGAGTGTACGCCCTATACCCAGTGTCTTCATTTGAACCTGTATTGCTGAAGGACTTGCCAATCCTGTACCTGATTGCTTCACTGTCCAACCCTTAAGTAAGTGCTATTTCTTGTCTGTTATTTGTATCATCTTGTGTGTTCTCCTTATTTAAGGAATATACTATATATATTATATTTAAGTCGTGTTCAATACAACCCAGATATTTGGTGTATATTATAACCTATTACAAGTTGCCGTGACAATGACCTCCTGCAATTAAGCTTTATCCATGACTGACACAATAAAAAATGGTATACTGTTAGTGCTAGCCTGTCTCTTTTGCAATTTACTCTAAGATAGAGATCCTCTACACAACACAAAAACAGAAATAGGTTACTTTTAAATGTAAAAAGTGGTCCAGGGCCAAGTCTGGTGGTCCAGGGCCAGTGGTCCAGGGCCAATTTCCCCCCACACAGGACCTTTAAAGCATGCTTAGGTTTCAGTTTAAAGGACAAATTATTTTGGGGGCGGAATGCCATAGTGGAGAATTGTTCCAGGGTGACAGATGCGTCATCTGAAAATATGACATCCTCAAACTCTTCTCTAGTGTCAATCCAGGCATGTGCTCATTCTGCTTTTTTCATTTTGTTCACATCTCTTATCATGGGATGGGCGCTGTAATAATAAAAATATTGTGTCAAGAACGGGAATATCATATGTTAATGTACATTAATTAGCATGTGTAGAGACAAACTGTACTTTACCTCACACATCCAAAGGTCCAGCCCAAATTGTATCAAATTAGTCTAACACTGGAATATCATGCTTTTGATGCAGAATATTCTTAACCTTGCAGCAAAACGTTCATCACCTTGCCAGCTGATCTAATCCACTAGGCGAATAGCTTCACTCTGAATAAACCCCAAAATGGAAATATTAATTAAAAATTAGAAAGAGAACAGTGACACAACTGTTAAAGGCTCAAGATTGGAATAACACTGCTCTGTATTATTGTTATTGTTATTATTATTTCTTTATAACATGCTAACATATTCTGAAGTTCAGTGCAATAGGGTTAAAAGATGAAAAACAATAACATAACAATCATTAATATATACTGTAAAAGTAGGTAAGCAGGGACCTGGCACAAAGAGCTTGCAATCTATAAGGTATGATAAGTGGAAACAAAGGGCACAGTGGGACAAGAAGGTTGGCGTGTTTTGGATTGTACAAAACAACTGTAACATCAGTGAATGGAAGCAAATGGCTGACACTCTTTTGCTGTCACCACAGGCTGCCGCTGTAGAATAAACCCTTTGTTGCAAGAGGGTGCAATGATACTTAGCAAGCGGAAAGGTCCCGGATATGTTCTGAATAGAAAGTTCTTTGCAAAGTAAAACCTGAGCAGGAATTCCACCCAACGCGTCGAGGATCTAGAGAACTGTCCGGACAGAGTGCATAGTGTGTGGCTCGTCTGTGGAGGTCTGGTGAGGACATTAGAGAGACAAGACAGACTGGGCTTTATGTGCTTTATACCAAGATGAGTGCATGTGAGTGCATTGATTTTATGTTTATTCTATCGCAGTTGGAATTAAATTGTTACACATTGTGGTCCCCAGAGGGGGTGCGAGATTTTCCAGGGGGGGGGGGCGGTTACAGAGGCCCCGCGCTCTTCCCCAATGCATTTAAATTAAATGCTGGGGGACCGCGCAAGGCCTGTGTAACTTGGCTTCCAGCAACGTGTCGTCATGGCAACGTGATGTCACATGACCCCGCTGCGTCATTTGACACAGGAGCCAGGGTAAGGGGGGGCAAGCAAGGGGGCGCGATCAGGGGGGACAGCATGCAGCGGGCGCAGGGGGAAAAGCTTGCGAACCCCTGTCCTAAACCACATGGTTAAACAGCCAAATCACCCTGATTGTGCTTGCTTTAGAAGTGGAATTAACTGAAGTGGTACTCACTCCATCCCCAGACTGACTCTCAGCCAAACCCATATTTCAGGCTCTGGATGTAACTCACTTTACCAATCTCGCCACCCTTGAGTTGGTATGAAAGTAATGCAAGTTTTTAGAAGAGGTGTTTTATGTTTTTTAACAAAACAATCGGTTTGGCAGAGCCGGAGTGAAAACGCCTCTAAAAAAGATGTTCGGAAATGCGAGAAGGAATTACAGAATAGCAAAGCATGCCAATCCGAAAAGAGAAAGGACTCTTTAGACGTGTATGGACATTTCAGAGCTACAAGAATAGACCCATATGAGAGTTGTTTATGAGTGTTTTTTGTAAATGATAAGTTCTTTCTATTTTATACATCTAATGTCTAATAATATTGTGAGTGACTGTGTTTTAGTATGATTCATCAGTATATCTAGAGATTGTATCCCTTTAAGAAGTTTGGCTGTCAAATCGTGGCTGCTGCTAATTCTTGCTTGTTGTTTTTATTATGTAGTTTGTGCAGGGGTATTTTTATCTGCTTTAGAAATTAGTCACATCTTCATTTTGTTATTATTATGATTTAATTCTGATAGCGTCACAACTTTTGCTATGTTTACTGTTGATACTTTATTGCACTGCTTACTCACAGTGGTCGATGACACATTATGCATCTATCCAAGCCTGCTGACTGGGGGGGGGAGAGCTGAGACAGATGTCGGTCCCAACATCTGTGTCTAGCTAACGGGCCTCAGATTGCTGCTGGGCCACAGCTCTCCCCGGCTGCTGCTGCTGCGGCACCCTGCCTGCCATTCGGCGGCAGAAATTGGGCCCACCCAGAAGTTGGGCCAAACTTTCACATGCGTGGGGGAACGGTATGTGGCATTGTGATAGGGGGGACTGCATGTAGGTAGGTAATTCTCCAGGCTTGCTATGTCCCACCAGATCTTGGCCCTTGTGCAATACAGTCTTTCAAGGTCACTAAAGAAGCTGTTGATATCTCTAGGAGAAGTGGCTAATGGTGTTTGTTCTTTATTAGAAAATAAATTCTGTGCCTCTGTTTGCCAAAGGCCCAGGTCTTGTTGAGTTGATAAGAAGCCTGTCATGTTAGGGAAAATCGTCCTATTTAGCACAGGTGTTGTCAATCGTAGAGTGTGCTCAGACACCAGTTACACTTAACTAGTGTTGGAGGCACCAATCAATATAGGGTAAACTGTCAAAGAATGCTCCTATATAGAAATAGATGCATATAATCCCCCTTGGGGAGCAGGTCAAACTAGAAGGACACTCAAAATGTCCAAAAACCGTTATATAAATACAACTGATAGTAGACCACTCGCCAAATAGTATTTCATGAGTAGTAGCCGGTGCAAAGGGATGGTACTGGCGTAGCAAGTATACAAGAAGACAAAGAAAGTCTCCCACAGATCCCTTTTACCACTGCACAGTCAGGCTAATGAAGTGTTAATAGGGGTATAATGCTCCCTGATATGTGTCCAAAAAATGCTGTGGGGGGTACCGAATGTAATCGCACCAACTTCTATGGATGAACAATTACCAATAAAGCCAACGTAAGGGTGATTGGGACAGGCTACTATTGCAGACTGAGTGTAAATGAATTTATACACTAGATACACTCAGTCCCGCCGGTCTCAATGAGGGCTACATCTATACTCCTTTCTGTAATACAGTATTCTACGTTTAAGGACACAAGTATCATTCATCCATGGGTTCTAGGGGGATCCAGGTATACAGCTAATTTTAGAGTCCGTTTTGACCTAAGGGGCGGACAATGTAGGTTAGTACATTCCTACACTCCAAACATATTTATATATTTTTAGACACTAACATGACTGTAAGTGACCCCTGTCCGTGACATCCTTGTCCAACTATGTTCATCTATTTTTGCAATTGCTCATTTAGTCCCTCGTTTATTCATTCATTATCTACATACAATACGTTGTGAATTTCTTCACTTACTTTATTTGCTTATACACAATATTCAACCAATCTTTACATAGTAAGGGTTCTGTCATTTACACTCCCTCCACCCCTTGAGTATATACTTTCATTTCCTCAGCTGTAATCCACCGATCCATATAGCCCAATTTCTTACCAGGGCTACTGTACTGATACTGATACAGTACTGTATTGTGCTAACTATTTTATGTGAATGGTTAGGTGGGAGGTCCCATATAGCTCTCCCTTTGAGGTCTGTCCAGTCTAAATATTCATCCAGGTGTGTGGATATGCCGACTGGTGACGCGATTGGAGGCACGTGATTTCCCACGTAGCCAATCAGATAAAATCATAGGATATGAATATTCTGCTGTTTTATCTCCAAATAATCCCTGAAGAAGTAGCCGTGTGCTATGAAACGTGTAGGATTACTACTGTTCTAATTGATCCCCCCGATTGGAAGGGTACTCTGAGCCCAATTTACTCACTCCCCGAGGTTTAGCAGGGTTTTTTGGCGAATTTGAGCGGCGTTGGATCGGTTTACGGCCGTCCGTGCTTGGCGGCAAGCCGCAAAATCGCGCGGAGCAACGAACTTTCAAGTGGGACTGTGGATTTGTTCCACACTGAAGCTCTCTACACCACGAGCCAGCAACCAGAAGGAAGGTTTCTAACATCGGTCGGAAGTCCCTTGATGCCAGCCTGAGACCAGTTACATAACTGCAGAGGAAACACTCCAAGGCTCCAGCCCCACACCATCCAAGGGGGCTGCGTGTGAGACTGATCCTGCTGCTATCGGCGTGAGGAGACTGGTAACACATGTCCTAATACATGATATGCCTGTTTAAATCAACTTTGATGTACACAGATATAATTACCTTTTAATATAATTATTTTATTTGAACATACTTCACCATTTGCATTGTGCGCTATTTTTTCTTGTGTCACAGTACCTGGGAAACTTGCAGTCATTGAGTCGACCGTGCACTCCTCTGTATACCAAAGTATTCTAGAGTTAAATGTGAGGCCATCTGTCCGACAGCTAAAGCTTGGCCTAAATTGGGTCATGCAACAGGACAATGATCCCAAACACACCAGCAAATCTACAACAGAATGGCTGAAAAGGAAAATAATCAAGGTGTTGCAATGGCCCAGTCAAAGTCCAGGCCTCAACCCGATTGAAATGCTGTGGCAGGACCTTAAGAGAGCTGTGCATAAACAAATGCCCGCAAACCTCAATGAACTGAAGCAACATTGTAAAGAAGAGTGGGCCAAAATTCCTCCCCAACGATGTGAAAGACTGATAAAGTCATACAGAAAACGATCACTTAAAGTTATTGCTGCTAACAGTGGTTCTACAAGATATTGAATCATAAAGTGTACTTAGTTTTTCACACATGGACTTCTCCTTTTTGGCTTTATTTGTGTTAAGTAAATCATGACACGGTGTAATATGTCATGTGTTGTTGTTCATCTGAGGTTGTATTTACCTAATTTTAAGACCTGCTAAGGAACAGATGATTGTTATTATGTCCTGATATGTAAAACCATGGAATTCAAAGAGGGTGTACTTTCTTTTTCACACGACTGTATATACAGTGTGTGTGTATGTATGTGTATATATATAATCAGGTGTGTTTATTTTTGTGCACAAGTATCCCACTCCTCATTTTTCAGGGTACTTTTCATCTGCCAAACTTTACAGTTAAATTGAAATGTTTGTTTTAGACATTTTTTTTTGTTTTATTATTTGAGAACAACTCATGACATTTTGTGAAAGTTCAAAGTTTGCAAAAAGGGTCCATTGCATGATATACACTAGAAGTGTTGTTTCACAGAAAGAGAAATGCTAGAACAAGAGGTCATGCTCTGGAGCCTGAGAATGGAAGGCTCAGGGGAAATGTGAGGAAAGAATTCATGGTGCTGCCTCAAAACTGAGGTGATAGGGAATTAAAGCAGCAGTTCAAGCTGCCTTTTTTTTTAAAAATATGTAGCGCACTTTGCCCCACCCTATGGGAGATATGGTGGCTACGGTGTGTATGGTACTTTACCTGTGGCTCGCAGAAGGCCTGAACCTCCGCTACTGGGAGCCTGGGGTGTGCCTGATTCTTCTGGTGACAGCACCTACACCTGCAAGGGATCCCAACTTGGTGGGAAAAGCCCCTTACAGGAACAATAATAATGATGCACACACAGACAGGTATATACTGTAACAACAACCTTTACTGAACGCAGACCCCGGTACCCTGTACTATACAGCAATATAGGCCCCAACCTGATACCACCAGTGAGTGTCCCCAAAGTACATTGGGTGCCAGGCACCAATACCCTGAGGTTCCTTCCTCCCAATGTCAAGGCCCACCCAAAGTGTTGGAGATAGCGCTATCCTTTATAGTGTTGGTGCACTTAGCCTGGTGCCTCCCCAGGGCTCCAGCACCCGGGTGATGCAGAAGAACAAAGAGGCTCCGTCTGATCCAACATTGTCGTCCGCGAGGGCATCCGCGTCCACGTGGGGTAAAGTCCGGTGTGGATAATATCACCATACAATCTCTAACATGGAGATGGTCTGGTCCTAGACCACACGTCGCAGTCACCACGTGGCATCTCACCGGTGCGGTACCTGACTATATGCAGCTACTGGGGAAAGGTCCCTAACTTTGGGCTTTCCCTATAGCAACCACAACCTACTGTGAGTCGGGGCCTAGCTGGGGCCTAAGGGGGAGATCTGACCTAGTCCAGGGAAGCACTGCTCCCTGGACTCTACCCTCTCCTCAGAGGTCCCTCTTCCGACTAGCGTGGCTGCAATCACGCCAAAAGTATCCTTTCTCCTGCTCCGTAATCCCTGCAGTCCTATTGGCGGTCTTGCTCACATGCTCTGCAGTCCCTGTGCTTTATGTGGCTTGTAGTTCCCCTGCGGACCTGCTATTGTAATGGCCGCCGCTGCCTCCTGCGCATGTGCAAAGTGCTACTGCTCATGCGCAGCATTCCCAATATGGCGGTGCCCTGTAGAAGGCTCGCCAACAACCTCTCTGTGTCGGAGGTAAAAGGAGGGGGAGAAACGGAGGAACCGGGGACCTAGTTACAAATATATATTTTTTTCGATTTAATATGGGCATCAATACAATACACACAAAGATAAGTCATTTGCTAAGTTGTTGATCGACCCGTTCTCTAGTGATCGATCAGTGAAGATTGGGCTTGGAGGTTCACTAAATGTCTGTCCGTGCAGCAGAAGAAGACCAAAGATGCAAAGTTCTGTTGGGAAGATCATGTGACCAGGCAGTCACTAGATACAATTGGTGCTCTGCTAGAGAGATGGCAGGGCTCAAAAAGGGCTGTGCCAGAGCCTGTTTAAGAAGAGTAAGAGGATGTGACTTTGCAAATGGCTGCTATAGAAACAAAAAATGTAATTCAGAATTGTTTAAAAAAAAAAAAAATGCTACAAGTATTTTCTCAAAGTACGGAACTGATTTATTAAAAATAAATAAATAAACAACACACAAGATTTAAAAAAAAATGTTTGGGATAGACATAAGACTAGCCAATAATCAAATCGGATTTGGAGGTTTCACAACAGATGCAGTAAGAAAATAGGCAGACTAGATGGGAAAAGTGGTTCTAAACTGCGGTCAAATTCTGTATTTCTATAGTATGTTTTATGTGCTACTAGCTTTTGTGCCGGCTTCGCCCGGGGAATGTAATATTGTAAAATTGTAATGTAATACATCTCCCCGCCTCCCCCTCTCCCCCACTGCCAGAACATCTCCCCGGTCCCCCCTCTCACCCCCCACCCCAACCCCCCGCTGTTGGATGTAGTGTGGGGTGAGATTTGTCTCTGTCTGTGTGTCTGAACATGTATATGCCCCAACATCCTGCCCCCTATGCCGCTGGCATGTCCCCTCACTGCCGGCACATCTCCCCACCCACCATTCCCCCCGCCCCGTTGGTACAACTCCACTCGCTACCGGCAAATTTTCCTCCCCCCCCCCCCCCGTTGGTACATCTCCCCCCACTAGCTGGCACATCTCACATCTCACATCACACACACACAGCCCCAATCCAGACAAGGACACCCCCCCTCCCTTAGTAGCCACGCCCCCCGCTCCAACTCTAACATTAACTGAGGGAAATTTAGAATGTAAATAATTTGGGAGGTGAGTGACATTGGAACCACAAAATAGTTGCGTTGACCTACAAATCCGCCGCAGCATGTCCAGTCCAAGTTTCGTGTGCTACGTGGTGCCGTTTGTGAGATATCAATGCTTCGGAAATACAAACAAATAGAAAACGGAATCCAACTTAGAATTATAGTATAGACTAGCTTTTGTGCCCGGCTTCGTCCGGGGAATGTAATATTAAATACATGTCCGCTCCCCCCTCCCCCCCCGCTGCTGGATGTAGTGCGGGGTGAGATTTGTCTCTGTCTGTGTGTGTCTGTGAGTGTGTATATGTGTGTCTGTCTGTGTGTGTGTGTCCCCGCTGCCGGAACATGTCCCCAGCCCCCTCCCCCCCTTGCTGGCGGCATATCTCTCTGCGCTGCTGTGGCATGTCCCCTTGCTGCCGCCACATCTCCTTGCCCACCCTCCCTGTTGGTTCATCTCCCCTCGCTTGCCGCACATTGTCACTCAATTGGTTACTTTAACCCTTCAAAGCTTGGCTGTCTCTCCTCCCGCCTCCACGGTGTGCCCAGGCACAAAGGACTGCACGGCCCACAAATAATGTATGCCACATTGGGGACACCTTGCAGTGGTACTGGGTTCTACGCCGGGCAACCTGCATTGCATGCACAGGCACCGCAAAGTTTCTGTGTCACCCGCCTTTACTACCAGGAAGCCTCCTGGCAACGAATAGGGGTGTACTGAAATGTCCATCTCGTTCTCAGTCATACTGGTTAAAGGGGACACTTTGCACAGTGGTCTCGCTTGTTCACCAGCTCCTCGCAACAGAAGGGCAGGAAGCGCAAATCCAGGAAACTCGGTTTGTAATTGGAAGATACAGGGACCCCTCCCCCTGGTAGATATTAAGGGAGGATCCCACAGGTTCACTTGATGACCCAGAATTGGCTCTGAGCCTGTGACAGTCCAGGAAGGCGCAGCCACAGCTTTCGCGCCACTTCCCCCAGCAGGGTGGGGTTCTTTATTTCACGCCAATCCCGGCCAACTCCTTGCAATCTTAGCATTTGCAGAATTTCTTCACTCGGCCCATGTGGTCTCCCAGGGAAGCAGGAACGAACCACCATCTTGGTTTGCGCGACCATTCACATAAGCAACTGAGGTAGATACTTGTCTGTTGATCACCGTCTGGCAATCAGGTTCTCCATCCACTCCACACATAATAACAATGTCCTCAACACTGTCCTCCAGGGTAGCACCCCGGGATCCTAGGCAGGACAAAAATGGTGCAGCCACTGCTTTAGCGCCACTCCACAGCTAACTAGCCAAAGTCACTTCGGTAGTCTGTTCTTCTGTGGTACACACACCACGTGCGCTCTCTCCATCAGGCTCTGGCCGCCATCTTTGACTCTCCGCACCGCGTGGAACTTCACTACTTGCGGTCGCCATCTTTACTTGTGTATTTCTGCGATCGCACATGGTGCTCCTCTCTACTGGGCAGCCGCCATTTCGATGCAATAAAGAATGCCAGTGCACCACCTACATGTATCCCATGTATGTATGACTCATGTTACTACCTCAGGCTAGGTTCACTCTCTGTGTATGCTGTGTCTACCTTCCTCCAGTATGTGCTCTGCGGTAAGTGTTCTGGCTACTGGCTAGAGTACTCTGGCTTCTCCCATGCAGTACTAGGGCGTCAACCTACTGTTGGCTATCACTAACGCAGATCCATCTCAGGAATTCCTGACCCAGGTTAACCAGGCTATCGCCTCAGGCATCCTACAACTAGCTGCCTCAAGGTGACCTGAACAGCTATAGCCCTGTCTCCAGACCCACTTTACTCCTCTCAGAGCCCTAGGGTGTGCTTTGCGAGTCGTCCAGACCTTTCCTGACTACCCTTAGGCTCCTGTCCCATCCACAGCACTGACTGGCAGCATACACTCTCCTGTTTCCCAGTGTGCCTAGCAAAAGCCTGTCCTGTTGATAGGTTTATCTCAGCAGCGCCTCCAAAAATGTAATGGCCAGACTTGCACCCAATCTCATATTGGCCCCTGTGAGTGTAATCTGCTCCCAATTACATGTATGTGTGTTGTGGTGCACCTGCTGGTACACTGGCGACACACTTTATTCGAGCTCGGCTAGTCCCACGAATTCGGGTATACCCGGGTGTATTGAGGTTTGTGACTGTTTTCTGCCCGAGTGCATTGAGGTATTTTCCAGGCAGGGATTGAAGCATTTTATTCCCGCTGGCTGCAATACTGCACAGTATATATATATATACTGCATTACAATTCATGAATTTATGCCATCTGGTAGACACGCGAAGCATTGCAGCCTATTAAATCCTAATCATTATCATTTAACAGATCGGCCGCCCGTCAGCCAGGCATGAACCCAGGCTGGGAAGGCAAACGCAACGGGGCTTGTCAGAGGTGAGGAGCGGCGCATTCCAGGTATCTGCCAGGTACATACTGGGTATTTGCTCGAATAAAGTGTGTCGGTGCAGTAACAGGACTCCTGAGTCTTTCGCTGGTTGGTAATGGGGAATATCACCATGACAGGCATCTGAGGTAGTGTTCTGAGTCTTACTCACATTTGGTACAGCGCCTCCACCCCATCAGGATCCATATGGCAGCAGGGAGGAGTATCTGACAGGGAACTCCTTGGTGCATCTTCCTGGGGAATAACTCCAGACTCACTCAGGAAGGATCTCTTGAACCATGGCATCTTTAATAGCATGTTACGTGGCAGACTGCCCATCATAGTGGCCGACACTTAGCCGCTCATTTCTTTGAGGTACTCCATGCAGAAGGTTCCTCCTCTCTTAATTGAGTTGCTTTCCACCTCTCCCCTAAGGGAGACCACCAGCTGTGCCAGGTCCCTGGACATAGTGTGTAATCAGCTTGCACTTGACTTTCTGACAGACAGACTTGAACTGCTGCAGACACTTCACTCAGGATGAATATAAATCACTAACTTTGGGCAGTGCTGTGTAATATATAGACTCCAGAAAGACCCACCTCTGTGTCACTAACAGTGGACACAAAGCATGCTGTCACTTCCTTTGCTACATATGACACTTCATGATAGTTACTGGCAACCCTGCCTACTTACCAGGATTACTGCCAGCATGAGAGAGATCTGTACACCAATTTTACACATGGCTACATACAGTATGTATGTACAAAGAGAAAAGGCAGACACTCCGGGACAGATGCATATATAAACATACATACATACTGTACATACATAAATAGTCTACAAAAAATAGAGTTCCCAGGACTCAAGGAAAAAATGGAAAAAAATCGAGGATAAGCCAAACTGAATTTAATATAGCAAAAGTCTTGAACACAGTGTATACTTAATGCAAGATATTCTCACGGTATATACCTCATGTATATAACAATTATGCAGACAACAAAGGTAAAACTATACAGAATGCAACACGATGGGGGGAGGGAAAGACGGGAGAGGAAAGACGGGGTAAGTGGAAGACAGGGTACAAGGCAATAAAGGTGGCAACATTTCAGAGGGATGAGCCCCTTCTTCAGGCCCTTTCCCCAAGATCAAAAAAGATCAAAGGCACTTCCCATAACCCCTATGGTAAAAAGCCTCCCTAAGTGGTAATACATTGGAGTGGTCCCTAATGGGTACACATCCTAGAATATACAAAAAAAGGGGCAACCCAGTATAGCACTAGGAATAATTCAAAAAAGCCTGTAAGGGCAATGTATTCATGACAACCGTACTCAATACACTGCATAAAATCACTGTTCCTACTGTCTAATGGGAAATGCCACAATAGGGATCAGACTCTGGTAATCCCAGTGAATACCCATTAGGACCAATGTTACTTTTTAGATGAAAGTCCCTTGTGTGATCACCGTATCCGACACAATTGGTGTACAGCTGGAGACCGGGTGCCTGTATGCTCGGCTGTAGAATGGAGTTTAAAACGCCGCCGGGCGGTAACATCAGGAGCGGGGACTGTAACCAAGGGCTCTTATTGGTTGAGGCCACTGATGTCACTCCCCACGTGGGGCATCAGCTGACACAAACCAGGAAATACAGCAAATGTTTGTGTTCAGTTGCCAAGGTGAGGCCAAGATCAGTGATTGGTCCATGCTATTGATGTCACACGTCACGTGGTGCGTCAGCTGGCACAAACCGAAACTGTAGTGCAACCAAGCCATTATAGTTGTCTGGGCAACCGGGAGCTCAGAGACGTCCAAGCGATGATGCCATTGGTCAGATGACAAAAGCCAGGTCATATACCAGAGAAATGTTGCAATGGTTGTCCTGGTAACCTGCCACTGGTTGAGGTTGTGGATCCATATAGCAGGAAACATGAAATACAAAGATGTATGGTTAATAAAACAGTTCAACATACCGTATGCAGTGTTGTGCTATACTTTTTGTATATTTTCCCATTTATAGACGTGCACTTACTTCATATTTGTCTAGACCATATTACATTCTCCCAAGATATCAATGCCTCTCAGGCTAGCTTGAACACATTTGCCTAAACTGATTTTGATGCAACCCGAATAGCGTCATTGTATGTAGGTTGCAGAGACTTCTTACTAGAATATCATGCTCCCAACATCCCTAAAGATCTGAAAAAAATCCTAAAGTACAAAATCAACCTAGACATTCATGTTACCACATTAGCTGAGTATTTTCACTTGAAACGTATCCCTAGAGGTTTACGGTACAACCTGTGGCCTACCATTTTTTCGGAACAAAAATAATTTTGTGACAATTGGGAGGGCATTCATTCTAACTATTGATTATATACATAAAGATTTGGCTGAAGCACAAACACAAATTACAAAATTGGAAGATTCCTTATAGGCCTCACTCCAGGCAGCAGACCTTGGAGTGTTAAAAAAAGAGATGGATGACAAATTACTTTCTTTCAGTAGAGCGATAGAAATTAGGAAACGTAAAAAAAATCCTAAGGGATGCCAGGGACTACAACCGGGATCAATTCCTGGCAATGGAAAAAACAACGGAGAGACGATTACAGAGAACTATAGTATTACATACTATAGAAATCTATATCTCCTTGGTTCAAAAGGATATTAATAGCCTCAAGAAATCAACACTAACCACTAGACATACCTATTTTCCCAAACAGGATAGAGCCATTATAAGGGAACTAGAAATGGACCCCAACATTGTAATAAAACCAGAAGACAAATGGGGCACAATAGTGGTAATGAATAAAGTATACTCTAGGGAAGAGATCTTGAGGCATTTGTCAGATATATCCAATTACAGGGTGGCCCCCTATAATCCCACAGCAGATGTATCCCAAAAGATCTTAGTGACAATCACAACAGCAGTGGAGGGTGGAGTTATCACAAACAAACAGAAGGACCCTATAACTCCAGTACTGTATATCTTGCCAAAAATTCACAAGAATCTTATGAAACCCCTGGGTCACCCTATAGTGGCAGGCACGAATCATTGTTCCAGCCAATCTTCTTGGATAAATTGCTCCGCCCTTTGGTAACTAATTCAAAGTCCTATATCCAGCATACGTCTCATTTTTTATGGAAAATTGAGGAATTCCCGTCACTGATAGAGGAGGTTTTGCTTGTGACTTTGGATGTTAATAGTTTATACATCTCCATCCCACATGTGGAAGGGATAAAGGCTGTTAAGATGGCCCTGAATTTGGAGAGACTATTCACACCCAAAGAGTGCAGGTTTACCCTAGATCTTCTAGACATCATTTCAGGGAAAACTTTTTCCTGTTAGAAGATTAATTCTATATTCAAGTGCAGGGGACAGCAATGGGGTCTAACATTGCACCCACATACACCAACATATACATAAATAAAGTTCGAGGACGAGTTTGTGTTTAACCATCCGCTATTCATGTTATGTGGGTGCTTTACATAGATGACATCTTGATGATCTGAAAATCTTCTCACAATCCAGGGGGAGCATAAGGAGAAAATCAATAAGAAATGTATCTAAGTGCAGATGATAGTGCAAAAAGGAATTTAATTTGTTCAGCTCTTGGCTCCTATAGATAGTCTTAATTCTATAGGATTGTCTCCTTATGCTCATCCTGGATTGTGAGAAGGTTTGCAGTGTTTGGGACCAGTGAAGATAGGCCCTACCAGAGGGTTTGAGCAGGGAGTCACAGTCTTAAATTTCACAAATTGCACTAGTTTATGCACATTGTTTGTTTGCACAGTTGTATTATATTGTCCACTTTGTATCACAGCACTTATTATAGATCACTTTATTATTAGTGATCACACTTCGTAGAAGCGCCAAACTGATCAATTTTTTTGAGTTTATCTTCATGATCTGGGCAGGGTCCAAGGAGAATCTGTTGGCCTTCATAACAGATCTTAACTTGTTACGTAACACCATTGGCTTCACCTCCATGATCAATAAGACAGACATCAATTTCCTGGACACAACTATCAGGATTATAAACCACCAGTTGGAATCTGACATTGTTACCAAAAAAAACAGATAGAAATAACTTGCTGCATTTAAAGAGTTTCCATCCCCTGGGTTTTATCAAAGGTCTCCCATACAGCCAATTTCTCAGGGCAAGGAGAATCATCAGAAACACTGAAATTCAAGAGCCGAGGTTATCCAACTCCACTTTTCCATGCTCAATGGGAGAAGGCAGTGATCGCTTTAAGGTCATCATTATTACATGAGACCCGACTCAGGGTACTAGTGTGACGGTGCTTGTCTCAAATCAGGAAGCTGACCTGCAGGGTTGAGGTAGGGATGCAAATAAACTGACCACAGCCCAGGGACAGAGTCCTTTAAGAGTATCCGTAGTCAGTATGGAAGCAGGGGTCAGGGCTGGCGGCAGAGGACAGGGCTGGTGGCAGAGTTGCAAAGTCCAGGAGAAAGGTGGAGGTCAGGGCAGGCGGAAGGCAGCGAGGTCGGGGTCACGGTCCGGGGTCAGCAACAGGGAATCAAAACAGACAAGAGGGTAAGACGTAACTGCAAAGACCAAAACATTTTACGCCAGTGGCACCTTTTTAGCTGTGATGACCTACTTGCTCTAGTGTTCACCATTAAGTGCCTCTTTTCATATAAATGAGGCAAGTACTTCAGAGATCACCTGATTAAGGCTGATTTGGGGGGCAATGCACAAAAACAGACATTTCTTGGTATTCTCAAATTAGGCAGCTTCAGATGTTTCAGTTGCAGCCAATGTGACAGCATTCAAAAGGGAAACCTATTTTATCATCCCATGTCGGGAACAAAATTATTTATAAAAATATTTTACACTTGCCTGTCTAAAAATGTAATTTATCTGGTCAAATGTCGTGGTGGGCTGAAGTATGTGGGTGAAACCACACAGTGCGTCAAGGAGAGGATTAGACCACACAAAGCCACGATTCGCAGGTGTGATCTGGAGGCGCCAGTTGCACATCATTTCACACATGCGGGACACATTTGCAAGCCAATAGGTAATAGATGGAGTGGAAAAGAGCCGCTGAGGAGGTAGCATCAACAGGCTCCTGCTACAGAACGAATCCAAATGGATTAGGTGACAAGGCACATTGGCACCTGAAGGGATCAATAAAGAGCTTGATTTAAGCTGTTGTTTCTAATATATGGGTGGAGTTTGACCATGCTCACCACCCTTCCCTGGTGCCAGTCCCTGTGCCTACATGTTCGTGTTTAGGTGACTTTAGTCCAGGAACCTTCATGAATTGACACTATGCTCCTCCTTTCTCCACATACTGGTCCGCTCCTCATGTTGAGCTGTTGCCCATTACGTCTGAAGCGTGTGTCTGTAACCTGTTCCGGCCATACGTCCGTCATCGCCTATATGTGCTTAGTGATCAGTCCTTGACTGCCGTGGTGCTCATCCACCTCTACCTTCCCCTCTTCCCTTCCCTTCACAGGTTGGAAGGGCTCTTGCTTGTTTCAAGGGCCTTCTGTACTATATCATTTATTTCTATGGTGGTTGAATCTACGGTCTCGTTGTCCAGTGGGTGTTTAGTGGCACTTCCCTTTACATATAGCACAACACTGCATTTGGTATTTTGTACTGTTTTATTAACAATACATCTTTATGCTTCATGTTTCCTGCTATATGGATCCACAGCCTCAACCAGTGGCAGGTTACCAGGACAACCATTGCAACATTTCTCTGGTATATGACCTGGCTTGCATCGTCTGACCAATGGCATCATTCGCTTGGATGTCTCTGAGCTCCCGGTTGCCCAGACAACTATAATGGCTTGGTTGCACTACAGCTCCGGGTTTGTGCCTGCTGACGCACCACGTGACATGTGATGTCAATAGCATGGACCAATCACTGATCTTGGCCTCACCTTGGCAACTGAACACACACATTGCTGTATTTCCTGGTTCGTGTTGACTGATGCCCCACGTGGGGAGTGACATCAGTGGCCTGGACCAATAAGAGCCCCCGATTACAGTCCCTGCTCCTTGATGACATCACCACCCAACTGTAAGGAATCTGGTGTCTCAGCGCCGTCAGCGCGACCATTACTCACCTCCCATCGGTACTCAGGCGTCCAAGCGCCTCCAGCGCAATTCCCACATACCTCCGTTGTCTGCCACTGGCATTCTGGCTCCTTGCCATCACAGGATTGCACCAACCGAAGAGGTGCCTATTGAACCGCAGCCTCTGCGTGTGTCTCCGGCTCCGCGCTCTATGCGCACACGTGCGTCTGTCACTGACCCCATGCGCATACGCGCGTCAGTCACCGTATCCACGCACACACACACGCCAGCCCCAAACGTTATGTGCATGCATTCCCAGCTTACAGAGCACACGCCTAACAGAGCACTTTTAACCACTGCTCCTGCAGTGAGGCGTCGCCCCCAAGCATCACACAGTTCCATGCAAATGAATGACTACACTCAGCTGGGATGTAAAACCTCCCTCCTATCAGGGAGGACTCCTTGCAGTCCTCCAGGCCTGCCCCCTTTTCCCATTGGCCTGCCCAGCCTTATTATGCCTGTGCTTCCCATCACTCGTCGCTCGACATAGTTCTGTATGGAAGCATTTGACTACTCTCTCAGTGACTCCTCAGGTATTGACGCGGATTGGACGACTACCCCCTCTGGCTCTCGACTTCGGCTCTACTTGGACTTCGTGACTTCTGGCATCCTTGATACACGGCTTATACCTTCGACCTTCCGCAACTCTCCAATCCCTGACCTTGGCAACGGCAATAACTACTCTTCCTCTACTACCGGCAAGTATTGTCTTCCTTACTATACCTGGCTTGACAACACTAACACCACACTCCGGACGCACTCCCTTTGCTGCGGGTGCGTGTATCCCTACGTCCCACCTCAGCACAGGGGACAGGTCTGGTCTGTGGGCAGCACCGGCGTAACATTATGTCGAGCCCACAAAACGCAGACCAGACTGAATTAAGTATGATTTCCACGAATCTGCTTCAGCAGAATCAAGTCGTGGCCGATCAAATTGTGGAGCTAACACAACAACTAGCCGCACTGTTGGTTCAGGTACCCGATGCCTCTGCGCCCACAACCTCCACTCAGGTTGCTGGGGTAGCTACCACATGCTCCTCCGATATGTGGATTCCTAACCCCACACCTTATGCAGGTGAATCTCAAGATTTTTGGGGTTTCATTAATCAATGTGAGGTACAGTTTGAAATGGCCCCCCACCAGTTTTCTACTGGCCGAAAGAAGGTGGCCTACATTTATAATCTGTTGACGGGTAGCGCACTGGCTTGGGCCTCCCCCATCTGGGAGCTGCGAGATGACCTTACCCAGAATTACTCAGCCTTCAAGACGGAATTCAGGCAGGTGTTTGATTCCCCCGCACGTCTGGAGGTGGCGTCTTCTTCTCTTTTACAGATTACTCAAGGGCGAAGACTGGTGATTGAATACGCCATAGAGTTCCAGACCCTTGCAGCAGAGACCAATTGCGAACCGGAGGCCTACATCGCCTTATTCTGGCAAGGACTGTCAGACAGCATCAAGGATGCAAAAGACAGCAACCGTATGTAAGCTCTAAGTGCAAGTGTATGCAGGTATGAAGTGCCAAGCAGGGCAAATATAGGCGCTGACACCGGAGTAAGGGGATGATCGGCTGGCAAATAAGGCAAGTACACGGGTAATGTATGAGAGGGCTAAAGATAAATAGGACAAAAGTACTCACTCAGTCCCAAGCCCTGGCCCGACCTGGCCCTGTGTAGAGTCCACGCGACTCACTAAAATCACCGCTCAGCTTCTCTCCCGGTCTGGCTCCAGTCTTGACGCCGTGTTGTAAGCGTCTCCCTCTGTGGCAGCTGCGGCTGCTTCCGCATCCGGTGGTGGACACTGATCCTCACATGAACTGATGCAAGCGAAAAAAGGATCCGGGGCCCATCTACTCCAAGAAAAATATGAGTACTCACCAGCAAAGAGGTTAAAAATGATGCACTTTAATGGACTACATAAAATCAAAAAACAAACAGCACAGACATTCTCCCACGCGTTTCACGCCCACTGTGGCGCTTTTTCAAGGAAAACGCATGGGAGAATGTCTGTGCTGTTTGTTTTTTTATTTTATGTAGTCCATTAAAGTGCATCATTTTTAACCTCTTTGCTGGTGAGTACTCATACTGTATTTTTCTTGGAGTAGATGGGCCCCGGATCCTTTTTTCGCTTGCATCAGCATCAAGGATGCACTTGCTCTCCAACCCAGGTCATGTCTTTTGGAGGATCTCATCACTCTGGCGGTTAGAGTGGACCAATATATTCAGGTACGCCGCACGGAGCGCAAGCACACTCGCTCGGTAACCTCTTCGTCTCCCTCTCTCAGCACTACTACAGTCCCCATGTCCACTACCCCGCCCTGTCCTTCCTTGGAGTCATACGAACCGATGCAGTTGGGGGTTCAACGGGTTCGCACACCAATACGGCAATTCCGCCGCGCCGGGGAATTGTGCTATTATTGTGGACCTGCAAAAACACCTGACCCAAGAATGTCCTCCATCTCCGGAAAACGGGAACACCCAGTGAGTATGAAGGGGCTTTCCCTGGGTGTTATGTCTCCTCGTCCCCTTCCCCAAAAAGGATTCCCTAAGAAACTCACTATACCCGTGTGCCTTTCAGGCCGTAAGTTCCGCGTCTCCACAGTAGCCTTCATAGACTCCGGAGCCGGAGGCAATTTCGTGGATCATGAGTTCACCAAACACTACCAGATACCGCTCGTGGAGAAAAAGATCCCCATTGTCTTGGTCGGAACTGATGGGCATCCACTCACGCCGGTATTTATCTCATTAGAGACGGTTCCGGTTGTACTTTCCTCTGATAATCACAAGGAGACCCTGACCCTTGACGTAATCCACGCTCCTGGAACACCCATAACCTTAGGATTGCCATGGTTGCAACTACACAACCCACGGATCAATTGGGCATCCACCAACCCCATCACTTGGGAACCAAGGTCAGGCGAACCACAGCGACTCCTAGCGAATACCACCGTTCCTGAGATGAACCTCCCTACAGTTTACCACCAGTTTCTGGACGTATTTAATAAGGTACAATCAGACCTTCTACCCCCTCACAGGTCATATGACTGTCCTATTGACCTGATTCCTGGTTACACGTTACCTAAGTCCAAGACTTATCCTCTATCTCTTCCCGAAACTAAGGCTATGGACGAGTACATCCAGGAGAACCTGAAGAAAGGTTTCATTCGCCCGTCTACTTCACAAGCTGGAGCAGGGTTCTTCTTCGTAAAGAAGAAGGATGGAACTTTAAGACCTTGTATTGATTATAGAGGGCTTAACCGCATCACCGTAAAGAATCGATACCCACTCTCCCTTATCACTGAACTTTTTGATAGGTTGCAAGGTGCCAAAGTCTTCTCTAAGCTGGAACTCAGGGGAGTTTATAATCTTGTATGCATACGTCAAGGAGACGAATGGAAAACGGCCTTCAACACGCATAGTGGCCACTACGAATACCTTGTGATGCCCTTCAGACTGTGTAATGCTCCGGCTGTTTTTCAAGATTTCATTAACGATGTCTTCCGCAAAGTACTCAACGACTTCATCATAGTCTATCTGGATGATATCCTGATTTTTTCGAAGGATTTACAGGACCACATCTTTCATACATCTTACGTGCTCTCTCACCTTCGTGAACATCGATTATACTGTATGCCAAGATGGAGAAATGTACCTTCCATCAGACTTCGACCCAGTTTCTAGGCTACATTATTTCCAGCGATGGTTTCATGATGGATCCAGACAAATTAAGAACTGTTGTTACTAACTGGCCTAGACCCGACTCTCTTAAATCCGTCTAGCGCTTCCTGGGATTTGCGAACTACTACCGCAAGTTTATCCGTGATTTCTCCAGAATTGTTGCACCTATCACAGCCCTTACGAAGAAGGGGGCCGATCTGTCGGTTTGGTCACCAGAGGCCATTACCGCCTTCAACACTCTTAAGGAGGCTTTTGTGTCCGCACCGGTTCTCCATCACCCCAACACTGATCTCCCTTTCATGTTGGAGGTGGACGCCTCTGATTCTGGCGCCGGTGCCATTCTATCTGAGAGACCTTCACCCCAAGAAAAATTGCATCCCTGTGCATTCTTTTCGAAGAAATTTACCTCAGCGGAGAGGAACTACGACGTGGGGAACAGAGAGTTACTGGCTGTTAAAATGGCACTTCAAGAATGGAGGCATCTCCTGGAAGGGTCGAAGGAACCATTCACCATCCTCACCGACCATAAGAATTTATTATATATAGAGAACGCTCGCCGTCTGGGTCCACGGCAAGCCCGCTGGTCTTTGTTCTTTTCCAGATTTAATTTCCAACTGTCGTATATTCCTGGGACTAAAAATGTCAAAGCCGATGCGCTCTCAAGACAACATTCTTCCGAAGAGAGACCAGAAGATTCCATGGCGACTATTTTACCTCACGAGAAGATTTTCGCCGCATTTTCCTTCAGAAGCTTTGACAAGATCGTCAAGTCACAAAAGTCCATTCCAAAGAACCTGAAGGTCCCCAGGGGCAAGCTCTTCTTGAGACCTAATTTCATACCCAAGGTTCTGGATTGGGGACATGCCTCGAGAGCAGCTGGTCATCCTGGCTACAAAAAGACTTTGGACCTTATACGTCGCAACTTTTGGTGGCCCAAGATGTCCAAAGACATTTTCGAATATACGCACGCTGTGCGCAAAACAAGACAATTCATCAAAGGCCTCACGGTCTTCTTCTTCCTCTGCCCATCCCAGAACGTCCATGGTCACACATATCAATGGATTTTATTGTGGAGTTGCCCAGGTCCAAAGGGATGAATACGATTTTAGTGGTGATGGATCATTTTTCAAAGATGGCTCACTTTATCCCGCTCAAAGGACTTCCCACCTCACCCGCCCTTGCTGATATCTAACTGGAACACTTAGGAAACATTAGGAGGAAAGTGGCAACCCACAGTCTGCCGTTGCATTTTAGTTCCGTACATGGGGGGGACCCCTCAGGTTTGACTTATAGGGGAATTGAAATGGTCGCGGATAACTGGAGGGGGGGGATAGACTACAACGCTTACGCCAAAGGGAAACTTTTTGGATTTACCAGATGAAAACCTTAACCCCCAATGGTCTGAATATAGATCTAGACATGGCTGCATTTCTATAAATAAGAGTGCATTAGGACACATAGACATACAACCGGATACGAGATCTTTTCCAGAGAATAGGTTTAGCCATAGAGTAAGGGGTTTTAAGACATTTACATATGTATAAGGTATGAGGTAGGTATAAGGATTTTAATCACCCAATTTTCTTTTGATTCCAGAGACATGGATAACCACAAAATAGTCAAGTTCCCAAATATTTCTGTCCTGACGTCCATTTACATGGATTACTGGTCTTTAAGCTTAATTGTCAAGTTGCGAATATTTTTACTTTTTATATATAGTAGGTTTATGTTTTATCTAATAATATGGTAGTGATAGATATATTTTATGGCTACGTTGTAATGTAATAACTGTTGTAATAGATGTATGTCTAAATTGTAATCTATTTGTAAGGAAAGTACATTTTAGAAATTGAATTTTTAAAGTATTTTTTATTGATTAATATTGTAAGCAAATGTTGAGTAAAGATTGTTCAAGACAATTATAATTTATCTTCAATATAGAGCTTTAAGTGTTTCTTGGGGGTATTTGCACCAGAATGTAAGTGTAACTAAAATTCATTATAAACATGTTCAAGTAGTAAAGGAAAGAGATTCCTTGTACAAAATGCATTGCGATCAAAAGCAGCCTCTCTGTATATCAGACAGAGAGCATCAATGGCACATAGAGTAGCTTATGGGAACGAGGAGATTGTAATTACCAATTATGAATGATTACCCAATGAACATTTATTAGGGTCTATATAAGTCAAAGAGACCCTCACTGCAGCACATTTTGAGCCTGAGGAAGCCGTTTTGAACGGCGAAACGCGTTGCTCTATTCTACTACACCTTTTTGGACACTTGAGGCTTCCGTGGTCAGTGGAAGCAAGCTGCAGACACAGCCGCGTGAGAGGTTACCATCACCTCTGATTCCGGACGCGGAAGAAAGCACAGCTAAGAGGCGGCTTGCCACCACGACAGCGGGAACGGAGGGTCTTGTTATTTATTTTATATAGAGAGGGAAGGCTAAAACGGAAGGACAGTGAAGGAAACACTCCATTCAACACCCTGCCTGCCAGCAGATGTGTGCACTGCACCACGGATAAGCCTACGAGAGGTACCCCAAAGATACCTTTGAAGGATTGGGCTTACACATGGCCGTGTAAGTTTTATATATTACTCTCCACTTGACCCCATCCACCACCTTCTAGACACTATCTGAGCCAGCAAGAGCTACCAGGCACAGGATACCCTTACATATATTTACTCACACAGGGCCGTGTGAGTATTATCTTACCTGATTCACTTATCAAAACACTCCACTTTCACTTTTATAAGGTTTTGAAAAGGTTTTATAAGATTTTAGATCAGCAATTTGATTACTGTGACTGAAGTCTGTTGTGTTATTTCCCTCTGACCTCCTGCTCCCCCTATTCTTTGTTTGTTCCCATATTCACCAAGGGTTTGGATAGCCCGTTCTGGGGTTGAGCAGAGGAACTCACTAATATCTACGATTTTACTGTGAAAGACCACATTCATTGGTTCTAATAAGGTATCGTATTTTACCCTGATCTAATACCACAAATGTAAGCGCTTCGGTTTTTTGCTTGCACCTTGCTGATATCTTCACTGATCACGTCTTTCGCATTCATGGTATTCCTTCATCCATCGTGTCTGACAGAGGGTCACAGTTCGTATACAGGTTTTGGAGAACTTTTACCAAAAGACTAGGGATCTCTTCTTCTTTTTCCTCAGCTTACCATCCTCAGTCCAACGGTCAAACAGAAAGGGTCAATCAGTCCCTGGAAAAATACCTGAGGTGTTTCATTTCCGATTTTCAGGATGATTGGGCACAACTTTTGCCATGGGCCGAATATGCCTTTAACTCCGCTACCAACAAGTCCACCCGAGAGTCGCCATTTTTCATCAATTACGGTTTTCATCCCCCATGTCTTCCCGTCTCCAACATTCCCTACGGAGTTCCGGCCATAGACAACCGCGTCTCATCTCTGCAATCAGCATGGTCCAAGATTCAGTCTGCTCTTCTTATCGCCTCTCAACGGGCCAAACATCAGGCGGATCGCCACCGCCGCCCGGCATCCAGGTACAAGCCAGGGGATATGGTATGGCTGTCCTCAAGAAACATTTATTTGAAGGTACCTTCCCCAAAATTGGCGCTGAGGTTCCTGGGCCCTTTTCCGATAAATGAACGGATTAATCCGGTAGCATTCCGGCTTCAACTTCCCAACAGCATGAAAATACCAAACGTGTTTCACACATCTCTACTCAAGCCATTCGTATCCAGTCATTTCTTCCCCAACCATAACCGAAGGCCTGATCCGGTTATTACCCAGAATAGGGAAGAGTATGAGGTCCAGTCCCTGCTGGATTCTCGCATATCCAGGGGTCAACTGCAGTTCCTCGTGAACTGGAAGGGTTTCAGCCCAGAAGAAAGGTCTTGGTTCCACTTCGTGATATCCACCCTCCGGTTCTTCTGAAGACTTTCAGGAAGAAGTTTCCGAACAAACCATTTAAGGACCGTCCTGAGGCCGTTCCTGAAGGGGGGGGGGGTACTGTAAGGAATCTGGTGTCTCAGTGCCGTCAGCGCGACCATTACTCACCTCCCGTCGGTACTCAGGCGTCCAAGCGCCTGCAGCGCAATTCCCACATACCTCCGTTGTCTGCCACTGGCATTCTGGCTCCTCGCCATCCCAGGATTGCATCAACCGAAGAGGTGCCTGTTGAACCGCAGCCTCTGCGTGTGTCTCCGGCTCCGCGCTCTATGCGCACACGTGCGTCTGTCACTGACCCCATGCACGTACGCGCGTCAGTCACCGAATCCACGCACACACGCACGCCAGCCCCAGACATTCCCAGCTTACAGAGCACACACCTAACAGAGCACTTTTAACCACTGCTCCTGCAGTGAGGCGTCGCCCCCAAGCATCACACGGTTCCATGCAAATCAATGACTACACTCAGCTGGGATGTAAAACCTCCCTCCTATCAGGGAGGACTCCTTGCAGTCCTCCAGGCCTGCCCCCTTTTCCCATTGGCCTGCCCAGCCTTATTATGCCTGTGCTTCCCATCACTCGTCACTCGACATAGTTCTGTATGGAAGCATTTGACTACTCTCTCAGTGACTCCTCAGGTATTGACGCGGATTGGACGACTACCCCCTCTGGCTCTCGACTTCGGCTCTACTTGGACTTCGTGACTTCTGGCATCCTTGATACACGGCTTATACCTTCGACCTTCCGCAACTCTCCAATCCCTGACCTTGGCAACGGCAATAACTACTCTTCCTCTACTACTGGTACCGGCAAGTATTGTCTTCCTTACTATACCTGGCCTGGCAACACTAACACCACACTCCGGATGCGCTCCCTTTGCTGTGGGTGCGTGTATCCCTACGTCCCACCTCAGCACAGGGGACGGGTCTGGTCTGCGGGCAGCACCGGCGTAACACCAACAGCGTTTTAAACTCCATTCTACAGCCGAGCATACAGGCACCCGGTCTCCAGCTGTACACCAGACACCAATTGCTGACCAGGGATAACCATGCCAGGGACTTTCATCCAAAAAGTTACATTGCTCCTATTGGGTATTCACTGGGACTGCCACAGACTGATCCCTATTGTGACATTTCACATTAGACAATAGGAACAGTGATTTTATGCAGTGTATTGAGTTTGGTTGGTATGAATACATTGCCCTTACATACTGTTTTTGAATTATTCATAGTGCTATACTGAGTTGCCCCCTTTTTATAATAATAATAGAATGTTCTTGTATAGCGCTGCTAGTTATACGCAGCGCTTTACAGAGACATTTTTCAGGCACATTTTTCTGCCCCGTTGAGCTTACAATCTATGTTTTTGGTGCCTGAGGAACAGGGAGATAAAGTGACTTGCCCAAGGTCACAAGGAGCCGACACCGGGAATTGAACCAGGCTACCCTGCTTCAAACTCTCAGTGCCAGTCAGTGTCATTACTCACTGAGCCACTCCCTCTCCCTCTTTTTGTGTTTTCTAGGATGTGTACCCAATAGGGACCACTCCAATATCCTGCCACTGAGGAAGGCTTTTTACCATAGGTGTTAAGGGAAGTATCTTTGATCTTTTTTGCTCTGGGGGAATGGTCCCAAAGAAGGGGCTCACCCCACCTCCCAAAAACGTTGCCCCCCTTATTCCCTTGTACCCTGTGTTCCTTGTCTTTCCTTTCCCCCTTCCCTTCACCCCGTCTTGCCCACTCTGCCATTGTGTTGCATTCCGTATAGTTTTACCTTTGTTGTCTGCATAGTTGTTATTCTCACGGCATATACCTCACGTATATCTTGCATTAAGTATACAGTGTTCAAGACTTTTGCTATATTAAATTCAGTTTGGCTTAACCTCGATTTTTTTTTTTTTATTCCCTGAGTGCGGGGAACTTCATTTGTTTGTAGATTTAGTTTGCGGAGGCTATACGGTTCTCCTGGTTCCCGTTGCACTACTTTTGTCATAGATTGATTCCACTTAGGTGCTGTCTATCAATTATACTTTTTTTGTTTTATACATGCATAGTTAAATCTAAGAAATATGAGCTCTTCCTTTAAGAAAATACTTCCTTGTGCTTCAGTGGAATTATTTTCTTAGGGATAACAGATATATCTTGATATGCTATTTGCTCTAGCGTGCCATGAAAAGCCAGGTCTGTTATATAGTACGAGCCAACAAATGTCAATATACAACAAATCAGTGTGTGACATTTTGGCAAACATTTATAAACAAGTATGTACATGCTGGAGGCTATAGTAGTATGAGTAATAGTTCAATGATAAAATATGTTGGTCATTTTCTGTGTCCGAACTTTAGATTGTTTTCATGTGACCAAGTCATTTTTTCATGTTGTAAATTTTTTTTTATTTTCAGTACCCCATTTATGATGTTTGTTTCTTTCTAGATTTTCACAATGCAAGATTTCCCTGTTCTCTTTGTAATAATTGCACAAGGCCCACATTTTCCCCTCCACCTAAATAAAATATCCCACAACACCTTGTTGGAGGTAAACGTTCCTATATACAGCTCAACCCCCTTATAACGCTGTGCTTGGGGTCCAAAGAATCACATCGTGCTATAAGCGGATCGCGATAGAAATAATGTACAATTGTATGCATTGTACAATAAATTATTTAAGATACGCGTTGTAACGGATCGCATTATAACGGGGTTGAGCTGTATATTAAATCAAAAGACCTGAACCTTGTAAGCCCTGAAAAACTACTTCCCCCCCCCCCCCCCCCACAAAGTCAAGGGACCAATATCCTTTTGTTCCCCAAACCCAACCCTGGCAAGGTTAAAGGGATTAAATAAAAATATTACTTAAGGTATTAACTTTAGCCGGTAAAAGTCAAACAAGGATTTTATCTGTATATCTGCAGATCACGTAACAGAATTCGATATGAAGCTTAACTGAAAGCAAATTGTTTACACAAAAAACTTTGCTCCCCAAACCCAACCCTGGCAAGGTTCCCATGCCTGCTGTGACATGCTTGATTCACAATTTTATTTAATGAATTGCTTTTTTATTTTTTATAAAATAACTTACAATTAACAATATATTGAATGGTCACTCCAAACCATACCCCAAATCATCATAACAGCAGCCACTATTCTAAGATCTTCCATTAAACATATAGGAGGGTAGGGGTTGGGCAGATGTTTGGTTGTTACCAGTGACAAAACAGATAAGGTAAAACAGTAAAAAACAGGTAAAAACAGGTCCGAGGCACTTGCCTTTATACGCCCCCACTCACAAGCCTGCTAAAAAGAACAGTGAATCAGCTTTCGCACTGCGCAGGATAGCTATTCTACCTTACAATTGCAGCCAATCACAGGCTAACAACACATCCTAGAAGGGACAGAGGCTCCGAAGAGGTGAAGATGCCCTCTCGGTGACCTCTCTGGGCTACCATAATGTATAGCAATGGTTTTCAAACTTTTCCACGTGGTTGTCCAATTTAAAGTTAATAACCTTTTGGAGATGTAGCAAGACTAACTGTCTCCGGAACAACTGCCAGGGTCTAGATGTGGGGATCTATGTTTCCTGATCAGACCCCCTGCAGTGATAACAAACCCCACTCCCCCCACCGGCACCGGGACAGTCATGGTCCCGCAGCTTGCCTCGATGCCGAAAATAGTAAGTCTTGCTACATCTGTATGTACACTTAGCTCTGTTCATTGCTAGATTTATATGGAACATACTGTATTTAAAAAATACTAAACCATAAACCAAAAACCAGCCTTCACTGGTTATAGGAACCCTTGAACTGCTGAAATTAACAAACAAAGAAAAGTCTATTGCTATATCCAACTTGGTTATGAGCGCTTTTTGCAGGTGCAGCATTGTTAGGACCTACAGATGGGCCACACCGTGACGTGGTTGTAGACTTACAATACTTTGGACAAATTATTGAGCTAAATGACCCTTGCTTTTGAGAAGATATACAGAT
The DNA here is from genome assembly GCF_040206685.1 of Ascaphus truei. Lineage (NCBI taxonomy): Eukaryota > Metazoa > Chordata > Amphibia > Anura > Ascaphidae > Ascaphus > Ascaphus truei. The sequence goes on from NC_134484.1 coordinate 86,559,204, forward strand.
ATAGTTGTAGCCCTCTTTCCTGCTGATCGAGAGCGACTACTAGTGCTGCATGTACCTGCTGGCTCAGCGAGATCTGGGCCTCCACTAACTGGGAGCCTGGTGTAATATTAGGGTCTTGGCAGCGCCTCCACTTACCCAGGATCCCCAATAAGTGAGATTCCCCTAGGTAAGAATAACAATAACACATTTCCACTTGATAACCGTTTATTAATATGTAATAGCAGAACCTTATCTTATATTTGTTAATGATAATACACTTATAATAACACATATGAATGGCAGACATGCAACAACATATATCTGTGGCTCGGCCACTCTCCTATAGAGTAATGTCACTTCCCCACCACCGCGTTCACCCCCCACCGTGTCCAATATATATATATGCGCAGACCCTTGGTCACTCAACCCAGTGTCCCCAAAGAGTCCTCCCCCAAGGCGGGATCAGCGCTTGATGGTACCGGTGTTGGTGTACTTATTAAATACCTTCCGGCTACTCCTGCAGCCGGCAACAGACTTCAAAAAGGATCCGCCGATCCAGCGCAGTCTCTCACGAGTTGGTGATGTCCAGCAGCTTGAGCCCAAACCACTGTTCACACACACCACAGCTACACGACACTGTGTCCCTATCTGTTGCTACAGTTAGGGAATAGATGTCTATCTCTATAGGGCGTCCCTGCAGCACCACAAGCTTATGGTGACTCAGGGTATTCACTTGGGCCTGAGGGGAAATCTAGCCTACGCAGGAGGGTCACTGACCCCCTGCGCACACACAACCTCTCCCCTTGCTCCTCCGGTGCCCTCTGGCTAGCGTGGTCTCTACCCCACGCTTCCCTTTCCTGCCTGCCAGCAATTCTGCACTCCCATTGGTTCCCTGGTGTCAGGTGGCTCTGCTGAGGCTCCTGGGAATTGTAGTTTACCCCAGAGCCTCCTAATGATTGGCCAGCCATTCGCGCGCTTTACACTGCGCATGCGCGACTCTCTCTCTCCGCTCCGTCGCGCCTGACTATTGCGCAATGCCCACAACATGGCGGTGCCCTGGGCTACCAGGCCCCCGCGGAACCTCAAAACGCTCCCTCAACATGCGCCCTGCAAAAAGGTGAGAGGGAAACCAGGACACCTCTACATAGTATTCAACTATATACTTTGTCAAGTTGGATGTAGCACAAGGCCTTTTTGTCTTTTGATATGATATATAGTAATGTCATGATAATAAAAAGTGATGCCAAGTGAAAGGTTGTGTTGTTGTTGTGTTGCTATCATCCAGGCATGGAAATGATAGATGTTTAAACATACAGTGTAATTTAAGACATGACCACTGCAGAATGGGATATCTCCTTCCTTTTACCTGTGCTGGACTACGTGTTCTTAATCCATTCCTCATCCCTTCTCTGATATTCAGAGTATGATCTTTTGACTTCTAACAAAATGTAAATTTATTTAAAATCACATTTAATTGCTAACTAAATAAATAAAGAACTTCCCATTAGTTATTTTAAACATTTTCTGTGAAAACATGTTTTTGAATGAATTAAACCGTCTTTTTTTTTTTTTTTTTTATCAAACAGCTACATATTGCCAATAATATTGTTCTTACAATACTTTTTTCAATATTATCATGGGACATTTTTGTGATTGCCAAATTCTAGAACACAATTTGATAAATATTACTATATGTTAGAGCACATGTCCTCAATGCATCATTAATTCCTTCTTCGCTATATTGACAAAAATATACAATAAATTTACAATATGCAATACAATAAATAAAGTCAGAATGATTGATTGTCAATTGTGAATTACTCAATTAAATACTAAATAATTTACTACATTGAAAAAATAAGCCAAAATAAATCCATAGATAAAATCAGAATCATTCCTTGTTCATTCTAAATTGCTAAAAAATGTAATAAATAATAGTATTGAAGGTTACAACATACAGTACTACATCTGATAAAATACAATCAAGGAAATTATCGTATTTTGACAACAGATCACGCAACAGAATTCGATATGAAACTAAACTGAAAGTAAATAGTTTACATCAAAACTTAGGAGAAGGTGAATGCTGCCTTGCAATTTAAGGAAACAAATATTGGGATACAAATTGTCAGGAATGTCTACAAACACAATAACATTTGAAATAATTATGAATGTATAAAGTAGGTAAAAAAAGGTAAGAAAACCCACCCTTTCCAGTACAAATTACAGGCACTTGAAATTTGAAAAATAAAAATGTAGCTTGATGTTTCACAATCAAGATACCAAAGCTTGTTCCACATAGATTTTGACATTGTCCATTCATAGACACAACAAGATGTTAAAAAATGTTTTTTTTTTTATCTAAAGCATCACTGTTTAAAGTTTTAAACTGTAAATATTTTGATTCTGTGAAAGGAAATGAAAATGAACACAAACAGCTAGTTGCTTTTTGTTAAACTGCTGCTTAAATGTGATTTTGGAAGCAACAAATTATATGTGCTCATTTACACGTCAACTCGGAATATACTGTATGCAGCTCAAATACTTCATCATATATTAGAAGCTGGAAAAATCTTGGGCAACCTATAGACGTAGCAAGGCTTTCCGTCCTCGGCTTCGCAAACGAACAAGCTAAAGGCTGCATCGCCAGGGATGCAACTGCAGGGAGTCCAAGCTTCTGAATGGGATCTCCCACAGCGTTAATGAAGTCATTCTTGCTACGTCTGTATGTATTGTAGTAGATGCTATTTTGAGTACTAATAGAGCTTAACTCTTCCAGAGTAAGGGAATGACGGCTTTGCAGCACATTAAAATGGTTTGGTATCAGCATTAACAGACTTTTTTGAACCACTGTACAGTGGTGTGAAAAAGAAAGTACACCCTCTTTGAATTCTATGGTTTTACATACTGTATCAGGACATAATAACCATCAGCTGTTCCTTAGCAGGTCTTAAAATTAGGTAAATATAACCTCAGATGAACAACAACACGGGACATATTACACCGTGTCATGATTTATTTAACAAAAATAAAGCCAAATGCACGAGCACGCAAGCGAGCGAGCCTTTACCCTGGACAAGGCCTTAGAATGCGTGTGCTCGGCAACCCCACCCCCCCTTTTTAGCTATTTGCACTTCTATATTTATACTATAGAGTGAATTCCTTGTGTGTGTGTCTCTGTGTGTGTGTGCGTGTCTGTCTCTGTGCGCGTGTCTCTTTGTGTCCCTATGCTGCTGCTGTGGAGTCCTCTGCGCATGCTTGCTGTGCGTACTGAGCACCGGGGCCTCTGCGCATGTGCGCCTTGTGCCAGAGGCTTCTGCGCATGCGTGCCTAGTGCCAGAGGCCTCTGTGCATGTGTGCCGAGTGCGGGAGGCCTCTACACATGTGCGCCAGAGGCCTCTGCACATGCGCGCCCTGCACACCGCACGCGGGAGGCCTCTGCGCATGCGCACCGAGCACCGGATGCCTCTACACATGCACGCCATGCGCGGGAGCTTTCTGTGGAATCCAGCGCTGCCTTCTTCCTCTCCTCTTCAAGCTGGCAACACTGATGTCGCTGGTAGCCTCTTGTGCCAGCAGCGACGTCACTTCCGTTACCATGAAGTCCATTTGCTGCCAGTGACATTTTCTCGTGTGGAAGGTGCACACAAAGAAGTTTCACTTCAAAAACCTCTTGCTTTCAATGTGTAGGTTGCTTGTTGATTTGTTTGTATGGCACCACTGTTGTACCGAAGAAACTTGCCATGAAACTGACTTTTTTTTTGTCTATGAATCCAAAATCAAATAGTTACAGTAGATCTTGTACATCGTGGTCGAGGATTTTTGCATTTTATTTTACTTAAAGAGATCTTTTCTTACCCTTTCCATCATTGGTTTTATTTTTATATCTGACGCTTTGTTCAGGAGATAAGTGTCCACGGGGTTAAAATGGAGCTCTCCCGAGAGCCCAGTGCAATCTAAAGTTTATTATAGTCACCTCAGACACTAGAGTTGAAGACAAACCCACAGATAACCTACCTTATTTAATGTGTGGTTGAAACCTATCCCAGTTACATAATGAAAGGCCAATATAACCATCCTCCCACTGATGAGTCAAAAGGTTGAAACAGCCGTCTGTGAGTAGGTATTACTGGCTATGCACTTATTTAACCCAGGCTGTGCTGAAAAGCTGTGTAATACGGCAGGCATAAGTTTATAGGGCCCCATGTAAAAATGGATAAGACGCAAAAGGTGACACTGTGCTCATTTCCATGTCATTTCCCAGAACACCTGGCTGCAGTGGAAGCCTTGTATGCTAGGAGATAATGAGGAAGATAAGGGTTACAGACCTCTCTGAGACATGTGAATTTGCTCACAAGTGATATTTTTATTTGCTGGAAATTAACTGAAACTAGCTTTACTATTGATACTTGAACATGTACAGTACAGTAAATCATTGTCATGTGTGTCCCTTAACTTTTACTTAACTACTACTCTCCTACTGGCACTCTCCAAATCGCAAGCCAACACATAGTTACATAATAGATGAGGTTGAAAAAAAACATAACTCCATCAAGTTTAACTTGTGCTAAAATTAGACGGCAGATACTTTACCCTATATCTGTACTTGCAGTATATTGATCCAGAGGAAGGCAAACAATAAACCCACACAAACAGAGAAAAACATGAGCAAACAGCTTTGTTACACTGGCATTGACATTCATGTTCAAAATGCTACAGTTTAATTTGAAGGTCATTCCAATTTTCTTGCAGTTCATTTTTTCACATGTGAGGGGGGGAGGGAGAGAAGCAGGGGGTCTCTGGAACAGAACCGCATTAATTAAAGCTCATGGGATTTCCTGGGTCCCACATATAATTACCAGGAAAGGTCCTATCGTACTTTCTGGTTGTTTAAAATCTCCCGCATCACGTGCGTCAATAGGAAGCTGTGTTGGACAGCATTGCTGCTTCCTATTTAAGCATGTAACACAGGAGAATAAACCTCCATTTTGTTTACCCTGGAGCAAAAGAACCAGAGGCCTCTTTCCCGGTAAGAATCTCTGGAACCAAAAGGTCTCCGGAGCTGAAATTAACATGGTTCAGATCTGGAATCCCCCCCTGCTCCCGACCCATGTTAGAAAAACAGGAGTACATTTTTTCTGTAGGGTAAACGGCTCCTCTAAAAGAGAAACAACATTGAATCCCTTGATGAATATACCTTTTAGGTGGAAGCAAAGCTACTGGCCCACTGTAAACTGTCCATTTCTCCTTTTAAAAAAAGACTATGGGGCCTATTTTAGTAGCTCTGAAGTGGTCAGTGCCAAACCGCACGTCCATATTTCAGGCTCTGGATATAACGCGTAATACCAATCGCGCTACTCTTGAAGTGACGCAAAAAGAACGCGAGTTTTTAGAAGAGGTTTGCATAACGGAGCTACGCGAATTGCAGTTGTCGTCAAAAATTGCGTGGGAGGCTTTTTTGATAAACCGATCGGATTGGCAGAGCCAGAGTGAAACCGCTTCTAAAAAGCCTTTGCCAAACCGATTGGACGTGATAAGGATTTACAGAATCGCAAAGCATGCCAATCCGATCGGAATGGGCTCTTTAGAAGCAGATTGACACACTTAGGAGCTACAAGAAAAGGACCTTAAAAATTGTATTATAAAGGCCTAAACAAACCTGGAAATAAAATTAAGGAGATGAGATGTCAGAAAGGTTGTCAGATACCACAATGCTATAAATAAGGTAAATATTATTTACCAAGGTTGGAACACCAGTACAAGAGGCCAAACTTTAAAGATGCAATTCCGCTCAAAAATAAATTAACATGGGAGAGTAGCCACTAACAAGTACTATGCTATTTGTAAAAAAAATGATATCTAAAAATATTGACATAAACAATTCCATCTTCAGGATTTGTATCAGGGAGACTTTGTTTGCTGTATCTTCTCCCAGAATTTTCAGTTTGTCTCATCCACACTGTTCATTGTTTCTCCTTTCCAAACAAGGACAAGATCAAACTGGAATTAAAACATATACTGAAGCTACGGTATCTCTTATGTTATTCTACCCCCAAGGCCCAAACTTGGATAAACGTTTGTGTGGATCAACCGAAACATCGGATTGTGGCAATTAAACTTATTTGCATAAGCCTGTTTGTGCCCTCCTCACTGCTTTTGCCACTATCATGCTTTATTGGACCGACAGGGAAGGTCTTTTTTGAGCTGGTGCATTCGCCATTGTTAATATTCGGGGTTTTTTTTTTTAGCAGGAGTGCTTGGGGAATCTCTTCTACTGTATACTGTTCTATCTCAAGCAGCAGGTATTTTCGGAGTAACTTTCTCCAACTTGGAGGCTGGCTTTTCAAAACGTAGCAAAGATTGATTTTAGAAAACAGTAGAATGGATTTCCACAAGGGGTCATACCCTGAAGCTAGAAGTTGGCTGGTAAAGAGTGAGTATATGCTGGTGGAGTGGTGGAATTGGATATAGTTAGGAAACCTGATATCAAGAAAGGTCTAATGTTTCATGTTAAATAGGGCAAATTGGCATATTAAGTGGTAATATAAACCTTAACTGTAGTCTTCAAGCTTTCGAATTTGTGCGTCCACAGCAAATATGCTATATAAATATTGGACAGGATTTAAAAGTGAGTCAAAGTGATTCGTGTGAAAGATAGGTAGATTAACTGAAACATTGTCACGAATGCACGTTCTCTAAATGGAGAGTTAGATGGGTCCAAATATAGTTTTTATAGCAATATACAGTATATCTTTGCCTCTAGTCCCCACCCTTACATTTGAAATCACATTCAATGCCAGAAGAAACAACAATACATACAGTAAGGGTTTAGAGTTGCAACATTTGTTTATACCACCAAGTATGAACATACTATTCTGTACTATTATTATTATAATGATTATGATTATTATTATGTATATACATGTTGTGTTTGTATGCCCTCCACAATGCTCTAAAGCAGCAGCTGTAATACCTTTATTGTCTCATACAGCTTATTTTTTAAATGCAATTCATTTGATGCCAATAGTTTTACAGATTTTGTTGGTCATTATTCTACAATAAACCCCAATGTAATGTTTCTCATTTTTTTCTCCAAAATGTAAAGTGGCATTTTTGTGCATCATTGTAAATGTGTCTTGCTCTCTACAGTACATTTTCCACATCTTGCTTGGGGCACATATTTAGAAGTCAATTGCTATGTACTGTATCATGAAAAAAAGCATTGATGCAGCATGGGTGCTTCCTTATATGCATTACCAAATGATATATGTTCACGGTATGGTTGCAATAAAATATTCAGAAACTAAAATTAAATGTGTGCTAATAATAGCTATATAATTAAAAAAAAATATATGGTAATGTATATATATATAATGGAAATATTACTGTATGCTCATGCTGTATGCTGCAACTCCGCCTTTCACCATTATCACCCAGCACTTCCACTTCAGCAAGGGATTCTGGGAAATGACATGCAAATGAGCACACAGTGCCACTTTTTGCTTCAAAACCATTTTTAACATGGCTCCCTATAAGCTTAAGCTGACACACACACTGACTTACACACACACAGACAAGGAATTCACAGTTACTATAAATATAGAAGCGCAAATAGCTAAAACACGAGGTCTAAGTCAAACTTCTTTGCATTTTGGCACTGAAGTTGTGTTTTGATTTTTAATTAAAAACATTACCATCACAAATACAATTTCTGTGACAAAATAGTGACAAAAGACAAAGAAGTTTCTCTTAAAATGCGCGTGCTCCGCACACAAACATTTTTTTAAAGATTAGTATTACATTTTAACCCTACATCCTTGATGCAAAATAAATAAATCGTAAAGGTCATGTTAGTTTATATGCTCTTATGTGTGATGGAAACTTGTATCAAATATTTGTAGAATGCTGACATACCTGTAACATTAGTCTGGTGCACTGTATGTCAATACTCACCTGTAAATGACCGTAATAAATAACTTGAAAAAAATATTCCAGGAACATTTGTTTCAGACATGGGTGTAAACAGGGGGGAGAGTATTAAATTCAGGGAGATGTATTTAACAACTTTATTTATGGGTGGAAGCCAATACTGCATATTTTAACTGTTTCCTACAAAAATATTGGACAATAGGTCAGAGTTATACTACAGTATGTTAAGCCATGTTAATTTACCTAAAATAACCGTATTATACATTAAATATAGGTCCATATTTACTAAGTGTATCTTTGCCAAAAAACACCTTCGGGTCCCCTGTAGACACCTTACAGCCTGTTGAATTGAAGGTGTTTCAAGGGATAGTACCATAGCACCATTTAGTAAATATTTGGTTCAGTCTCCATTACTGTCCTTGTTTCCTATGCTACTTTCCCTTTGACAATGACTAATGTATCTCCATGTAAACAGAGACTTTATACACCATGTATGCTTCTGGGCATTTTAATTCCCCTACCCAGTAAATATCTAAGTCAGAATGTTATATACTGACTAACAAGACCCCATAATCTGTGCTTTTCTCTTGTTACTCTTGACCTGTTCCCCCCCCCCCCCAAAAAAAATAATTGCTCTCTACGGGACAAATAAGGTGCCATTTTTTAGCCCACTTTTGCAGCCAGGAAACTTTACCACAGGGGTCTGTCTATGAGACTTATGCTTCATAGAAAAAGTGGTACCATTCTTGGGCAATACATCTTCACTGTACAATATATACAGTATCCCAGGATAAAATCCCAAAATCACACTGAAAGCAATAAGGTTTTGTTTCTTTGATACATATGGAGCACCTTTTGCCTCTGAATTGCACTTTCAGTCTCTGATTGAGCCACCTGTGCTGAAGCTGGGATATCCTTAAAACCTGACCTGTTCCCCCAACCTTATTTGTCCCGTAGAGAGCAATTTTTTTTGGGGGGGGGGGGGGGGGGTGGGGGAGGGGAACAGGTCAGGTTTTAAGGATATCCCAGCTTCAGCACAGGTGGCTCAATCAGAGGCTGAAAGTGCAATTCAGAGGCAAAAGGTGCTCCAGATGTATCAAAGAAACACAACCTTATTGGTTTCAATGTGATTTGGGGATTGTATCCAGTCTTGAGGACTGGAGTTGAGAACCCCTAGTCTAGATACCACATTATCTCACACTGTGGGCTTTATGTACAGGTAATTCAAACATACCTAATGACCACAGACTTAATGACACATCCCTAATGACCAAGGATTTCACAAACATATCTTTTGCCAGCATGTTAAAATTATCCAGAACTAAAAATAGAATGTCTATATACAGTGTTCACAACCTCCATACAATTCTATATTTTATTATTGGTCATTTACACTTTAAAAAAACAAAACAAACACTTTGGCTTGTTACAAAAACATTCAAATCCAATAAAAAAATTTAGACAGCTGCAGACTCAAAAATAACTGTATACATTTAACCCCTTCCCTTCTAAAGCATGTGTATCCATGACATAATGCACTTGCATGAACAAAGACTTAGGGGGTCTATGCAGAAAGGGCCGAAAAATTGCATTCGCCAGGGTTTCAATTCGCCAGGTTTTTGGCGTGTTAACCTCGCTGTATGCAGGGAGGGCCGAATCCCTGGAGAATGAATGCGCCACCACCATTTGAAATAATGGCTATTAAGCGGTGGCGAAACGGCTGCCTGGCGAGAAACTGCCGAGAAGCCGTCCCCTGGCGAGTTATGTCTGCAGCAGAGAGAGATCCGCTGCTCTCTCTGCGCAAACATCGGCACATTAATAATTATTGAAAAACCATTTTTATTGATAGTGTACATGTGCAGGGGGTCTCCGGAGCTGAACCGCATTGTTTTCAGGTCGGGGGACCCCCTGCTTCCCGAGATACAGGCCCCTTTATGAGGTGCCGGTATCCCTCTGCATTTAAAGGTCCCGATCACGTGACCGCGGCATGTAAACCAAGCAGAGGGATACCGGCACCCCATAAAGGGGCCTGTATCTCGGGAAGCAGGGGGTCCCCAGACCTAAAACTAAAGCGCTTCAGCTCCGGAGACCCTCTGCACATCTACAGTATGAATAAAACACACATATCAATAAACACTCGTTCTTTACCTTAGCGGCTATGTGCTACGTTAACGAAGCAGCATCAATGTATTTTTAATAATATTGTACAGTGAGCAGAGGGTCTCTGAGCCACTAATCAAAGCTCAGGGGACCCCCTGATCCTGCACAATATTATTTAAATACAGAAATGCTGCTTCATTACCATAGCGTATAGCCGCTAAGGCAAAGAAGGGTTAAGGCAGAATAGCATGTTTATTTGGGACAATTGCCCCCAATAAACATGGCAATAAACAACATACACCCCCTGTGTATTTAAAATACAAAAACAAGAATAAAGACATTAAATACATATAGCACTTACCCATTACCGGTTGCCACGATGAAGGCCATCCTCATCTTCATCCTGTCCATGCCCCCTCCGCTGCTGCAAAACAGACACAAGAATGAAAACATCCAAAGTAATGTCCCCTAACCCCTTAATCACCGTAGCGGTTATTAACCGCTACAGTCATTAAGGGGTTAACCCACCCTCACCCACCACTCGGGACGCCTACATACCCTCACACACTAACCCCTCACCCAGTGAGGTCTAACCCCCCTCACCCACTACCCACAAGGGAGGCCTACCCACATACCGTTGGGACCCCCCCAACCCCAGTACCCACAATAAAAACAATACAGTGACCCACAATAAACATCATTATATTTAATAAATACATTACCCACCCCCTGTGCCCCCCCATAAATAAAAGATTTATCCTTTTACATACAGGGTTCATAACGCAGCCCCACGCGAGTCCCCGGTGGGCTGGCGGGGCACCTGGCAGACCTACAGGGTACAAGCAGCCCTTTTCAAACAGGTTCTGGAGGCCTGCTGGTGAGTACCGCCAGCACCATGGCCCCCAGGTGGTCTCCTTGGGTCACCGTGGGCCACAATTGGGTCCCCACGGTAGGCCCAAGGATGTCTGGGAGCCCCGGGTCAGACCCACAGGTGTCTGCGGGGCCTCGGGTGGTTCCCATGGGGGTCTGGGGAACTCACGGGTGCTCACTACGGGTCCACGGTGCCCCCACAGAAGTGGGACCACACATCTTCATCCCCGCACCTACGGGTCGGCGGTGCCCCCACAGAAGTGGGACCACCGCTTCATCCCCGCAGACTATGGGTCCACGGTGCCCCCACAGATGTGAGGCCACCGCTTCATCCCCGCATGTGTCACCCGTGGAACCACCAGCCTGATACCCGTGAGATACCCGAGGAGACCCGCAGGTGGTCTCCATAGGTCTCACGCGGAACCACGGAACAAACCCTGAATGTAAAAAAAATAAACCTGGCCTATACATTCAATACATTCCTTCCCCCCCCCCCCCCAACACCTACAGTACAATAATGTCCAAAATAACTATTATCCAGATAGGGATAATAGATTATTTGGCCATTATTAAAAACATTAACTAGCATATTCAAATAAATTAAGTACTACTGACCTTATCAACAAGAAGTCTCATTTGCCAGCAACATCTTTGTCTTGCCCACAAAAAACATCGCCAATACAAATGCCAATACATTGCAATTACATTGAGATATCAATTAACCCCTTAAATATCATTTTGGATAATAACTGACAAGGTAATTAAGGGGTTATGCCACAGTGGCCCAATACCCACCCTTCACCCATGAATTTGTACATTGCCTTCATCATGCAAATATATATATATATATATATATATATATATATATATATATATATATATATATATACATACAGAGAGAGAGACATATATATATATATACACACACATGATGAACCAATACACAAATAAATGTAGAAGGGTTATCAAAAACATGCAGTACTCAAAATAACAGTTCTCCATTAATACACACTACAATACAAGTAATTTCCTGTCATAATCCTAACTGATATTACAATCAGAAAGATAAAATGCCAATCAAAAACCTCTAATCACAATCAACACATTGCATTAACATTGAATATATGATGCATACAATCTATGCACCATATACATTCTGCTAATGAATGTTAATAACATTTCAATATAAATACAGATAACTCCAAACAAATATACTATTGTAACCAATCCGGTAAACATAAATCAATTACCATTCAATAATGACATCCCTAAACAATTAACATTGCATCCCTAAACAATTGACATTCAATCCTTAGCAATTAAACAATTAACTAATTCAAACCTGCAACTCAGCAATGTTGGCTCTGAAAATATATAAGTACCAAGAAGCATAAACAATTAACAACAAAGGCTACCCCTGACCTCTAAAACAACATACAATAGCAACGATTACATCTATCTAATTTTTAAAGACTTTAAACACACATTTAAGCATACATGCATAGTCAAAATAATTAAAAACACTGTGGGCGAGCGTGGCACGCTTTGCTTGGCCGCCAGCAGCCAGGACACCTTTTTACATTTCCCGTAATGCGCAGGAGGTTTGGTGGTGTGTCCTGGCTGCTGGCGGCGAAGCCTCCTGTGCATGCGCTCACAGGTGCCATCAGGGCGGCTGCCGCTCGGTGTGCCCTTGCACCTGGGGATTTGAGCGGTAAGGACATTTAGGGATGGCCTGCCGTGAGGTTGGAGGGCATCCCTTTCTGGTACCTCGGGCCAGACCACCCCTTAATCCGGCACTCCGTGTGAGCACATTCATATGTCTCAAAGAGGTCTGCTACAGTGCTTCCCATGCAGCTATGGTGGGCTTTTGTCACTTTTTTTATCCACCATAATTTATTTATTTAAGCCAGAATTAAAAATGCAGACATAATGAATCAGAGATTCCATGATTTTCAGCTAAAATGTGAATTATTTTCTGCCTTCTCCATGAAAAGTGTTGTCACAGCCCAGTCCAAGTCAGCTGAGTATTATGAGATCCCCCTAACAATAGGAGCTTTTCACGTGTCCAATATGTAAGATACCTGTTGTGTGCAATGATAAAAGTAACCTGGCACAGTGCTCATCTGATGTCATTAACATGGTGGAAAATGCACTCTCACTTGTCACAAAACAGCAGAAAAGCTTGGTTGGGAGGCGTGAAAGTGTAAGGTTGATCTGATACAACTATTATTACTGGATATCATGTGTGGAAATGTGTCAGCAAAGGCATCATTAATTTCAGAGCCAACAAAGCATGAAAGTGAAAGTACTCTCTGAGCAGACGGAAGTTCACATGGGAAAAAGAAAAGCCCATAGGAGGGACAGGGTTAGTTTTTGACAAGTAGTGCTCGCCCATGGCGTGTGTGCAGAGATAGGAGAGCAGACAGATCACAGGCGCCCACAGCACCTCTGGCTGGGACACTTTCTTCTTCCTACAGAGACGGATTCAGCGAGAAGGAAGCAACGTCTCAGGGATATTTCAACATGACTAAAATCCACCGTCTCTTAGAATCACCTCCCAGACAATGTTAAATGGTAAGCAGGGCCGTAACACAGATAGGTCTGTGCCAAAACCTCCATGGGCACCTGTGCAGGGGCTCTAATGTGCAGGGGCTCTCCTGTGCAGGGGCTCTCCTGTGCAGGGGCTCTCCTGTGCACTCTCCTGTGCAGGCACTCTCCTGTGCACTCTCCTCTGCAGGCGCTCTCCTGTGCACTCTCCTCTGCAGGCGCTCTCCTGTGCAGGGGCTCTAATGTGCAGGGGCTCTCCTGTGCAGGCACTCTCCTGTGCAGGCACTCTCCTGTGCACTCTCCTCTGCAGGGGCTCTTCTGTGCAGGCACTCTCCTGTGCACTCTCCTGTACAGGGGCTCTCCTGTTCAGAGGCTCTCCTGTGCACTCTCCTGTTCAGGGGCTCTCCTGTGCTCTCTCCTGTGCAGGCACTCTCCTGTGCAGGGACTCTCCTGTACACTATCCTGTGCAGGGGCTCTCCTGTGCACTCTCCTCTGCAGGGGCTCTCCTGTGCAGGCACTCTCCTGTGCAGGGGCTCTCCTGTGCACTCTCCTGTTCAGAGGCTCTCCTGTGCACTCTCCTGTGCAGGCACTCTCCTGTACACTCTCCTGTGCAGGGGCTCTCCTGTGCAGGGGCTCTCCTGTGCAGCTTGCAATTGTTTGTTTTAGGAGGCTCATGGGGGCATTAGGCAAAGGTCCACACGTGGGAAGCCGTTCGATGTTATGCCACTTGGTAATGACTTTGATTGCGGTCTGAAGCATATATATTTCCATGCATTTGTGAAGCGATTCAAGTGGGAAAGCTCCTCATACTTCTCGGTGCATGAGTGCTAAGCTTGCCGTGCAACCCCTTACCTGCATCTGTGCTTCCCATAGTGACCTGTCTGAGAGTCTCTCCTGTCAGAGAGTGAGTCTCCCCTGTCTGGGAGTCTCACCTGTCTGGGTCTTTTCCTCTTGGCCGTGTCCCCCTGCTTGTCTCCTCTCCCCTGGCCGTGTCCCCCTGCTTGTCTCCTCTCCCCTGCCTGTGTCTTTTCCTCTGGCCGTGTCCCCCTGCTTGTCTCCTCTCCCCTGGCCGTGTCCCCCTGCTTGTCTCCTCTCCCCTGCTTGTCTCCTCTCCCCTGGCCGTGTCCCCCTGCTTGTCTCCTCTCCCCTGCTTGTCTCCTCTCCCCTGCTTGTCTCCTCTCCCCTGGCTGTGTCCCCCTGCTTGTCTCCTCTCCCCTGGCCGTGTCCCCCTGCTTGTCTCCTCTCCCCTGGCCGTGTCCCCCTGCTTGTCTCCTCTCCCCTGGCCGTGTCCCCCTGCTTGTCTCCTCTCCCCTGGCCGTGTCCCCCTGCTTGTCTCCTCTCCCCTGGCCGTGTCCCCCTGCTTGTCTCCTCTCCCCTGGCCGTGTCCCCCTGCTTGTCTCCTCTCCCCTGGCCGTGTCCCCCTGCTTGTCTCCTCTCCCCTGGCCGTGTCCCCCTGCTTGTCTCCTCTCCCCTGGCCGTGTCCCCCTGCTTGTCTCCTCTCCCCTGGCCGTGTCCCCCTGCTTGTCTCCTCTCCCCTGGCCGTGTCCCCCTGCTTGTCTCCTCTCCCCTGGCCGTGTCCCCCTGCTTGTCTCCTCTCCCCTGGCCGTGTCCCCCTGCTTGTCTCCTCTCCCCACGGTGCTCGCAGATCCTGTTCCCTCCGCAGCTCCTGTGAAAGTACTAGCTGCTTCTCTCTCTCGCTCTTTTATTCCTTCTAACAAAGGGAAATTCCCACATTTTCATAACGAAACTTACACCTACGTGACTTTTATTGTAACCCTCCGGTGTTTCTGGGAAATCAGAAGGCATTGGGGCTGGGTAGAAGTCCAGGGTTATCCCGATCGGCAGTATCGCAGTTTAATGAATAACCACTGTGGTGTAGACATGGGAAAAAGAGCTGGGCAGATGTGTACGGTGAAAATATTTGCAGTATTGTGATCAATTCTGGGAGTAAAACATATGTCCTGTTAGTGGAAATGTGTTTATTGCAACCCTGCTGTTTAATGAGATAAGGAGATCTATCATTGAGACACCTGCTATTGTCTATGATCAATAGAAACAGGTGCTCTGAGTATGGATCCTTATACAGAAGAAACCCCTTTATAAAGTCAGGAGGAGAAGTGCTGCAGACATTACAAATGATTCTATTATGCAGTATTTTGTGGCTTTTGCAGAATTTCTCAAATACATTAGCCCCATTAGCAGTAGATGTATCAAATTCTTTGTGTACTCCCTCGAATGCTACATTTCACACCCGGATTGCATGCACTTTTTTCATGAAGAAAATATTCACAATTTGTGCCATTTTAGATATAGCGACACTTGGCACTTTGTTGAATGTTGTAATGTGTCTTAAATATATTGTGTTCAATAAATGGGGTGATTTTCAGTGCCTAGCATAGAGCAAAGTGCAGAATCTTGCTTAAAACGGCTGTATCTATGCTATTAGTCTTCTTTTTACTATAGGCTGTGAGAATTGCAGCAATCCCTGCTGCTGTGTGTTTTTTTTTTTTTTAACATGATTCAAACTGCTCTCGGGATACGTACCAGGGCAGTTAGAGGTGCTGAAGCCATCCGCTCACTCAGGGGAAACAAAACGCCCGTTCAAGTGTTGCAGGTCATTGGGGCCAATAGGAAACCACATCGCACCCACTGCAGCTTCTCATTAGACTGCCAGCTCTGGAATCCCAGCTCTGGAACTTCACTAGAATGTATCTCTAGAACCAGGGGATCCCGCAGCTAAATCCAAGGGATCCCCCACCACCTCCCCCCCCCCCCCCCCCCCCGTTCAAATACCATTTAATCAATTTAGAAAAGGGGCGGGGGTGCTGCTTTAAAAAATAAGTTTCCTTTTAAGAAGCAATGTACGTTCATACAGTAGTACTACCAGAAACTATTTATTATAACCCTTATTATTATTATACAGTGTACTAGAAACTAATATCACACAGTTACCAGGCTCTGGCCGTATAGAGCGGTGTCCTCTAACGTTTGCATGAGTGTAGAAGTGAATGTAGAGCGGCTCTCCTCTCTTCCTCCTCCTGGAAAAGCTGTCTAAATTAAATCAACCCAAATGCTTTGGAAGAATACATTTACTCAGAATAAGTGTTGTTTGTGTTCTGCTAACATGTTTTGGCATAGGGTGCATTTAGTTTACTTGCATGTTTATGTTTTCGGTAAGCGTTTGGGAATTACCCACAACTTTCTGGTACCTTTCTTCCAGTAAAGCAATGTGATTTTGGAGAAATACTGGAGGGAAATTCAAAGCGGACATTGGACTATTGCAGGGATAGCCAATTCTGGTCCTCAATGGATATCCCTGCTTCAGCACAGGTTGCTCATTCAGAGCAAAGACATGTGATGAAACGCTACTGATTGAGCCACCTGTGCTGAAGCAGCGATATCCTTAAAACCTAAATGTGTTGATGGCCCTTTGAGGACTGGAGTTGAGTGCTAATGTAGTAAAGCTTTGCTCTAGAGATCTTATTCCCTATTACGGTGACTGAATCCCAGTGTAAATTGGGGACATTCCTTCTTTTTACCTAGTGAATCTTTAAGTTCCACAATTTTATTGTTACTCACTAGGGTTTCTGGGAATATAAGAAGCAAGCACAGTGATTACAATCCAAGAGATTTAGGTTTCTTCTATCAAACAGCAATGGGAAGGAGATTACATTTGTGTCATTTACTGTATGCTGTGCAAGTATTTCTGAAAAAAACATATTCAGTAGTGTTATTAAACGTACAGTAGTTAACAAAATGACATTGGTTTGGATATTCTAAATATATTGCTAACTAGCATTTTATGGTCATTGGCATTTATAGTCTGTGCCTCTATCCTGAAGCCAGGGTCACGAATGGTGTATGAATGACTCCAGGTAGCTTAACTCGTGTCTCACCTCTTCCAAAGCACAAACAAGTCCTTTTCTCTTTCTTGGTTTTATTGAGGGAAAACACAGGGAGATAGGTGCTTGTAGATGGAGTGTGGGGAGAGAGGGCTTCTCTGTCTGATGTGCAGTGTATCAATAATGAGACAGTGTAAAACAAAAAGGCCTTGCTGGGGTGATAGCAGGCAGTTACTCACTCAGAGTCCAGGGTCAAAAGGAAATGAGGAGTAAGGGTCACACTAGATAGGAAGTGGGACTATACTAACTGTCAGCAAGGACAGGGGGGTAGGAATAGCCCACTCTCAGCTAGGAGAATATGAGCTGCAGGCAACCAACACAGGCTGTGTAAACGACATGTTGCAATAATGTTGCATTTTACATACAGCGTTGCTGCTGGGACAGGGGAAACTGACAGGCAACTAAAGAAGGGAGAAATGAATCCCATAACTAAAGGGGAAGACAGAGGAATATGGAATCTAGTTCCAGGACACTCCCCGTCTGGTATCTGGAGATACCACTATTTTAGGTATGTGTGGAACATATGTGCAATACAACATAACATGCAAAACTCATGTCCACATAACGATGGGATACCGTCCGGTACCACCAGCTTAAGTCCTTGCCATCTCGGTAAGGTAGGTGAATGCACAGCTCTAGGTTAGCTTGATGCACCACAATGTCTCTCAGAGTCCATAGAACTGGTAGCCAGTTCTTCTTTGTGATAGTCCGATTTTGGCATTAGGAGGATAGTCTCTGTGATAGGTCTCAAAAAAGTCTTAACGACCCCATTCTGGGTCACCCGAACTTCCACTTTGCGGACCCTTTCATCTTCGCTTGGGAAGGTTTTGATTATAAGTCCCATGGGCCACTCGTTTCTTGTTACCTGTTTGTCTTTCAACAAAACCACGTCTCCTACTTGGATGTCCGGTTTAACCGTTTGCCATTTATGGCGTTCTTGGAGTGTCATTAGATACTCGCGTCTCCAGCGATCCCAAAATGTGTTAGCCAAGTGCTGCACCTGTCTCCACTGTCGCTTGTACATATCTTTAGAGTGGAAGCCTTCGACTGGGGTGGGGATGTTCCCTACTTTCTGGGTTAGCAGCATTGCTGGCGTCAAAATACTTGGCGATTCTGGATCCGTTGACACTGGAATCAAAGGCCTAGCATTGATTATCGCTGATATTTCGGCCATGAATGTGGTTAACACTTCGTGAGTGAGTCGAGTCAGGTTGCTTTTTAGCATCATAGAGTCCAAGATACGCCGGACTACCCCGATCATGCGTTCCCATGCTCCGCCCATGTGAGAGGAGTGAGGAGGGTTGAATGTCCACGTGCACTCTTGGTCGCGCAAGTATCTTTTGATACTATTGTCTCTATTATCTTTAGTGTCTATTTGTAATTCCTTACATGCTCCAACGAAATTGGTACCACAATCGGAGCGTATTTGTTTAACTGGTCCTCTGACTGCAAAGAACCTTCTGAGGGCATTTATGAAGCTTGAAGCATCCATAGATTCTATAACCTCGATGTGTATCGCTCGCATACTCATGCAGGTGAAGAGTACCGCCAATCGTTTGCTGTTTGCTAGTCCGCCCCTAGTTCTACGCGAGATGACCATCCAGGGCCCAAATACATCAAGTCCTACATAGGTAAAGGGGGGTTCTGTATTAAGTCTGTCGACAGGTAGATCCGCCATCCTTTGGTCTTGGCTTTTGCCTCTCAGCATTCGGCACCTAACACATTTGTGGAGATTACTGGCCACGCACCTTTTCATGCCAACGACCCAAATGCCCGCCGCCCTAATGGCGCCTTCGGTGAAGTGTCGTCCCTGATGCATGACTTGTTCGTGGTAGTGGCGCACCAACAAAGTGGCGATGTGATGCCGGCCAGGGATGATAAGAGGGTTGCTTTCCTCCCTGCTCAGTTGGGACTTATTGAGGCGGCCTCCTACTCTCATGAGGCCGTCGTTGTCGATGAAGGGATTCAACTTCCAAAGTGGACTCTTTTTGTTAACACTCTTCTTTCCGCGAATGCAATTGATCTCTTCCGCATATGTTTCCCTTTGAACATGACTGAGAACAGTTTCCTTAGCCTTTGTAATTTCCTCTACGGTGCGCAGCTCTTTGCAGATGTGCCAGCCGTGGCAACCGGTAGTTTTACCGTCTGGTGTCTGGCGGAAGGAGGAGGCTATATGCCCGAGATGGGCTACTGTTCGCAGAAGGGCCGTCCACTTTGAGAAGCGTTGGAATCGATGTGATCCGAATGCGTTTTTGTGCGATACATTGGTGAGTACCACGGATACTTGTGGGGGCCTTATCTCCGTATCCTTTTCGGGATCCACGAGTTCAAAATCGTCAACTGGGGTTGGTAGCGTTTCCGCAGGCTGCGCAAGAAACATTGGTCCTGTGAGCCACGACGTATTCTGCAGTTGAGATGCGGGTACTGATCTGGTGGCGTGATCTGCGGGATTTTGCTCTGTGGGCACGTGGTGCCATTGTTCTGGTTGGGTTGACTTCCTGATTCTTTCTACGCGGTTAGCTACGTATACGTAGAATCTCCTTTTCTTATTGTAGATGTATCCCAGTACCACCTTGCTATCTGTGTAGAGTTTGACGGCATCTGGTTTGCTGTCCATCTCATTCTCGATAAGCTCCGCCAGTTCTACTGCTAGCACTGCACCACACAGCTCGAGTCTGGGTATAGTATGGTCAGGTTGTGGCGCCAGCTTAGCTTTGCCAAGGATGAACCTGATGTGGCAACTTCCATCCACGTCCGTGGTTTTTAGGTAGGCCACGGCTGCTATAGCTTTGGTGGAGGCATCTGAGAACACGCAAAGCTCTTTGCTGTGTGCGGCGGTGAGAGATATAGGTGAATAGGGGCGTGGGATTTGAAGTTGCTCGAGGGCCTTCAGGGAGTGTTTCCACGTTTCCCACTCTTTCCGTTTTTCTGGAGGTAGTGGGGTGTCCCATTCCTGTTTTTCGAAGGACATTTCTCTGAGGAGGGACTTCCCTTGTATAGTGACAGGAGCCACGAATCCTAGCGGGTCGTAGAGACTGTTAACGGTGGACAGGACTCCGCGACGTGTGAAGGGTTTTTCTTCGATGGCTACCTGGAACGTAAAGGTGTCTGTTTTAAGATTCCAGCTTATCCCTAGGCTCCGCTGAATGGGAGGCGTGTCGGTCCCCAGATCCAAATTCTTGAGATCTGGTGCTTGATCATCTGCGTGAAACACCTTCATCACTGTGGCACTATTGGAAGCTATTTTGTGCAACCTTAGGTTGGCCTTCGCTAACATCTTTTGTGTCCTCTTGAGTAGATCTACGGCTTCTTCTTCGGTGGGAACTGATTTTAATCCGTCGTCCACATAGAAGTCTCTTTCGACGAAGCTCCTGGCGTCTTTCCCGAACTCTGCTTCTCCGTCTTGGGCCGTTCTTCTGAGGCCGTAGGCTGCCACTGCAGGTGATGGGCTGTTCCCGAAGACATGTACTTTCATGCGGTACTCCGTGATTTCTTTTTCTACGTCGTCATCTTGGTACCACAGGAATCTTAGGTAGTTACGGTTGTCTTCTCGCACAAGGAAGCAGTGGAACATCTGTTGAATGTCTGCGGTTACGGCGATAGGTTCCTTGCGGAAGCGGATCAGCACTCCCAGAAGACTGTTCGTCAGATCCGGCCCGGTGAGGAGAACATCGTTTAGGGAGACTCCCTGATGCTGAGCGCTGGAGTCGAATACCACTCGGATTTGGCCAGGTTTCTGGGGGTGGTAGACGCCAAACGACGGGAGGTACCAGCATTCTTCGCCTTCTTTCATTGGGGGCGCCGACTCTGCATGGCCACTGTGGAAGATTTTTTGCATGAAGGCCACAAAGTGTTCCTTGGTCTCCGGTTTCCTTTGTAGGTTACGGCGGAGCGAAGCGAGCCTAGACATAGCATGGTCTCTGTTGTTTGGGAGGCGTCTTCTTGGCGAGCGGAAAGGTAGTGGGGCCACCCAACTGCCCAATTCGTCCTTGAAGAGCTCCTTATCCATTAACCTCAAGAATTCTTTGTCTTCCATTGATGGCGCCTGTTTGTCGTCGTCCTTTGTTGTCTGGAACACTGTACTCCCTAGGTCATTGGGGTATTTTCTTGCCACAGGCGCGTCTCCGTAGTTCCTTTTGGTCTCGAGCTTCTCGTGGACCTGAAAGTGGTTCAGACAAGGTTTGAAGTGGGATATACGACCGTTCTCCAACAAGTTCGTCTGTAGGGCGCCTACGTTGTCGGGTCCTCGTATCCTGTCTATGCATACTTCTCCAACTACCACCCATCCTAGATCGAGCCTTTGGGCGCTTGGGCCGTTGTGGTCCCCATTTCGCTGTTCGCGGATCTTGTGTGCTCTCATGATGTCTCTGCCAAGTAGCAGCAGGATCTGGGCATCTTCGTCTAGTGGTGGGATATGATCGGCAATGGTTTTTAGATGGGGATGGTGTCGCGCCACGTCTGGCGTGGGGATCTCAGTCCTATCTTCCGCCATGTGATTGCACTCGATGAGTGTGGGAAGGGGCATGCTCACTTTGCCGTCTATTGAGCATATGGTGTAGCCATTCACTCTTCTCCCTGTAGTCTCCATTCGCCCTGCGCACGTTCTGAGAGTGTAAGGAGAAGTACTGTCTTGTATGCCGAACATATCGAAGAATTCTGACCTGACCAGCGATCGGTTGCTCTGGTCGTCGATGATTGCATACATCCGTTTGGCTCTTTGGGGTTGTCCCTCTGGGTGCACTGCTACCAGACATATTTTAGAGCAAGATCTACCGTCGTCTCCTCCTCCGCATACTTCTGTGCATTTGGATGCTACTGACGTCGGGGGGGGTGTGTCTCCCACTTCTTCCTCCCCGCCCTGCTTTGTCGGAGGGTTAGGGGCTTTGCTTGCTTTGGGCTTCATAGCTTCCGGGTGTAGAGCGGCTATGTGCCTGTCGCTATCGCACTCTGTGCATTTCATAGCTTCTTTGCAGTCCTTGAATAAATGAGTTGTGGAAGCACAACATTTGAAACAGGCTCCCCATTCCCTGAGTAGGTTCTTTCGCTCCTCTATGGGTTTCATCCTGAATCCGAAGCACTTGTTAAGTGGATGCGGCTTTTTGTGGATAGGGCATTCTTTGTTAAGGTCCCTTGTTTTTTTGTCCCTGTCGGCCGTCTGGCTGGGACTCGCGTGGGTCGTAGGGGGCACGTCCGTCCTGTGGACCGAGATGGGTGTTCTGGAGTCCTTGCACCTTGCTGTTGACCTTTCGTTCCTCGGGTGGCTAACGCTGGATGTGGTTTGCGCCCCTAAGACGAAGCTGGGGTCGTTTCTTGTCTTTGCCGCTTCGCAGATGAAGCTCACGAAGAATGAGAATGGGGGGAAGACAACCTGCTTCTCCCTTTTGTATTTGGAACCTTGTGAAAGCCACCTTTCTTGGAGGT
This sequence comes from Ascaphus truei, assembly GCF_040206685.1. Taxonomy (NCBI): domain Eukaryota; kingdom Metazoa; phylum Chordata; class Amphibia; order Anura; family Ascaphidae; genus Ascaphus; species Ascaphus truei. Next base: position 86,581,952 of record NC_134484.1, read on the forward strand.
TGAAGGGTAGCTTCTCCAGGATGGGTCTCACTCCACGAGCTGAATCTAGGGCGTTGAGACCTATTAAGGAATGGTCTTTCCTTGCGAACTCCAGTTCTTGCAGCAGGTCTCCAAGATCTCGTAACTTCGAGTAGTCTTTACTCGTGATCTTGGGGAAGCTCTCGATTCTTTTGAAGAGTGAATCCTCGACTGCTTCAGGGCTGCCATAGGTCTCTTCTAGCCTTTCCCACACTAGGTCCAGACCTACTTGGGGTTGATGTGCGTTTGCCGTCCGAAGTCTCTGCGCTTGCTCCCTGGATACGTTCCCCAAGAACTTAACTAACAGGTTGAGCTCTTCCCTTGCTGAGAAGTCCAAGCTGTCGATTGCGTCTTTGAACGCGAACTTCCACGTCCGGTAGTTCTCAGGGCGGTCGTCGAAGCTGATGAGTCCTGCGTGCACCAAGTCGCGCCGGATCATGTACTTGGCTATGTCTGTCAGACCTGAGACGTCGGCGCGTTTGCCCCGTTCTGAGGTAGTTGCTGGGACAGTCTGTGCGGTCGCCTCTTCCTTGGCGTGGATGCGTGATGGCTGCTGGCCAGTGTGAGGGGCTGTTTTCTCCCGCGTGGGTGTACCTGGATTGCGAGCCTGTTGTGGTGCATCCGTGTGCGCGCTGGCGTGTGGATCACTCTTGTGGCTGTGGCTATCCCAGGCAGCATGTACCATTGACGGAGCAGCGTCTTCTCCTCGTGGACCTAGCAGGTCTTCGGTATCTGTGGAGTCGCTCCATCCGTGTTGAGATGGTGCGCTGGTGTTTACACTGAAGAGGCTCCTTACGTAGTCTTCAGTGCGTCGGGCCGGATCCTCTGAGGCAATCCGTCTGTACGGTTGCTCCCCGCCGTCCTGTTGCGCGGCTGCTTCTAGGACTTCGGCTTGGGCTATAGCGGCGGCGGCTTCCTTCTCTTGATTTAGTGCCTCTAGATCCGCGTCCAATTCGGCCTTTTTACGCGCCGCGGCAGCGGCGGCATTTGCAGCGGCGGCGGTAGCTGCAGCGGCGGCATTGGCAGCGGCGGCAGTGGCAGCGGCGGCGGCGTTGGCAGCGGCATTCTGCTCCTCCTCTTCTATGCGCGCTCTTTCTGTCCTTACGGCTGCCTCTCTGCGACTATATTCAGCCCTGGCACGTGCGGCCTCTGCGGCGGCTCGCGCCTTGGTAGCGTTTGTGCTTGCACTGGACGCGTTAGACTGCGCTGATCTTGCTGATCTAGATAAGTGCCTGGATATGCTTGAGCGCTGCGATGCAGTCTCCAGGAGGAGCTCTTTTCTCACGCTTTGAGCGTCTGTGATGGCGGCCCGCACGCGGCTGTCACGTGCAAGATCAATGTTATTTTGTAAGTCTCTTTCTTGCAGGCTTTCGCCGGTGTTGGTTCTGGTCAAGTAGGTGATGTATGTTTCTGACAGCCCTTGGTAGCACGAGTGATCAGACTTTATTTGAATAATTGCCTGCGCGAGCTGTTGTGCATTATCGCCAATACTAACGACATTGCGTAACTCCAATGCGGTTGTTTCCCAGGCCAACTCTAATTTAGCGCGGTGCGCTTCAATGTCGCTCTCATATTTTTCGCGGCCCTTTTGTGTCAGTGTGACTGTCCGTTTGGGCCTTGCGCCTGCCTGCGCCTGTTGCAGATGCGCAGCGGTCTCTGTGTCTGAGAGATCGCTTTCCTGCGTGATGTCTGGTGAGGCTCTGAGTTCTGCCATGCTGTAGGTGTGTGTAGGCCTTTTGCCAGTGCGTGTGGCGTGCGGTCTTTTACCTTGTCAGCGTAGGGCGTCTGTCTCAGATGGTGCCGAGCGGTGTCCTGCAGCGTGCAGCGTTGGGGTAGCTGTACTTACAGGTGTCCGTAGGCTCCTCACTGTGGGGCTGAGCAGCGGGTGGACTCAGACAGAGAAAAAGGCAGTTAGGTTTGTGTGTACAGTCTGTTTGCAAAGCTGCTGCCTTGTGTGCAGGGACTATTCTGTATAGCATAAAGTCTTTGAGTAGTAGCTGCTGTGTGATTCCCCAACACAGGTCTTTGTTTTACTATCCTGAAGCCAGGGTCACGAATGGTGTATGAATGACTCCAGGTAGCTTAACTCGTGTCTCACCTCTTCCAAAGCACAAACAAGTCCTTTTCTCTTTCTTGGTTTTATTGAGGGAAAACACAGGGAGATAGGTGCTTGTAGATGGAGTGTGGGGAGAGAGGGCTTCTCTGTCTGATGTGCAGTGTATCAATAATGAGACAGTGTAAAACAAAAAGGCCTTGCTGGGGTGATAGCAGGCAGTTACTCACTCAGAGTCCAGGGTCAAAAGGAAATGAGGAGTAAGGGTCACACTAGATAGGAAGTGGGACTATACTAACTGTCAGCAAGGACAGGGGGGTAGGAATAGCCCACTCTCAGCTAGGAGAATATGAGCTGCAGGCAACCAACACAGGCTGTGTAAACGACATGTTGCAATAATGTTGCATTTTACATACAGCGTTGCTGCTGGGACAGGGGAAACTGACAGGCAACTAAAGAAGGGAGAAATGAATCCCATAACTAAAGGGGAAGACAGAGGAATATGGAATCTAGTTCCAGGACAGCCTCAGAGAGCAAAAGGTTCAGCGCTGGAAAGATATATATGGAGGCAGCTTGGAGTTACTGTAGATTCTAGAGAAAACTACATTGCGATCAGCTCTGGGAACAAAAGGAATGCTCTGATAGACTGCGATTATACCCGCTCCGGCAGGGCGCACCTGCTCCCTCAGGACGATGCGCGTGCCCGAAACCTGCACTGCAGACAGGCGACATTGGGAGGCGTGGCCATGATGTCACATGAGTGATTCACCCTCATTGGCTGAACTGCTCACGTGATGCGGGCGCCGCTTCAGAAAATCAATTTCTTGGATCTGCTCTAAATTTGCGCGCTTGGCTGCCTCGCGCGCGGTCGCACACACTTAGTGCAAAACATGCATTTGCTTTGGCGGCGCGCGCCATCGCGTGCCTGACCGCATTGGGTATAAGCACGGCCTTTGTTGTAATCAGGACATACTTGAGAACGAGAGGCAACAATATATTTTTTCCCTGGTAAAATATTATATATATATTTATATCAGTTCATTCAGACAAGCAGGGAGCTGTCTCACTCAGGGCACCTCCTTTGTGTAGATAAGTAGAAACATTATTGCAGCATTCATGATATCTTGGTAAGTGACGCACTCATAGCTCGAAAGTGTTCTTATTAATTATGTATCAACAGCTTTTGTAGTTTTCTTTTTTACTATAAGAATGAAACAGTTTGCAATGCTGCAACAGGATTTCTCCTTGTCTTTAGACAATAATTAATCATGCAGGCGTGCTGATGTTAAATGAGATTCTTATTTCAACTGATAGCATGTGCTCTTTTTAAAAAGCAGGAAAAACTTGTCAGGATTATTGACTATGTGGTGATCTTTCAGAAATGCATTGCAAGCCAAAATCAATAAAATGCACGGTTTCACTGAATTCATTTGCATTCTGTTGAGACTTTGTTGTAAGGTACACTAGGATTATGTTGCATTTCTGGTTTTGTTTGATTTCTGCTGTTATGGAGCGATCACATTCTGAATTGTTGAGCCTGTTGAATATGCTATGAACAGATTTCCCAGAGTAACATTTTGCTCTTACTTATTTTTTATTTTTATAAAGCTGATCTATTGTCTAGTAGGAGGAAGCTGCTGCACGGCATATTGAATAGGGGCATTTGTGAGGCAAACACCGGGTGGCTTGTGAATGTTAACATTATGTTATGATTTGTTAACAAAAAGGGATCATTTAAGAAGTGCAGATGTAGCCAGCTTCTTGACTTCAGAGGCTGTGATGCTGTTTCCCCCCCAACATCCCGCACATAAAGCACAAACACAGATGTCTGAAGGTAAATGGCCGCGACTTTTATTCACATACAGCAAAAGGGAAGGTGCTAACCCTGCCAGAGTGCTCCACCCACAGGTAAGGCCAATGACGCTTAAATCATGGCCCGTTTGCTGACCCCACATCAGCCTCAAGGTGGGCCCCAGGTACTCAAAGCACGATGAGCTCTGCCCACTCCACAACCATGCCACCACCAGGCATTACTGTAACTGAGCCCCATCTGGCAAGGTTACCCTGCACTTATCCCCAAACACCCACCGCGGCAATATAACCCCAACAGACACCTCCAATATAAATATATTAATTACAAGTATAACTCACACAGAACAGAATTGAATGACAAAGGGAAGGGAGGGAAAAACACAGTGAGGGGCACGGCATGACCCCTCACTGATAAACAAAATATATCGTGCGCAACTAATAAACCTCTAATATAATCAGTGATACAATGTGTATTAACATATACCCTTCTAATTTTTACTCAACTGGTAAAACCACAAAAAAACCACAGTGTGAAAAAATAAAAAAAAAATTACATAACCGTGTAATGTGATGTAGAAAGCGTCTGCTGCTATTAAACAGGGGGTGGCTCGGCACCCCCCAAACACTGAAGATATGGAGACAAAAAAACAGCGCACAACGCGAATAGTGAAGTATGAAAGTAACAAGTGTATATTAAAATAGGGGATAAATATTCTGCGTACATCAAGGTATTAGGACATAAACATTGAGTGTGTTAAACACACAAGTTACCACTCGGCGGCCGCTCATACAGGAGTCAGGAGTATGTTTCCCTTGGCAGGCGTCTGGGACAGCAGCTGCGATGCTTTTCCTTCCTAGGAACACCTCTGCATTCGGTCACCGTCTCTGTGGGAAACTCCCCTCTGGTCAGCTGGGCTCCAGACGGATCAAGCAATCTGCAGCCTGCAGACGCACTGGGAGGGTCCCCGGATTGGTCAGTGAGGACCTGGGTGGTTTGCAGAGCTCTCCGTTTAGTGCAGCCACAAGCAGGGGTGAACTGGCTGCGAAGTGACGTCACAGTGGCGATTTCAAAAGTACACAGAAAAAGTGGAAAAAAGTCTCTAAAGTGCCCAAATTGCACACATAGGATAGAGTAGCAATAAAACACCTACCCCTGATGAAGTAGTTGTGACTACGAAACATGTAGGATGTAATTGGCCAAGTGTTTTATTGCTACTCTATCCTATGTGTGCAATTTGGGCACTTTAGAGACTTTTTTCCGCTTTTGCTGTGTACTTTTGAAATCGCCACTGTGACGTCACTTCGCAGCCAATTCACCCCTGCTTGTGGCTGCACTAAACGGAGAGCTCTGCGAACCACCCAGGTCCTCACTGACCAATCCGGGGACCCCCCCAGTGCGTCTGCAGGCTGCAGATTGCTCGATCCGTCTGGAACCCAGCTGACCAGAGGGGAGTTTCCCACAGAGACGGTGACCGAATGCAGAGGTGTTCCTAGGAAGGAAAAGCATCGCAGCTGCTGTCCCAGACGCCTGCCAAGGGAAACATACTCCTGACTCCTGTATGAGCGGCTGCCGAATGGTAACTTGTGTGTTTAACACACTCAATGTTTATGTCCTAATACCTTGATGTACGCAGAATATTTATCCCCTATTTTAATATACACTTGTTACTTTCATAATTCACTATTTGCGTTGTGCGCTGTGTTTTTGTCTCCATGACCCCTCACTGCCTGTCTTTAATTCCAGCTGCCCCCCCCTCCAGGGTCTCGCCAGTGACCAAGAGGGGATAAAGGGGGCAGGAGAAAAAGGTGGGGGTGTGGTGAGAGGTGGGGGTGTGGTGAGCCAGGGCCTTGCGGTCATGCCACACTTTGCCTAAGGCTCCATGCTGTCTTTTGTCATGCATATGAATGGGAGTGAATGGCGTGCTAAAACTTAGCACTTTCTTGTGGATCTGAGTTTTAGTGGGATATGTTGTTATCACTGCCATTCAAACCTTTAGAAATTCTGTACTTTTTTTGGTCTTGCTTTAACAGGATATGTTGTCTTAGCACTAGGAACAATGAAATTGGCTACACGTAGTTGCAGAGTCAGGTGTTGTTTTCTGTTTGAACCTATTTACAGGGTACATCCCCCATTCCAATTTCTCTTACCTCAACCAAGGCACCTACAGCATCGTCCGGTAACGTTTCCTGATACCTGCTTCATGGCAAGCAGTCTCTGAATCTTAATCTCTTTCACACACGCTATACCTTTTTTCTACATTTTTCCTTTTTTTTATAGTCTTCTCACAACAGCATCAATTGTACCCATTGTCCAAGTATATGTCAATGTTGTATTATTTGCTGTATGTCTTATTGTTATTGCCTTTTACACCTCAATTGTAGTGCATTTTGTAATATGTTAGCACCTTATCAGGTGCAGTAAATGGGAATGCAGATTGCTGACAGTGAGGGATGCTTTTCTGTTCTTTCTTTTTTTTTTTTTACAAACAGAAAAACCAAAAGGTGTGGTACCCACTGTACTGGACCTTTGATGAATAAATGGTGGTTAGGTCGGTACACTAGGTTGAATACAGTTAGAACAAAAAAGCAAAACCCTGTCAGATAAGTACAGTATCTCCTGAGGTGAGGAGATGGCAGAAAGGCCCCAGCTTTGCGTGCATGGATACCCAACCGTTGACACTATTAAAATCAGTTATACAGTAGATACAATAGGCTGAGTTTAGGTATCATATACTGTATGAGGCTATGCCGAATCATGATAGCCCTAGGACTTGAGAGCAAGACTATCCCCTGTGTTTGGTAATTGAATATATGAACGCTGATAACACCAGAATTTTAATGAAAATGAAAGATAAAATAAATTGGGGACAGTCCGCAGTAAATATAAACCCAAGTGGGATACATAATCCACAGTACAGCTAAAAGGGTCAATGCCTGTATATGCTAATCCATGCTGGGTCATTGCGTTTTATGAAGTGCCACTGAATTAGTGGCTAGTTCACTTAACTCCTCCCCAGATGGGGAGAGAGAGGAGAGAGATGCTGCTCAGGGGGGTCCCGGTATCGTCACTAATATCTTCTAGTGATGCACACGCCATACACGGCTGATCTGCTGATCTGATTGGTATGCAGACCATTAGATGAAGTGGTATCCGTAATTACTGTATGAAGTGCCCTCAGTGTGTGCATAATTTACATTGATGGTTACCGCAACACAGTATACCTTTGAGGGTCGACTCAAGTGAATGTCAAGTACTGTCCAGAAAGGTAAGTAAAATGCTTGCCCTACATACAGTACATAACCCTACAATCAAGGGAAGGAAAGTCTGACAGCTTATGCTGATCTGTCCCCAGGTGTGGTCCTGACGCCACAAAGCGTTTTAGTGCTGCAGTTGCGTGGAATCAGAAACGGGGGTACTGTGGTAAGACCCCGTGAAAAGCAGCCGGCTACCAGTATCTGTGGTGGACGGAGTGTATGTTGCGTAATGCGTGACGTCAGAATGACACCTACCTTCCATTAATTGAAGGGTTATGTACGTAGGGCAAGCTTTTTACTTACCTTTCTGGTCAGTAATACGGGATACCATTGCAAGTAATACGGGATACCATTGCACCTAGTGGTCTGCATACCAAGTGGGCTAGCCACTTGGTATGAAGGATCCAATCGGATCAGCAATTACAATAATGGCAGACTAATGAGGAAAAGGGGAAGAGAAAGGAAAATATCATAAACATACAATTAAGCAAAAATATATTTATACATAATGATGTAAACCTAAAATATATACATACCACTAATGCAGAGAGAATATATAATAATAGGGATAAGAAGAATATCTAGTACCTCTCAGGCAGGGGTGACCAATCTTGAAACTTTCTGTATACATAAAAAAGGGGGGGGGGGTGTAAGAGATGTGTGCAGAGGTAGGCAATGGAGACCATTTAAAGGTGAAACTAAAATGAGGCTTTATTGCGCCAGTTCCTTTAACATGGCAAAAACACTCAAAATAAACAAAATAAAGGCCTACTCCACTTTGGAGAATATCTGCACCTCTACTCTGTCCCTTTTTTTTTACTTGTGTAGCAGTGTTTCCAACCACCACCCCCCCTCCCCCCCCCCCCGCCTCTCTGGGAGTTTTCTCTACTACATGGTGTGGTGTGGTGCATACCTGCTGGCTTACAGTAGATCTTAGTCTCCCACGGTGTTGTGGAAGAGAACAGGGCAGGCTTCTGGGACAGGATCTGATTCTCTTCACTTGCAGGCTCCAGGGATGTGGAGACAATTTCTGCAGGAGAACTCATTTCCACTCCCCCTGATAGATTGTAGTCTCAGGCAGGAGGATATATTTCAAACAGGATCACTTTATTTTGTGCACTGGCAGATGTTAGAGCATGCACAGCTCACTCCTTAGGCCTTCACCCTCAGGATGTACCCTGGACCTCCACTCCAGGCCAAGGGCACCCAAAGCAGTCAATGCTCTTCCCTTACTCCCTAGTGGAGTAAATGGTATAGTCTCTCTCCCTCCCCCCCCCGCCCCACACTCCCCTAGGGGAAGGAGTACAAATTTGGCAGAGCCCTCCACAGTTGTTAGGGTAGACCAGCCTCTCTCAAAGAGGTAGTGGCACTGACTGCATTTAGCAGTGCAGCTCCTTAAGTACAAGGAAGTAGGTACCAGGTCTGAATCCATGATTGTAACACACAGGCCGAGTCCCACCGCCGCCCATGTCACTCAAGAAGCTACTGTGAGTGGGGAAAGCCCATGATAACTCCTGGCAGGCCTGCTCTTTCCATGGCTTACTGCCAGGGAGGGCAGACTTAGTAGCCAAGGAAACCAGCCTGGCTACACTCTCCCTCTGGTGGAATCCAATGGCCCCCACTTGGAGCCAAATTTACGGGTACCATCCAGTAGGTGAGTTACCTGAAACAATACAACATGACATTAACAACCAATAACATGGATATACCGTTAATGATACCGTTATAGTCACAGAGTAGGTTATACCCACCCACTTTTAATGGTGATAAGCAATAACTTGGGGTACTCCCAACATGGAAAATCCCTTTATAATTGTAATGCCTGGGATCAGATTTCTTCACAATTCTACCCTCATGGTCGGCTACTTTGTCAAAATAGGTTTTTACAGGACCATTCTCAGGGCTACATTCCACCCGATCCATGTGGATCCCACGGCCTATACTCCATACTCTCATGAGATCACATATCCTCTCGTCAGTGTGCTAGGCAGAATAACTGGTCTTGGATCGCAGATAGTCCAGAATAGCCTCTCTAAGACAAGATTCTCTGTTAGCTTCAATCTCCCTTATGATTGGCTCGGCAACATATGGGGTACTCATACCCATGAGATTGCCTTTATCTAGCTACAATGGCCCTGTCTGCCCTGCTTAGCTGGGTTAACTTTTTGCCACAAGCTTGCCCTGGTAAGACCCAATATTTGGGCTCTTCTAAGGATGCCTCCTGGTATAAAATGGAGGGTCCAGCAGGTGTTATGATTCCCAGCAGTATCAGGTCTGAATCCATGATTGTAACACACAGGCCGAGTCCCACAGCCTCCCATGTCACTCAAGAAGCTACTGTGAGTGGGGAAAACCCATGATAACTCCTGGCAGGCCTGCTCTTACCAGGGCTTACTGCCAAGGAGGACACACTTAGTAACCAAGGAAACAAACCTGGCTACCCTTGATAAAGTTATCATTTTATACATACAATTTGCATGAATCTTTTAACATTTTATCGTTATCCTCGTATATGTTTTGTGAACGTGGGGAAAGTTAAGGTTGAAATAAATAAATATGCATGTTATGACAATTGCACATATTCTGTGACTATACAGTATGCTAGTTAAGACTTTATATTGTTATTATTATTAGTTTTATATATGGCACAAACATATTCTCAGCACAGTATAATGTAGGAGGTAGGACCATAACAATGTTTAACAAAAATAGTACATCCAAGTTAAGACAAACTGAGACAATAGGAACAAGGTGACTGATCAGAGGAGCTTATAGTCTACAAAGGTGGGGAGTAGAGACATAAGGAATAGTGAGTAGGTTTGTGTGTGTGGGAAGTTCCTTAACATTGGTTTAGCTATTAACTTTGGGCCACTCAATATGTGTTACTAGGGTGAATAGGGCTTGATACAGTGCAATGTCATGACGAATAGCATTGAATTTATCTTTAAAATAGTTCTTCTTGAGTCGTAAGGACAGTAGGGGGAGCTGGTGTGGGTTGGAGAAGGAGACTTGAAAGTTGAAAATAGATGCTGTAGATTGAGGGCAGAGTAGATACAGATGTAGCGTGATTTACATTCTACGTAGCATTGGCTGAGATCTTGAATCCAAAGCTAGGCGATAGTGCTGCTGCATCATCGCTGCCATTAGTCAATGTTTCCAATCAGATCCTCCAGAGTGACAATCCTCCAGCACCAGAGAAGCAGTGGTCCTGCAGCTTGCCCCGTTTCCGAAAAGAATAAATCCCTACAATGAGGGATTACAAGTAATTTTCCTAGCACGCAACCTGCATATGGGCAAGGGTTAATACTGACGCTCGCAAGCACACCCACTCTTCACCTCCGCAAAAGGTCCGTCAAATGAACAATATCTCCACTACAGGATCAAGGATTTTCACAACCCGCAAGCTGCTCCACTCTTCACCTCCGCGAAGTTCCCTCAAATGACTTGCATCTCTCCTCAAGTCGTCCCAATATACAACTGCCACAAACAGCACCCTAGTGGGCACGTGACTTAGAAATACAACCAGGGTTAATACACATGGCTATTCTAGCCAACCCCCCTTTCTCCTCTGCAAGGAACCAGCAAGTTAGTATTAACCACTACTCAATTGCAAATCATAACTATCCACTGCCACCACCTGAGGGGATGTAAATATGATAAAAGATCTCAGACTAATGTAACGGCTGGACCCCCCTTGTCTGACCCACCCAATCTCACATTGGCCCGTGTGGTCTAACCGGTCCCCATTACAAGGTCGTGTGTGGTGGTGCACCTGCAAGTAACAGGACTCCTGAGTCTCCCGCTTGGTGTTATTAGGGGATGTCATCAGGACAGGTAGCTGAGGTAGTGGGTACGAGTCCAACTTACTTCATGTGCAGCGCCTCCACCTCATCAGGGTCTATGCTTCCGCAGGGAGATGGTCCTGGTGAGGAACTCCTTCTTGGTGGTGACCGCCACTGCAGAGTAATCTCACACTCACACAGTGGGGGTTTCTTTGAACAAGGCATCTTTATTATATGCTTGGATGTAGCAGACTGCCCCATGCAGCTGCCGGCTCTAGCCGCACATCTTTCCGTGCTGTCCCTTTGCCAGGTACGCCCTCCCGTATTGAAGTGGGATTCCCTTTCTCCTAGGGAGATCACCACTGCGCCAGGTCCCTGGACACAGTGTGGCTTAGACAGACTTGATTGGTCACTTTGATACCGCTAGTTACAGCACTAGGGTCACAAAAGTATTCCTCCAATCCCTTATGCAGGAAGATACATTCTACCAGATGCTTCTCTGCCAACCTTGCAACCTTTTTACACCAACACTAACTGACAGTGTTGTGCCCTTTATACCTCAGGGGGCAGGCGCATCTCTGATGTCACTATCCAGGGACTCAGAACATACAGACACTCCCTTCCTTACACAGGGCACCACACCAGGGTGTGAGGGAAAACCTCCATAACTACTGCTGGCAGGCCTGTACTTACCAGGACTTACTGCCAACAGGGAAGATGTATGCAGTCATTATTATGCATGGCTACATACTCCCCCTGGTTAATACCCACCGTCCCGGCTGGGACCTAAATTTGGTGTACCTTGCGCCAGGAAACACTGCAAAAGAACACACAAATTACATAGCAAACATCATTACATGGACATAATAATGCCAGCCCATCACACTCACTGACCAGCAGGGAGCGCTAAAGAAAACAACAGACCACTCTATTGGTTAATCAATAATAGTGCCGAGGATCTGGCTTCTTCACCTCCCGCCCCGCGGCATCATGCACAGTCACGCTGTATTCTCGTGGTACCCCTCGCTCATTGCAATACACCACTTTGTGCATATACACACTGCGTCCTATCTTCCAGACCCGCATCAGTTGAGCTACCCTCTGCTCGGCCTGCATCCCTTTAATGGCTCCCCCTTTCTCTACGATATAGTATTGTATATCAGTCTTAAGCCACCTCTCCCTATTCTCCTCTATCTCTCTCATTAGAGGTTCTGGGACATACGGGTAATCAAGCCCATGTGACTTCCTATATTTTGCCGCAATAGCCCGTTCAGCTCGGCACACCCTGGTCAAGCTACTTTGGCCAGCTGCCCCGGGCAACACCCATGACAGGGGCTCATCGGTTTCTACCGGGTCATCCAACCCTGCGGACCCCTTAGGAATAATAAGGCCTGCCTGGATACGATCCCACCTTACTCTTAGGGCCCTAAGGTATGCCTCGTCGTCGAAGTCACCAACAGCCCACCAGTGATCAACCACCCCCACCCTCTCTAAGATAAAGCGGGTGCGGTCGAACCAGGATACATACCCCTCATACAATGGGGCCCACCATCTAGTCTCCTTCCGTTCTTCGGAGCTGTGGTCTATAGATTCTTCTAGGGACTCCTCATCAGGCCCCCCAGAAGATACCCCGGACGTACCCTCAGATCGCTCAACAACCCCTTTGTACGGTGCAGTGTTTCTAACAGTAATACTTAGTACACTGGGGCAATTACTAGATACCGACACTTGTCGGGACATCCTCCCTCCGACCCATCATCCGAAGTCCCCAAGTCCAGGCTTCCAGTCCGATCATCCCCGTGACTCCCCGGACAACCCTAAGCTGGAACTGGACCCAAATAAAATAGTGACGGGTACAGGGGCTTTAGCTAGGGCCTTGGGGCTAACCTTGGGTGTGGACGGGGTTTGGGGACGGGACCGAACAGTAGGCATTGACAGGGTTACGACCTGCTCTCCAGCGATACCTGCCTTATCGTCACCACAAAGTCCGTTCTTGTCTCCAGCAGCGGGGCTTCTGGTTCTGCAACTCGAACGCCCGTTCCCCCTTGTAATAGGGGATCGTTTCCCGCTGCTCGACCGCAGAGGCGCCACCATCTCCCACTCGATGCCGCTCTGGTTCTCCGGAACCACCTCCGCACACGCACGTGCTGCGACGCCATCTTGGGGTGGATCCCCAATCGGGATCTCTTCCTCTACAAGGACATCCGCCAACGCCCGTCTGCTGCGCGATCCAGTCTGGCTCTGGACTCGCTCCTCCGGCTCTTCCATCCCTTGGTTCTGCAACAGGCACGGTGTCTTAGTACCTCGCAGGATCGGGGTGGATCGACCTGCGTCCGATCCACTAGTCACCACGGCAGTGGGACTCTGGCGATCGGGTGGTCGCGGTACTGGAGACACTCGACTCCGTGTCTCCACACCACGAGGAATCTCATCCCTCCATGGCGTACCAATGGTATGACAGTCTCGTCTTATGACTGTCTTACTCGCCAGCCTTGCGCACTCCTCGTCCGAGGATTCTAGCCTGCAATTCGGCCGAGGCATCCCAGTAGGAGACCGGCGATGGGCTCCTCGGTGATCACCTCTCCGATGGCTGGGTTTCTCTGTCGGATGCACCAGAGCTGACTCCGACTCTGCGGGACTTGCACTTTTATTCCAGAGGGCTCCCGGCTGCTCCTCTATCGGCATCGGGACATTTCCGGCCACTCCCACCGCCTGCACCGGTACGAACGTGGTCATGGGCCACATATACTGCAGTCCACAGTGGGGGCATCGGGCCTCGCTGCCCACGGCTCCGCCCGGCAGTCTGCACTGCAGGCAAAGACACGCCACAGTCTCCACACCCTCCACACAGATTACCAGGAAGCCTCCTGGAGCCGAATAAGGGTGAGTGGATATCACCGGACCCTGGTCCACTTTGTCAGCAGCTTCAGCCATCTTTACCAATGGAGGCACTCGTCTCAGAGGTCTATATTGGTCAATGGCTCTTCGCAACTGAAAGGCATGGGCTGATATAGCAACCCTTCCTCCCATCTTCTCTGTCGACATCCGGTGGAACCGCAAACCACTCCCCCTGGTTGAAACTAGGGGGATGTCTCGTAGACTTGTAGGCGGACCCAGCACAGGTGCGGAGTGAGTCATAGTCCATGAGGGCGCGGCTCCAGCTTTCGCGCCAAACTCCCCATCGGGGTGGAGTTTTCTCGTTGGCGCCAATCCTGGCCAACAATTAGCAAACTGCAAAGTTGCAAGACTTTCTGCAGCATGCCCACGCGATGTCCCGGGAACGCGGGAACCGCCATCTTGGTAAGTATTGTCTTTTGTTTCATTGAAGGCAGCGTCTGGCTGTTTGTTAATTGGGGTATAACAAAGTCCATTTCGTTCCTCCCTTCGGATCACACTGTCATGCTCATTATTCTCAGGGGTATCATCCCGAGAACAAAAACATGATAAACACGGCGCAGCCACGGCTTTCACGCCATTCCACAACAAACTCACAAAAGTCTCTTCTGTAGCTTGTTCTTCGTCCACGCACAGTTCATATGCGTGTTCTTCCTCTGACCGCAATCCTGGACCTTCTGCTTTGTGCAGATCCTCCATTCTTGTGGTTCTCTCTCCCCGCCATCCTGGACCTTCTACTCTGTGCAGATCCTCCATTCTGACGGTTCTCTCTTGATCGTTGAACACCGATTTCCTGTACATGGAGCTCCGCTCTGCGGGGCAGCTACAGTAGCGACATATCTTATTGCACTAAATACCGGCGGCATGCCGGGATCTGCCCCAGCTGCCGCCAGTAATGCACGCGCGCCGCCGCGTTCCCCCACTCACCCCCCCTCCTCCATCGCGCGCAATTTACACACCCTTCCGGACCCCTGTACCCCATCTGCTCTGCCACTCTGCTTCCCCGAACCCCCGCTTACCTTAATTTCATCTCCAGGGGTGTCGGGGAAGCCTGGGGAAGCCGGGGAAGACGGGGAAGCCGGGCGCGCCTGTGACTGTGACGTCACAGTGCGCCGCCACGCGCCGCGGCTACCCGCTTCCCAGCCACATACAGCCAGCGGCTTTTGCTCGAATAAGAGCTGCCGCTGCTGTACCACATCCGTACAATAAACATGCCTTGTGCACCACCTTATGTACCTAATGTAGATCTGACTCGTGTTTGCACTACCTCAGGCTAGGCTCACTCTTTCTGTGTCTACTGTAACACGTTCCTCCAGTCTGTGCTCCTTGGTAAGTGATCTGGAATGGAGACTAGAGTACTCTGGCTCTTCCATGCAGTACTTTGGGCGTCGACCTACTTTTGGCTAGCCTAGTGCGGACCCTTCCAGAATTCCTGCCCTAAGTTACCAGTTTACCCCTTCAGGCGTCCCCCGCTAGCGCTACCTCAAGGCGACTAGAACAGCAATAGCCCCCTGCTCCAGAGTCACTAACCCCTAACGGATCCCAAGGCGTCTTTGCGGCATGCAGCTCCAGCATCTCCCTGACTACCCCTGGCTCCGTCCCACGCAGCACAAAGTGGCAGCAGACAGTCTCTCTGTTTCCTAGCGTGTGCCTAGCAAAAGCCTGTCCTGTTAACAGGTATCTCAGCAGCGCCTCCAAATGTAACGGCTGGACCCCCCTTGTCTGACCCACCCAATCTCACATTGGCCCGTGTGGTCTAACCGGTCCCCATTACAAGGTCGTGTGTGGTGGTGCACCTGCAAGTAACAGGACTCCTGAGTCTCCCGCTTGGTGTTATTAGGGGATGTCATCAGGACAGGTAGCTGAGGTAGTGGGTACGAGTCCAACTTACTTCATGTGCAGCGCCTCCACCTCATCAGGGTCTATGCTTCCGCAGGGAGATGGTCCTGGTGAGGAACTCCTTCTTGGTGGTGACCGCCACTGCAGAGTAATCTCACACTCACACAGTGGGGGTTTCTTTGAACAAGGCATCTTTATTATATGCTTGGATGTAGCAGACTGCCCCATGCAGCTGCCGGCTCTAGCCACACATCTTTCCGTGCTGTCCCTTTGCCAGGTATGCCCTCCCGTATTGAAGTGGGATTCCCTTTCTCCTAGGGAGATCACCACTGCGCCAGGTCCCTGGACACAGTGTGGCTTAGACAGACTTGATTGGTCACTTTGATACCGCTAGTTACAGCACTAGGGTCACAAAAGTATTCCTCCAATCCCTTATGCAGGAAGATACATTCTACCAGATGCTTCTCTGCCAACCTTGCAACCTTTTTACACCAACACTAACTGACAGTGTTGTGCCCTTTATACCTCAGGGGGCAGGCGCATCTCTGATGTCACTATCCAGGGACTCAGAACATACAGACACTCCCTTCCTTACACAGGGCACCACACCAGGGTGTGAGGGAAAACCTCCATAACTACTGCTGGCAGGCCTGTACTTACCAGGACTTACTGCCAACAGGGAAGATGTATGCAGTCATTATTATGCATGGCTACACTAAAAAATTTGGCAGAGCCTCAGGTCCCTGTTTATTATAGGAAAAACTATGCACTTTAACACACCAAAATCAGTTGTAGCAACATGTGTCCGAATTAGAAAATCATTCTCTCCAGAGTGTACACCAGTTCATTCAGAGCCCAAAGCATTACTTATTAAATGTTTTAATATATAAAAATACAGTGCTTAGATTACAGAAAACGTATTACAAAATAAACATACAGTTACAATATATAGGAAGGAGAGAGAATTAATTTATAATGCTAAACCTATTTAAGATTTCCTCCATTGATGTTCAGCACTGTGGGAGCACCTCGAGAGGTATCGTGTTTTGTTGGTGTTTCTTGGTTGAGGCTTGATGGAACGTAACAAGTTGTGGCAGAAACAATTGAGTCAATGGTAGATGAGAGATAACTATTGGGCAGGAGGTGGTGGTGAAAGAAGAGAGGTAGAGCTCAGTATGGCCCATTTTGTGTTCAGATAGATAAGAGAAAAGATTTGTGGGGGTGAGAAGACAGGAAGTAGTGTGATGAAAAGAGGAGATGGTGAGTTAGAGAAAATAGAGAGAACAGAGATAAGATAATAAAAGATCAAGTAAGTGACCATCATGATGCATAGGAGAGCTGGTCCACTGGGTGAGACCAAAGTTAGAGGTTAAAGAGAGGAGATATAAGAGAGGCAGCTGGGATATTAGGGTTATTAATAGGAATAATAAAGTTCCCTAGAAGAAGAGTGTGGGAGTCAGGAAGCCAAACAGTCCAGGAACGGGGAGGTACTGTAGGTATATGGGGATGATTGATGACTACAACATGAAGAGAGGCAGGGCAAAAAATATACTGTAAATGGTGTGTATTTCAAAGGAGGAAAATTAAATGTGAGGACAAAGGGAATTTGTTGGTTAGTACGTTGAGGAGCAAAAAACAGGGTGCCTAGTTTCAGCACGTTTCATGATTGGGGCTGTCACGTACGGCACACCTGTGAGCATGTGACTTGTATATGTGACAAGGGTTAATACACAACTATTTAGCTGACCCACTTTTCACCTTCCGCAAAGGTCCCTCAAGTGGCTATTATATACCCTCAATCCGTCCCAATATACCATCTGTCACGAGAGGCAAAGTTGTGAGTACTGTATGTGACTTACATATGTGACAAGGGTTAACACACACAGCTAACTAGCTGACTTACTTTCACCTGTGCAAAGGTCCCTCGAATTAATTATATATGCCCTTAATCCATCACAATATCTATCTTTAATCCACCACCGCCACCAAAGAAATATCAAATATGTACTTTATTATGAAAACTATGCACTTAACACACAAAAATCTGTTATAGCAAAATGTGTCGGAAAATTTTAATTTACTCTCTACAATGTGTGCAACAGTTCAATCAGAGCTCAAATAATTATTTATTAAAACTTAGCTTTAATATACAAAATGTACAGTGGCTAGGTTACAGAAAAAGATTATTACAAGAAGCATACAGTATAAAATGCAGCCAGTCTCTTAAAATCAAAAGATACAAATAAACAGGAATCCCTATAAGTTACTGTACCACATGCATCAGGTTCTTCCCAGACAGTTCACTGGAGCAGGAAAGATGAGTATTCACGTCTGACCCCCAAAACACACCTCTGTGGAATTCTGATTCATAATCTCAGCTACAGGGTTTATATTCTACAAACCTTGTTCACTGAAACTGAAAACATGCTTTCTTAGTGTGCATCAGGCCACCATGACAGTTTTAAGACTGAATAAAAAAAACTTTGTTTTGATGTTTAAACGTTGCCTCAATATATAAAAGGCTTCATAACTTTGTTTCCATAATACTTATGTAACGGATTTTCTGGCCTAGCCTGACCCACCCAATCTCACATTGGCCCCTGTGGTCTAACCAGCCCCCATTACAGTGTGGTGTCTGGTGGTGCACCTGTTGGCAACAGAACTCCTGAGTCTCCCGCATGATGATGTATGGGGATTGCCAACCCAGACAGGTAGCTGAGGTAGTGTACTTGAGTCCTACCTAGATCCAGTGCAGCGCCTCCACCTCATCAGGATCCCAGTGTCCGCTTGTGGATGGTCCTGGTGAGGAACTCCTCTGTGGTGCATCCCTCTGTGTAATCACTCCACACTTACACACAAGGGTATGATTGAACAAGGTCATCTTTATTGAAGTGAGGTGGGCCAGCTGCCCCTCACAGTGGTTGTGCTCAGCCGCTCATGCTCACTACACTGCCCTCTGAAAGGTATGTCTTCCCAATCTGGTGGATTCCCTATCTCCCCTCAGGGAGATATTCCCTGTGCCAGGTCCCTCCTCCCAAGTCTGTACTCAGACTTGCTCTTTACTCCAACTACTACAACTAACCCAACTTTTGAGCAGTGCTGTGCCTTATGTATCCTCTGGGGGCAGGCACAACTCTGACATCACTAATTATGGATTCAGAGTATGTGGCCACTCCCATCCATACATATGGCACCTCACCAGGGTATGAGGGCAAACCTCCATAATTACTGCTGGCATTCCCATAACTTACCAGGCCTTACTGCCAGCAGGAGAGATGACTGCAGTCCATTTTACAGCATGGCTACACTTAGATAAATGCTACCTTTACTGTTGCATCTGTGTACTTAATATATATGCCTGGATATGAAATATGACAATATAACTTCTATTTTTGCATGAGAAACAGATATAATAAATTAGATTGTAAGCTCTTCCGGACAGGAAATCTCTTTCCTATGGTTTTGTCTAAAGCACGTATTGCCATTATGTTGTAATATTATGCCATGGGTATTGTAAAGTGCTATGTACCTGGATGGCGCTATATAAATAAAGACATACATACTTACATGGAAAACCCTGAGGGGGGGGGATGCTGTATCATTTGATTTGGGTAAACACAATGTTTACAAATATCTATTTGTTATTCCTGCGACTTGCTGTCAGGCCCAGGTTTCCATATTTAATAACTTTACCCAAACCTTTGTGCTTTCATCTTGGCCACACCCCCTGATATTTCATATATCATCCGAAGAATGCCTTTCTTAGAGAGAAAAGGGTAATGAGCTGCATTAAGTTTATTGCAGACACAGTATAGTGAGCAGGAAAATGAAAGGGAAAGGAAGCAAGGAATGTGAATAAGGTTGGATTTCTTGGCAGGACAGCGTATAAAGAAATGTATGGGGCAAATAATGGGTCAAGTGAAGGTAGGTACATTTGTAATTACATGGTGTTCTGCTCTAGGATTTCTTATGGTAAGAAAAAAAGACCTGTATGGCGCTAATAAGTGCCCTGTTTCTTGTCTTTATCTTTCACATATATGCTGGAGTTCTGAAAGAACATTTGAGAGCTACACATCAGCATAACAGGTGGTGAAGAATCCACAGAGGAACTATCTGTGTGCGGTATATCTTGGGTTGTCATCATTAGTGCCATACAGTACAGGTCTTTTTTGTTACAATATCCAATCTGGTTGTGAAGACAATCAGCTAGACTCGTTAGGCAGCCTATTGGACTTCAAGGACTATAGGGATTGTATCAATACATTGTTCACAAATTTATATTATTAGCGCTTTTTTTCACGGATTTTTCACTTCACTAGGATTTCTTATGCTTTATTATTTTTATTTTGCCATTGGTTACAGATTTTATTTTCAATATTTATGTTTTAGTTATTGTATATATTAATATATGTAAAGTTTTAATTCAACCCTGGATATTCTGGATGTATTCACCTTTTACCAGTATGTACGGCATAAGAGTCTCAAATTATATCATTTAGATTTGATATTGTTGGGAGACAACTATACTCCTGCGCTTTATTTGTTTCTAGAGGCTCTGAGACTGCTTTCAGCAGGTCCTTAGGTCTTTTCCTGTGTGTAATCAGTATATACAGTATATATTTCTCAGCAACGCCTTTTCAAGAAGCCTCTTTTCTCAAATCTACGTACAGATGGGGCAAAGGTTATTGCTCCTGGTAGGTAAAGATGGACAATTTTGGGGGGCGGATTTGGATCTGCCGGTTCCTTTGGTTTGCAGATTCCAGCGGATCAGTCTCAAAAATGGCGATTTGACTTTTGCGTTTTTTGTTTTATGTTTTTTTAACACCGATAATCCATCCATGAATCCCGCAAACCGCTGACAGATTTTAAGAATCGAATCTGGATTCTTAAAATCAGTCAGCGGATTGCGGAATCCGGATTGCATTCCAATGGTGGTTTTGGGTTTATCTATGTGGATTGAAACTTTAACAATCAGTCAATTGATTTTCCAAGGCGAAACAGATTTTGAATGGCAAATTCGGAAATATCCATGAAGTGAAGGAGATTTAACAATTTCATTGCCATATGGTCATATAACGTATGTCATAACAGACTGCACCTTGGAGGACCTTATGACATATGTTGCATTGTACATCCTGCACTTCTTCCTCCCCTGCTCCACCAGGCAGGGTCTTAAATCAGGTCCTGCTTGTTGGAGCATCTTATCTTATTCAAAGAATTGTAGATCAGATAAAATAACAGATCTCTATGTAGCCCTGAGGTTCCGGTGACCCTTTCTCACCTCCGCGCGTGTGCGGGTGGCTGTGTCGCCGGGGGGACCTGGGGACTGCAGATGCAGGGCTCCGCCATGCTGCTTCGGTTTACGCATGCGCAGGGGCTCGAGAGCTGCGGCGGTCCTTGCAGAGAGCTGGCACATGCGCAGTGGAAAGCACACGAAGCGGGACCAATCAGGAGGAGGATCTCAGCTTGGACTACGATTCCCATGAGCCTCTGAGTAGTCACCTGTTCCTGGAGAGCCAATAGGGTTGGGAGATTGCTGCTGACAGGATAGGAAAGTGGGCAGCCGGGACCACGCTAGTCAGAGGAGGCTGGGAGAGCAAGGGGGGAGGAGGTGCATGAGTGCAGGGGTCAGTGACCCACTGCATAGGCCAGTATTCCCCCTAGGCCCCAGTGCAGGCCCTGAGACATCATTAGTTTGTGGTTTCTGCAGGGAACATCCATTAGACAGGGACTTTGCCTGATTAGTGTATAGAGCTAGTCAGAGACTTAGTGCTGCAGTGAGGAGCCTGTCATTATTAGTCTGGGCTCAGGCTATTGGACGTCACGGCACGTGGAGGCATTTCCTGCAGTGGGGTCTCCTCGCGAGAGACTACGCTGGGTCTGTGGATCCTTTTTGAAGAATCGGCGACCGGGTGTTGGAACGCCCGGCAGGTATTTCACAAGTGCACCAACATCCCGGTACCTTACAGGTGCTGGTCCCGCCTTGGGGGTGGGTTCCTTGGGGACACTCAGGGGTTAAGTGACCAAGGGACTAGTCAGGTACGCTGGACATGGTGTGGGAGATACACGGTGGTGGGGGGACACTGCTGCACAGTGACGTGTGGCAGGGGCCACTGGTATATCAAGGTTATTCATATTTGTGCATATACTCTATATCAGGGTTTCCCAAACTTTTTTTTCCGTGACCCAGTTATTTTTGAACTTCTCCTTCGTGACCCACTAAAATTTTTATCGCCAATACTGGCCTATAGGGCCTGCACAGACACACACACAGCCACTGATACACACACACACACAGCCACTGATACACACACACACAGCCACTGACAGACACGCAGCCACTGACACACGCAGCCACTGACACACACACTGATACATACACACAGCCTCTGATACACACACGCAGCCACTGACACACACACACAGCCACTGACACACACACACGCAGCCACTGACACACACACGCAGCCACTGACACACACGCAGCCACACAGATACACACACACACTGATACACACACACACACTGATACAGATACACACACACACACTCGCTCTCCCCTATACCCACACACACTCGCTCTCCGCTATACCCACACAGACACAAACAGTGAATTACAGGCAACGACGGATGTGAGTGACTGGAGAGGGGGCCAGGGGCACTTGGGTGGGAGGGAGGGAAGGGGTCAGGGGCACTTGGGTGGGAGGGAGGGAAGGGGTCAGGGGCACTTGGGTGGAAGGGAGGGAGGGGCCAGGGGCACTTGGGTGGGAGGGAGGGAGGGGGCCAGGGGCACTTGGGTGAGAGGGAGGGGGCCAGGGGCACTTCGGTGGGAGGGAGGGAGGGGACCAGGGGCGCTTGGGTGGGAGGGAGGGGGCCAGGGGCGCTTGGGTGGGAGGGAGGGGGCCAGGGGTGCTTTGCCAGGGGCGCTTGGGTGGGAGGCAGTGACTGGGTGGGGTGACTTACCTTGCCACCGGACGCTTTCCCCTGCTGCCCCCGATATCCCCTGCTGCCCGGGACGGGAGGTGGGCTTGGGGGGACGGGAGGTGGGCTTGGGGGGACGGGAGGTGGGCTCGGGAGGGGGTGCCACGGGAGGTGGGCTCGGGAAGCTGGCTGCGGGGGGAAGCAGGCCACAGTAGGAGCTTGAACTTCCCCCTCCGTCCCACGTAACGTGCGGGCCGCAGAGGAGCTGGTACTTCCTCCTCCGTCCCACATTGGCAGCGGGGGGGAGGAAGGGAGCAGGCCCTGCTTGCCCTGCGTAAGCGCGCGGGACCGCAGGGGGAAATCGCCGCCATTTTTTTAAAATTGAGCAGGGGGGACGGGAGAAACCGCGCGGCCCGCCTCGCTGCGACCCGGAAATTTTGGTGCCGTGGCCCGGTGCCGGGTCGCGACCCACCATTTGGGAAACGCTGCTCTATATAGTAAAGGATTACATTATATATATATAAATAACAAGAAAAGAAAGCGCCCGATCCTAGTGTAATATGAAAAATACACTTTTAATACAATTCCTAGGTCCAACAATTTTAAACTCACAAACGAACGTGAAATAAAAGCATGTAATGAGTATACTCATTCGCCAGCTGCACGATAATGCTGCTCCGTTTCCACGCCTCTCCTCTCCTTCGTGAAGTCTCAGCTCCTCTGTATATCCCCTGATGAAATCACCGTGTGTGTGATGAAACGCGTTGGGAAGAGAGTGTGAGCTATTGGTATTGAGTAACTCCACTGCACTATCTGCCGGGACTCTACGAACTTTAACACCTACCTGTGTATGAGTTACGCCTGTCTTCACCTCGGCGGGGTCACAGAGCCATTTCCTCCCATCCGGGTGCTACGGTGAGAGCGGTGGACTTCCGGGTCACATCGGGAGAAGAGTGCAACCTCCAAGGCCCTGCTGGACGGTGGCTCAGAGGAGCTGAGACTTCACGGAGGAGAGGCGTGGAAACGGAGCAGCTTTATCGTGCAGTTGGCGAATGAGTATACTCATTACATGCTTTTATTTCACGTTCGTTTGTGAGTTTAAAATTGTTAATTACGATATTGCATTTTAGGAATGTAAGTTCCATTGCATTTTTGTGTGTATGTATATATTTATACAATAATTGGTTTGGTACTATAATACCGACTACGTAGACACCATTAGGATCATTGGCAATTTGTATAGGATTAATACCTGGTGAGCGCAGTCTTTTTTGTCTGTATAAATTAGATATATATATATATAAGCAAAGAGAAAAAGAAGCCCAAACATATAACACTCTAGTTTACCATATGAGATATCAAAAGTACAAGTTTATAGCAGTGTCACAAAAAAAATGCATGGAGCAGCAGCACTAGGAGCAGCACTCCTGGAGTGGAGTGGGTGCAGTAGCAGGATCCCCTGGTTTGTCCCCTCTCTGGGACACGTAATCATAGCTAGTGCTGCTGCTCCTCCATGTATTTTTTTTTGTGACACTGCTGTTATGCATTATAGGATAGTACTGCACACCCTACTAGCTTCAGGACTGTGTTACTTATATATCTGGACCGATATTTAGTTACTTTGTTTCCTCCAGCATTGAATTTTTGTATAGTCTGGTTGAGTACACTAGGGCTGGGGGGCGCAAACTTTTTTCCCTGCGCCCCCCTGCCGGCTGTCCCCTCACTCCCGCGACCCCCCCCCCCCCTAACCCCAACTTACCCTCGCTCCAGCGTAATGACGTCACGTTGCCATAGCAACGTGACGTCACATGACCTCGCAGCGTCATTTTGACGCCGCGTTGCCATGGCGACGCCGGGGGGAAGCCGCCGGAGCCACGGGTATGTATGGTTTACAGAGGCCCTGCAGCTCCCCCGGCACTTAATTTAAGTGCCTTCGGGAAGCGCGCGGGGCCTCTGTAAACCCCGCGCCCCCCGTCGGCAGTCTCGCGCCCCCCCTGGGGGTCGCGCCCCACAGTTTGCGCACCGCTGCACTAGGGGACCATTACCCCTACTCCTAGTTTAGAGGCTGACTGTATAGAGTAACTTTGGTCCCAGTCCTTTTCTTTATACTGCTTTGTGGGAGGTATATGCATGGTTACTTTCCTTTTTGCTTCAGACTTGAATTGTCTGTGATTTCTCATTTGAGATACTGTATCTTATTTGACTCACTTGCTAGTGAGCTATTGCTGTGGTTTACGTACAGGGGATTCATGCCTTATTTTAAATATTCTATGCTATCGTTTATTGTGTTTTGTGACCGTAGTTAATAAACTTGTACTTTTGATATCTCATATGGTAAACTAGAGTGCTATATTTTTGGGCTTCTTTTTCTCTTTGCTTACATATTCACTGGCCCATGTAGCACCACTAACATACTATTAAGTATATATTTATGTTGTCAGTTTTTTTGTTACCTTTATATAGTCGTGTGGATGCAGGGTTCACTCTCTCTCCTATCATATATATATATATGCGAGCTGTTATTGTTGTTCTTGTTCAGGGGAATCTCACATATTGGGGATCCTGGGCAAGTGGATGCGCTGCCAGTCCTTATATTGTTACCCCAGTCTCCCAGTAGCGGAGGCTCAGATTTCTGTGAGCCAGCAGGCAAAGATAGCACCAGTAGACCTGTCTAGTCAGAGGGAAAGAGGGCTACATCTATAAAAGTGATCTGGGTTATTACAATTTTTGTTTCTGAATGGAGGGTCCCTCCTCTCCTCCTTGAACTCCGATCTTCCTCTCCCCACTGTAGCAATGTGGGGGGAGATCAGTGGTCATTTGGGGGATTAAATGGGGCGAAGGGACCCTCCATAAAAAATGCACCCAATCAACTTATTTAAACACCTCCCTACCTCCTCTGTAATCAGAGTCCAGTCATGGAGGCAATCATTGGCCTTTAGTGGAGCGGTGGTGGGGAGCAGCCTATGTGCTGCCTCCCCTGTGGTCCTTCGTCTGTCTTACTGGGTCTGACGTCACCAGCATCTGACATCACAAGGGTGACGTTGGACTCTGGAAGAGAGATGAAGCAGCAGTATCCTAGGGGAGGTAGCACAAAGACTGCTTCCCATAACCGTTACACTAAAGGTCAGTGATCGCCCCCCTGACTGGACCATGACAGATGAGGAAGAAAGCATTGAAAAGGCAGCTTTTCTTTGAATGCATTTTAAGGAGATTAAAAAAAATGTTTAAACCCACAAAGGGTTCATTTTCTATGGAGGGTCCTTCCCAGCCCCTTGACCTCTCAACATTTGTGGATCTCCCCCCAAGCCACAGGGGAGGGGGGTTGGAGTTGAAGGGAGAGAGGAGGAGGGACCCACCATTTACAAACTTTATTTTTTGGGGTTATATACTGTAACACACAATTTTTTGATTGGAGATCCATCTTCTCCCCATGAACCCCCAATTATGTCCAATGGCCCTTAGGTGGCTTGAGGGTGGCATTGGACATTATTGGTGGGCAGGGGGAGAGGAGGAAACTGCCACTCTATAAATTAACGCCTTGTGCCCTAATAAAGTGGTTCTGAGGGGGGATTACAGTTGTAGGTGTTGGGGAATTTTTTAATTGTACATGGGGGTCAGCGGTAGGGGGAGTGAGTGAGGGGGTAAGGGGAATGAGAGGGAGTGGGGGGAAAGTGAGTTGAGTTAGGAGGAATCAGAGATGTCTGGCAGGGGCACATACGTGTGTGTGTGTGTGTGTGTGTGTGTGTGTGTGTGTGTGTGTGTGTGTGTGTGTGTGTGTGTGTGTGTGTGTGTGTGTGTGTGTGTGTGTGTGCGCGCGCGCGTATATGCGTATGTGTGTGTGCGCGTATATGCGTATGTGTGTGTGCGCGTATATGCGTATGTGTGTGTGTGTATCACAAAAAAATTGAGTATGCTGAAACACTCCTCATAGTGTAGACAGTTTTATTAAAAGATAATGGGATAAAAATTTAATAATCTTTGAAGGAGCAGCACCAGAATTACGTCACCAATACAGTGTTTTAATATTTTAGAGACTGGACATCTACTAAAGTCCTGATATTCTGAAAATGTTATGATTTTCCCTGAATTTTTGTATTTATTTGATACAAGTATTTTTATTTTTTATTTTATTTGTACATCCTCCTGACCACTGAGTTTGAATGCAATTTGCATACTGCATTATATATATGTGGGGGGGGGGGCAAGAAAACGTCCCAGACCTGGCTGGGGGCTTAACTGGCCTAGACAGGAAGTTGGACCTAACCACTGTGGTCCTGTACAGATGGGGTATAGACCTAGTGGGATCCCTCTTAGGCAGGGCGGTCAAACTCGTGGCCTGCATGTGGTCCACGGGGTGTTGGTGGAGGAGGAAGGAAGAAAGGTGGAGAGAGTAAGACAGTGGGAAATTGGACAAGAGAGAGGGAGAACAGTGATAGAGAGAGGGGGAGGGGAAGAGTGCAATTTATTGTATTTTTTCCTAATGCTGCTCGTCTTACAGTCAGACTTAAGAATTGGCCTATGCTATTCTGAGTTTGACGGGTCTGCTCTAAGGACTGCTGCCTTGAGCAAGTCCAGGGTATCGGAAAGATTTTTCCTAATTATCCTTTAGATTAAATAAGGTAGAGCTGTGTATGTCAAGAGTATATGTTATATACATTTTTGTTTGTATTGTAGCTTTTAATGCATTTTTAAGTTGATATACTATAAAATGCATATATTTAAGTACATATTAGGCAAAACTTGTGCTTTTTGTATATTATTCAGTGAAGCATGGCACACACTTTTTTTCAAATATGCTGGTTTCAACCAGATTGTAAAAATGTAAGGAATTATTGTAAATCTTTATAATATATTTTATAATGGTCAAATGTTAATTGTACATTCATTGGAAAGAAGTGAAATTATTATCTTTGTATAATATTTATTTAAACCAGAAAATAAAGCTCATCAAACTTTATTATATGCTCTAATTTGACATTAAAGTGCAATACAGTAAGTCAAGCATCAGTAATTAACCCTTGTAATGCCATTTATCAATGTTCTATTGGTTGGCACCTGCATGGTCCATTGATTAATGTCCTCAGGGTTTCCACTGTTTTCTGCAGAATCTATAGGTGCACTATGATTCTGATTTCCCCCATACCCCTATTTAGGTAACATTACCTGATGCCAACTCCGCACGTGATTTCTTACATTACCCTCCCCTCTTGAAGGGGGTAGGCGTTGCCTGTTTTTTTGTGGATAGCGGGCATGAAATCTTTGAACTAACTGAGGAACATGACCAGAGTTTCCGGCTCCCATAACCGCTCCTTGGGACCATCTCCCTTCCAGTCCACCAAATAAAATAGGCGTCTCTTGACTCAGTTTGAATCACAGATGGCCTGTACTTCAAATTCCTTGAGATCCTTGGACTTTAGCGGAGGCTGGGGGTCTCAAGACTCTGTTGGGAAAGGGATTCATATGCAAGGGTTTTAGCAGCAATGTTTGGAATACATTTTTGCTGCATTTGATTGAAGCCGGGAGTCCCTGTAGCTGACACACATTAATACCCGCTCCGAAGAACCCCGGCTTCAATCCTATGCAATAAAAATATATTTACAGGCAGCTTCATTATCTTAGCGGCTAACCGCTAAGACAATTAAGGGGTTAACCACCAGTGCCCGGTTTATTGTGGGTAGCAGGGGTGGGAGAAGGTGTTATTTGGCCCGTGGTGGGGTTTTAAACCTTGTGGGGGGGGGGGGTTGCGGGAGGAGTTAACTCCTTCATTACCTTAGAGGTTACTACCGCTAAGGTAATGAAGGGATGACCCCTCCTGTTACCCACCCGATAGGCATAAATACCCACCACAGGCCAAATACCACCTTCACCCACCCCCGCTACCCACAATAAATATTAAAACAAAATACTAGCCAATACACCCATTCATTGCCAGTTTGGTTACCTATGGACCTCAATGGGAGCAAAGATAACCCCAATGGGAATGAAGGGCACCCTCTCTACCCTCAACAATCATAACATAAAAGTACAGTAATGGGCAAAATTACTATGATCCAGATATGGATAATAGCTCATTTGCTCATTTAAAATAAAACTTTATCCAGCCAGCATAAAGTAAATACAATTTCTACTAACCCCTGCCAGGATGAAGGCCATCCTCATCACCGTCCTCAGTGTCCATGTCCTCCATGGCAGCAATAGAACAATCAAAAAACAAACTAATGGCCACTAACCCCTTAATCAACTTAGTGGTTAGTAACCACTATTGTGATTAAGGGGTTAACCCACCCTCCCCTGCTACCCACCCGTGAGGCCTAACCACCCTCCCCGGGGCAACTACCCAACTCTCTACCTATTGATTGGCACAGTAGTACATCATGCCCATATAATATGGGCATGGTTATCCACTATGGCAGTCAATGGGTAATTTAAAAAAAATACAGCACTAAAAAAACACAACAGTAAAAAAAAACAAGCACCTAAACAACGCAATAATGAAATAAACCATTCACCTATACAACACAACAATTAAATAAACCATTTACCTAAACAACACAACTATTAAATAAACCAAGCACCTAAACAACACAAACATTAAATATAAACAAGCAATACAAATACATAACAATTAATTAAAAACACGAAACAAAAATACAAAACACAACAATTAAAAACAAGCATTTGCCAAAAAATTAATTGGCCGTCACTGTATTTACCTGCCCAAGTTTCTAGTCTATCCAAGTCGTTCGTTACACAATTTAGTGTCATCAGCAAAGATGTAAACTTTGCTCTCGATGCCACCCTCAAGGTCATTCATGAACAAAACAAAACACTAGCCACTAGCCCCAGAGAGATGGGGTTAGTGTGAATGCCCTTGTTGCATGTACTCAGAAAGAAAACACAGAAAAAAAGCATAGTCTTCTTGAATCACGGGTTCAAGGTTCACTGCATTCCGCCACCTCACCGAGTTAACACTAGCATGTGATGTTTCAAGTATACTGCGCTTTTTCAAAGGTGAGGTGATAGTTCTTCCTTTCTCTAATGCTGCTGTTCACAGTGTGTTCTCTACTACAATTTGTACCTCTATGAGAAATTCGTATGTAGAATCTGCACATAGAATGTATGTATTTGAGAAACTATAGCATTAAAAGCCACTTAAAACTTTAGCCCAACCTGACAAGGTTCCATTTCTAACAACTCTCTATTGTCTATCCTTCAACCAATTTTCAATCCAGGTGCACATATAAAGCCTTATGTAGCCCATCTATAAAGCCGTAGCAAAATCTAAGTAAACCACATCAACTGCATTAACCTGGTCTGAATATCTACTTATCTCGTCAAAGAAATTAATAAGGTCAATTTGGCAGCACGACCTATCCTTCATAAATCCATGCTGCCTATTACTAAAAAGTTTGTTATCCATTACTGCACCGACACACTTTATTCGAGCAAATACCCGGTATGTACCTGGCAGATACCTGGAATGCGCCGCTCCTCACCTCTGACAAGCCCCGTTGCATTTGCCTTCCCAGCCTGGGTTCATGCCTGGCTGATGGGCGGCTGATCAGTTAAATGATAATGATTAGGATTTAATAGGCTGCAATGCTTCGCGTGTCTACCAGATGGCATAAATTCATGAATTGTAATGCAGTATATATATATGTACTGTGCAGTATTGCAGCCAGCGGGAATAAAATGCTTCAATCCCTGCCGGAAAATAACTCAATGCACTCGGGCAGAAAACAGTCACAAACCTCAATACACCCGGGTATACCCGAATTCGTGGGACTAGCCGAGCTCGAATAAAGTGTGTCGCCAGTGTACGTAATCCTGAATAGTATCCCACATTCACGAATTACCCTGTAGGGTAGTGATCTAGCTCCCTTTTTAAATATAGGCACCACATCTACTTTATAGATGAAGTAAATTTTACTTCAAATTTGGCCGCAAGGAAATTGCAGCTGAACGGAGCTTGACCGTGGCCTGATCCCGGCTTCCTTCCGGCCAAAAATACAGTAGACTAATTTCCCATAAGGAATAACACAGCGGGGGTCTCTGCTTCTGAATGGGACTCCCACTGCGTTAATCCTACCGGGCCACACCAGTCTGGCAGAGCTGATCAGAGAGAAGCGGTTCCTCTCTCTTCGGCTCCCACCCACCCTTAGGCAACTACACCCTTCACCCACCAACAAACTGGGTACTGGTGTTTAACCCCTTCATTACCTTAGCTGATAGCCACTAAGGTAATGAGGCTCTGCTTTTATTTAATTTTTAGTGCGTAGGATGGAAGCAGGGGGTGTCCGGAGCCGAACCACATTATTTTCAGGTCCGGAGACCACCTGCTTCCCTTCTTGTACGTCAGTCTTGTGTACTGAGCCTGTGGAAATTCAGTCCTTGAATATTATCTATATTGGTTTGGCTATTACTGAATTTCGCTCTTTAAGAACTCTTGGATGCATGCCATCGGGCCAGGTGCTTTATTTACTTTAATTTTATCCAAACGCCTATGCACTTCTTCCTCTATTAACCAATTGTTTGTTTATATAGAGGCTATCTTCCTCCTGTTGCAATATTTCTGCAAATGACTCAAATACACATGCAATTAATTGATTTAATACCTCTGCCTTTTCCGTATGTCCAATAGTTTGCTTACCCACCTTACAGTGAAAGGGTCTGTATTCTCTTTTCTAATCTGTCTGTTAGTAAGGTATGAACTTTTAGGATTGATATTACTGTCTATT